>NC_060285.1:28693838-29293838 GCF_021613505.1 Equus quagga
ACATGCATATATACAAACTTACACACACATGCATGCACGCACATACACAGACATATTCTACTTTTTGTCAGTCAATGGGCTCTTCCTTGTGCAAAGGCAGCATGACACAAGACAAAAATATGGGCTTGTGTAGACCAGTGGCAGGAAATCCCACTTCCAATACACGCAAAGTGAAACTGACTCCTGCCCCCTTTGGAGGCTCCCATTCTCCGTCTGTAAAATGACATTAATAATGATAATTTTTACTACTCCCCTGTGTTGAATATTACACATTCAATAATGCACTTGTAGGCCAACGTAAACAGTAAATGTTCTACAAATATCAGTAGTTTATTTTAAAGATGGGGCTTTGCATGAAATTGTCAGGTGCCAATGTTAATCTACCAGCCTCTATGCTCAGAGTCTGATCTAGGTGAATTTGAGGCTACAGGAGACATAATAAAAAAAAATAGAGTGAATAATTACATTATTTTTGTCTTAGTATTTTCAGAGATTCATTTTTATACTAACATGTAAAGTCATCTGGATAAAAGACGTTTTTTTATCCAGAAGACAAGCTCTGGATTGCTAGATTCAATGGTCATTTCTCAGGCCTCCTCTCACTTATCCAGAGCTTTGACACAATGATGATTCTCTGCCAGGAAACATGTTTGTGCATTTTCCTCCCTTTACAGACGCTGCTTCTCAAATCTCTTTTAGCGATTCCACCTCATCTCTCTGTCCTCTCAAGGCGACAGTGCCCCTGGGATCAGGCCATGGACCTCTTTCCTTCCCAATCTACATTCACCGCCTTGGTGATCTCATCCACTATGATCACTCAATGCCATTCAGATCTTGAACATTTATTTCTCTAGCACAGACTTTGCTCCCGAGCTCCAGACTCATATCTAACGGCCTATTTGACATCTCCATTTGGATGTCAAAAAAGCATCTCAAATTTAACATGACCCAAACTGAACTGATAACATTGCTACCACTCACTCCTTCTTGTCTTTCAGTCTTCCCTGATTTAAATTAATGGAATGTCATTTCCTTAGCTGCTCAGGCCAATATATAATCATATAATCCTTGACTCATATCTTTCCCTCAAGTGCCTTGTGGTCCATCACCATATTCGTTTGACTCTACTTTTGCAATTTGACCAGCTCTCAATTCCAGTGCTGCCATCAAAACTGTCATGACCTTGCATCTCAAGCACCTACCTGCTGTCCTCGCTTCTACAGTTGCCCTATTCTGTGGTCTATTCTGAACAGAGCTGCCAAGGCAATTCTTTTATAATGTAAGTCACAGCATATCACTTCTTTGCGTGAAACTTTCCAATGATTTCCCACTCCACTTAAAATCAGAGTCAAAGTCCTAATAATAACCTATATGACCGTCATTATTTGCAGCACCCCTGGCCCCATCTCTGACCCCCTCTGCTTTTATCTCAATTTGCTCCAGCCCCACCATCCCCCTTGCTGTTCCTTGAAGTCCCAGGCACACTCCTTTGGAGCCTTTGCACTAGCTGGTTCTTCTGCCTGGTGTGATTTTCCTCAGATATTTGAACACCCAGAACCCTCACTTTGTTCATATGTTTACCAAAATGCACTTTCTCTGTGAAACTTCCCTGGTCATTCTCCCTACAATTACTCTACGCTTACATTTCATATTCTTCTTTCCTGTTCTATGTTTTCTCCTTGGCAGTTATTACCATCTAACATTTATGTTTATATTTAAATTTATATTTTAGTCATTTATCTCATGTCTTATCTACCTCCTCCTTCATGGAAAATAAGTACCAAGAGTATTTTTGTCTGCTTTCTTCATCACGCTAGCCTTAGAACTTATAACATTACCTGGCTTATTATTATGCTCAACAAGTATTTATTGAATTGATGAATTTTGTCACACACACACATATATAAATAGCATATATATATATAATATTTTATTACATGACAATAAATCATGCAAATGTGCCCTAAACTTGAATTATTTAGATAAATTTTATCTAGATAAATTACCTAGATATGTAGCTAGATAAGTACCTCAAACATCTATTCTATTTTATTTGTATAGGCACACTTTGAAGGTAATTTGCACCAGAAAAAATGTATTCATTCCTTAAACTAAAGACTATTGGGAATGTTGGAGAGAAATGAGGACAATCTGAAGACAAAATTAGCTGGGTATGTTTGCAGGTAGCATAGAAATATCACAGGCCTAATTAGCTTTAAAAATTCTTCCCAAGACTGTCCTACACAGTTGGTGGACAACACAAAACATAAAATTTTATTGCTGCCAAAATGAGAAGCAGAATTTCCACATAGATTATTCAGTTGTAGCTTCAAGTGCAATTTGCTCAGTAGACAAGAAATGCAGCAGTTTTGGCAAAAACATGGCACATTGTTTATGTAGCAATTAAGCATTTTCCAGTTGAAGTTAATAAAACGATTAGAGTTGTATTTAGTTGGTACCATCACAAGCTGGTACCATCCTCAACAAAGGAAAACAGGAAATATTAAGTTGATCTAGAAATATCTTTAAGGCAATTGAATAATGGGAAACTCACCAGAGTAAGTAGGAAAGCACTGAAGAACTCTTTTCACACGTACTGGCAGGACTTATCACTTGCTGTCTAATTCCACAGTACCGTGCTGTATCCATCGAATGAGTGCCTTGCCTTGTTCTTTAATATATTATAAACCTGCAAGGGGTAAAAACCATGAGGACAGGGAATTGGTTACTTTCTCCATTGCCAGGAGTATCCACACTTAGTCATAGCATATTAGAGTAGCAAGCAGGGGGTGAAGATCAAGCTAGAACTGGGATAAAATTCCAGAAGCATGGACTTCCCAACATTATGTAGTGGCCTGAAGATTTTCCCAGGGGTCTCCATCTGGTTGATGTAAAGGCCATCTGGTAACCCTGGGGTAACCAGATTTAGGGTGCAGTTCTGGATGAATGTATTTATTCAACAAATATTTTCTGAATTTCTAGTAGTTCCTGACATTATTCTAGGTGCTGGAAATACTGAGGTGAACAAAACAGACAACACCTTATTTCCGCATGACTTTTATTATAGAGAAATGGGTCGTGATAAATAAATGAAAAACAATAGTATAATTTGAGTATACGAGGAAGCCATTTGGTTTGAAACTAATTAAGCCTGACCTTGTTTTTCCAAAAGGGACTGATGTGGCCTGTTGAGCATGCCTTGTACATCTGCTTTAAATGTTTACTGTGTCCCAAAGACAAGAATGATGTTCCTAAAGATAGGGATATATCAGCATTTCCTTTAGGATAAGCATCTCTCCCTAAATTAAGGATTAATTACTGACCTGCTGTGCTCACCTGTAACCACTCACCTTGTGACCACTGACCTGCTGACCACTGCTCTGCTGTGCCAGCTAAGCATCTTGTGACAATTGTAAAAGGAATATTCCTATCATATGTGATGTATGCTCTTTGTTCCAAGATGGTATATAACCACCATCTACACCCCATTCCTTTGACGCCCTTCCTTCCTTGGAGAAGGAAAGCCCCAGGCTAGTCCTCAGGTCTGGCTCATGATAAACTCAACCCAATTTTGATTTGTAGATTGATTATGGATTATTTGCATTGACAGTCATGAATTAATAAGTAAATACATAGCATTGCATAATATCAGGGAAATATTATTATAGGGTTAGGCAGAAAACAATAAAGCAAGGATAGAGCAAAAGGGTGGGTGTTCTTTTTCCCACTTTTTATGAAGTGGAAAGAAATGTTTTTTCTGAAAAGGAGAGGGGGAAATGACGTGGTTGAATTGTCCTTGGACTATGTGGGAAAGAATCCTCCAGCTAGAAGGAACACCGAGAATCTGGGAGTGGTGAGGGAGAGAAAGCATGTTTGGTGTGTTTGAAGAACACCAGGAAGCTGATGTGGGTGGCGCTGAGTCACATCCTGTAGTGTTTTATAGGTCCTGGTCAGGTGTTTGGGCTGAGTTCTGACTGATACAGAAAGCCATGGGGGCTATGGTTAACAAGAGAGTGTCTTTCTATGATTGATGTTTTAAAAGATCATAGTGGCCATTGTGCGGCAGACACATTCTAAAGGATGCAAAGTAGAATTGGGAAACCATCAGAAGGCTATGCCAGTGGTACAGGGAAGACCTGAAGGTGGCTTGCACTAAGTCTAGTGGAGAACTGGGAGGAGTTTTTTTTGGAAGATTGGCGTCTGAGCTAGCATCTGTTGCCAATCGGGATTTTTCTTCTTCTTCTTCTCCCCAAAGCCTCCCAGTACATAGTTGTATATTCTAGTTGTAAGCCTTCTGGCTCTGCTATGTGGGACACTGCCTCAGCTTGGCCTGATGAGTGGTGTTAGGTCTATGCCCAGGATCCTAACAGGTAAAACCCTGGTCTGCCAAAGCGGAGCTTGTGAACTTAACCACTAGGCCACCGGGCTGACCCCTGGTGGGGAAATCTTAATATAACGTAAAGATAGAGCCTGAGTGCTTTGATGGCAGATTGAATTTGGAATCTGAGGGAAAGTGGAGATCAAGAATGCCACCTAGTTTTGTGGCATTTACTGAGGTAGAAAACACATGGGGAAGGTGAGATTTGGGGGATGTTGAAATTCAGAGTTCATTTTGGACATGTTAATTTTGATGTTAGATATCCAAGAGGTAATGTTGCATGGGCAACTGCATAGATGACAGTGAAGTTCAGAGGAGAAGACGACTGTAGATTAAAAATTTGAAGATATCAGCATATGGAGAGAAGAAAACTGCTAGATGCACCTCCCAGGCACCGGATCCATCAGGAAAGTATAGTGAAAGCAAGAGCAGATCTGCCAGGTGTGGTAGATTTTGCGTTGGACACAACGTAATCCTCTCGGAGGTTTATTGCACAGAATCCCTGTCAACACACACTCAAGCACCAAGCAGCAGGCTGTTTCCAGGTTTTACTCTCAACACCTCACAAGACCTGAGGCTCTATTTTTGCTCACAACACAAGGGTTAGAGCAAGCAAGACTTTACACAGCACCATGAACACAGGGGCTTACAGTTCTCCTTGACTGAATCAATGGGTTAATGATAAGAACTTTTTCTCCTTGGAACTGAGATTCAACATTCCCACTGTTCTCTGAGTATTTGAAAACAGTGAGTCAAATAAGGTCTGAAACTTACAACATAACTGGTTCCTGGACAGTGGACGCAAGGCTGACTTTGATGAATAAGGGCGTCACCTCTTTTGATGCTTGCAGCTTGTGTTGAAATCTTAATGTTATGCCAACTCATTTCCTTTCTTAAGAAAATAAAACATGTTTGTCCTGAAAATAGTTTCCTTCGATGCCTCACTGACCCTTTTCTTTAAAATGTGAAATGTTTTAATTGGTTCATGTCCACATGGATTCACTAGGTCTTATCTTGCACTTAATCCATCACAAGTTTCTCCAGTGGGTGAGTTCTTTTCCCTTATTTTCTCGTCACCCCTGATTATGCTGACCCAGTGCCTACTGGCTCAGTGTGAGGTCAATGTCAATTGACTTCGCTCCTATGAAGAGATTATAACTATGAGTTTTGACCATTGTTGTAAGGGGTTTCATTTATGCTAAGAAATGTTGGGAAAATGAGAAGTTGCCAGTGGAGATCTGATAAATTGAAATGTTAGAGGTTACTTTGATATTATACATAAATGTCACTTATTTATTTGTATTCACTCCACCTTATAAGCTTATTTTTAACATATAATTTATTCATTCAATAACTAGCAAGCCAGCTTGGGATATACAATGGTGAAGAAACAGACACTGGGTCTTCCAGTAAGCTTCCAGGCAGACAATAAACAAGCAAACGGAAAAAGAATACAGCAAATTATAACTTATGAGGGCAACAAACAGGGTGCAAAGAAAGATGGGACTGACTTAGGTAGAGTGACCAGGAATAGCCCTTCAGAGGAAGTGATAAACTGAAACTTGCAGGATAAAAAAAGAGTCAACTGTGTAAATATTGTGGGAGGTGGGAGAGAGATCTAATATTGGAGAAGGAACAGTGTGTGAAATTCCTGAGACAGGTGTGTTAGGGAAAGCTTAAGACATTTGTGTTAGAGAGTGAGAGACAAGTCAGTGAAGGGAAAAATGGAACCAGACAAGGTTGGAAGGCAAGACCTTTAAACCTTGGTAAGCTTAGTAGTGTTGCATTTTGAAATGAGCCAATAGCAGCAAACGCTGGTCACACAGGTATTAGCTTCCTCTTCAGATCAGATTCTTTTTACCCTTCAAAATTCAGTCCCAATTGATATGTTGCATAACAGCATATTCCCTATGCGCTTTATGATTAAGTTTATCTTGGAGGTTATTAATTTACTCATGATTTCCGCAGAGCTACTATATTATTAAAAAATACAAATAAAATCTTCAACCATAATAAGCTCCAAATGTAGGTGTTCAAGTCAAAGAGGCCTGGCTTCATGTGTTGGTGAGCTGTTAGCTCTGTGATCTTTGGCAATTAATCTCTCTTATTCTCAGTTTCTGCAGCAATAAAATGGGATAATTATATTTACTTAAGTTGTAAGAATTAATTGAGATGATACATGTAACGCGCTTGTGTTAACGTCTCAATAAATAGGAGATTATTATGTTATTATTATTACCACCACTGTTATCCTCCTGCTGTTCGATATGTCACTTTCTTCCTTGCTTCAGCCAATACATTTATTTTTTACTATAAACGTAAATATTTATCTTTAAAAATGATAAGTTCTGAACGAAGTTTATTTTGTATGCCCTCTGAGGGAACTAATAGAATATAAATAGAGGCCCCTATCTGCAGGGATGGCCAAAGTGTTTACAGAGTTATGAAGGTGGTTACGGGATTCCTCAGGGTTTGGAAATGGCGATTGAAAGATTTACAGAAATCCAGTTACCACACACCTATGTGTGTGACTTTTTTCTTCTTTGTGTCTTTCTGCTGTATATTAGAGAAGGAGATAGAGCAACAGAGGAGAAGCAGAGAATATACCAAAGACAACGAAGCATTTCTCCTGATTACATTTCAGAAGCAGATCATGAAAGTGTCATTCTAGAGAAAGAGCAAAGACACCGAGTTGGCTCCAAAGGTTTGTCCTTACGCTGTGGTGAAGCTTTGGAATTGGAGCTGAAGAGATGGAGATATGGCATGCTTCTTTTGAGACTAAAGACAAAAATTTGGAATGTGAGCGGAGAAATGACTGTGTAAAGTTATTTTAAGGAAGTTCTGTTTTGGTTAGTGGTATTTTAAAATGGAAGATAACCTTAAATTAAAAGCAGGTATTCAGAGGGAAAGGGTCAATCCTAACATTCTCCATTTGTGAAAAGCAAATTAGTGAGTTGAGTATGTTGATATTTCTTAGGAATTGTCTAGATAGGACTTGGTCACTCTAACAGGACAGGGCAGAAAGTTCACCTCATATGTGACTAGTGTAGAAAATATACAAAGGATATGACCCTGAGGAAGCTGCAGACAGAGGAGTTTCGGTTTGAGAGGCCGACCCCAGTGACAAAGGTCTCCAAAAATGGAAGCAGAATGGAGACTATAGGACTTGCTATTTTAAAATGCCTCTAAATTCTATTTCAATGTTATAAAATTTAGGGAATTTATTATGTATTCACTACTTGTTAAGCCAGAGGTATACAGAGATAAAAAAAATTGTACCTGTCTAGGACAGACTACACCCAAACAAGTAATATAATACAGTAAGAAGTATGGAGCATATCTTTTGCATATTCAGGCCTCATTCTAGAAATTGCCAATGATTTTGCGTTCTAGAACGTGGCATGTACCTGGATCTAATTCTTCATTACATTATAGTACATATGCACACACACATGTACAGTAAACATACACACATGTATGTGTGCACTTATATACACTATATTATGCTCTCATGATGCCTAGTGATGATTAAGAAAGTCCCTCCGGAAGCAGGACATCTGTGACTCTATAACCTGGTTCTAACACTTACTAGCCATATGATATTGGACCAGTTTCTTAAACTCCTTGAGCTTTCATTTCTTCACATATGAGATAGAAATATTAGTATTTATCCCACAACCTTATGAAGATTACATAAGATAATGCTGGTTAAGCATTGGCCCAGTGCCTGCCATAGGGGGTGTTCAAGAAATATTAGCTGTTACTAATATAGTTGTTTTTGTCATTGTTTTATTAGTAGTAGTAGCAGCAGTTTTACAAAATCAAGGTAACTAAAAGAATAGTTTCTCAGTGGCTATTACCTGCCTATCTATCTTAGAGGAGGCTACTGAGAAAATCTTTCCCAAACTTTCATTGTATCAAGAATAAAAACATTTCTGTCATACTTAATGAGTGCCCAGCAGAGATCCAACTGCCATACAACTATTAATTCATTTAATCAACATCATAATGAAGTAGCAACTATTACTATTATACTGTGTCACATTGTACTAACAGGGAAGCTTCTAGACTAACCATCGAATGAGAGGAAAGGCAATTTCCAGAAAATTGATGCTGACAGGATAATCTCATAAATTCTCTCTCTTTCATATTGAAAAATGAATTCAGATTATACTACAACTTTCCAACTTTCCTTCTAATAACATAGCATGGACATCTTTCTGTGTTATTACCTTAGATCTATCTCATTATTTTCAAGTTTGCAGAATTTCAGCCTTGCAAGATGAAATGAGTTCTGGACATGGATGGCAGTGAAGGTTGCACAACCTTATGAATGTATTTGACACCACTGAACTGTACATTTAAAAATGGTTAAGTAGTAAATTTTATGTTACATGTATTCTACCACAATAGAAAATTGGAGAAAAATAAAGTTTATAGAATTTCAAAGCTGTACTACATTTTATTTAAATTATCTCCTACTGAAGGATATTTAGATTATTTCAAATCTTCACTTTTATTAGCAATGCTGCAATGATTAGCACGATAATTTTCTTTGAACACCCATTTTCTGTAAACTATGATAATAAAATAATAGCACTATGGTAATAAAAACCTAAAATATATACAAAGGAATTATGATATCCAAGATTACTCAGAGTGTGAGGAAACATTCTCAGAAACTACTGCTTACCACGTGTCGGGCACCATGATGAGCACTTTATATAGATAATCTCATTTGAACCTCACACTAATATAAGGTTGATACTCCTTACCCACTCTCCTCAGATTGCGTAGGTTGTTCTTTTCACACGGACATCTTTTCTAGGTGGCTAGTTGGGGCTGACATCCAGCTTGAATTTCTTTCACCAAACCCTGACCCAAGACTGTTTTTAGCAGAAAGAAGGGATATTTATTCTAAAATGCCCAAAGTTACCTTCTGGTTGTCAAACCTCGCGTCTCTAGGCTGTCTTTATCCACACGGAGTAACTTTTTCTAAAAGCTGAATTCAGTCTTGAATTCAGGAAGTCTCACATGAGAATTCTACGCTGAATCGCTACACGAATGCCTCCTGTGGGAATAAATTCCCAGAAGTGCAATTGCTACGTCAAAGTGTAGACACATTGAAGATGTTGAGTTTCTTCCAGAAAGACTTTTACCTATTTACTTTTCCCCAGTAGTTTCTGAGAATGTTTCCTCACACTCTGAGTAATCTTGGATATCATAATTCCTTTGTATATATTTTAGGTTTTTATTACCATAGTGCAAAAAGTTGCCAGACACAGCTACATTTTTTTCTGGAAAGAGTTGTTATTTTACTCAATCCATGGTAATTTATACTTTTCTGTTATTTGACCTCTTGTCCTAAAAGTAAAAGTAGATGTTTAAACATCTTGGAAAGGTGATGTTGTGATGGCACTGGTTTTGTTCTGCCTGAGCAACTTGACTTGACATACAAAAATATCATAGCTTTCCTGGTATACTTGATAAAGTGATTTGGTTATACAAAGACTTAGACATCTTTTGGATGATATTTGGAAGTTTGTGAGAACAGATATAAATAGCAAAATGTCTTACTGTATTTTTAAAGGTGATTTGATTAATCACTAGGCCATTTCCCTTGGTATGAACAAAATCAATTTTATTATAATATTTACCAACTCCAAGCTCTATCTATCGACAGTGTATGTGCTTTATATTAAGCGAGTTCAAGCCTGTATTAATAGAACCATCAAGGCCCTGCAGTCTGGGCAAATTTTTAAATTGCTAGTGTGTCCTTTTATGTTTCAAGCTCTTCTGATGTGGAGAACGGATAAAAGTTTGGAACCATTTAAACACTCATTTAAAATTTCATCCAGGCAGATGAAGACTTTATTTTTACTTCTTTCCTCAAATGCATTTTTTATTAGATTATCCACACTTTATCTCTCATTTTAATCTACTCCTTGCCTTCACTTTTTAATCCTATTTACCATCTTTTGATGCCCAGTAAACTTGTAGCTTTAAGTAAAGAATCAGATCTCGTCCTCAGTCCAACAGAACAGCTCAGAAAAGGTAGAAAAAGTGGAGGCCAGTTCTTACTCTCTTCTAGAGGTTTACTATGAGTTCCCCAAAGGAAGAACCCCCAGATCTTATCCTAATACAATTGTAATTTAAATAGTAGCTAACACTTATTAAAGGATACTATTTGCCAGAGGCACAGGGCCAAATATTTTTCATGTGTTAACTTCTTTTATCCTATGCATACTACTTTGCAGATGAGAAAACTTGAGACATAGATAAGCTAAAAAAAAAAATGCCTAAATTGCCTAAAATAAAACAAATCGAACAAATCAACAAAGTCAAACAAATCTGAACCAAGTAGCTTGGTCCATCTCTCTTAACCATTGTGTTATACTACAGAGAGAAGGAAGCTTGTTTTAAGTAACAAAGGGCCCACTTTTGACTATGTTTTCAGGACACAGGTGTAATTAAGTGACATGAGTACTCGCTTGGCCTCCTCCCCACCACTCCTAGGGTGCTCTTAAGACTCAGTTCTTCTCTGTGTTGATTTCAGTAAAATGAAAAGGAGAGCAAATACATCGATACGTTCTGCAACTGGGTCTGATTATGGTTTGGTAGCAAAAATTACCTTGAAGACACTGGCTGTAATCAACTAATTTAAAGTAAAAGAGTTTTTTTAGCTTGACAAGAGAGTGGGAAGAGAAAGAAGAACAAATACTCAAGAAACCAATCAGAGTATCAGATACTAGCACAAAAATGAAACTTAAAAAGCATGTAAGACACACTGAAGGGAGACAAATTCCTTTTAGTGAAGTTTTCTGATCAATGCCTCATTCACTCTTCACGGAGTCTTCCTAGTTATGCCCAAATAGCAATGATAGTAGAAACAGTAATGGTGGCAGTACTAGCCGAGAACAGCTAAGGCACTAACAATAGTGTAAGCGTGGAATTTAGAATCAGATCTGACTCCAAAAACTATCTTCCACTCACAAGTTTGTGACCTGAGGAAAGTTGATCTCTTCCAGCCCTAATTTCTTTAACTATAAATGAGCATAATAATATCTATATCACAGGGTAGTTAGGAATAAGTGAGATGATTAGTGTAAGCACCTAGAAAGTATCTAATCCATAGCAGGTCCTTAATATCTGTAATAAATGTTACTTTCTTCCTCTTCTTCTTTTTCTTCTTACTTTCTTCCCCTTCCCTCCTTCTTTTCCCTTTGTCATTCAATTTCTTCAGTTACAATGGAAGGAGCAAGATGTCTGACAGTTTCCAAAAGCGTCGCTCACTCTCCAATATTGACATGCTGCTGCCCCCATCTCCTGTACCATCTACCCCCAGCATCTAAAATAACTGCAGAGTGCTTTTTATAGGCTTGGTGTGGTCTTTCTACTGCTCCCAGGTCAGTCTAGGCTTATTTAAGAATCTCCTTGTAGCACATGTATTCAGTTTGTCATTTCTTTAGAATATATATCACTGTGGAAACCAAAATTTAAAAATTCAGCAGTAGGGGGCCAGCCCGATGGCATGGTAGTTAGGTTCACGTGCTCTGCTTCGGTGGCCCAGGGTTTGCAGGTTCAGATCTTGGGCACAGACCTGCACACTGCTAATCAAGCCATACTGTGACAGTGTCCCATATACAAAATAGAGGAAGACTGGCACAGATGTTAGCTCAGTGACAATCTTCCTCAAGCAAAAAAAAAAAACAAAAAAATTCAGTAGTAAAAGCAGAATGTATTAAATTTCTCTACGTCTAAGACTTTTGTTCTTGTGAGTTTTCTTTAGAGAGTCCCCTTAAGACATTTGTCTTTCTTTTGAGCCTCAAGCCCAAGGGCAGTTGATTCTTTTCGTTTGGATACTGAGTTAAGGTGCATATTCGGGCTAGGTGTGTCCAGTAATCATAGAAAGTTTTTGCTAACAAGTGAAAGTTTTAGGTCCATCTTGTGTTGTTTGTGTTTTTTACAAAAGTTCAAGCAAATGAAACAGTAGGACCAACGAAGAATGCCAGCTCAACTCTCATTGGGAACAACCCTACTCCTGGCCACACACAGCAATCTGGTTAAGGTTGTCTCCTGCTTCAGACACAGAGTTAGACATTGTATCAGTTAGACCCTCATGATTGCAATCAACGGAAACCGATTCTAGCTAACTTATGCAGAGAAAAAAGGACATCAGTTTGCTGGATGACAGGAAGAGCAATGGAAAGAGTAAATAGAAGGGTGATGAGAAGACTGGAGAATCAAGCTCCTGGAAAGATCAGACTCAGGGAAGATCTGTGGGTCTAGATAACGACAATTACTCAGAATGAACATGTTTCCACTGATCATTTTTCCTGTTCTTACATCATGCTTCTCAAGAAGTAAAGTCTTGAAAGAGAATCTGATTGAACTTGCTTGGGTTAGGGTGTAAGGAGTGGACACATTGAATAAGAGTCCCATTACGACTGTGCATTATGGAGGAGGATAATTTCGTGAAGCACCAAAAGAAGAAAAAAAAGACCAAGCTGATGCTAAGCAGGCACAAATCAGAAAAAACAATGCATATGGGAGACAATGAGTCCTTATGGGTAATGACTTAATTTATTTGGAAACATATATTTATAAAAAATTTATACAAATTTTATAAAAATTTTTCAAAAATAAAGTATCATTTGGATTTTATTATTTTTTATTAAGTTAACATTGGTTTGTAACATCATGTAAATTTCAAATGTGCATCATTATGTTTTGACTTCTGTAGAGACTGCATCACGTTCATCACCAAAAGTCTAGTTGCCCTCAACTACCATTTAGATTTAATGTAGAAAGATGAATAATAACACTTACTGAATAAGCAATGTTTTTTAGCCATGGTAGAAATAAACACTTATTTCACAATTCTGGCTTTGCCACCAACCAGCTGTGTGACTTTGGGTCAATAACATTATTTTTCTGGGTATTCAATTTCTTACCTACTTAAAATGAAGGAATTGGGTGAAGATCTCTCTAAAGTATCAACTATAATATAAGATTGATCCCTGGACCCCACTTGCTTTTTCAACCCTGACCTAAACTGACAAGGTGAGTAATTTATGGCTATGCTTTCAAGCTTTGGCCATAATGAGCTGGATTAGCTTTTCTTGATTAACTTGTCTTGTTCCAATAAAAAAAGAAATTCCATAATTATTCTCGGCAAGCATCCAAAAATATGCCTCACTATCCAGTTCCAATTAATAATGTGTGACTTGTTAAAAACAGATTTTGTTCATTTGAAGGTTTTTTAATAGCACCCAGTTTCAACTTAGTTCTCTTGGGAAAATATTTAGCATGCATTTAACTAGCTTGACACATACAACTAATTAATTTGTCTAAAGCAAACTATTATATGAATCATAAACAAAGTACTGAAAATTGAAATAGTGCCAGAATTAAAGCTTGAGGTACCTTATGCTTAATTAGCCTCATGTAGTTTTTTTGGTCTTCATTTTTATTAAATAAGATACACAGATTAATCTTATGCCATTTTCAGATAGAAAACTGAAAACTCACATACAAAAAAGGTTATTCTTTACGTGTTTTCAGAAATTGAAAGAGCTTCCAGAAATCTGATTTTTTAAGGAATATGTCTAAATGACACAGATCAAATGATGATGGACTGTGTGACAAACTAACATGAGCTGCTATGCCTCTCTGCCTAGCCCAAACTTAGAGATGCACGGGAGCAGGAGGGTTGCTGATGTATCTAAGTTGAATATTTGTATTACAGACATGAAATATTCAATACTGTTCTTTTCTCGGTAGGAGTATACATTTACTATAAAAAAGATCTTGGGAAACAGAAGTTGACTATATTTTAATATAAGGGAGAAACAGTCCCTCGGAGTGGAAGACCAGGTGCGATGAGAGGGAAAGAGGTACAAAGGCATATTTTTAGTTGTGATCGCTCCCCTCACCTTGCCTCCCACCAGTACTGCCTTGGGAATAACATTGCCCAGCCAGTAATTAATTCAAGACAGAAAAATAGCAGTGCCATTTTAGCTTGGGGGTGGAATGTGTAGGTAATATCATTTAGCTGAGGTGAGGTGCAGATAACGGGAAGTGTAGGTAGACTGGCTGGCCACTGCCATTTATTACTTCTTCTCTCCACCACTTTATCTAAATCAGAAGGTGAGAAAATTATACCCAAGTAAGATAATATTGGTGGAGGTGCGAGAAGTTTCCTTGTGAGATAGATTTGCCTGGTGTGGGAGAGGTTGTAAAGGCTCTCTACCTTGAGACACTTCCATTCCCAAGTCCTAAACTTATGGGAGGCTGTTAAGTAGAACCTAGGCTGCTTTAGCTACTTTCTCACATACTCATCATCAGCCCAGTGGCTGATACGTCCAGGGGAAAGGTGGCCACAGGGAAGCATACCAACCTATCTGAGGAAGACCGTCGTTACAGAAGAAAGACAACCCATTTAACAGCTTGTATGAGAAGAGCAGAATTCCTGACCAGATGGAAAAAGGATTAAAATAAAAAAGAAATGATCTTCAAAGAGATAAAGAAAGATATTGGTATAGCAGGAGTAAGCAGTTATAAAGAAGAATTAATTCAAAATACTGGGTATAAAATATCTTGTGATTTGAACAAACAACTCAATGAATGAGTGGCAGAGCAGAAAGAAAACAATCAAAGAATGAATTAGTGAATTGAAAGATCAGATTTAGAAACTTCTTTAATAATTTTAGGAAGGGTTCAGTAAGAGAAATGGAAGATAAAAATGGAGACATGGAGGGACTGGCAGGTGGTATAGTAGCTAAGTTTGTGTGCTCTGCTTTGGCAGCCCTTGGTTCACAGGTTCAGATCATGGGCACAGACCTAGCAGTGCTTGTCAAGCCATGCTGTGGCAGCATCCTACATAAAATAGAGGAAGATTAGCACAGACGTTAGCTCAGTGACAATCTTCCTCAAGCACAAAGAAGAAGATTGGCAACAGATGTTAGCTCAAGGCCAATCTTCCTCACCAAAATGAAAAAGGAGAGATGGAAAATAAAAATGGAGAGTTAAGACATATGGAGGCTAGAAGAAGTCTCAGCAGATATATAATGGATCTTCCATAAGAGAGAAAAATAAACAATGAATACATGGGAGGACATAGTTAAAGATATAATTTATCCTAATTTCTCAGATTAAAAGAAGGAAAGAAATGATCATTTTGAAGGAGTGCATAGAAGACCAAACAAAAAAGAATAAACAGAACAATGTAAAACTAACAAAAAAACCCTTAAAGACAGTGAACTGAATTTTAAGAATATCAGTAAGAGAAGAAGGAAGGGGAGGTTCTAAAAGCTTATAGAGAAAAAAATAGATTATAGGTACAGAATTTTAATTGGCATCAGACTTCTCAAAAACCTTAAAAATAAGGAGACAATGAAATAATATTTTCAAAGAAAATAAAAGAAACTAACATAGAGTTTTATATCTGTCTAACTCTTCACACAAATGTGAGAGTGAGAGTAACGTGCAATTTTACTCAGGGATATAAAACCTCAGAAGTTTTACCGCAGAAAGACTAATTTTAAAAGGAATCTCAGAGGAAGTATTTCATTAAAAACAAGAACAGAAATTCAAGGAGGATGCAACAAGGTATATTGGAACTAAGTATGAATAAATAATTTAGTAGAATTTAATATTTTTTTTAACAAATGTGTCCTAAAAATGTGTATAAATGACAACCCAGAACTAAAATCCTGTGGTACAAACATGAGGTAGGAGGAGAGCACATTGCTAAGTACTTAGCTTTTCCATGAGGAAGATATAAATGATAATACATTTGGAAAATTTATATAAAATATTAAACAGAAATATGTCTTAAATAAATTAAGTCCAATTTGAAAAAGTATAAAAATATAGTGTGCAACTTTCAGATGAACAAAAAGCAGGAAAGGACAAAAAAGTAATAAAAAGAGAAGGTGGTAAACATGTAACATGAAATAAGATGGCTACAGACAGTCAGAATACATCTGTAATTGCAATAAATGTAAATAAGTCAAATTTACTGATCAAAAGGGTTTCTCAAATTGGATGAAAATGGTCTGTCAACCTCAGTATTTCAGTTCCCCAAGAAACAGATTTGAGATAGCGATGTGTGTGCAGGAAGTTTATTGGGGCAGGCTCTCAAGAACAGTAGTTGTGCGGAATGAGAGAAGGAGGACAGAGCAGAGGAAGAAGTTGAATTGTGATTCAGTTTCAACAAAACCCTCAGCTGATTCCACAGAGAGCTCTGAAACTTGGATGACCTTTCAGATAAGCCTAAAATTGAGGCAATGGGGTTGGGACTTCATATGAACTCATTGACCAGATAGACACTGGGTGTGGGCTAACACCAGGAGGTGACATAACCTTGAGCAAAGCAGTTCCCTTCGGCCAAGCATAATTCCTGGACAGGGTCTCAGCTGTGAGTCATAGACAGGTAACACTGCCAGTGACTGAGTAACACTTTAGGACTGACTTTCTCGGTCCTAAAGAGTGGAAGGGAGGAGTGTAGCACAGTTTACCGGACAGTCCACATCTTGAGTTACTCAACTCCACTTGCTTCATGAAATACGTTTGCCCATCAAGAAACAACCTCTCCAGAATTCCAGCTGGTCCGTTTTCCTGGGAAAACTTCAAGAGAATAGTTAGTGGGACAAACTATAGTGCCGGCCACTATAGTTAGTTTTGGGACCACAACTGATACTCATCATTTTCCTACACTACTATGCATCCTAGACACCTCTCAAGTTCACCTAGCACCTCTGCTGATCTTAGTGACATTAACATCTATATAGGGTTTGAGTCCCTAGTTCAGAGTATGGTTGCTACACGTTTTCTTTTACTGTGGAGATCGATGAAGGCAGTACCAACAGATGCCACCATAGATCACTAGGTATCAGATACATATTCTCTGCCTTTGTATAACAGCGGTCCTACCTCCTTCTGATGATCAGGGTCAAATACTCCCAACAAGATTATGTCTCCTTTCCCGGTCTGCTGGTTTTTTGACACAAGGAGGCTGAAATGACTAGAGGGCAGTCGCGGCTTAAAATTTCATGGAAGTATTGTGGCATTGCATGGAGAAAGTGTTTCCCTCTGGGAACCAGAATCTCTAGATCCACAGAGCTTGGAGTTGCAGAGATGGAAATCATATATTCCCTAAGTGGACCACTGAACATGACGATCATCTCCTATTTGTATTTCTTGGTTCTTGGATTCATGCACACTATTTGTTGGGTCACAGTATCATACTGTTGATTTAGAGAATATACTGTGACCTGGAAGATGGGACCCTATCCTTTCTGGATGTAACTCCAAAGCTGTTGCCTCAGTTTGAGTGGTTCAGTATGTGATGGGACCAATAGATCCCATGGTAATGTATATCTGCGGAATCTCTTTTGCTGTAAAAGGAGTCCCTCGGACTGGAGTGATACTAAGTGGGATTCCTTGTTGATGGAACAAACTTTGTGAGCCTTCAGATAGTGATGTGAGCTGAGGCCCTGTGGGCAGCACAGTCAAATCCATACCAAAAATATGTGTTAATAACCTAGATGATTTGCTTCCTCTTCCAGGGTAGAAGAAGTCTACTGTAAGCTATCTACTTGCCACCAAGTGCTGGTTGGTTTCAGTGAAGGATGGT
Source organism: Equus quagga (assembly GCF_021613505.1). Classification (NCBI taxonomy): domain Eukaryota; kingdom Metazoa; phylum Chordata; class Mammalia; order Perissodactyla; family Equidae; genus Equus; species Equus quagga. The sequence goes on from NC_060285.1 coordinate 28,711,856, forward strand.
ACCATATCAGGAGCTTAGTTGCTGGCAATGTAGACATTCTGCGGTGGCAGTACCTAGATCAGATCCGGTGAGGGAGAGCGTATACTTTTGGTCATAGACAGCTCCCATCCGTATCACCATGTGTACCATTGTGCCAACACTGGAGTAGTTGATGCCGGGACTTATGGACATCAACTGGCCAAGTTGTTTAGTTGATTAGTGCTTCTTCCCTGATGGACTGTCTGTGGTAGGCATTAACACATCACACAAAAATCCTCATGCTTTGTGACAACTCCTGTCAGTCCACCCATGTGCCTCTTCTCAAGGCTTCCTTGTCCTAGCTATGCCAATATTTTTTCAGGTCAATTCCCTTATGAAGTTTCCAAGACGTTCATCACTGCGTGCAAATCTAAATATATTTTTTACCTCAGGCCAGTTTTCATTCCACACAAAGTGAATAGTTAGGCACCCAATGGCAGGCTTTCTCCTCACTTATGTCTCTTGTGGCCATCAAGAAGCCAGATTATAATGTAGCTGTAGTCCATTTTTTTGGCCTTCATTAACAGATTGAGCCAAACCATCTATGGATTGAGTTCAACTTTTTATTTTTCTATCAGCTAGTAATAAAGGTCTCCTTCCCCATGTGGAATTAGTGTAGGCAGAGAGAGAGCTGTGAGGACAGCAATGGTGGATGACACGAGTGTCTGGGCTACCTGCTCCTGAGGCTCACTTGTGCTCCCTGTTGCAGCCAGTGCTTGATCTCAGATGGTTCTGACAGAGCCCAGCTCATGATGGGGAGCTTGGCTTCACAGTCCTGAATGTCCACTGGCTAGGTCCTCCTGCTCTACTGGAGCACAACAGCATTCCAGGAGCTGTTTTTCAAATAGCATATAATTATCTGCTACAGATGACATGGCCTTGCTTCAGAATCCTAAGGATCCACTTTGTGATGCTCCTACTGATGCTTACCATAAACTCTAAAAGGTGTCTTTTCTATCACAGATATCTCCAAAATCATAGATTCTGCCAGCTTGCATGGTCAAAGAGGCAGGAATGTTTACACTGTGGCTTGCACTTGCTGCAAAGTCCATTCGAACTCTGGGCCCAATTTAAACTTGACAGGCTTTCATGTCACTTGATAGACCTTTGTGTTTCTTTCTTAGTGATAGGAGGTATGAGATGCGACACATTCCTCTTTGCTTTAGAAGGGATGTTCAACTTTTCCCCAAACCAGCATGTCCCCTAAAATCTTCACTGATACAGTGGGTCCTGCATTACCTATAGTATGGCTATCTTATCAAGATCTTATACTTGCCATTTCCTACTCTTCCAGCCTGATTAAGATGATGTCATTGATAGAATGTACTATTATGAAATTTTGCAAAATTTACACATGTTCCAAGTTTCTTCAGCCTCTCTCATGACAAAGAGTGGGAGAGTTATCATAATGTTGCCCATCCCATGTGAAGGCTATCTGCTTTTGGTCCTGCTTCTTGCCCTGGTTCTCAATAAGGATGGAAAAGAATGCATTTGCCAAATAGATGGCTACATACCATACACTGAGACTGTGTTAATCTCTTCCAGTAACTTTCACAGCATCATTTGAGATGCAGTTATGCTTGGTAGAGTTTGAAATAGTCTTCTGTGATCCATCAAAATCTGTCTGTTTTTTGTAGGGACCAGACTATTTTTGGAGATATGATCAGAACCATCAACTCTGTATCATTTCATTTTTTAAAGGAGGCATCCACCTCTGCCAGTCCCCAGGATTCAGTATCATTTTGCATTTACTGTCTTAGCCAGATTGAGGAAGGGAGAGATTTCAGAGTCTTCCTCTTGGCTTTCCCCACTCTGATAGCTCTTACTCCAGAGACCAAGGAACTAATGCATCAGTTCTGCCAACTAGCGGGTGTGTCCACTCTAATTACCCATTTGGTGGCTGGGGAAATGACGACTGCATGGGTCTGTGAGCTCAGTGGCCTTACTGATGAGCTGAACCTGGACCAGAATTCTGTTAGCTAGTTCCCATACATCTTCATTTTAACAGGGGCACCATGATCATACTTCAAGTTCCCGAATATCAGTATCAACTCAGATCTGTGTCTGACATTTTCAAACGTCTGAATAGTCGGAGTGTTCCTTTCCCCAGTGTAGCTACCTGCATCAGTGATCATAGTTCCCTTTGGAGAACTATGGAATAATTATAATACTTGTAATGGTATTACAGAGTTCTCCTCCTGAAGACCTGGCCTCTCCTTCAGTCACTGGGTTCTAGATCTAAAATCTGGCTCAGATCTAGAAAGTGGCAAGAGATTATGTTTTTTACTTGATCTTCCTGATCTTCCATCCTTGAATTATTTTGATTCTATAGGTTGAGTAATAACCCTTCTAGGTTGCTTATCTATCTAGGGCACTGTGTTCTACATAACTATCTATCTCCATAGATTTCTGTAGGAAAGTGCCACCCCAATTTTCTGCCTGTCATTCAGACCTTCCTTGTTGCTTATTTCTATAATTGCAGCCACCTGCCTTCTCACAGTTAAATACTGCCTAGCTGGTCTCTGATTTTGAGATCTTATCGTGTCCGGTTCTTATCAGTCTGTAACAGCATCTTCTACCACCAGATGGCAAGCTTCTCAGTGATGTGGGAACCGCTCTCAATAATGCATTTCTTGGAGCTTTGGAAAAGTGTCTCTGGGGATTCACATGGAACATTGTTGGATGGTAGGCTTCCTACTGTTCTGGTCATCATCAGGAGAAGCTGCAAGCTAAAGGGGACTTATCATGGATATAGGTTGAGGAGTCAGGGATTTCTAGTGAATGAAAAGAGCAGAGATGAAAATAATGGCCTAGGTTAGAGTCCTTTGGAAAACAGTAGACTTTATTCTGCTCAATAACTTAGTTCTTTTTCTTTCTTTCCTTTATGTAATGTATGCACAAACTGACTTTAGCCTAATCATGCTAACAAAAAATTGAAAAAATTAGGTAATGCTTATCAACCAACCTTAGTGCAGAATTCTTATTAATGCTAAACCAAGATTTATTTATGTGAGTTCTTAAAATGTGTAAATTTTTTCTATTAGAGAAGAATTTATTGACTCCATTTTAAACTTTCCACCAAAAAATGTTTTCCCTCTTGTTCATTTATCCCAAAGTGACAAAAAGTTTTTTTTTATATATTTTCTTCTAGAGGTTTTATACTTTTTGATTTCACATTTAGGTCTGTGATCTGTTTTGAGTTATTTTTTGTATATGGTATGAGGTATGGATCAAATGTCATTTTTTTCTGCATATGGAAATCCAACCATTCCAATATCATCTGTTGAAAAGACAATCCTTTTTCCACTGAATATTCTTCTCTCCTTTGTTAAAAATTAAATGACTATATATGTGTGGGTCTATTTCTAGACTCTATTTTTCACATTAAGTTATTTGCCTTCACACTAATAACATACTGTCTTGAAGCTTTTTGTTTCTTGGGTGCTTCTATTTAGTTTTCTTGCCTTATTGCTCTGGTTAGAACCTCCAGTAAAATGTCAAAAAGAAGTGATGAGAATGGACATCCTTACCTTGTTCCTGATCTTAGGAAGTAAGTTCAGTCTTTCCCAATTGAGAATGATGTTAGGTGTAAGTTTATTATAGATCTCCTTTATTAAATTTTAAAAAGTATCTATTCCCAGTTTACTGAGAGTTTTTAAAATAAGGAATGGATATTCTATTTTGTCAAATTATTTTTCTGTCATCTAGTGAGATGATCATATTTTTGTTTAGTCTGTTAACATAATGAATTACACTGACTTGTTTTCAAGCATTGAACTAAACTTATACTCTTAAGATAAACCCAATCTATTCATGATATATTATCCTTTTAATATATTGTTGTATTCAACTTGCAAACAATTTATTAGGAATTTTTGTATCCTTGTTCACAAGATATAAGCCTGTAGTTTTCTTTTCTTATAAAATCTTTACCTGATTTTGATATTAGAATAACACTTGCCTCATAAAGGAGCTAGAAAGATTTTTCCCCTCTGCAATTTTCTTGCAGAATTTACATAGAATTTGTATTATTCCTTTCTTATATATTTGGTACTTAGCGAAGCTATCTGGGCCTGGAATATTCTCTTTTGGAAAATTTTAACTTGAAATTCAATTTCTTCAATAAGTATAGGACTGTTCAGATTAAGAAGATTCACATTACTTTATGATACTGCTCTACTCATAGTCTTGCCTCTGAAGAAAATTGGAAAAAAAGGAAAATTCTCAAGCATTAGAGACTTGTAAAGGATAGAGAAAGAGGAGGTAAGAAGAATAGAATAAAGCTAATTGCAATAAAAGTTTTTAAAATTTACTTCTGAATTATGGCAGTGGAAAAACAAGTATGTCAGTGGGTTGTCTTAATCTAAATACATTTAAGTTTATAAGGTTGGGTCCTATCAAATTTCATTAATTTATATATGTCTCATAAAGGTAGAGATGGATAGCTCATGATTAGTAATACATAGTATTTCATATTACTAGTGATATAATCAAGATAATATAAATGTCAAGAAATAAAATTCCTTTATTCATGCATTTATTCACAAACTCATTTATATATTCATTGATTCAGTTTCTTAATGCATTCATGAACTTATTCATTCCCAAACATCATTTACTGAAGGTCTTTTATGTGCCAAGAACTCTTTGAAGCCCTGCAAATTTAGCTATGAATAAAGACCAGCATAAGAAAACAAATAAGAAAATTTCAGATGACCATAAATACTGTGATAAAAATAAAGCCAAGTGATATGAAAGAGAGTGACCAAGGGGCTGCTTTAGATTGAAAAGTCAGAAAGGTATTAATAAAGAGTTGAAATTTAAGCTGACCCTTCAATGAGAAGAAGGAACTTTTCATGAATACACTTAGAGGACAAATAATTCATGCAAAGGAAAAAGCTCATGAATAAAACAATGTGACAGAATGAGCTGGGCTCATCTGAGAATCTCTGAGGCTGGCGGACCTGAAGCGGACTGAAGGAAATGCGGTCAGTGGAAGATGGAGCAAGAGAAGTAGAAAGGATCCACATTGAGGGCACTTTAGTGTAGGAGAGATGGGGAGATGGTGAGGGCATCAAGTAGAAAAGTGACATATGATTTATCTCTTTAAAAGGTCACCACACATGCTATGTGAACAGACTGGGGCACCAGTGCAAACGAGATCGGGTAGAAAGTGATGGTGGATTGGACCAGGGTGGTAGTAACAGAAATGGAGATACTTGAATGGATATGTGTTACACTTTGGATGCAGACAGGACATGCTGTTGGACTAGATTAAGGAGCTGGGGAACGTTTCTCTCCAGTTGAGTTGTACATTTTTGGCCTTAGCGGCTGCATGTACTACTATCATTTTCTGATTTAGGAAGTACTGAGTAAGAAGAAGGTTTGAGGGAACACATGTTAAGATGTCTTTTTGGATATCTTAAATTGAAGTATCTAATGGATATTCCAGTGGAAATGTCAAGTAGGCATTCGTATATATAAATTTAGAGTTTACAGGGGTGCCATTCATTACCTCGTTCACTCATTCCACAAAAACTGACTAAAACACTATTACATGTTAGTTAACTCTCGTAGTGATGGGGATGTTACTATAAGGAAGAAGTAAGATCACCCCTTAGTTTAAGAAGTTCACCTTCTAGAGGGGGAGACAGACATATAAATGCATAATTACTATGCAGTGTGATCAGTACTATAATAAAGGAACAGGGCGCTTTAAATATCAGATGATGGCACAATTATTTCTGCTTGAGAGAATTGGCAAGCGAGTTGCTAAAATTTTGAAGTTGATAGTATTTTATTTTTAGTACAAAAGTGATGTCAAGTTACTTGCGTAAAATTTCTGAAAATAATCTTGTAAACGCATATGAGATCTTTGAAAGCAAAGCTTAATGTCTTCAGAAAGGCACCATGGGGAATTTTCCCCAAATAGAAATAGACACAAATGGAAGAATCAGTGCACCTCATATACTGAAAGTAGAACATTTCCCACATGTCACACTTTGTCCAATCAGTTTCATCGCCTATTTCGGATAAAATCTTATCCAATGAGTAATTCAATGGGAGTCAATTTCCTTTCCATCTCCTTTAATATTGTCTAGGCAAGTGAGACTCTTTCAAGGTATATTTTAAAAATAGCAATTAGTGCCCACATCCTCCAGGCAGTTTCTTGGCAACACATATGTACCAAATCTTCTTTTCAAATGCTCACTGCTGTTATCACCTACTGCACTTAATTAAGGACTTTGTTGACTCCTTGTCTTACCTCTGTCTGTTTCTGTTTCATATATAGCCTTGAGAGCAGCAGCGAAACGGCTTGAAACCAAAAGTTTAATTGCTTCTTGCACCCTTCTGGAAACTGTGAAAGTAGAGGCAGAGACAAGCGATGAGGTAGATAATTTTCCGCAAACAGGCTCTGTATTACCGGCACAGAGTTAAGAAACTAGGAAGCTTTGAATGGCGGAAGCAGGAGTGGTACATTTGCCAGTTTACTGGTTCCTCTTTGGGTGTGTGGTGGAAGGCCTCAAATTAAGGGCCAATGTTATGTTCTGCCTTGATACTTGGTGAAATCAGGAGGCCCTCAAATGGCCTAACTACAAGTTCCCCTCCCAACTCTGCTCCTATGGATACGGTTTCCTAGCCAAACAACCCTCCTTATCAAGGAAGCCAGGTGAAGTTCCTGCTTATGCTTGAGTAATCTGTTTCAGTCCCCTGCCAGTCCATGGGATTATTCAAACCAGCCAATCATCCACCCACAGAACAGAGGGTCATCCCACTCTCTTGATACTACAAAGCCTGCTTCCCACAGGCCACAGTTTTTCACTCTGAGTGCAAGTTTCATGCAGCCCTGTATGGCACGTGGTGTTCTCCTTCCCTGGGCTGTGAGCATATGTGACTGATGAACTGCTGCCAATCATCTCACCTGTCCAGTGTCAGGTGTTGTGCATTTGGCCATCCCACAACCACAGGGCACGAATCTCTCCCTCATGAATGGTGTGAATAGGAGGTGATTAAAACAAGTTGGCACCAGGCTACACACAGCTCTTTGCCCTAGTCTGCAACAGAACATTTTAAGAAGAGGAGCATTCTTTAAGAACATTTAAGAAATGTGGGTTGATGTTCAATGTAATCACAAGAAATAATTTGCCTTCTTTGCCACCCTAACGTTTCCTAAGTGTTTCTGAAAATTGATGTTACATATCCATGGCTCTACTTTCTTCCTGCCTCCTCTCCTTTATCCTTTGTTATATATTTCGATCTGATCTTCTACCTGTATCAGTGTCTTATTTCTCAGTTCTGCATGGCTTAATCCTTTTTCTAACCCATCGGGCCTTCTCACACTGTGTAGCAATGGGTGTTCAGAAGCAGGGCTTCTGCAAGAGCAAATCCTTTCCATCTTCTCTCGGCCCTTGGCTTCTACAACTGTGCTCTTTCAAGTTTTGATTGGAGTCCATTCTTTGGTGGTCAACTCTTGCCAAGTTCAGTATTTAGGATGCTTGCATGGGATCTCATTATTTTGTTTGGAGTATTATCCACTTTTAGATCACCAGGCAACTTTTCTTCTGAAAAATATAAAAACACCGTAAATTCAAGCATAAGTGATAGGCATTAGGGTTTTTCTCCTGCTCCTTGGATAGCACAGTGAGCTAAAAGTTGACTATCATCTGTTATCCACATGAATATGTCCATAAACATTTACACAATAGGCTGTGACCCAGTTGCAGTTGCCCTCAGTCTCAAAGTCTATAGAGTTTTCAGGAATAACTGTTGATGGCATCAGCTTTGTAGCTATTTTCATCCATATGGGTAGCTACCCTGTAGTTGCACAAGTACACACTTGTGCATATGCCATCTTCGCACATACAATAGATTGCTTGTTTGCTCCCCACCCTCTCCCCGGCTGCAAGAGTATTTCATTTCCACTTGATTCAGATGGAAACTGTTCCCCTGAGTGAAAGGGAACACTTGGTTATCCAATGAACTGGAGCTGCCACGATAACGCATTCAGAGTTCTCCGGGAGGAGGAGATTGATTTCTGCAAATGGAATCAAATGGCAACTGAAAGTGATAGCTTCAAAACTATCTCCTCCTTCTGTGTGACATCGATCTTTCCTACATGTGCCAGCTCATTATCTGGTGGGCAGAGGGGAATTGCGACTTGACGTAATCCGTGGCAGTTTTACAAGGGAGAGTGGAAGGGCAGACTGCCTGTTACAATGCTCTGATTGACACAGGTTTGTAGCCCACAAATGATGGCATGATTTACTCATATGGGAAGGAAAGTATTTATTCATGGGTTAAAGTTACATTTAAACAGCTGAAGATCCTGTTGTAAATGGTAAGAAAATCCACAATATGCAATTCTAGTCTGGGCTAGAACTTAAAAGAATAGGATTGTTCTAACATGGCATTTTTCAGGTCATACTTTGGTCTGCTCAGCATCTTGAAGACAATTTAATTTTAGTTTGAGCCTTGTGGTGCTTTGGTGCATTTCCAAGGGCAGATTAAAGACAATTCATTGTCTGTGCAAGGCATCTCAGTTACCCAAGTTAGGGCTTGGTAATTGATACGAACGAATGAATGCATTTACTCTAGAAGGGTTCTGAGATCAAACAGGTCTAATGAAATTGTTTTAAATGGATTGCTCACCTCATTTAAAAAAGAATGTCTGTAACCCCATCAATTTATGTTGAAACATTCTTTCGGCCTTCTGGAGAGATCGGTGTGTACATATATTTTTCATAACATCAAGTGAATGCTGCCCTCTATTACATGTATGTTTGTCAAAGTGTGCTCTTGGTGTCTGTGAATTGTGCATCTCAGACTTTTTGCAGTAATATTGGAGACAATACAGCTTTAATGGGGCAGGAATCGTACGGCACATGGAACAAAGAACTCCCTCCTTTTAGGCAGAGAGTACTAAACAGTACATCAAAATACACTGCAGCATAGGCACTCAGAGTCCACAGATCCAGTTTTTAAGGAATAAACACAGAGTAATTCTCTTGTCATCTTGATATAAATCTCATTTACCATTTAAAGCACAGTTCACATCTTCCCTTCAGTTATTAACAATTCTCTGACTTCTATGCCCCACCTCCAAGATCCTTGCTCTCGAAAGATAACCTTGTCTCTACGGTATGAAAAAGATAAGAGCCCTAATAAGCAGAAATCCTCACAAATTCTCTCCTTTCTAACTCCCTTAACAAAAACTTCTTGAAGAGGTGATCACACTACATTCCACTTCCTCCTGCTCAGCTTGTCCTCCACCTATTACAGCTTGCCTTCTAGCCACACTGTTCTACTCAAAAAGGCTCCCCTTAAAATCAACAAGGACTTCCTAACTGTGGATTAAACCAGCACTTCCCTGCCTTGCTCCCTTGATCTCAGCAGCATTTGACATTACAGTTCATTCCGCCTTTCTCTTCTTTTTCTTCTTCCTTCTAATCCCAAACATCATTTTCTCTTGTTTTAACTTTTTTCCCTCTCCTCTCTCAGATCGCTCCATTTCTGTTTCCTGCAAGGCCTCCCTTGCCTCTGCTTGTTTGGGTAGAGGTGAGGGGAGGTTGGCACTTGGCTGCATGCATTCCTGGAGTCACAGAGCACACGGGGCTGGAGGGCTCACCCCACCCTGTTAATGTTGGCCTCTCTGCTCTGCCTTCTGTCATGCCTGGTGTACCCCTCTGTTACTAATGCACTTCTAATTTTATAGACAGGCTTGGGGACAGGAAGTGCTCAACTTGTTACCTGATATATAGTAAGTATTTACCTAAAATATGATTATTATGGATGGATTTAAATAATCTAATATAAATACTTTTGTGTTCCATAATTTGCATTTACCATTAATTCTCAATAATGCTTTCTCCTCTTTAAAACAATTCAATTTATATACAAATTAAAACTATCCATGAATTATCCTATGTCACTTCTTTCTTCCTTTTTCTATATTAAATCATGTCTTTTATTGGACGTGGGTCAATAGTTGTTTATATATTTCATCGGAGTTCCAGTAAAGCCTTTTGATAATTTCCTGTATAATTAAAAGATAAATATGATTACACAGAGCAGGAGTCCTAGAAGAATTTTGTGGTAAAGTTAAAGGTATTTCTGAAAGAAGATGGAATTGGAAGTCACTTGTTAGCTTTGGTTGGGCATTTAGTGGAGTAAATCTCCCACACAACAATAGAAATCACCACAAGAAACATTTGTGGCTTTGTTTTCCTCTCAGAGAGAGTCTCCACCACCAAAGCCTTTGAAAAGGTTGCAAATGAGACCAAACAGTGTGCCTTACCCTCTGACTGGGATAAAGAGATGACAGATATGAAAAAGGAAAAAAAGTTAACCTATAGAGAAATGAGGCAGCGAGGTTTAGTAGAAAACACAGAAGACTTCGATTCAAGTTATCCTTCCAGCACTCATAGATAACTCACTCAACCCCTCTAAATGGGACCCTAGAAGGTGGGAAGAATTCCACCTACCTATCTATTTCCTGGTGCTAGAAAGTTCTTTTTGGACAGTATCATTAAACACATGTAAAGGATTATTTAGGCTATGTACCTTGTATCCAATAAATATGTAATATCTTTTGGCTAAATTGAACTGTCTTGTTCCTAAAAGGCAAGACCCTCATGGACCACGCAGATCAATCCCACGCAGCCCGAGGCAAATCATTCTTATAATATCAACTGTTACTTTATCTCCCCAAGTTTTACTTCGTTTATCTGAAAAATGGGGATATTATCAGCACCTCCCTCTTGGGAGAGTCATGAGGATTAATTGATATGATACCTGTACCTGGTTGGCACATAGTAAGCGCTGAACATCTTTGCCTACCTTTCTGGTCTCATTTTCAGGAACTCTTTCTTATGCACTTCATATTCTTCATAACTCTTCATACTGCACTGTATTCATATTCTGGAATGCCATCCTCTCTCGTGTCTCCATACTTTTGCACATCCTCTTTCCTTTCCCAGGAACATTGCTCTTCCCATCCTCCCTCTTGCCCACATTCTTTTCGCAAAAACACCCAGGTGCCTCTGTACAGACAATTCACTTCTTCAGGTGCTTGCCACTTCTGACCACCAGCCAAGTAGGTAAGAACAAGAATTCTGTTTTGAATCTATTTCTAGAATAATAGCTTTCATTCCAAAGCAGCACCTGACAATGCGAGGATTATTCTCACCATGGTTTTTAAAATGGCCTTCAAGGTAGGACATCATGCAACATCTGCCACTGCTCTTTGTTTTTCCTGTTTTCTAGGACATTCCTTTTATAGTCCTAATGTTTGAAAAATCCATAGAAAAGCACTGTTAAAAAATAAAGTGATATTTTTAAGTCATAGCTAGACACACACGACTACAAAAATCCTAGGAGTGTAAAGCTCCAGAATAATGGGAAATTGTTGCTGTGTGAAGCATTCGACTTTAAATTACTTTTTTTTTTACCTTCTTAACCATTTTTAAGTGTACAGTTCTGTAGTATTATATCCATTCATACTGCTGTGAAACTAATCTCCAGAACTCTTTCTATCTTGCAAAATTAAGACTCTATACCTATTAAACAATAATTATCCCCTCCTCCCTCCCCCACCCCCTGGCAACCCCATGTTATTTTTGTTTCTATGAATTTGACTACACTAGGTACTTGATATAAGTGGATTCATACAGTATTTGTCTTTTCATGACTAGATTATTTCACTTAAAGTAATGTTCTCAAGGTTCATCCATGTTGTAGCATGTGTCAGAATTTCCTCCCTTTTTAAAGCTGAACGATATTCCGGTATAGGCATATATCACACTTTGTTTATCCATTCATCTGTTGATGGACACGTAGGTTGCTTCCATCTTTTGACTACGGTGAGTATGCTGCTGTGAACATGGGTGTACAGATATTTTGTTGAGACCCTGAATACAATTCTTCGAGTATCTAACCAGAAATGGAATTGCTATATCATATGGTATTTATTTTCAATTCTTTTACTGTTTTCCACAGCAGCAACACCGTTTAAATTCCCACCAAGAGTGAACAAGGATGTCAGTTTCTGCGTATCCATCCTCACCAGCATTTGCTGTTTCCTGGTTTTTTGATAGCAGCCGTCCCAGTGGGTGAGCTCCCCTACTTTTATTGAGGTCTGCCACAGATTCTCTTTGTAGAGTCTTTCTTTTCCAAGCCCTGGCTCCCTAGCCACAAACAGCAGATCCAAAAACACAGACGGAGCTTCCTTGTGCTGATGAAAGCTCCCAGACCTCAAAAAAAGCCAAAGATTGGCAGATGTCTTTGACGTTTTTGGCTACCAAACTCAAATGTTCAGCCGTACACTTCATCTCCTTGGGAATTTTGTTTTGTCTTAATTTGAGTTTACACTAAATTAATTCTTTAGACTCAAGACTCTGTTCCTTTTCTTGCCATTGGTAAAACAAGTCCCTCCCTAGGCAGAATTAATGTATCCCTTCACTTTTTCCTCAAGACAGTCTATATATTGCTTAAGTTCATACATTACATTGTAATTGTTTGCTTACGTATTTGCCGCTGGAGTAGACTCAACAGACCCAATTACCATTCTCTCCTTTGTTCTTGTTAAAAGAAATATGTATCCAGCTAAAAACCTATATCTCCCAGACTCTCGGGCGGGTAAGGCTACTCGCATGACAGTTCTGATGAATGAGAACAATTCAAACATTGGCGATTTCTGAATAAGTTTTAGTTTCCTAATATGGGCATAGCCCCCTTCTTTGTAAGTAGAATACAGATGAGAGACTAGACACAGAGCAGCCGTTTTGGAGTCATGTGGCAACCATGAAAATAAAAGCCTTGTATGAAGGATGATGAAACAAAAAGATAAAAGGAAGCTATAGGGACATTATGAAACTTCTGTGCCATGCCTAGCTGTGTAGTATGGAGTTTCTGAATATGACAAAAATGTCAATCTGTTTGGTAAAGCCAGTGTTTACTGATTTTTTTTATACCACAAAATATATAGAAAATGATAATATTTTATACTTTCAAGGAAAAGGCAACTCACAGGCAAAGTTGAATATTCAAAGTTCTCTCTCCACTCTCTAATAGAGGAATGGGAAGTTCATTATCCTGTCACCCCTGCAATCCATTGGCAAAAGAGGAATGTGCTATACGGTACACCTTTTGGGAACCTCTAAGTCACAATAGTCATACTGCTTTTTCAGGAAGCTGAGCACAATTTCTTTTTTTCTTTTTTTTTTCTCTTCTCCCCAAAGCACCCAGCACATAGTTGTATATTCTAGTTGTAGGCCCTTCTGGTTCTACTACGTGGGACACCGCCTCAGCATGGCTTGATGAGTGGTGAGTAGGTCTGTGCCCAGGATCCAAACCAGCGAAGCACCGGCCACCAAAGCGGAGTGCACAAACTTAACCACTCAGCCACGGGGCCAGCCCCACAGTTTCTTACTAATAGAGTTTCTCTAGCTAATCAATGAGATTATTGAGAGTGAAACTATGAAATATTCATCTTGTTTCTCTCTCACCTAGTATACTGCCAGAAACTTAGTAGTTACTCAAGAAATATTTATTGAATAAATAAAAAGAAAAAGTCACTCATTGTTCCAGATTAACTGATTTCCTCACAGTTCTGGATAATGCTCATTTCTGACTCATAGCCTTTACTCAATTTCTTCTGGCCTGGGAAAACTTCTTGACCCCTCTCCACATAGTCAAATCCTACCCATTCTTCAAAGTCCTTCTCAAGACTCATGTCTTCCATGAAAGTCTTATCATCTTGGCCCAGTTCATACCATTTTTTTTCCTCTTCTCTGTACGCCTATAGCTCTTTCTGGAAGAAAGTTTCACTGTGGCCTTAATCACATGGGTATCATCCAAATAATGACCCAGCTTCTCCATGTTATCATATGCTAGCTGCATTTTCTTCTGACAAAATGTTATCCTTTGGATATTCTCATCCTAAAAATATATTTCATACCATGGAAATACAAATAATTGATAACAAAATACGTAAGAAAATTAATCAAGTAAACAAAACTAAACAGTATAAAGATTACATTTTAAATGTTCTTGTTGGGGAAATGTTCTGCCTGAGATGGATCGGCTGCAGTTTCTTAAAATATGAATCTAGTAATGTTGGTCTAAACACATCAAATTGGTTGGAATCTCCCTAGAGTAAGCACTGAGATTTTTCAGGGTCACAAAGTCTTAGAACTGCATTTAAAGATACTATCATTGTCTCAAACTTTTTGCTGAAAATTTGACATGAAGATAGGCTTATACAGGTCTTCAGATGGTAAACTAGAATTGGGACACTTTATGCAAGCCTGTTATTTTCTTGAACAATTCTCTGCTGCCTGATTCATCAACCTTACATGTTGTGGAGAGAAGCTCACATTTCTGGAAATATTTAGACGCCTTTGGATCAGTGCTTACAGCTTCCCCTTGAGCTCTAGGAATCCACTAGTATTACTCCTGACACCATCAAATTATTCTTTGCTCACTCTGAAACTTCTTCCTTTGATTTTCCCCTTCTCCTGTTCTTCAGAGTTTTGAAGAGAGAGAATATTTGCCAAAATTTTTGCTCAGGTATGTTTGATTGTCCATTCACATCATCAAGAGTCATTGCATTTGTGTACATGTCTTCGGTGAATTGGACACTGATTAAACAGCCTGGTGTGTCACCTTTCTGCTGCTTTCTTGGAGCTGGTTTTGGAGAATTACTCAGGCCTCAATTCCATTCTCCTAGAAGGAACATCGCCATCTAACGTAGCATCTTTTTATATGCAAAAGGGTCCTACAATGTTTTTAAATTTGATGTATGCAATGCTTCTAGAATTTGAAGCCTGTTGAGGCTTTTATTCTTTGATGCAATATTGTATGTAGGTAATCCTTTTAAAATCTCTACAGGTAAATGTAGCAGGATTGGGCCGGCCCTGTGGCCGAGTGGTTAAGTTTGCGCTCAGCTTCCAGCAGCCCAGGGTTCGGATCCTGGGTGCGGACATGGCACTGCTCATTAGGCCATGTTGAGGCCGTGTCCCACATGCCACAACTAGAAGGACCCACAACTAAAATATACAACTATGTACCGGGGGGCTTTGGGGAGGAAAAAAAAAGCAGGAAAAAAATGTTTGGCAACAGTTGTTAGCTCAGGTGCCAATCTTTAAAAAAAAAAAAAAATGTAGCAGGATTGGTGGAGAAGTGAAGAAGAGGCAGAGACTGAGAAATGTACACAAGGTTTAGAACCAAAAGTCTCTACTTTGCTTCTTAAAATTTGTGTGACTTTGGGCAATAACTAAGTCACTCTGAGCCTTTGCTTTCTCATCTGTAAAATGAAGATGATTCTAACTTACCTACCACAGATGGTTGTCGCAAAAATATCATAACATGCCCAGCATGCTCTGTAAACTGAAAGCATTGTTTTAAGAGTCCAGCTACATTTCTAATTATCCAGTATCCATATATTTACTTTCATTTTCCTTCTGAAAAGGAATAATATTTTTCATATTATAAGCATAATCCACCATTTTGGATTAGACTAATATTCTTAATCATTTGGTTAATTTATTCCTTCGATATTTCTGGGTTAATTTACTCCCAGTTTGCTATGATTGGAATATTTCTGTCCCATTCTCTCTACTCAAAGAGGAAAGAAATGCCTACTTGCCTTGGTTAAAGTGACTTAAATCTGAAATTATGGCCTCTATTATAAGGAAACTTTCACTTTTACCTTTAAGTTTTTGTATTCCTTGATTAACTGGATGGGTTGATAGATGTTCTAAATTTGTTGAACTTTTAAACACTGTTAGCTTATAACTGGGGTTGTACTGTTTGCATATCCTTTGGGTATTTATATCAGATAGCTTTCAAACTTGAAGAAGCAATAGTTACAGTAAAGCATCTTCAAAACTGAGCAGTCACTTATCACTGGCTAGATTGGTTGGTTCTTGGTACCATAGAAGTCCATTAAAAGGAAGCTCTTAGGTGATGTCTACCAGGTCATACTGCCACATGTATTCAACTTGCAACTGCTTTTGAATTCAGAGCCACAAGGCTCTCTGCAAGTACCACTTTCAGTAGGTTGTAAAGTGCTTTAACAGATGGGACATTGTTATTAGCATACATAATATATTTTCATTATATTAGGCTTGAAAGTGATTTTCCAGATAATGGCTTAGACAAATGTTTGTGGAATCTGTCCAGTTAATCCACCAAAAATTCAGCCTGGCTTTCAGGAGCAATTCCACTTTCATTGAATGTTTTTGATTAAACATTTAACTGCTATGAATTTCTTACCACTTTATTGAAAAAAACCTCTGTTAGTTTATTTTCTTTTTGGAGTCATTGTTATTACATTATTTAACTTAATAATGACTTCTGACTAATCCAGAAACCCATTTTCAACTAAAAAGCTGCACATTTTATTATAAATTAGGTGATTCATTTAAAAAAATAAGCTCAACAAAGGTCTTTTTATATTTCCACGGGTATCATGACGTGCAGGTCAAAGGGATATTTGACACTTACTAGATGAGATGCTGCAGCAGAGGCCCCAAACCAAATGAATTGGTCTCTCCTCAACGTAAGAATTAGCCACAGAATATCAATATCACCTATTTATTCCACCAGCAAATTGTGTCCTTTATGTAGTAGTCACTGTGCTACATTCCGGTGACACAAAAATACAAAGGAGAATGTTCATGAAGACAAGGAAATGACTGACATTTAAAAAGCACAATTTCAACTCGGCGTAATTAGGGTTATAGTGGGGATATAATGCTTATGAGGTGTGTGGCCTAGATAAGTTACATACTCTGTCTCAGCCTCAATTTCCCTATTAAGATGGGGGATATTAACCATAGATGACTCCAGAGTTGTTGGAAGAGTGAAATGGAATATGGCTGCCTGGTACAAGTGGAAGCTCTATATAGTAAAGAGAAAAACTAAACTACAATTTGGAATAACTTAGAGTTCATAATATTTAGACACTATTTTTATCCTTCCCAAAATTTCTCAGCTGATAAATATCTTAGAAACTATTTAAGTATTGATTTTATTACTTCTCAGATTCTTTGAGTCTCTGAAATTGCCAAGTTCCTGTTTATTCTTATTAACGTTTGCGAGAAATAGGAAAGCCATGAGAGTCACTCTTGGTTTGCTAGACTCTTCCTATCCTGTCATTTTCTTTGTTTTTGGTTTCCAGACTCATTTATAAAACCTATACCACCAATACCCCCTCCACCAAGAAATAAAAAGTAACCCATAAAAATAGCTGTATTAGCTTCCTATCACTGCTGTAACAAATTACCACAAACTTAGTGGCTTATGGCATACCATCTTTTCATTTATGGTTCTGGGGGTCAGAAGTCTAAGCTGGGTCAGCAGAGATGCATTCCTTCTGGAGGTTCTAGGGGAGAAGTCATTTCCTTGCCTTTTCTAGCTTCTAGAGGCTGCTCACATTTCTTGGCTCATGGCCCTGCATTGCTCCAACCACTGCTTCTGTTGTCACATTGCCTTCTCTGAGTCTGATTCTCCTGCCTCCCTATTATAAGGCCCCTTGTGGTTATGATAGACTCGCTCAGATAACCCAAGACCTTCTCGCATCTCAAGACCCGTAACTTAATCACAAAGCTGTTCTTGCCGTGAAAAGTAACATACTCACAGGTTCCAAGGATCAGGCCTTGGACGTCTTTGGAGGCTATTATTCTGTCTACCGCAGTAGCACAGGAAGATGAAAAGAAATCTGAAACATGTTTCATTTTTCAGGAAGTAGGTGGGATGGTGGGAAATAGACCAAGCTCAGGCAATGAAGAAACGTGGCACTATCTTTCAACCGACACAATCAATTCTGTTAGAATTCACAAAGGGACAAGCCAAACAGTAGTGTGAATGGTAGAATTTTGTTTGTAAAAGCAGTATTTTGGCATTGAGTACCAAAGAATAACTAGAACTATGCTAACTAAAAATGACCTAGTACACACTGTTGGTAAATTTGTTTCAGGGAACAGATAGGAATAGTTAGGAATTAGCATATAGATTCATCATGAAATAATAATAGTTCATTATTTTTTATGGTAATATAGAGATTCCAGAGAAAAGTTTCTTGGGTATCATTTTCTTTTTAATACTCTGAGTCCCTTGTAAGGTAGATGGAGAATATATTTTGAACCCTGTATTACTGATGAAGTTCTGAGGCTCAGAGATAGTAAATATCTAGTTCGGGGTTATAGGCTTGAATGCCAGCAGAGGGTCTGACTGGTAACGGTCAAGGCTGTGAACTCTGATGCCTGAGAGAACCCGAAATCCATTTAATCCCCCAAGTAGCTGAATAATTCCCTTTCAAGTCTTATTTACACTATGGTTGTCCCTTGACCTTCTGGGCCATCCTACCCTACAACAAAAGTCTCTCAATTAATGAATACCCTTTTTTCTTGTTTGTAATATCCTCATTAATGCAGTTCATCACATCACAGAGTTGAGCTACTACTGCATTTAATATTACACTTTTTATCTCACCTTCTGTCATGACTGCCAGCAAAACTACCCATTGTCTTTCACTTTCTGGACCATTTCTAATGAAGGACCAAGCATTTCTAACACTCTTGAAGATGATCTACCTGCAATTGCTCTGACAAATTTGTAGTCTCCGTTAAGTAATGAACCACTTGTAGCTCCTCCACAGAGGAGCATGCTTACTAGAAGCTGCTCATGTGAGAAACAGCAACCCTGCAAATTAAACCTGCAAATAAGGGCATCTGCCCTGTGACGCCCAATGTTGGGCTCGCAGTAGATATACCATGTCCCCCAGGCGGGTCCCCCACAGGGCTTCTCCTCCAGCTCTTCTTGGGGACAGATGCCTGTGTTTTGGTGCTCTGACCCCATCAACTGCATTTTGTGTTTACCAGAGAGCCCGCACTTTAAGTCAGAGGAACACAAGCATACTCTTAAAATCTGGTACAAAATCATCCTCGGTTTTAACTGATTTGGAGGATAACGACTTATCTCTTTGAACTACCCCCAAAGGATCCCAAAGTGAAATTCCATCACTCCAAATTTATTCTCTAAATGTGGGCAATTACCATCCAGCTGTTTTCCTGGAGTGAGACAAAAATCTTGACTTTATGTAAAGGTAAGAGGTACTATTTATTTAAAGATTTGCAGTGAGCAATAAAAATGCACCCAATGACTCCCTGTGCTCTCCAACTTTATAGAGCCCACGATTCAAATTTGGGCCTCAGAAAAATAAATCACAGTATGTTACAGGTCATCAGTTTCACTCTCCCATAGTCCACCTGCACATTTTCCAAGCATCTTCTGAATTGATTTACTTTGCTAACTTCATGCGTATCTATTAGCAGGACCACAAATAACTTTCAGGTGAACTGAATAAGGTAGAGTAAACTTCAATCTGGCCTCTGTGTGAATTACCATCAGATCTTCTGACTTCAATTAATGAAGGACCAACCAGACTCCTTATACACCCAACGTCAGTACACAACTCACCCTCCATCCCTTCCACTGGCTTTGTGTTTTCATCTTCTCAAATACAGCATAGGCAGCTGTTACATCTACTTTGAAATATTATTTTTTCCTTAATAAATTCCTTGATGTACGCTATTGTCCAGTGAGACTTACAGACTAGGAAAGAAAACCCCAACAAAACAAAACAGCTGGTACTCTATCATTTTGAAAGGTTCCAACTGTACAAGCCCTTACGACAAAGACTTTAGCTACATTTTCTATCAACAGCTTGTCACGTGGGTGCCAGTTCATAGTATGGATCTTTATTTTCCAAATTGAATTTACTTATCTGCTCTTCTCTTTATGGGTAACACTACCTAGGAAACGAAGCTCACACTGCTCTTACGAGTGTTAATCTGAATTCTGTTTTTCTCCTTTCTGAGCACTGTACAATGGAATTAACAATGTAATGTATGTATCTGGTAAAATGGCTCATTTTAATCGGGCTCTTCTATCTCTGTGGTGCCTCAGACTTAAGGGAAAAACTTAATTTTGGGTTATTTTCTTTTATTTTGCTTTGTAAACTCTCATTCTACTGCCTTCTGCCAAAATGCAATTTTTTAAAAAGCACTGCTATTTGGTTTCTTGATCATTTAAAAACCTGTGGTCTGAGATCCTCCTACCCGCAAGTCCCCACATAAAAAGCAAGTGATCTTATTTCAAGCTGAATATCGTTCTTTGCTTCGATGCTCACATCCCCACCATCTTGCACACTCCTATGACTATAGCCTGTCCTTACTGGTGTTGAATGAGGCAGCCCTAGAATAAAGTCAACCAAAACAATTGTGCTAGGCCTAAAAGTACTAAGTACCTTCACACTTTGGTCACCAGGCTACAAGTCAGAAAGTTGAGGTTGGGATAGGCAGGCAAGGTAGGAAGATGGTGGGGTGAAAGTCTTTGATAGAGAATACTACATAGAACCAGAGCTCAGTTTTCAATAATTTATCAGCCTCCCTTTCTACTCTACATCCGTCCCCTTCCTCTCTCCTCTTCCCTCCAAAAGACAATAGGCAATGCCATTCCTTTCATGTATTCGTACATTCTGTGCATCAGTTTCAGTTTCAAGCAATAGTCATCAACTCTGCCTATCTTCAGCTAACGTAAAATTTACTGAGCTGTCATGGGGGCTCACAATATCAATGAGAAGCAAGTATAAAAAAATGGCAAGACCCAGGAATGCCTGAGGGCTGGACAGTAGGAGCCAGATCAAAGATGAGCTGCAGAATCTGTCCAATCCACGTGCTGATAAACTGAGGTGCATATGAGGGAACTTTAGACGTAAATCTCCAGGAGGGAGTGAGATCTGAGTGACCACAATTTTTGTTTGTCCAAAGTTAGTTTTGTGTAAATTAGAACATGGCACCTCATCTCTGGAGAGGCCGCCCTATAGGTACCAGGCTTGGCAAGCAGACCTCAGCTGATTTTCAGTCCCCGCTGACCTTCTTAACCTGTTGCCCTTATAAGTAGGGCACAACCTGCGTAATACTTCCTGTGACTCTGCAATTGGGCTGTGCCTGATTCAAACAGGAAGGGGAAGGGAGGAGCATCTGCTTCATTCCATATTCTTAATGGGAAGTGGGCACTGCATACTATGAAGAATTCCCCCAAAGGGAAAAAAGAAGAGGGGAATTGAAAAGAGGTTTAAATATTGGAAAAATATTGAGAAAGATCAATTGCACACCCAGTGATCCAAAGATACTCATTGTTACATTTTTGCATTTCCATCTTCCCTTGAATGGAAATACTTACAGGCTCCAGGTAGAGCTGAGGGTGAAAAGGATTTCCCCCCTTTATGATTAGTGTGGACTCCAACATCCCCAAGTTCGGCTTCAATGGATTTTCACGAGACCTCATCTAAGTTATCACTTACAGGAAAAGGATAAAGTGCCAGTGTTAGACAACTGGGAAATCCTTTTGCCTTTATTTATGATTACATTTTTAGGGAGAGAGAATTATACGAATTATACAGTTTAGGAATTGTGATGTTTAATAACATAAATGCTTACAACAAATTTTGGTTTTTTAAATTAACTGCATGCATGTCTAGATTAGTAATCTTTGTATATCTGAAATAAAGTAGCATAACACACTTTAAAATTTTATTTTGTATGTTTGTAATGATCCAGTAGGTTTCTGATTAAACACAGGCTTTTCATTTCTGCTCACTCCCATAATCTCACTAAAGCGAAAGGAAAGGAATCAAAAATGGTAAAAACACACTGAAAAAAAGATAATGCACAAGGAGACAATGAAAGACTGAAATGGCAACCGTTTGCAGCAAATGGAAAGTGAATGGCGGAGTCAGCAGAGCTGTGAAAGCTGGACGAAGTGCTGGCTGGAGAGAAAGGCAAGGAGACTCGTGCTTAGTTTTCTCTCCAGAACCCA
The DNA here is from genome assembly GCF_021613505.1 of Equus quagga. Taxonomy (NCBI): domain Eukaryota; kingdom Metazoa; phylum Chordata; class Mammalia; order Perissodactyla; family Equidae; genus Equus; species Equus quagga. The sequence goes on from NC_060285.1 coordinate 28,733,756, forward strand.
GGACAGTGTGACACAAAGCAGGGGACAGTGTGATGCTGCGATCAGGAAGGTGGTGGGAGGTCTTTGTAGAGACAATTAGGTAAGATCTTCTTCCCTAACGTGTACAGTCAGCAGACTCACCTGTCTCACGTCTGGCAGGAGACTGCGAGTTTACTCTAAATCGCAACAAGAGGCCCTGGGCTCCGGGACAGGAGGTAGAGCAGAAGATGGAAGAGAGGAGCCAGCTGAAAACAGAGGATTAAGTAAAAGTCTATACACTGAACTGTGCAGCTACTAGCCCCTTGCTGTTATATAGCATACACTACTACCAGGAGATTGGAGGGTTCTTTTTTGGGGGAAAAATGGAAAACCCTGGGGTGGGTGCTAGGGTGTGGTCCTCAATATGAAATGAAAGGATTCCTAATAAATGACTCTCAAGGAAAAGACCTTCAGCTGTAAGGTTCCATCTCCTCACACAGAGCTTCCATTCAGGCTTCAATGTCTTAATCTTTTTTTTTTTTTCTTTTCCAGGGAAAGATTCGTCCTGCGCTAACATCTGTTCCTAATATTCCTCTTCTTTTTCCTCCCCAAAGCCCTAGTGCGTGGTTGTATATCCTAGCTGTAAGTCATTCTAGCTCATCTATGTGAGCTGCCAATGCCGCCACAACATGACAACTGACAGATGGGTGGTGGGGTTCTGTGACTGGGATGAAACCAGGCTGATGAAATGGTGAGCACCGAACCTTAACCATAAGGTCATGGGAGCTGGCTTTTTCAATGCCTTAATCTTAAAAATGAAAAGACAACAAAATCCGTGGCTACTGAGGAAAACCCCACCCAAAAATAAAGACACCAAAGAGAACAAAAAGGAACTCAAAGAAGACAGGGAATGCAGAGAACAGACAAAAACTATAATTAAAACTATAATTTCTCTTCCCAGATAAATGAGAAGTCATTGCATCCAATAGGCCACTATAAAAATGGAATTGTCAGTTAGCTAGATAGAACTCTTGCCAAGTAGAAATATGAAAATAGAAATGAAAGATTCATCCAAAGAACTAGATGATAAAACCAAGGTATCCTCAGAGAAAGCGCAACAAAGTGAAATGGAAATTATGGTAGGGATAAAAAGATAAGAATATTAGTAGATCAATCCAGAAGGTCAAAAAAGAGTTCCAAAAAACAGATAACAGAAGGAAGAAAATTAATAAACAAAAAATACAAGAGAAAGTTCCAAAACCGGAGCTCCTAAGTTTCCAAATAAAAAGAGCCTAAAAAAAGTCAATACAATTATTGTTTAAAAATAATCACACTAAGGCCCATCACTGTGAGACTTCAAAATACTGGCAATAATGAGTGAATGCAAACATTTTCAAATAACCAAATTAAAAGTTCACACATGAAAGAACAAAAATTAGGATCTAATTGGACTTATCCAGAGAAATACTCAAAGCAAGAAATCGAGGAAGAAATGGGGAGAAAATTCTGGATTTTCCAAAACCAGAATTGACATTATAAGAAAGGAAGATTAGACACTAATATCTCTCATGAACATAGATGCAAAAATTCTCAAGAAGATATTAGCAAGCCAAATCCAACAATATATTAAAAATTAAACTATACAACCAAGTGGGATTTTCCCCAGAAAATACACAAGGCTGGTTCAACATTTGAAAATCAATGAATATAATGCATTGCATCGACAGGCTAAAAAAGAAACTCATATGATCATATCAATGCAACCATACAAAAAAGCAGTTGACAATATCCAACCCTCATCCATGATTAAAAAAAAAAAAGCTTTCAGTAATCTAGGCATAGAGAGAGACTTCTTCAACTCGATATAAAATATTTACAAAAACCCTGCAGCTAGCATCATACATAATGGTGAGAATGTGAATGCTTTCCTCCTAAGATCAGGATCAAGGCAAGGATGCCCCTCTCACCACTCCTATTCGACATCATGGTAGAAATTCTAGCAAGTACAGTAAGACAAGACAAGAAAACAAAAGGTGTACAGGCTGAGAAGGAAAAAATAATACTGTCTGTGTTCACAGATGACATGATCGCTGATGTAAAACATCCCAAAGAATTAAAAGCAAAACCAAGAAAAAAACTGACAAATGCTGGTGAGGACGTGAAGCAATAGGAACTCTTATTCATTGCTGGTAGAAACGCAGAATGGTACAGCCACGTTGGAGTACCTTTTGGCAGTTTCTTACAAAGCTAAATTTGGTCTTACCATATGATCCAGCAATTGTGCTGCTAGGTACTTACCCAAATGAGTTGAAAACTTTTGTCCTTACAAAAACCTGCACATGAATGCTTATAGCAGCTTTATTTATAATTGCCAAAATACTGAAAGTGACAAAGATGTCCTTCAAAAGATAAATGGATAAATAAAGTGATACATCCATACAACAGAGTATTATTCAGCAGTAAAAAGAAATGAGCTATCAAGCCATGAAAAGATGTGGTGGAAGCTTAAGTGCATATTGCTTAGTGAAAGAGCCTTTAAAAAAAAGCTATACACTGTATGATTCCAACTATATGACACTCTGGAAAGGGAAAAACTAAAGAGACGGTATAAAGATCACTGGTTGCCAGGAGTGTGGGGAAGGAGAGGAGGGTTAAATTTTAAAAATCCTGGACACTACTCATTGACAAATTTCCTACATGCAGAATGAGCTTACCTTTTCTCAAGACCTCTGAAAGTCTTATCCCATTATGGTTCAGGCTTAAGTCCAGAATATTTCATCATCTAAATTAGTTTGGAGTGGAATGGGATAAGAGGAAGCTTCTCAGGGCAAGTTCCTCAGTCACAGCTTTTCAAGAATGATTTTGCCTGATTTGAAGGCTTGTGAACTAAGAGGGAAGTTATTTAGGCTACTGTCCACTTCACTCCTTCTACACACATACCCTAAGACTGGATAATTGTAATTAGAAAGCTGGGTAAAAGAGTAGCCTGTAGTAGTCACTGGTCAATAACAGCTATGAAATCCACTGGGCATCTGTTTCTAGTTCTTGATTAGAGCGCAATTCTCCTTCCTGTAAGAGGCTCTTCATATCTCCTGGTGAGTCATATTTCTTTTCTTTAGAAATGGCTTGTGTTTGTAGTTGAGTAGCATTCTCAGTCTGATTCCTGCTCAAGGAAGTTTGGGGATCCAGAGCCCTCTTTTCAATGTAAATGATTTCTGTCCAATTCAGTTAAAGCTGGAGGCGATTCCAATAGTTATAATTCTCTTAAAAGCTTTCTGGGTTTCTTATAAATCTTATTATATTTGGCTCCATCAGGCAAAGTCATACCCACAAATCTTTGAGACAGGCTTCACTTTACTTTGGGCTGAATGTAAGGGTCTCTTGGACAAGGCCTTTAAGATTCTTTAAGCCTTTTGTCTAGCTGAGATGGTCTCTGAATTACAATCTTAAATCTCTCTGAGGTCACAACCAGGAGTCTTATAGCTGACTTTAATCTGACCACCTAATCAAAAGTATCTTCTCCCTTCCCTCGCCACATAGTCAGTCATAGGACGTAATATTTCTTGATGTTTTCTAGTTTATTTAAAAATTTTTTATTTAACGTTTATCTGCCTGTTTCCATTAAAATATAAGATCCATAGGGTGGCGACTTGGTTTTGTTTTCCATGTATACCCAGGGCCTAATCCAGTGTCTGTTCCGCAGCAGGTCACAAATATTTGTGAATGAACCAATAAGTGAGCATTACTACTAGGAGTGGTATTTGTACTACTTTGGTTATGGTTATTGATTTAATAATAACAATTACAACTACAATAGAAACTCATTTAGAAACAGAGCCACACGTTTCCATTAGAGATAAGTCTTGGCTTAATTATAGGCCCCTTGTGGTCACATCAAAGTGGGGTGAGTGGGGATTCATTCCAAAAGGTGCCATCATGCTCTCCCTTGGCCTATATCTGGATTTCCACATCAGTGGAATTAACTATTCTTATTTCCAGTTTCCTACTTATCTCACAGGGCCATTGGAAAAATTAAAAATAAATTTCTCGATAGCACTTGACAGAGGAAGCACTCACTGTAGTGTAGTTTTTATTTTTGTTAAGCACAGAGGAAAAGAATCTCTATCCTGGACTGTGTCCTTACGTTTCATTCATCATTCTTATTTCAGTAAAAACAATTTGACTCTGACATGCATCTTTGGAGTATATATTTTTCCATATTAGACACATTGATGTGCTTCTATTTATTTAAATAGGAATTCCTATTATGAAATATTCAATTATAAGAATAACAGCAAGAATAATAACTAATAAAGGAGTATTGTCTACGGCAAAATTTTACCTCCTGTTAAAATGGATGTTGAATTAGCTAATGGGAATTTATCATCCAGTTGCTGTTAGGTTTAAACAGATTGACAAAACTGGGACATTTCTGTTTTTCTATAAATACCCTCTGACACCATGATGCATTCTGGTGAGTTGAAGGGAAATGATAGTATGTTGGAATTATTTCCCAGCTTTGCCTTTTTTTTTCTGTCTTTGTGAAGCCTACACATAGTCATATTCAGGGACATCATCAGCCCAGGGCTTCCTCAGACTAATTCTCTGCACTAAACATTTTATATAACATTCCATCCTCAGGCTCACGCTACCACGTGGATACCACCGCAGGGTTAGACAAACTTTTTCTGTAAAGGGCCATTAAATATCTTAGGCTCTGTGGGCCATGCAATCTCTATCATAACTTTCTGCCTTGTGGAAAGACAGTAGCATAGAAAGCAGACCATATGTAAATAAATGAGCATAGCTGTGTTCCAATAAAACTTTATTTATAATTCACAAAGTTTAAATTTCATACATTGTTCACATATCACAGAACGTTATTCTTCCTTTGATTTCAACACTTAAAAATGTTGAAAATTACCTTGCAATTCATACCAAAACAGGTAGAAAGTCAGATTTGACCTGCCAGCTGTAGTCTACTGACCCCTGTAATATACAGACTAGGAAACTGGGGGTGAGAGAAGTCACAAATCTTTCCCAAAGTGATACTACCAATGATTGAGAAGCCTGGACTCAAAAGTGAGTATCTCGGATTTTTAACCCATGTGATTCATTGCCTCTTGGACAGTCATCTTAATTCTTATCTTAAACTTAAATCTTAAGACTCTAACTAGGGGCTGGCACAGTGGCGCAGCAGTTAAGTTCGCGTGCTCCACTTCAGTGGCCCAGGGTTCGCCAGTTAGGATCCTGGGCACGGACCTACCCACTGCTTGTCAAGCCATGCTATAGTAGCATCCCACATATAAAATAAAGGAAGATGGGCACAGGTGTTGGCTCAGGGCCAGTCTTCCTCAGCAAAGACGTGGAGGATTAGTAGCAGATGTTAGCTCAGGGCTAATCTTGCTCAAAAAAAAAAAACTCTAACTAAACTAGGGACTCAGATCACTTTAGTTTAACCTGGAAACCTAACCACTACTTACAACTTTATTTATGTGGCAAACAATAGTCTCATTTCTAAGTCACTTCATTGCTTTGGGATTATTTTCTGGGGACTGCCTATATGTCCATACATGCTTACATATGAAAATAATTTTTCCTTTCTCCTACAAGCATTTAAACAATAGTGTATACTTTACTATATGGTGTAATTTATACTTATGTACAAACAGATATATTTTCAGCTAAAAATCAATTTCCCTTGTGATTTATCCACAGTGTCAATGACTGCAGCACCCCCCTCCTGCCCCCCACCTCCCAGTTGGGGATAGATAGAGGTTAGCTCACTGGTCAGGCAGGAGACCCCAGATTTTCCTGGGTGGCTCAGGAAGATCATAGTATTTGCACAAAGCTCTGCTCTGCGTCGCATTAGTGTAGCTATAACTGTATAGTTGACTGAGCATCTGGGACAGTGCAGGGTGCAAAATGATTTTCCCAACCCAGAAAAAAACAAATAATGTATCTTCTATACAAGTGCTTATATTTATGCCTCCTGTCCCCGATGTCCTCCCCCGCCAGATCTTTTTTTCTTTTGGGGAGATTTGGGCCCAGTCTATTTGTTGAGGGCCTACTCATTGTCTTGAACTCTAAAACTCGAACCTTTTATATTTTAATTCAAAAGGGAGCATTGTTCCAAATCATCCATTATTTTCAACAAGGGCAAAATAATACGGGCTGTCAAGGGCCCCCAAACACAGGTAATTTATTGCTCAGAACTGCTGGTTTGAATGTGCTCCCCAGGAAGGCATTCTTCAAAACCAAATATCAGGCACCACTGTGTAGGAATCCGACTGTAAATGATTAAAAACACGATGGATCGCTGGTCAGTTATTTGGTCTGTCTAGAATCATTATGCTTGGAAGAGAAGTTAAGAAGCTAGGAAAGGAAACGCTTTGAGGTCTGTTCCTATAAAGAAAGAGAATTAAAAAGAAAGCCATGTCCTCCTCCCCCAACATCACAGACAATGTATGTATACACACACAGACACAAACACACACACAGCCATACATTGCTCAAATAGCCCAGGGCTAAAGGTTAAGAATTATAAGGGAAAGATTTAAAAATGCAAGTCTGGGCAATGATTTAAAACAGAGAAGAAGAAGTCAAAACATACGAGCATTATTTCATCCTATAAATTTGCGATCCTATGGTGTACGTAGCGATGTAGGTAAGAGACATTTATTTGCTCACTGTTGTGGCTAGAAGCCTAGGAAAATAAATTTATTCAGGCACGCCAGTCTGTCTGCGAAGACTTCCATTTTGCCTTTTATGGAAATCCTGAACAAAGAAGAGTATCTTTGCTTCTGTCAGGAAAGCAGTTTCAATCAGACTGATGAATAAAAAGCACAGCTGCCCAAAATGATCCTCAGTAGGGTAAAGTTTAGATGCCCAACTAACCATTATTCTATTAAAATATGTCATTAAGGTTGACCTGGGCTAATAGATCAGGGCTATGCAGCACACTAAATTGCTTCTCAATTTTCAAATACCAATTTCAAGAAAAATTATAGAGGATAAAATGTAGTACGTCAGTATCACAAAACAGAGGCTGTTCAGTAAGACAAAGGTTTGGTTTTGCAGCCATTAAAGATAGGTTTATGCCATTTACATATTTGGTAAGTCTGTGGTTATGTCCGTTTCCTGAGACCTGTGATTGCTAAAAGATTATTCTGGGGGCGTTTACAACTTCTATCTGAACTAAGTGAGCCTTAATTATTTCGTTCAAGAGAAGCATCGTATATGATAATTTAATTTTCTAAAATAGTCCTGAGACCTTAGGAAGCTTCAGGAAGCTTAGACAGCCTTTGCTTTCCTCCCTCATTATACAAATGAAAACAATTAAGACAGAAGACTTTGAAACTCTCCCAACCCACAAGTCTAGAAGTGGCAAAGCAGCAGCTAGAATCTTGAATCCCAAACCTATCCTCTTTCCGCTCAAATTCTCAGTGAAAGAATATCACGTTTATGGTTCCTGAGTAATATTTCCAGAAATATTTTGATGATTACACAATCAAAACAATAGTAATAAAAAGATCTGCAGCAAAAAGAAGCATACCCTTCAATTGCCAGTCCTTTCTGCTACCCGCATGTCCTATCCGTGTTGTTCTTGGTGTATTCAAATGACATTGACTCTAACCTCCTCTTTCTAATTTGCTATGCTTCCTTCTGTTACATGGCAATTACTGTAACAGAAAAGTAGCAAAAACCTACTTTCTAGATAAGCACAAACCTGGATTATCATAAAAATAAAACAAAGAGAGCATAGGAAAGAAAGAGAAGAAAGTGTGTGCCACATTTCTTATCAAGCCACTGCCAGAATGTCATTTGTTTTCATCTATTTTCAAACTATTGGCTTTATGCTGTGGTTTCCTAGATAGATGTTTATTGCTTATTTTTCAACAACTGTTGGTTTAATTATCTATTATCACATGATAATTGCCCCATAGCTTAATGGTTTAAGGCAATAAGCATTTATTGTTTCTCTGGGTCAAGAATTCAGATGTGGCTTAGGTGGATGTTTCTGGCTCAGGGTCTCTCGTGTGGCTGCAGACAAGGCATCTGCAGGGACTGCAGAATCAGAAGACTTGGCTGGGCCTGGAGGATCTGCTTCCCAAAACGCTCACTCACGTGGTGCTGGAAGTTGGCAAGAGGTTTCAGTTTCTCCCCACATGGGCCTCTTCATGGACTGCTTGTATGTCCTCGAAATATGGTGGCTGCCTTCCGCAGGGATGCGATCATCCAGGATAGCAAGGGGAAAGCCGTAATGTCTTTAATGACCTAGACTTGGAAATTGCACACTATTGTTTATTTCCTCACCATTCTATTGGTTATACTAGTTGGCCTTATTCAGGGTGGGAGGGGACTCCAAAATGATATTAAAAACCAAGAGGTGAGGATCAGAGAGGGCCATCTTGGAAGCTGGTATCACAACGCTATGCACTTAAACTTTCACTGGGTCAATGTTGGGGATATTAGGCTTATTTGGCCAAATGGGCTGGTCAATTCAAACGATCCAAATGTTAATCATACTATCACCTTCTAAAGCACTGTTTTTCATTATCATTATGTACATAATAATAGAGTCTAACATAATGATAGCCCTATACAATTCATAACTATTTTCACAGACATTATCTCATTTAATCACAACTTTCATATAAAAAATGTTTTTAAGTGACTTTAGCTTTAGAGATGTAAAGATAGGAAAGAGAATTCCTTTAATCTCTTTATCCAGCTTTCCCTAATGTTGACATCCTACATAACTATAGTACCATTGTCAAAACTAAGAAATTCACATTGGTAGCATAAAACTGAACTATAAACTTTATTCAGATTCCTCTAGTGTTTCAATTTCTGTCCTTTTTCTGTTCTAGAACCCAGTCCAGAATACCACATAGCATTTACTCCCTGTCTCCTTTGTTTCCTCTGATTTGTGGCTATCGCTTAGTCTCCTCTCATCATACATGACTTTGACACTTTGAAAGAAGACTGGTCAGGTATTTCGTAGACTGCCCCTCAGTAAAGGTTTGTCTCTGGAAGGTTTCTCTGCTGTGAAGTTACTATTTATCCCTTTCCAAATTCTGTTCTTAAGAGTGAGTTATTGAGTCCAGCCCTACTCAAATGGGTGGGAAATTAAGCTCCAGAGGGAAGAGTTTCAAAGATTTTTGTGGACATAGTTAAAACCGTCACAGTAATTAGTACACAGTTTGGACAAGATACTTTAAGGCTCTGCAAATATCCTGTTTCTCATCTGTCAGTGGGGCTTGCTGTGGTGTTATAACAATGACTTTCTAGTCCCCTCATTCCTTCTACATTTATTAATTAGAGGATTTTCTTAGGAAGATCTCTCCTTTCTCTTCCATTTAGTTACTTATTCAATCATATATTTATATCAACATGGGTTTATGGGTATTTACTTTATATTCTGGGTTATAATCTAATACTATAATTATTTTAATATTCAAATTGTTTCAAGTTTAGGTGGTAGAAAGTCTTTTAGGTTGCTGCCTATGTCCTTTAGACATGGACCCCCCCACACACTCATTTTCTTACTTTTTGGCTCCATAAAATATTCCAGGCTTGTCTTGAATTTTCCCTAGAACCACCTTTCCTTTTCTCCAAGCAGCCCTGGTTCTTTTTACTGGAGAATGATATTTGGAAACCAAGACCTGAGCGATAGTTGTGCTCACTGGCCTGGGGATGTCAGTGCTTCCAAGCCCTCTCTGCAGACAGCACCAGGAAATATAAGTATGTATATTGAATCACCAAGCACAGCTTTTATTTTTGAGTGTCTTCTATGTGTCAGGCACCATCCGAGATCTTTCATACCTCTCCTTTCATCCTGTCCTCACAGCAACTCTATGAGGTAGATTTCATTTACCTCATTTTACAAGGAAAGTAATAGACTTCAATTAAATGATATGCAACACGGAGGAAGAAGAGGAAGGCTAGAGACCAGTTGACGGACTCCATCACCTCGTATCCTCTTTTCTTGAAATCAGTTTGAATAGCTTCCTAGGTACTCTCCCTTCCAATGTCCTTCTTTCTATCTTCCTCTCCATATTTTTCTTTCCTAGTTTCCTTCTTCCCCCCATGTTATTTCCATCATGGAAATAGATAAATTAGATGTATATTTAATGAGTTGAGTCTAGATAGTGGAACTATGGCCTTTTAAATATTTTTGTAGCTTAAACTTTTGTTTTTTGTAAGGTTTTTGATTTTGGGATGGGATATACGAGGACGTTTTCTTCACCAAGTGTATATAGCACTGCAATCTTCATTTACCATTTCAACAAATATTTATCAGTATGATGTACCAGGCTCAATTCCAGATGCTGGGATACATGGTAAACAAAATAGATGAAAACTCCTGTTTTCATGGAGCTTCTTATCCAGTGTGGAAGAAAAACCAAACAAAAAATAAAATAAGTAAATTGTATAGTTCATTAGAAGGTGACATGGAGAAATAAAGCAAGAAAGGGGATGGGAAGAATCAGAAAAATTGTAATTTTAAGTAAGGTGGTGGGGATAGGCTTCTTTGGATCAAAGACTTTGGGAGATGTGGGGTCTACACGCATTTATGGGTAAAGTACAATCCAGAATTCCACAAGTCAATGCAAACACCCTAAGCCAGGACTGTGAATGTTGTTTTTGAGGAACAAATAGAAGGCCAGTGTGACTTGAGCAAGTGAGCCCAGGAAAACAGTAGATGATAAAGAACAGAGAGTTGTAGGATGGAAGCATAGACCATGTAGAAATTTTAGGCCATACTAAGGGCTTTGGCTTTTTCTCTGAGTAGGACGACAGAATTTAGAATGTTTTGAGCTGAAGAGTAACGTGATATACCTTAAAAACAGCACTCTGCCTACTGTATGGAAAATAGCTGTGGCAAAGGTAAACGTTGGGAGAAGACTTAAAAAAAGCAGCTCAGTGAGCCTCAGTGGTGGCTCGGCTCTGTACTTGAAGTCTGGTGGTGGTGTAAGGTTGTCAGATAGTAAAGATATTTACAAGTTGAGCCAAGAGGATTTCCTTAGTCATTGAATAAGTGACGTGAGAGAAGGAGAGGAATGAATCAGGACTCCCAACTTTTCCAGCATTTTAGCACAAGCAACTGGAAAGAGGAAGTCGTCAGTGGTGGAAGAAGCTTAGAGCGGAAGGGCAGGAGCTCGGTTTTGGATATGTTAGGTTGTCTGTATGTTTGCAGGGTCTGTATATGATTTGCACGATGTAAGATTAAATGAGGTTGGAGAAAATCTGAGGCTCTAGTAAACTGAGATGTCTTCTAAGACTAAGCACCGCCCACAGTATTAGAGTCATGATCTAGTCTCAGGGAGGCAGAAAGTATGGCGCAGGAAGGCTGGGTTGTCTGGAAAAACAGCAATCTCAAGATAAGGGAACGTTGTCAAAATATCCACGAGCACTAGAAAATTCACACAGGCTCCTCCAATTCTACATTTATTTGTATCTTAAAAATGTAATTTTTACCTCCCCCATTACTGCAATTTAAAAGACTACTTCTTTTATTTTTCTTAACAACAGGATTTGATGATAATTTCGCGTTCGTCCTAAACCTACTTTATGTTTTGATAAGCATTTGTCTTTTTAGACTATAAAGGTCTAAATTCTAAAGTCTTTTCTTCCTGTAATCAGCCCTCACTGAAAGGAATTTCCAAAAGAAATGTCTTTTTTCAGAAGGTCAGATGAATAGCGTTTTAAAGGAGCAGTTACAAAGCAAGACAGAACCTCATGTATACAAGCTGACAATGATTGGAAAAAGGAGAAAGTCTTAATGGGGAGAAGAAATGAGTTTGTCAGAGACTGCTTCTTGAAGGTGAAGAACGTTCAACTCAGCTTTAAAAGAAGTGAAGGCTAATATAAAGAAGGGTCCAGAAACAGAATAGGGCCCATTTGTAAGATTGATTTGCCTAAGCACATGAGAAAAGTTCATATATGTATTTTTTGAAGGCAATTATAGGCTTTCTCCTCCATTTTCTTTTGCTTTCTATTTTCAAAAAGCACAATATTTCGAAGAGGCTCATCCAAGTTAACTCTCATGGGGTTTAAAAATCTAACCTAGACATATGTTGTTAATACTTTTATATGTCAGGAGCCTGGAGGGTAGAAACAATTTTAAACTTAACTTTTTAATTTTGGTTTCCTGACAACGACTTTTTGCTCAGCCTGAAGAATTTTCCAATGCTATAAGTTATGAATCGTTCCAGATTTGAACCAATAACTTGGGTGACATGAAGCAAATGATTGATTATAAACAAAATGATGGGGAACAGGAGGATGTCTCCACTTATCGAGACACATTTTTGTCTTTATGATGATATTCAAAAGACCGATTACATATAAGATAATGATTAAAATGAATAAAAAGAAATAACTTGAAAACAGTACAAAATAAAAGTTCAATAAGTCTGTTGTCGTGTAAGAATGTCTTTCCTCCAAAAACAGAACATAAATGCTTTTGAGGACACATAGTATGTCATCCCCAATGGAGAAGTAGATTCATGGTGATAGTAGCTTGATACATATATTTAAATTGAATCGTTATGACTCAATTTTTAATGTTAATTCTGCAGTCTGAAAAAAGATCAAGCTTATTTCTCTCATTTGGGGAATATTTTCAGATGACTGTTAAAAGGTTTTTTTTTTTTCTTTCTTTTTCTTTCAACTGCTGGAGAATAACTAGAAACAAATCTGTTGCTTGGAATAAATGTTCAGTCCATATGTTTTCTTTCATGGTAACTGATGGAAGTGCGAAATCCTCCTTAGTAAATTCTGTTAGTGGTTGGTCTTGTTCTCCCTTCCCCCACCACCATATGTAACACATTTTGCGAGTGGGGAGAATAGTTCCTTCATCGTTTGACTGTGTTGCTTGCATTTTTCCTTGAATAACAGAAATTTTAAAGAGAATCAGTGGTACTCGTCCAAGGAGTGGACAGACCAAGCAAGCCATTCTGAAAGGCACTTGTGAGAAACGATGGGCAATAGAAAGAGGAAGGCAAAGACAGATGAGCATTAAGCACATTCTCCAAATCACTGTGCAGTGGGAGACAGAAGCATCAATAATGGACTTTGGAAACAGAGAGATCTGGATTTGTTCCCAGCACCACCATCTATCCAGTAGATCTGGGCAAATTTCTTAATCTGAATTTGAGTTTTCCCATCTGGAGAATGGTGGTAGGTTACATAATACCTACCTCGCAGTGTTGATGCGAAAATTTAAAGAGATAGTCCAAAAAAAGTGACTAGAATATCCTAGGTGTTTAATAAATGTTAATTTCCTTCTTCCTGTCCCTCCATTTCACTACCATTCTTGTTATCGATAATAACAAATTTTTTGTTTGTGTTTCATTGATTTGTCAGCATTCAGCCAAGACCATGATTGTGATCAAGTACACGTTTTATGACGAAAGATTTACCAGAATCTTTTCTCCATTAGAAAGCCAGTCTAAGCTGACTTCTCTTGACAAAACTTATGCTATAGCTAGAAGACTTGGGAGTTTGAACACAGACCAATACCTTAGGAGAATTTAACCCCAGGCCAAATGCTTTATGCTAGGAAGATAGTCTTTGATGTTTGAATGGGTCTGAGTGTTGCTGAGAGCCAAATGTGTGGGGTAAGACCCCTTGTGAATGGAAACATCAAAAAACATTTGCAGTAATTCCCTGCAGACCAAATATATAGAGTTGCATGCAGCTCTAATTGAAATGTAATAACTGTTTACAGATTTGATTGCACGATCACCACAGAGTAATTGCTTTTCCACACCAAGCAAGTGGGAGATGAAGTAAATGTGCCTAGAAGGGTTTGGAAGTTCAATAAAACGTTTCTAAAAATACAGTTATGAATGGTGTCTTTCCTGTCTCAAAGCTCAGTCAGATCTCACTCAACCTCTACAGAGTCAAGTTGCTGCTGGCCTTAGGTGACAGAAGGGACCTTTATTACTCCAGCTTGGCCTTATTAAAACAAGAAACTGCATTATCTCAAAAGATTGCATTAGAAAAGTTATTTGTTGTTGGTTTTTCATATTTTCTTCCTAGTATTGGGCTCAACAAATCAGAGGCATCTTGGCTTTTTATGCACACTAAGTATGTTGTTGTCTTTGCAGAGGATGAGAAGAAAGAATGCAAAGAAAAATGACAAACTTGAAAATTCCTAATGAATCCCACTGCAGTTCGTTCATCAAGAAAATGATCAAGAATCATTTATAATGAGATAATGACCAACCTTGCTCAAAGCAACTGAAAATATACTTAAAAATAAAACAGTATTTGGGAAAAGATTTACTCAACACAATAAGAGAAGATGTGGCTTTCTTCCACTCCCAATCCCAAAGGCTTTAGAATATCTTTATAAGTGGCAAAATAATCAGGGAAAAGGGAGAGTTCTGCCTTTTGAGGATGTTAGAAAAATAATAGTCCATTAGAGAAGGAATCTAGCTTTTTTAAGAGCTTATATAACAATCTCATGAGGCCAGTATTATTTTCCCCATCTTAAAGATAAGGAATCTAAGGTTCTGGGAAGTTAATTATTTTCCACATAGAGAGTAAATTGTAAAATACAAACGCATATCCAATTCATGCTTTCTCCAAAACCAGTTCTCTTTCCAAAACAAATGACGAATTTAAAAATTAAAAAAAAAATCAAAATATCTATCATAGGGTCAAAGAAAAACTACATTTTGATATTAAGATCTGACTTGAAATTCAATTATTTTCATATATTGTATGCTGCTACTCAGAAAGTTAAAAAATGCAAGCATGATTGAGATACAGTTGCAGGACCTCAGGTTCCTACTCAAAAGGGTGGAAAATACAATATAAATTTCCCTGGGAATAGGGTGAAAGAGAAATTAAAAACAATAGTAACAAGGCAGTTCAGAAATATCTATGCCTTTTCTGATGAAAATTTTATGGTAACTGAAACCATCTTGTCCCCTCATAAAATTATGAGCAGACTGAGTTGAAATGCCAGTTCCACTTATGTAATAGTGGGCAAAGACACTTACTTTTCTAAAAACTTCAGTTTCTGCACCTGTAAAATGGAATCATAGTAGTGCTTATAACACAAAATGAGAAAACGCATGGAAAGGGTGTGGCATGGCAGTTAACACGTGGTAAGACACCGTTAATGAATGGTTTTTATAACTAACACACTAACTCTGGCAGTATTGATACCTAACAGCTCAGAAGCACAATTGTACTTTTTCCAAATAAAACGAATCCAATCCTAAATTGTTTTAGTTTTTGTTGACACCTCTCACACCAATATTTTAATAACTTCTTTTTTGCAAGAAGTACATATTGGCAGGGTACTTCTATACATACTGGATTTAAGAGATTGTAGGGGTCCAAGGTGGTCTATGTGAGATGGTACCCTTTCCAGAACAAGGATATTTTTCGCTAAAAATAAAAAGAAGCCTTACTTAAGAATTTGTGCCTTAATTTTCTTCATCATTGTGCTTTAGCTTTCCTTATTGCATCCTTTAACTTGAACTTCACACGGCGAAATGTCTTCAAATTCTGCCTGCCAACACACATGATAAATAGAAGATATTGGGGCAGCTGTGCTGTGGTCAGCAAAGTCATGCCCCTCCCCTGAGATGTCCATGTGCTAGTCCCCAAAAGCTGTCAATATATTGCCTACATGGCACTTCACAGGCATGATTAAGTTAGGAATCTTGCGATGGGAAGATTACCCTGAATTATCTGGGTAGGTTCAATGTAATCACATGAGCTGATCTAGGAGCAAAGCAGAAGGGTCAGGGTCCGAAAAAGAGAGGTGATGAGGAAAGCAGAGACAGAAGGTGACATTGCTGCAAGGGAGCCAAAAAATGGAGGAAGTTTCTAGAAACTGGAAAAGGCAAGGAACACATTCTCTTCTAGAGTCCCCACAGTCGACGTAGCCCTCATGGCACCTTGTTTTGAGTCCTATAGGCCCCATTTTCAAACTTCTGACCACCAAAAATGTAAGATGATAAATTTGTGTTGTCTTAATCCACTAAGTTTCTGGTAATTTGTTATAGCAGCAATAAAACTAATACAGCTGTCATTTTATATTAAGTACCTAGTATATGAGAGACCTGAAAAGCTACCAAGAAAAAAGTGTTTTGTCAAAAATCAAATATATATATTTGATGTATATATAATATATATTTATCAAGAGATATATGCCATAATATAATTGCCTCCATGTTATTTTACTTTGAAGAGTAATGTATGAAATTGAGGATAAAATCATCTTTAGAAAGAAATGAAATTGAAATAGACATGATAGCATTACTCAGGCTTTAAATGCAAAGCTTCTCCTTTTTTCTTTACAAAAATCTTTACTGTGTGTTCTTCAACAACTTTGACCATGCTCCAAATATACCTGAGAAGTTGAGTCCAAATATACCTGAGAAGTTAAAACACATTTTAAGGGAAAAGCTTTTCCTATAGCATTTTCTAGAATTGGAGTCCTGCTGTCCTATGGTATATGCATTTCTTCAGCCTTTGTTCCAATATAAGTTTTCAGTGTGTGACATATCTCAAAGAATTAGAGAATTGTTTTTATTCCTTGTGTTTTTCAGATGGGTTTCTTAAAATGGCCCATGAAAAATTTTAAATTTAATGTCTAAAGAAGTGATTAAAAAAATAAATGGATTAGTTTCATATTTACTTTTCTTATTTTGATTATAATTATAATAAACTTTAGTCAGCTTAACAGAAATGGATTTAAATTGGCAAATGAATTGATTTCATAGGTTTGATAAAATGAAGCTCAGAGAATAAAAACTTTCTCTCTCTCCTGTTATTGGTGAAATGACTGTTGAAATCTGTCAGGTTTGTACATTTGATTTCATTTTTCTCTCTTCTCAATATTTTGTCAGTTGACCTCAAGCTAGTCATTGAAGTTTTTGTTCCTCTATTGTTTCCTCATTCAAAACACAAGGGGGAAATCAAATTGCTTATAACAATAGCTGTAAAGCTGGGCCAGCCCTGTGGCACAGTGGCTAAGTTTCCATGTTCCACTTTGGCGGCCTGGGGTTCACCAGTTTGGATCCCAGGTGCGGACTTACACACCACTTGTCAAGCCATGCTGTGGTGGGCGTCCCACATATAAAGTAGAGCAAGATGGACATGGACGTTAGCTCAGGGCCAATCTTCTTCAGCAAAAAAGAGGAGAATTGGCAGCAGATGTTACTTAAGGACTAATCTTCCTCAAAAAAAAAAGTTGTAAAGGACTGTAGGAAAATATTCTGTGCATGTAAACTGCTCCATGAACTTTATCACACACCCCCAGAAGCCATTGAAATTAACATTGAGCTGTCATGCTGTCATTAGCTCAGTGTCCTCAAACTGCATAGTTCTTATTGGCCCACTGAAGAAGGATAATGAATGGTCATAACAGGATTTTCAAATCTTTAAATTATAAAACAAATTCGTCAAAATTCGTAAATCTTAAAACCAACTCCAACACTGATTTAACTATTTACTTTCACAGAAATCCTGTGGGATAATCCAGGTAGTTATGCTTCACTGTCAGAGATTTCAGAGAGTCACAGAACATTAGGACTCAAATGGATCTTAGATATTATTTAGTCCGACCCCCTAAATTGGCCTCCTGAGAGAGATGCCCAGATGTCACGGTTCTCCAGTTAGGCAGGAGGAGGGCTGAAATAGGAACTCAGTTTAAAGACATGAAATGCATATTTCACAAACCTTGCTACTTCGCTTTTGAGAGTTTCTGGCAAATCTTCCTCCAGAACATTGCCCCTCATTACACTATTTTAAGACTCAGTTCTTGTAGAGCTCTGAAAGTCATTTGTTACCTGTAGGTTCCTTATTGAACGGCAAACACCAGCAGCAGGGAAAGCTATTCTTAACCTCCATTCAGCTCCTGTTTTAGCCAGTAGATAGCACCTTCTCAGGGATGTACTGCCACCTAATTAGGCTGGGGCTGGCAATGACCAGGAAGATTGTTATGCTGGGGGAAGAGGATGGAGAGAGAGGAAAGTGAGAGAGACCAAAATGACCTAAAGCCTCATGCTTATTCTTTCCTCAAACACCAACAACTTCTTCTAACTTTTGCTATTAAACCATGAGCAATTTGAGGACAAGAATCAAACCTTATTCACTTTATTTCTTCCTTTCCTTCTTCATACTCTGCATATTAAACTCTTATTAAATTCTTGTGTTGAATGAATGATTATAGCTTCCCTCTACAAAGTGATCATCTACATCGAAGTCTCAGCTCTAAAAGATGTTTACTCATTACTCATGGTCGCCAAAGTATACAAACAATGGAAGTATTCACCGACAGATGAAAGGATAAAGAAATGTGGTATATATGTGCAATGAAACATTATACAGCCTTAAAAAAGAGTGAAATCCTTTCATTTGCGACAATACGGATGAAGCTTGAGGGTATCATGCTAAGTGAAATAAGTCAGACAGAGAAAGACAAACACGGTATGATTTCACTCATATGTGGAAGATAAACAAACACATAGATAAGGAGAACAGATTGGTGGTTACCAGAGGGGAAGGGGGAGGGGTGAAAAGGGTAAAGAGGCACAGATATGCCATGATGGATGCAACTACACGTTTGATGGTGAACACTGTGTAGTCTACACAGCAGTTGAAATATAATGGTGTACACTTGAAATTTATACAATGTTATGAATCAATGTTACCTCAATAACAAATTAATTAAACAGAAAAGAAAGAAAGAGAGTGGAAAAGTAGAAAATTGGTTGCCAGGGGCTGGGGGGGTGGGGGCACTGGGGGAACCAGGGGCAGGTCTGTAAATAACTTTCATTTATAAGATGAATAAGGTCTGAGAATCTAATGTATAGCATGGTGACTATGGTTGATAACAGCATATTGTAAAATTGAAATTTGCTGAGGTAGAACTTAAATGTTCTCACCAAAAAATAAAAGGTAAATAGATGATGATGGATGTGTCAACTCGATGGGGGGAGTCCTTTCACAGGGTATACGTACATCATCACATTGTACACTTTTAAAAAATGAATCAATTCATTTATATATTAAAGAGAAAGTCTCCAAGATTTAAGAGTATTTATTTAAAAATATTTCTATCATGCTTCCTGCCAAAAATAAAATGTGATTCGAAAGCCAAAATAAATAAAATGAAAGATGCTTCCTAGCTGTGCAGCTGCAGGGAGCTAATTAATCTCTGGGCCACAATTTCCCCATCTGTAACCCGGGGGTAATAACAGTATTTACATTTAAGGTTGTTTTGAGAATTAAAAAAATATTTACATTTGTAAAATGCTTAAGCATTGCTTAGCACATAGGAAGTGCTCAATAAATAGCAGCTATTACTAGTTGTTCTCCACAGAGCAAGGGTGTTGATTGTGTCCCTCAGGGGACACTTGTCAATGTTTGCAGACATTCTTTTTTTTTTTTTTTGGCTAAGGAAGATTTGCCCTGAGCTAACATTTGTGCCAATATTCCTCCATTTTATGTGTGGGTCACCGCCCCAGCATGGCTGATGAGTGGTGTAGGTCTGCGTCTGGGATCCAAACTTGCAAACATGGGCCACCCAAGTGGAGCACATGGAACTCAACACTACGCCACAGGGCTGACCCCTGGAACTTTTGGTTGTCACAACTAGGGGGATGCTACTGGCATCTAGTGAGTAGAAGCCAGACATCCTGCTGAACACTCTACAGTGCATGGGGCAGCCCCTGCAATGGAGAAGTCCCCAGCCCAAAATGTCGTGTTGCTGAGGTAGAAACCCTGAGCTGCTGCCGTGACTGTTCCTACCCCTAGTGCGGCCCGACCCCTGTGACTGGCACTGCTGCTTCTCCTCCTCAGTCAAGTAATATCGGTCTTTTTCATGATCATCGTGGTTGCTGCTCACATTTGATTTTTCATTTGCATATGGAGATTAGACAATTCCTTCTCAGATAATTGGAAGAGCAACTATTTGGAGTAAGGAGGATTTAGTCAGAGTCCATTACCTTAACGCAAAAATTGCTTCCTATGGATAATATGGTTACTAAACTGATCTTCAATTCAGAATGGGGCAGCATCAACTTTGTTAAGAATACAATGAAAACTGGTCAGAATCTTAAGCATTAAAACGAAAGCCCTATTCAGTGGCCAATTCAACACTAACGTTCCCAAGGGTCAGGAGGCCCTGTATTTGTGACTTTAATCTAAAGTGAACACGTCCACCAGCTGGTGGATTAAGGATGTTGATCTGCTTGTGTAAACTCAACTTCGTGAAATTAGTGCTATCACTGCTGTTCTAATTATATGACTACATGACATGTCTCTAATTTTGGGATTCAGGTTGCCTGTTTATCTGCTCTGGCTGCCGTAAAAATATTCCCCAGACAGAATGGCTTAAACAACAGAAATTTATTTTGTCACAGCCCTGGAGGCCGGAAGTCCGGGATCAAAGTGTCAGCAGGGTTGGTTTCTGATAAGAACTCCCTTCTGGGCTTCTCACATGACCTCACATGGCCTTTTCTCTGAGGCAGAGATCACTGTCATTTCTTCCTATAATGACACAAATCCTGTTGGGTTAGGGCCCCACCCTTCTGCCCTCATTTACCCTTAATTACTCCTTAGAGGCCCCATCTCCAGTGACCTTTGCAAGGTTTGTAGTTGCGTTTCAACTCAACTCAAGGATTTGAGCTTCACCATGAATTTTGGGGGGGCACAATGGCATCTAAAACAGTTTGCTCAAGGGGTGACAATAGAAAGAGACGTGAAAGCAAGGAGTGAGTGAAGAAAATTGTATTCTATTCCATTGTCATCTCTCTGGGACTAATTAGAGCTGGGAATTTTATTTGAAAGCATCTTTTAAATTTTGCACATTGTGGTTAATTAATCCTGAAGAAAATTCCTCGCGGTTCCTTGTCTGTGTGTAGTATTATTCCTCCCTATTAGTTTCAGAGTTAGATATGCAGAGGAAAAGGCTCATATTTAAAAATATGCACAAATATATGCCATATCTGCATTTTTTCATTGCGAACATTGTCCATGTTATTAAAAAGAATGTGAGTGTAGAATTTTCCAGTTTTTTGACAGTCTGACACTGATTCTGATCATAATAAGTTAATTTTGAATTAAGGCAGCACTCACTTTACATAGTTTCGACATTTATGTCCTTGGGCAAACAAAAAATGTTAACTGAATTCCTACGATCTGTTACTAGGAAAAAAAATGATTGTCAGACTTTGAATATTATTTGGAGCAATCTTATGAAATGCTTTAAGTATGTAAAAGTTTAAAGTCCATTTTCCTCTGGTCTACTAATTTGTTGAAAACATCAAGTCATGTTTTGGCTTTCTAACTAGGTTAACAAAATTTCCACCTCCGTCTTCCTTCCCCACTCTTGCCTTCTTCTCTCCCACTCTTACTGTGATAAAAGTCTATGTTAGGATTTGGAAATACCCCAGAGAAAAATTTATTTCCTATAAATTGTGGAAGACGATGTCTAGCATATGTGATTCATGACAACATTATGTGACATCCCTCTTTCAAGCCTGGGGATTCTGTCTCCAGCCTGATCCTTCATGATCTTTCCTGGGTGATGGCAAAATCTTTGTAAGGAGCAAGGTCACTCTTGGCCAATGATTCCACCATCGCCTCCCCACTGCCCTCGTCCCCCTGCTTCAGTTCATTCTCCACTGAGACATCTTCTCAAAGAGTAATTCAGATAAACACCCGCTTCCTCAGGCCTACAACTCTTCAAAGGGTTTAGAATAAAATCCAAACCCCGGTCCCTATCTGGTGCCTCTTTTTCATCATTTTGGCGTCAATGCAACTCTCTCTTCCCATAGTCATTCCCTGACCCACTGATTAAAGAACTTCACCAACCCCATCAAGCCAATCTCTAAGTCTTGCCCTATTTTGTTTTCTCTGTAGAACTTGCCGGTGGTGAAAATCTACACAAACATTTATTCTATTTTACATGTGTATTGTCAGTTTTACCCCATTACTTTCTTAGATCCATTAGGGCACAGAATTTTGTCTGTCGTATTCATTGCTGTACCTCTATGCCTAGTTCGGTACTGGCATATAGGAGGTACTTGTGTTAGGTTATTATTATTATTATTGTGTAACAAATTACTACAGATATAGAGTCTTAAAACAACCCAAATGTATTATCTCATGGTTTCATAGGTCAGAAGTGCAGGCCTGGCTAAGGTAAGTTCTCTCCTCAGCCTCTCGTTAAGCCTCATCAAGCTGTCAGCTGGGGTATGTCATTTTCTGGTGCTTGAGACCTTTTGTCAAGTTTACATGGCTGTTGACAGAATATTGTTCTCTGGTACTGAGGTCTCTGTTCTCTTGCTGGCTGTAGACCAGGGGCTTCTCTCAGCTCTGAAGTCCTCCTATAGCTCCTTGCCACATTGGCCCCTCCACAGACCCTCTCATGCTTTGAACCTCTCTGAGTTCTTCTGCCTCTGACCACCACCACCTGATTAGGTGAGGCCCACCCACCCTCAAGGTGTGGGTATTATGCAGAGGGTTGGTATTTGGGGGCCATCTTAGAATTCTGCCAACTGCCTGCTCAATAAATTATGAATTTACAACATGGTGCCACTCCACCTCTGCAACAAATTTCTAAAATTGCCAAAAATGAAGACAATAAAGAAATGTGCAATTTTTTAATGCTAAGAAGCATTTGTTTGCTGTTCTCCATTTGTTTTAATCTAATGCTATATATAGCTTCCCATAACTAAGTTTAGAGCAGCTGACATTGTTAAACTCGCAAATGTGATTAACCAGAATTTGGTCACAGTTCATGGGCATGCTTGTTCATACTTCACTAACCTTTGAGTAGAACATGCAATTTGGCTTCTCATTTTAAACTACTCTCTTAACCCAGTGCTCATTTTGTCTTCTCTTTCCAATGGTTTATGATTTTCTGATGAGAATTTAGAAGACGTCATTCAAAAGATTGTCATTCTCTTGACACCGCTGATCTAATTTATCTAAGGTTTTTCTCTACAAAATAGAGAATACCACTTTATTCCTAGCATTGCTTAAAAATGTGTCTTTACCATGATAGTCAGTGTTTAGGGAAGCGCAGTGTCTTTGATTCCGAAGTCCTATCAGCCTCTGTTTGAATTTTGACTTCACGTTTTATACGTTGCATGATCATGAGAAACACGTCATTCTTCCACCTCAGTTAACCTGTCAATAAAATGTGGGTAATAGTGTTTAACTCAAAAGACTGGTGTAAAGAGTAAAGAAATAAATGATTTGTAAAAGGGGGACACAGTAGGCATTCAGTGAAAGTGAGATTTCCTCTCACAGATGGAGAATATAGATAGTGTTTCCCTAAATGCTTGTTAAAAAAGCAAATTTCCAGGGGGCCAGCCCAGTGGCGTAGTGGTTGAGTTTGTGTGCTCCACTTTGGAGGTCTGGGGTTCGCAGGTTCGGATCTTGGGTGCAGACCTAGCACTACTCATCAAACCATGCTGTGGCAGCATCCCATATAAAATAGAAGATTGGCACAGATGTTGGCTCAGTGACAATCTTCCTCAAGCAAAAAGAGGAAGATTGGCAACAGATGTTAGCTCAGGGCCAATCTTCCTCACCAAAAAAAAAAAAAGAAGAAGAAGAAGAAATAGATTTCCATGCTCTTCACCAAACCTACAAGATCAGGTACTCTAGAAAAGGGACCCAGGAATCTACATTTTGAACAAACACCTCAAATTGTCATTAGCACACTAATGTCTGAAAACCAAAGATGGGAGTTACATAAATAATTCATTAGTTAGAGAGAAATAAAATGCATTTTTAATGTAGTTAAATTATTGAAAAACATTTTTCGTGTCTTTAAAAATATAATTATTATGTAAAATGTCAAGCTTACTTCTGGTTTGTTAAATTCGGTGTACTGTATCTGTAGGCTCGCATTGTATTAAAATAAGTATTGCACAATTTAAGAATCATATTTTTGCTTCTCCCAGTGTGTTGCAAACAGAAATTACTTCATCTCTTCCAACCCCCAAAGTCTTAGAATCCTGTCTCTGTTTTCAAAGAACAATATTCAAGAAGGAAAATAATATTCATATTCTGATTCTTCATCCTCACATTATAAAGATAGGTTTATTTCTAATTATTTATGTTTGGTCTTTCCGTTAGACACAGAAAGGTGATGTTCCCAAAGCAAGTATGTCTTAAACTTATAGGAATGTGTATACCAGTTATGTGACCATTGTTTTGAATAAGAAAATCAAGACGTGGTTAAAATAAGTGGAGACTATTGGAAAGACTATTTGACTATTTGATACCAATGTCTCCTGGAAAATTGGCCACAATCCTGAGGTTCGCGGTGTCCATATGCGTAATTACACTATGGATATGAATAAGGTAAAACTCTTAGATTTTTCTCTTTTAGGGTTTTACATTTCAACTGTTATCAGTTAAATTCAGAAAATTGTCTCTGCTCTCTTCCATAACCCCCGCCCCCTGCCCGACTTTGAACTATCTCCAGCTCTCATTTTTTATTAGAATCATATGCATTGGTAGGCTTTACTGGGATGGGAGCTGATCATCGCAGAGCAGCATAATGGGAGCTCCTAAAAAGCTTACTGTCATTGTTCTTTGAAACTGGTAGAGAATGTGGTCTGTCTTCGCACTGTGTCACATCAGCCCAGCAAATTATATCTTTTCCCTCGTGAGGAGCCATATCACCCCGAGATGCATTTTCTAAAGCACAATTTGAAGATAATGAGACAAATACTGGACACAACATGCTTCTGACAGGGGCCACGGCTGTGGGAGAGAATTAATTTGGCCAGATGCGACAGCTATAGTTTAGCTTCCCTCACTTCTGTGACCTGGGTCCTTGGGCCTCTCAGATTTAGGAAATGACAATGCACAGATCAAAAATTGTATCCCAAAATGAAAGCAGTCATTTTAGAACTTCGAGTGGCATGTGGCTTTGTTCATGGGTGACAGAGAATTCGAGGGAGGCTAGCGACTTATGCAGGGTTTATTGTTCACACAAGAGTGAAGGGCTTCGATTGAAACGGCACCCCAGCCCCTACCCACTATTGCCCAGAAAAAATATGGCTTCTTTTTAGTTTTAAATACCTAAAGGAGTTCAAACATTTCTTTAGATGTTGTAATGTTATATCGAACATCTTGTTGTGATATTAAAAAGATCTTGCCTGCCAAGAAATATGACAAAAGCTATGTTTAGGCTCATACAAATAATAAAAAAGATGCAAATTAAGAAAGAGAGGCTATAATAGTATGTAAAACTAGTTTAATATTTATTATATGCCAGGCTCTCTATTAAGGGACTTCGGAGACAGAATTTCTGGGTTCAATAGTTAAAATGTCCGTTCTACCTAAAGCAATCTACAGATTCAATGCCATCCCAATCAGAATCCCAATGACACTCTTTACAGAATTAGAACAAAGAATCCTAAAATTCATATGGGGCAACAAAAGACCCCGAATTGCTAAAGCAATCCTGAGAAAAAAGAACAAAACGGGAGGCATCACAATCCCTGACTTCAAAACATCCTACAAAGCTACAGTAATCAAAACATGGTACTGGTACAAAAACAGATGCACAGATCAATGGAACAGAATTGAAAGCCCAGAAATAAAACCACACATCTATGGACAGCTTATCTTCGACAAAGGAGCTGAGGGCATACAATGGAGAAAAGAAAGTCTTTTCAACAAATGGTGCTGGGAAAACTGGAAAGCCACATGTAAAAGAATGAAAATTAACCATTCTTTTTCACCATTCACCAAAATAAACTCAAAATGGATCAAAGACCTAAAGGTGAGACCTGAAACCATAAGGCTTCTAGAAGAAAACGTAGGCAGTACACTCTTTGACATCAGTATTAAAAGGATCTTTTCGGACGCCATGCCTTCTCAGAGAAGGGAAACAATAGAAAGAATAAACAAATGGGACTTCATCAGACTAAAGAGCTTCTTCAAGGCAAATGAAAACAGGATTCAAACAAAAAAACAACCCACTAACTGGGAAAAAATATTTGCAAGTCATATATCCGACAAAGGCTTAATATCCACAATATATAAAGAACTCTCACAACTCAACAACAAAAAATCAAACAACCCAATCAAGAAATGGGCTGGAGACATGAACAGACATTTCCCCAAAGAAGATATACGGATGGCCAATAGGCACGTGAAAAGATGCTCATCATCGCTGATCATCAGGGAAATGCAAATCAAAACTACACTAAGATATCACCTTACACCCATTAGAATGACAAAAATATCTAAAACTAATAGTAACAAATGTTACAGAGGTTGTGGAGAAAAAGGAACCCTCATACACTGCTGGTGGGAATGCAAACTGGTGCAGCCACTATGGAAAACAGTATGGAGATTCCTCAAAAAATTAAAAATAGAACTACCATACGATCCAGCCATCCCACTACTGGGTATTTATCCAAAGAGCTTGAAGTCAGCAATCCCAAAAGTCCTATGTACCCCAATGTTCACTGCAGCATCATTTACAATAGCCAAGACATGGAAGCAACCTGAGTGCCCATCAACAGATGAATGGATAAAGAAGATGTGGTACATATATACAATGGAATACTACTCAGCTGTAAAACAGAACAAAATCATTCCATTTGCAATAACATGGATGGACCTTGAGGGAATTATGTTAAGTGAAATAAGCCAGCGAGAGAAGGATAATCTGTGTATGACTCCACTCATATGAGGAATTAAAAAATGTGGACTAAGAACACTTTAGTGGATACCAGGGGAAAGGTGGGGTGTGGGGTGCGCACAAAGGGTGAAGTGGTGCACCTACAACACGAATGACAAACATTAATGTACAACTGAAATTTCACAAGATTGTAACCTATCATTAACTCAATAAAAAAAAAAAAGAATTTCTGGATTCAAATTCCAACTCTGGCAAATTACTTCTCTAAAGTTGTAGAACTTTAGAGAAATTACTTAAATTTCCTGGGCCTCAGTTTCCTCATCTATATGATGGGTATAAAACTAATTGCTTACAGTTATTGTGAAGAGTTAACATATCTACTGTGCTTAGAATATTATCTAACACATCTAAGTACTTAAAAATAACTATCATCAATGTTAACTATGATAACTATTAATAACTATTATCATTAGTAAGTTATCATTAGTAATAACTCAGCATTAATAATAACTATTCTTAACTATTATTAGTGATATCTTTTTTCATTAGAGATGAGATAATCAGCTATAACTATGAGTAACTAGAGATAATTTAGTTTTCTTGTTAAGCATTCTCTCTTCCAATTTCACAGAAACATTCTTAACTCTGATTCTAGTTTCCCCTTTATACAGATGCTTGATCATACAAAACAAAAAAGGAAAATATAAATTGCCTGAGATCATATAACCAACAATTGGCAGTACCGGGTAGTCATCTAACTCCAAAGTGTGAGGCCTTATACGTTTCTGCCTCTGAATGTAAGCAAATAATTCAAAAACAAATTTAAAAAGGCAAGTAGCATTTATTGAGCTTCTTCTATGCTCTATAGGAGACTCTGACCCATATTGGGATTGTGTTTCTGCGTTGACCCACCTTGGAGCAGATCTCAAGCGAGTTTCTTTCAGTATCACTTAATATGTGTGTATGGGGAGGAGGGAGAGAAGGTGGCTTCCAAGCCCCCACCAGCTCTCCAGCACATTCTTCACAAGAACTCATGAGCATCCCAGGACACTGAAAATGGTCAGCCAGAGAGGATTCAAGCCACGTTCAAAGACAAAGGTTCATTCATTCATCCATTCATTCATTCATTACCAAATTGAGTGACTACTATGTATCAGACATTGTTCTAGACAAGAGGGGCCAGCACTGACAAACACAATAAAGTGTCTCTGTTCTCGTGGAGCTTATAATCGAATGGAGAAGACAGACAATAATCAAGCAAATGAGTAAACCACAAATATTCATTAGTGTGAAGAGCTAGACTGTGGGATGGAGAATAACCGAGTGGCTACTTTAAACACAGTGCTCGGGAAAGGCCCCTCTGAAAGTTTCAGTTGAGATCTGAGTGACAAAAAAGAAATAAGTACGGAAAGATGAGAGAAAAGTGCATCCAGGAAAGAGGTGGAATTAGAGAAAATGACCCAAGGTGGGAAGAGCTTAGAATTTTCAAGGAACTGAAGAAAGGCCCGTATGTCATGGGGTAGTGGGCCAGGAGGAGAGAGAAAGGAAATAGTTCACTGAAGCAGGTGGGGGCCAGATTACAGAGAGCTGGATAAGCCAGAGCAAGATAGTTAGATTACTGTGAATGATATGAGAAGCCATTGGAGGGGGTGAAATGTTGCAATTTTCTTTTTTCAAACATCCTGGCTGCTATGTGAAACAAGGATTTTAGCTGGACGAGAGGAAAACCAGACTCCTGGGAAATTAGTTAGGTGAGACATGAGGGTGGATTGGAGCAAAGTAATTATACTCTAAGATGGAGGGAAGCGGACAGAGGTGGGGGAGAGTTTGGGAGGTAGAGCTGATAATTTTGCTGAAAGGTTGTATGTGGACATTCAGGGAAAGAGCAAAATCAGGGAGGCTATAGCTCCTAATGGTCAATGGTCAAAGTCTACATTGAATCCAGGTGCCAATGGAAAAGACACCAAAGTGAAACCCGAGTCCCAACACTTTTGGAGCCTTTTGGGAACTTGAGGCATTTCCTCCCACAGAGCTGCTGGGGTATGTGGGACAGCAGGTGTTCTCTCCATCTCTGAGTGCCGATTCCACTCCTATTTATGTGGTCCAGCAGCTCTTCTTGCCTATTCCTGGGCTCCACTGACCTCTCTATCCTCAGGCTGATTCTCTTCTGTCTCTCAGCCTTCCTGTGCAACCAAAGACGTCTTTCTAGTTTTCAGAGAGGCAACCTGTTCTCTTACTCATCACACATCCTCCCAAGTCTCTTGCCTCAACATCTGTCTCCCATTTTCTAGGTGTAGACTTCAGAGTTACAAAACACAAAAACTATACGTGTATTATTATTTTGGTTTCTACTATGTAATTTCCTCCTTTGTTCAATGTGTTGCTGACTAAATAGATGGAAGAATCAGAGGATAGGAGAAAACTCCAAGAAAACACACACACACACGCTCACATCTATTGACATTTTAAAATAACTTTCTCTCCACACTTATCTTGCCTCATTTAGTCTCAAATACCATTGCTCCCACTACTCAATAACTCACAAGCTTAAGCTTGTCCTTTCACCTCTTTTGGTTTAGTTTCCTCATGCATTCAATTAGAATGAATAATCTTCAAATCTCTTTTAGTTCCAAAGTAATTCTTATTCCATTCTAGATTCTGGACAGAAGCTAATATTCATTTGTTGCCTGCCGTCTCCGAGGAGTTTCAGGAAAATACAGTGGGAGATAGCCTAAACTGTACCTCCCTTAGGTTTAAGGTTATTTGACAAGATCAATCAAAGCTGCTGGGATTGTGTTTGAATGGGTGGCCGAGAGGTCTTCTAGAAGAGAAGTCATCCTAAGAGCCCAGACACAAAACCTTGGTTGTGTGTGTTACGAACTAGGGGCCATTCGGAGATAGTAGGGGCCTGGGAGGAGATAGAAGCACCTAGAGAGGGCAGCTCATCTACTAGCACTAAAGGCAATAGCAGAGATCAGAGGAAGAGAGAGAGAGGAGAGGAGACAAGATGAGAGGGGAGGAGACAAGGGAAGGGAGGGAACGGAAAGAAAATAGCAAATACGGGTGGTAGACTTATTCTTACTACATACGCGACATATCACGAGAAACCCCACAAATAAGTGTGAAGGGCCAGGGGTTGAGGAGGAGGTAATAAGACTAGTTAACACACAAGCCCAGTTCGCACTTCTAATCTGTTATTGCAGAAACTGAAGTTTTAAAAGACTAAATAACTTTGCAAGATTTTATGTAACTACAAAAGATAGGAAGGGTATAATTCCTCCATTCGAAAATATTTACTGAGCAATTCTTGTGGGTTAGGCCCCATTTTAGACACAGAGGGTACAGTAGTGACAGATAATGTTGCTGAACTCAAAGAACGTACATGAGATAGCAATTAACAGAAAAACAAATAAATAGATGGATGTCAGAGAAAAAATCAAACAAGGTTAGAGGAGTAGAGAATGGAGGGGGACAGGGAGGACAAACCATGTTATTTTAAATCAGAGACGTTCTCATTGTTAGGGACGGATGAGGTTATTGAATCAAAGTCTGAATAAATGTGGCTAGTGACACTTGGTCCTCCAATGCCTGAGCTTAACCTGTGTTTGTTACGTATTTATGATTCCAAAGGCAATGCAACCTTTTGACGACAACATTGCCCGAGTCATGGTATATTCAACACAGCATGTAAAATAATTTAAGTTGTGGATAAGATCCGGAAGAAAATTCTCTTCTAAATATTGAAATTTCTAAGTCATGCAGTTTGTCCACCTGCTTGAATTGCATTATCATACCAAATAATATTTTAAATAGGGAACATACAATGAGAAAAAAAATTTAAGGTAATATCAGAAGTAATGTAGAAATCTGGAGTAGGTGATTGAAAGTCAGATAAGAAAGTTTACATTTGTTCTTTAATCGAAGACATTCTGGTGCCAAAACACTGTTACTGACATTTCATTTTCCTTAACACTAAAAAAATCTTTTCAAATGTTTTCTTTAAAATAGTTAATTCTGGCTCTAGCTCTTATTGAATTGGTTAAAGAGAATCTTGTTTGAATTTTCTTTAACCTTACAAGTCAAAATACCAACTGTGTTTTCATCCCAAATAAGGAAATGAGAGAAAGTATATTGTTAGATTTAGGGAATTGCTCATACATAAGCATCTCTGAAAAATTCCTTAAGTTAGAAAACCAAGAAATTTGAGATTACCATAGATAAACAATGACCTGATGCTGGAATATTAGCAGAAAAATTGGCAGTCGCCAACCTCGAACATTCTGATGGGATATTTTCTATCCCTGCCACCCCCACCTGAAATTCACCTGCAGTCACCCTCCATCCTGGTTACAGAGGCTGAGACCTAAAACACACAGCGCATAGGAATCATATGTAACCTTGTTAGGAGTGAGACTCCAATTTCCTATAACGAAGCTTCTAGTTCCCGCGGTGCCACTCTCTAACTGGGAAACCATCAAGTTTTCTTCTCTAGATCATTGTTTCTCCATCTTTAGAAACGGTGTTAGTTACATATTTTAAAAATCTCTTTACTCACTAGCAGCCTTAAGTCTTTATACAAACTACAAGGTGTTTTGCTGGTCAGGAGATATTTAAACAGTTTCTGAGTCAGACAGATATATATTTGGATCCTGATTCATCGACTTTCTAGTTGAGTTATCTGTGGCTAGTGATCGAGGCTTTGTTGGCCTCACTTCTTTTCCTTTAAAATGGCGATTAAAATACAGAATTCTTTGAAGGGTAAATGAAGTAATGCATGAGAAGTACTTAGGTCAATATGTAGCTCTTCACAAAAATTCAATCAATGTCCCCTACTACATCCATGTGTCCTGCTTCAGATTTTCCTAAAGATTCCTGGTGGAATTCGACTATCATTGCATCCATCGCATTGCCAGACAGGGTGTGGTTCCTGCAGTTCTCTTAGAAAAGGAGACAGCAATTAGAGATGGTGTTAGAAGGGCAACCTGTGCCTATATGTTCAGGTCAGTATTTTTAAGTTTAAAACAAACTTCCTCTTTGTATGGGATTATTAGCTCTACTAGGATTGCCTGGGTGTTTGGGAATTTTCTAGAAAGATTGTATTTGTTAGCTGCTACCGTGTAACAAACTACTTCTAAAACTTGGGTGGCATATGACCACAATCAGTTTGTTTAGCCCACAGCTCCGTGGGTTGGCTGGGCAGTTGTTCTGGTCTGAGTGGGCTGGACTGATCTCTGTTAGGCTCTCTTATGTGTCTGTATCCAGCTGGAGAGTCAGACAGTGGCTTGTACATCTGGCAGTTGGCAGGCTGTTGATCAGTGTGGCACAAGGACCTGGGGTGACGGCCTCGCTGTCTCATCATCCAGCAGCATTGCCTGGGCTTCTTGACATAATGGTACTACAGCTTCGCCAGAGCAGCGAGAGAAGGCAGTCCTTAAAGCACACACACAAAGTTCAATTCTTAACTTATGACACATTTGCTCTTATCCCATTGACCAAAGCCAGTCACACAGCCAAGCCTAGAGTCAGTGTGGGAGGATACCAGCCATCCAGGGCCCTGGATAAAGAAAAGGGAATGATGGCAGCTATTTTGCAAAAAAAAAAAAAAAAAAAAAATCTACCACAAATATACATGCTGTGCTTATTAGAATTAATCAATATTTTAACATTTATTTACAAAGTCAAATATGATATTTGCTTGAAAGAGTAAATAATTATGTTCTTAACATTTATTTTAAAAGAAGTCTATAGCATTGACTCTGTCAGTAACTCCCCCTTTTTTCTGCTGACCATATTCCATAATATACAAATGAAATTGAAGCTGGTATTTGGGTATTTGGGCGAGAAAAGTAAAAAGGACAGCATCCAAATGTACTTTTCAATATTTTTGCAGTAAATCCTGAATAATTTAGGGCTACACTTCTTTTTCTTGATTTATACCTTAAAAATAGAAGGAAGATAAAACTTACAAACTGACATGGGAAAGCCTTCTATCTTGTAAAATGGGTTATGAAGGAGTACGCAGTGAAAAATATTATGTTGCCATTTTGACAGTAATTATTTGTTTTTCTAATTTATTGTCAACAGTTAAAATGAGAATACAGATAAGGAAAACAATGTTTTGTGAGTCTCCACTACTCCAATAATGTGGGTAAAAACTATTTTAATAATGGACTATAAGTCTGGCAATAACAATTTGGTGATTTCTCACCTCCTTTATACTCCCCCTGCCACTCCCCACCTTCCAAATGCCGCGCATCGTAAATCAGGCAGGAAAACAAAGAAGAAGGAAATTGACATGTGTTCCATGTACGCTGTGTTTCAGACATTCTGCTAATTGCATAACAATATTATCTCATTTATTTTCATTTTGAAATATATTATTTGGGATGCTAAAAGCTGCTATACAAACTACAATAATAAGTGGTTCACACTTGGTCTCATAAGCTGTTTAGGTTCCCAGACTACAAGAAGTAAAGTGTGAGGCTTGGTGGCTTTTGGTGGTAACAGAGAACAATTATAGAAAGAACCAGAACCAGATTATTTTTGTGCCTGACGGTATTTCTCAAAAATGTACAAAAACATAATAGTAGGTTTAAGAATACCTTTTGACAACTTAATAACTTCTTAATAAGTCATTTATCAAAAGTATTTAGCATAGATTATATGATAGACATTGTCTGGCACTTGGACTAAGAGCAACCAATGGTGTGCTAAGAGTGGGGTGCTGCAAATGGTCTGCCCCAGGTGCTGGCGATTAAGGGTGGTGCCCAGTCCAGAGAGAATATAAAGATGGTAATAAAGCAGCTAGAAGTTCATCCTCTTTTTATCAATATATATTGACAATTGTAAGCAAAGTCAGTAAGAAAATACTTCATTTCTCCAAAACCATTATGTTGGTGTAAATATTTTAAACAGTTGCTGAAACTACTGTTGAACTTTTATTATATATATTTTATAATTTTATATATACATATACATACTTCAAATTAGGACATTTTTATTACTCATGCTTTAACTAACATTCTAATCTACATGGAATTTAATTTGGGAAACTGAGTTGCAGTTAGCCTATTTGTTAACCTATTTGTGTCTCCAACCCTGGTGGAACTGTATACTTCTTCACTTGAACACTCGTTTCTAAATAAACAAAGATAGCACAATGTAAAGATAAAGAAACAGAACTTGAGTCACCACAAACTTACAATCTTATTATTCTGTGTGGCCACTTTTTATTTGCACTTAAAACTTAAATCAGTGAAGTAGAGTGCAAACTGCCAAGTGTTATATTTTTGATGGGCAAGTGTAAATTTTAGTTCACAGACAAAATATGTTTGTTGCATTTTATGATTATTACCGAAAATAATTTTGTCAAATGAGTACAAGGTGGAAAATAATTATCTGCTTCAGGTGTCAAATATGCTAGATATATAAAAGCACAGTCAAAATGTATTTCTGGGCTTAAGGACTGTACAATATAGTAAGGCAGGTGGACATAAGAATAAATAATGGCGATACTGCATCAGATCAGTATAATAGAGATGTGTACACAGCACTCTGTTGGGACAGAGAAAGGAGAAGACATGTTGTTCCTTTAAAATTGCTCCAGACCAGTTTATTGTGACCATAAAATTCTCAACAAATCCCTTACAAGGAGTCTGTGAAATAATGGAAAATATATATATCAATCTCTGCCCCTCCTCTTGGTACGGAGCTCCTAAACCCTTGTAATTTTCTAAGTGATAAGAACACCAGGAGCATCTTTTGTTCTATATTTGGCCTTTGACCCCAGGGCCTGACACAGAGCTCCTAAATCCCTTGGAATTTCCTGGGTGATAGGAGTGTCTTTTATTTTAAGGAGGTGATGCTTGGTGGACTCCTGAATAGCTTCCAGATCGGGGCTGATCAGCAGAAAGACCAAGGCATGATTAGAAGCTTGGGGAGTTCAGCCCCACCTCCACTCTGCAGAGAGAGGAGAGGGGCTGGAAGTGGAGTTAATAATTGATCATGACTACATGACGAAGCCTCCATAAAAATCCCACTAACACAGGGTTTGGAGAGGTTCCGTGTTGCTGAACATGTGGAGGTGCTGGGAGGGTGGTGCTCCTGATGAGGGCATGTAAACTCCAAGCCCCTTCCCCATACGCTGCCCTACACATCTCTTCCATCTGGATGTTCCTCTGCATCCTTTATTATATAATGCATAGTAAACATAAGTGTTTCCCTGAGTTCCGTGAGCCATTCTAGCAAATTACCAAACTCAAGGAGGGGATTGTGGGAACTCTGATTTATAGCCAGTTGGTCAGAATTACAGGAGACCACCTGGGACTTGTGATTGGCATCTGAAGTGCATGTGTGGAGGGGGGCAGTCCTGTGGGACCAAGTCCGTAACCTGTGGGATCTGATGCTGTCTCCAGGTAGACAGCGTCAGAACTGAGTTAAACTGTAGGATGCCCGGCTGGTGTCACAGGGAGTTGCTCGGTGTGGTGAAAAACCCAACGTGTCTGGTGTTAGAAGTGCTGTGAGTGTGGTAGGAGTGTGAGAGTAAGGGAGGAACACGAGAGAAGTGTGTTTTTCCCACACAGAGGCCGTCTTGGAAGGAGTTTCACTCTTCTCGCATTATTTTCCCTCATACTCCAATAAAGAGGAAAGTTTTTCAGACTAGAATTGTATATCTTAACGGTGTGATTCATTTCCACTTCTGTGTCTCTTTAGTACCCTCCTTATTTCTATGTAATAAAATATATGGTGACAGATTAAAAAAACACTGGGAATAATTGTTGATTTGGAAATATTTATGTCATAAAAATCTTGTGTATGCCTATGGCATGCACACATGTTCACATGTTTTCTGTTTCAAATAAACTTTCAAGGCTGCATACCAATTACTAACATGTCCAGATGCCTGAAAAGATACTCTATTAGGGAGAATATAAATAGTTTTATTTAAACAAATAGTTCATAACATAATCTATGAACTTTAAAGTTTGCAAGTTCTCTTAAGTAATTACATTGGTAACCTTTTGGGAATGATGTGAGTAAAATAAATGCTAGACGTTTATTGCTTTGTTCTAAATAGTGTTTTCAACCAATATCATGGATTTTTAAAAAAATATTCTCTGTTATATGCATTAAGTAGAAAGAGAAAGAAGTCTTTATGATATTGCAAAAACTTATAAACCTGACAAAATTAGATTCTTAAATATAAGACATTCTCAAAGATTAGAACAAAATGGGATACAGAAATAAGCAACACTTGGGACTGATTTCCTGATTTTTTTTCTACTTCCTAAAAATATTGTTTCACTAGAATAATCAGGGGCCGGCCCGGTTGCTCAGCAGTTAAGTTCCCATGTTCCACTTTGGCAGACTGGGGTTCCCCAGTTCGGATCCTGGGTGCGGACCTACATTTACGCACCACTTGTCAAGCCATGCTGTGGTAAGGCGTCCCACATATAAAGTAGAGGAAGATGGGCACGGATGTTAGCTCAGGGCCAGTCTTCCTCTGCAAAATCAGGAGGATTGGCAGCAGTTGTTAGCTCAGGGCTAATCTTCCTCAAAAAAAAAAAAATTTAATTAATTAAAAGAAAGAATAGTCAAAGACAAGTGAAATATATAAAATCAGAGCCAACTGATCTATCTATCTATTTATCTATCAATCGATCAATCTATCTATTAGGTTGATCAATTTAAGGATCAAACCCCATAGGATAGAATCTACCCCTATACCCTATGGCATAAAGGAGAGAAAAGCAGTGATAATTAGGCGATATCATAATATCTTAATACACCCTCTCTTCAGGCAATTTGCATTTCTTTTGAACTCGAGAATTTCAAGGAGCAAAGCTCAGAATTCACAGGACACAGAAAAATATTGGATTATTCACAATTCTAAACAGTAGGGAAGAATCTGTGCTTTTTAACATGCTATTAAAAATCTAAATACTCTGCTCATGGGATCTGTCAGTTTTCTGTAATAAATAAGAACTAGACTTATAATAATATCAGAATTATATATAAAAACTGAATTCAATTTCAGTAGAAAAATACGGAAAAAGCAATTAACTTGTGTCACCTTGTACAATAATTTTAGTATCTAAGTTTTAAATTTATATATTTTTCCAACAAATTTTTCTTTGTGTATAAACTTTTAAAAAAAGATACTAGGAACGTCTGAGTTCTGCTTTATAAATAAACAAAGTAAGGACACGATCTCTTTAAATTTCCAGTGGCAGAGTTAATTTTGTTTTATAGGGACTCAAGCTACTAAGCTTAAAATAGAAGTTAAAAAAGGATCCCTTGAGAATTAAGAGAACATGTTTTTTAGTAGATGGAAATGTATTGAATTGATCTCTCATTTCTTCCCCTAAATATGTGTGGGATCTGTTTAAATACTTCTAGAGCAAATTTATCTAAAAAATTGTAAGATACAAATGTTCCCTTCACTAATATTCACTGAGAAATGAACACTCAAGTTAAAACATTTTTCACTGGGGCAGCCCAGTGGCGCAGTGGTTAAGTGCGCACATTTCGCTTTGGTGGCCCAGGGTTCCTGGTTTGGATCCTGAGTTTGGACATGGCACCGCTTGGCACACGCCATGCTGTGGTAGGCGTCCCACGTATAAAGTAGAGGAAGACAGGCATGAATGTTAGCTCAGGGTCAGTCTTCCTCAGCAAAAAGAGGAGGATTGGCAGCAGTTAGCTCAGGGCTAATCTTCCTCGAAAAAAGAAAGGAAAACATTTTTCATGAGAAAGGATGGTAACATAAACTTTGTTAAAAGCAGAATTTGCCAACACCATTTTGTTCCTTACCATAGACACTTTAAAGATTCTGTAGCAAATTATTGAGTTCATACGAAGCCTTGATAGTTTTGTAGAAGGAGTGTATTTGAATATTACAGTATTCATTCTATCTTATTATTAACATGGGTTCCCATCTATTTGCCGCTGCTTTTTGTCGTTGTTATACATAAATTTCTCCCTCCTCAGTCTTCCCAAATCTGTCAGTTAGCCTAGGTTGTTCTGTCTGTTTTTGGTTATAAGGAATAGTGAAGTCAACAAGATTCTAAGAATTTAGCGTTATTCAGACTAAACTTGCTCTCTTCTTAGATTATGCACACTTTATGGGAGAGTTCAAGAAGGTAATTGATTCATCAACATCAGCTGTTTCCTAATGGTCAAAACCATCAGCAGCCACCCTGGCGAAGCTCTAAGGACTCGAGATATTTTTCATGATATTTCAGGGAGGTTGTAGGGGCGCCACCCTCTCGGCAGGTTATGGTGCCTCTCACTCTGAACTGATGAGATGAGGCACTACATAAAAATGCCTCACGATGTGAGTGTTTAACAAAAAGTCATTGGGAGTTCTTGTTTACTGGCTTATGACATTGTGTAAAGAGTTTTGGTTTCTTTATTTGTGAAATGTGGATCATGTGAAAGGCGACAGTCATTTTATCTTAAATACTGGCTGGGGTGTGGAGCAAGTCTCTGTCCCACCTCTTCTGCCCAGAATCTAAAAGTAGCCAAAAGATAAAAATAAGCGAGTCCTTATCTGACATAGGAATTTGATCTCCTCTCAGGGCAGCTCTGGCTCCAACTTGCTGCTCTGCCACGTTGCCAAGATGGGCACCCCAAGAATAATAAAAGCTCCTATGGTTTGAATTATTAATGTGGGCTAGACTCTGTGCTAAGCTAAGTGCCTTACATTTTTTTGTTTCATTGAATTCCCACAGCAAATTATTCACTTTTCAAGCAAGGAGGCTGAGGTTTAAGTATCAGTAACAGTTATAAGGTGATGTTTAAAAATGGATGGGTCTAATTCCAAAGATTATGACAATTGAATTAAAGTGCTTCTGGGCCCTTTTCTGTTTCAGTATAGTCCGTTTGGGTGGGTAGAATTCATCTTCACCACTAGGCTTAGGTTGTTTCTTCAGATTCTGTCTCTGTGTTTAGAGTATATGCTGATTATTCGTTACGTTAGTTAGGACGGACTGTGTTATACTGCAGTAACAAGCAACCCACAATCTCAATGGCTTAAAGCAATGCAGATGTATTTCTTGTTCATGCTATGTGGCCTTAGCTGCTCAGCTGGGGATTCTGCTCTGCAGCATCCAAACTCTAGGACCAAGATCATTTTTCTTTTTCTTTTTTATATTTCTTCTTATTATTGAGGTAACATTGGTTTATAACATATAAATTTCAGGTATACATCATTATATTTCGATTTCTGTGAAGAATACATTGCGTTCACTCCCCAGTCTAATTGCCATCCATCACCATACACATGTGCCCTTTTACCCCTTTCTCCCTCCCTCCCCCTCCCTTCTCCTCTTGTAATCACCAATCTACTCTCTGTGTCGATGTATATTGTTTATCTTCATCATTTTAGTTGGGTTGTATTCCCATCCTCCTGAGAACCAGTATTCTCTAGTGTTAAGAGCACAGTCCCCAGGAACCAGACCCTCTGGGTTCACAGCCTTGTGTGCCAATGGCCATGTGACCTTAGGGAAGCTACCTGAACTGCCTGTGCTCAGTTTCCTTACATGTGGATTGGTAAATACCTTATAAGTATTGGCTAAGAATTTATGCATAAAAATAATAATTCCTAGAAGTAGAATTTTTCAATTGAAAGCTTATACAAATATTAATGTTTTAAATACACAAAGCAACACTGGAATGTTGTTTAAAATTTAGGACCTTTAACTAATGCACGGTTTACTAATAAAGTGTAGGGAATTGAAGAAGCCCTAAGCTACACGCAGATATGTTAGTCTTTTCAAGAGTATTTTCCTCCTAAATAACACTGGATCTGCAATCTCCTTTTATCAACTTCCCCTTTACACTCTGGCCTAGGTCCCACAGTGAAATATAGGAATATTTGCTCTTTGTCAAAAAGCTTCCTTCTGACCCTCAGGCTCACCCTGAGAAAAGGTAGGCCTGCCCATCAGCCCCGCCCTTCAGACGTTTCATCATTTTGCCACATAAGCCGGAGCAAGAACAACTGAACTTAACAATCATCCTTGACATGGCAGGTCCCAGTTTCCTGGTTCCTGTGCAGGAACTTTGTCTTCGTCTCTTCTTCTCTCTGTTTCAAGGCTGTCAGAAGCATCCTCTTCCAAGACATTTGCCGTCTCCCGTTAACATTTACATTTTTCATACCATAAAGCTATACCATCCATCTAAGTTTTACCGGAGGCCAGCGAGTTTCCAAAAATGAAAAGTAGCATTACAGTGCATTCTATATGTTGCTCAGATTATCATTGAACTTACTATTTGACTTACCTTTTTCCTGATGAATTGAAAATCCCTGTGTTATTTCCTGCAACTTCATGTACTTACTGTATACTGCTTTTATTGAAAGAACATGCACAGTATAGAGAAATAAATAAAATAATTTGCATCTAAATTTCCTAAACAAGTGGATGAATTGACTATAGTAGTTTTACTAACAAAACGTGGACACAGGTCACTGTAATCCAAGAGACCAGCAATCCCCACGTTGTTGGATAGAAAGACTCAGATACCATTGGCTTAAAAGCTCAAAATCCATTGAAAACACAGGGCCGAGATTTAGCTCTTTGTTCCCTGACACGTCTGACTAGCATTTGGCTAATGTCAGGGTCTTGCTAATATGTTTAGTGCAATCTCTTCCTCAGCACGATTAACTGTAATAGGGCTGCTGCTGAAAAGGTGTGCTTAATGTATTGTAAAGGGTCACAGATGGGGAGCATTAAGTCCAAGATGCCCAGCTAGCTAGACTATGAAAGATATAATCCATATTTAATATCCTTTCCCATTAATGGCAACCATCACATATAAGCAATGTCTGTTAAGAACTAATCTAAGGCAGCAACAAAGTTAGATGGTATCTCTAATTACAGAAGGTAGGGCCCCATTAGTCCCACTCACTATTGGCTGTGCACCAATGTTGGTAGAAATTAATGTGGGTTTTATGACAATAGATAAGTAAAACAGATATTTGGTATATGGTTATTCAAGAAAAAAAGTTAAGAGGATCAAGTTTATTCCACACTTTTAGGCCACTTGTTTTTAAAAACATGATTAAAAAATCATCTAACTTAATATGCACTCGTGTGGTCTTTTATTTTTCTTCTACTTCTAAAATTAGTGGACATTTATAGGGCAGTTTATTTATTCAGCATAAGTGAAACTTCTTTCAAAATATGGCTTTTTCTGGCTCATCTGATTTTGTTTAGCGGGATTAACTAAATTTACTTTATTTCCACCCAGCAGACGCTCTTCTTTTGGATAATACACGATAAAAATGACATAATGCATTTACTAATTTGAAACTAGGCCAATTAACATGAATCCATAGTCTGCAGTCCTGAAAGTTACAATTACCTCTTAAAGAAAACAGAGCATGGAGAAGTTATATTGAAGCCATCAAGGCACCCACGACAGAAAGGTACCCATGCTTGACTCTATCTTATCACTTCAGATTTAGTAGGAATTTTCTGTATGTGTTTGAGACTTGGTGCTCACAGCTTCTGACAAGTCTCCATCTCTCCTCCATATGGAATTATTAGCCCAGTACACATTCATAACTGGTATTCACTCATTCAATCAGTATTTATTAGTACCAGTCAATGTGCTAAGTTAGCAAAATAGTTGTAAACAA
Organism: Equus quagga; assembly: GCF_021613505.1. Lineage (NCBI taxonomy): Eukaryota > Metazoa > Chordata > Mammalia > Perissodactyla > Equidae > Equus > Equus quagga. The sequence continues at coordinate 28,775,011 of NC_060285.1, forward strand.
AATAGACAGAAATTCTAATCTTATAACTCTAACCTTAATCGTCTAGTAGGAAGACAGGTTGTCCAACAAATTCAAACACAAAAATGCATATAAATTGTCGTGAATTTATATAAGAATAATGCATATAAATGTCTAATTAGGACTTTATGTTATAAAGTCAGTAATGCATTGATTTAAATTCAGTGGAATGGAGAAAATCTTTTAAGAGAAGTACATTGACTGTGGGGAGTAAAGAATGAATGAGTTAACCGAAGAGAGTGGGGGAAATGTTTCAGACACAGGGAAGAGTGTGTGCAAATTTTTGAGTGGCTACAAGCTTGGTGCCATCAGGACACTGAAAGATGAACTAAGTGAGTTGAAAAGAATTTTCTTTTGCGTGATTAATCTTGGGACACAGATTATAAACAGGTGGTAAAATGTAAGTGCACATTTTCCGTCACAGAATTTAGTTTGTTCTGGCTTAACATAGAAGTCTTACTTCATACTTTTAGCTGGATTTGTGCCCAAGACAGGCTCTTTTCCTTAGCCCCAGGCCTTGAGAAAGAATGATGTCCAATCTACCCACCACAGTCTGGCCAAATGGACCACTTCCACCGGCAATTGCCTCACATTGAGCTATTTGCTGCTTTATCATGAATCTTTTCCCAGAAGCTCCTTAGGCACCCTCTCTCTCCTTCAGCCAAATTCAACCTGTTGCTGGATTTCTAATCTTCTTACCCTAAAAGAAGGTAGAGATCCCCAAATCCTTTTCTTCATCACCTTCTGCAGACATTTTATGCTTGTTTCAACCATCTCTTCACTTCTGGAGATAAAGAATTGCTAAGCTTCCCAAAGCATTATTCCTTATCTCCTGCCAACTAATTATCTTACATCCCTAAAACCAATTTACAAAGATAATAGTTAAGAGAGGCAAGTTTTTTTTTCTTTAATAATATCTCTTATGACCCATATATCATATAAAACATCTTAAGATACAATGGCGAATAAAACAGACCAGAGGTTATAGCCAAGAGGTCATAATGTAATTATAATTAAAATTATATATATGTAATTATATTATATAAATTTATACTTACAAATTGTAATAAATAAGTATATAACAATTTAAATTTAATTTAACTTACACCTTAGCTGTTTGAGCAGCTCTTATGTGACGAAAAGTGGGAAAGACAATCATTACAAAAAGAAAGAAAAACTTGTGCCAAAGCCTGAAATGAGAAAACACTACATAACTATATAGCCATTTAGGACAAGAATATGTGTTAAGAAATAGACAATGGTGGGGCCGGCCTGGTGGCATGGTGGTTAAGTTTGTGCACTCCACTTTGGTGGCCCAGGGTTCGCTGGTTTGGATTCTGGGCACAGACCTATGCACCGCTCATCAAGCCATGCTGTGGCAGCATCCCACATAGAAGAACTAGAAGGACATACAATTAGGATATACAACTATGTACTGGAGCTTTGGGGAGAAACAAAAAAAAGAGGAAGATTGTCCACAGATGTTAGCTCAGGGCCAATCTTCCTCACAAAAAACCATATGTTAAAAAAAAAGGAATTTCTCGTTTAAGAAAATAAAAAAAGAAATAAACAATGGTTATGAATATAACAAAAGTATTGGGATAAATAGATATGGATTTTTTTTCAAGCTTCCAGAAAATAAATCTTGGCTTCTTAACCTCCTATACTAATGAATTATGCTCAAAAAATATTGTAGTAATAGGTCATGTTTAGGAAATATTGAGACAAATAGAAACAAATCAACAAGTGGCGATTTAAAGTAAACGTCAGGAAAGGCTACGTGAATGGACTTCTTTGTGGGGTGTACTGTGACTATCATGCTTACTAATAATTTGTCATATCAAGGAATTTTTTCATTGTATGACTTCTAATATATGCTTCCCCATATTTGTACTATCTATTTAGGTTGGTGTTTTTCCGTTTTGTTTTACATTTACTTATTACCTGATTACCTGGCATTAGGCAAACTGCAAAGTCTGAATGCACAGTCTTCACGACTGCCCTCACTTCTGACAGGAACTGCAAGTTTGGCAGGATTTCCAAAACTCACCAAGTTTGGATAATTCATTAGAAGGATTCACAGAGCTCACTGACAACTATTGTACTCACGGCTACAGTTTATTACAGGGAAAGGATACAAATTAGAACCAGCCAAAGGAAGACGCAGAAGGCAGAGTCTAGGAAGGTTCCACACATGATGCTTCCATTGTTCTCAGGACACTCTACTCTCCTAGCATCAATGTGCAACAATATGCAAAGGGCATTGCCCACCTAGGAAGCTCCCCTACGGTTTGATGTCCAGGGTTTCTATGGAAGCTTTACAACATAGGCAGAATTGTTTGATTGCCCACTTGATTGGACTCAGCCTCAAGCCCTTTCTTCCCTAGAGGTCAGGCTGATATCACTAGGCCAGAGACCCCACCATGAGTTGCCTCATTAGCGTAAACTAATAGGTGTGGTCTCAGAGGTCTATGGTGAATAACAAAGACACTCCTGTCATTCAGGAAATTCCAAGGGTTTAGAGATTACCCCCCCAAGAGCTGGGGACGACGGCTAGACCTCTTTGAGTGAAGTCAAATTCTTTACTCTACAGATATTTGGAGGAATTTCCAATGCAGTATTATTGGAAATAATACTGCTCTGTATTAATGACAAGAAAACAATGCAGTTCGTGCTGTAAGTAATTTGTCAGGTTTAAGCATAGTAGCAAAGTACAGAATAATTGAGAGAGGAGAGTAAGTATAGGTGTGTATATCCAACTACTGTAACGCAGCAATCAGTAACAATTTCTGTTGGTCACCTCGGTCCAGTGTTATTACAGTTGGGAAATAGGTCAGTCATATCACTTAATACATTACAAGGTTTCCATCTATGAAAAACAAGTGTCAATGATGTTAATTGTCATATACATGAAATGAAAACTAAAACCCTGAGAAAAATCTTTCAAAACGCTGTGTAGGCATGACACTGTGGTTGGAGTTTACACAAGTCAGACAGGCAAGTCCTCAGGACTGTGGTTTGGGTGATAGGCATGGTGGATTTTCACGGTTATATCCAATGCCGTATTACGTAATTGAACAAACTGATTACGTGCTTCTGCTTTAACAGGGAGAGAGAGCAGGGGGAGAACTTCATATCTTTGCAACTAGAGTGTCTAGGAAGATGCTACTTGTGGTGGTTAATTTTATGTGTCAACTTGTCTGGACCATGGGGTACCCCGATAGTTGGCTAAACATTATTTCTGAGTGTGTCTGTGAGGACGTCTCTGGGTGAGATGAGCATTTGAGTCGGTAGACCTGAGGAAAGCAAACTGCCCTCCCTAATGTGAGTGGGCATCATCTAATCCATTGAGGGCCTAAATAGAAGAAAAAGGCAGAGGAAAGGAGAATTTGCTCTCTCTCCGCCTATCTTTGAGCTGGGAACACTGGTCTTCTCCTGCCCTCAGACTGGAACTCACTACCACCCCTCCAGGGTCTCCAGCTTGATTACTGCGGATTGTGGGAATTCTCAACCTCCATAATTGCATGCACCAATTTCTAGTAGTAAATCTCTTTATATCTATCTATCTATCTATCTATCAATCTGTCTATCTATCTATCTATCTATCATCTATCTATAGACATACAGATATATAGATATAGATATATATTCTATTGGTTCTGCTTTTCTGGAGAATCCTGACTAATACGTTATTTTAATTTTAACACATATGAAACCTTGTTGCTTTGTAGTTAGTAATGTTTTGATTTATGAATTACATTTGTATGAAAGATAAACTCAAAAATTTCTAATCCAGCTCTATCCAAGCCAATAGGGTAAGAATTTTGGAATGTTTTGGTCTTAAGAATGAATAAGCGGGAAGATGAGGCAGACAGGGAAACAAAGACAACATTTCTAATTCAACATCTATGAGTAAGTCCAAAATAAAATGAGATTGTGATTGATAATCAAAGGCAAGAATTATGTCTTTTATGTCCTTTCAGATCGGAACTGAGAAGGACGCACAGGTGCACGCTAGATGTCTGCTTCAGGTGCAGAAGTGGCTCAGTGAGGAAGAGAGAGAAAGCTCATCTAAGCATTGGGTAGGAAATATGGGAAAAGAAGTATTTTAGGCTTTGCACATGACAGGATTTAAGTGATGAAAATGGTCCTTCCTCTCTTTTTTTCTCTAATCATTATATTCTATCACTTCTTTTAGGTCTCTCTGGGAACTCTTTCTTTATAAACACTAAAACACAAAACCAACATAATAACGATAACATAGAAAATGCTGCATTGTGCGTAGAAACTTTTGAAATCTCATGAGATTGCACCCATGTTCATAGTAACCAGTCCATTTATGTATTTGCTGGGTCTGTTTGATCACGCTAGTGTCATACGAAGGATGGCGAGGCATAAGAAATAAAGAGATATTGAATGATTCATTCATTCAATCTATATTTCTTCAGCATCCCATATGTGCAAGGCGCTGTGAGAGATACTGAGGATAGAACAATAAGCAAGATAAAAGGAATTCTTGCCCTCAAATATTTCTTATTCTAGAGGTAGAGTTGTGTAACATACGACTCATTATGCAGATAATCAATTATAATTCTGATGTATCTGTGAAGAAGAATGACAAGATGCTAAAGAATACCCAGGGGGGGAATATGACCAAGAATGTGCGCGCGTGTGTGTGTGTGTGTGCGTGTGTGTATGGGCATGAGTATCCTTTGGGAGAAAGCAGCAGATAGAAAAGGATCCCCTAAGGAGGTGATATTTTAAGTCAAGACCAGGAACATGTCTAGAAATTAACTAAGTAAAGAAGAAATGAGGTGGCAAGAGCAGCTGGTAGGCAGACTCTAAGTACGGGTAAGACTTCTACAGCTGGAATTCAGAAAGCAAGAGGCATCAAGGCATGAATTGCCAGATAACGCAGAGCCTGATGATGTTTTGGGTATTTTTTTGTCATCAGTATCCAGAATGACATTGAAGAGTAACCTGAGATGATCAACATTTTTGGATCAAAATGGAGTACAGGAGGACAAGTTAGGAGTCTATATCAGTATATCATAAAGCAAGAGTAGCAGCTTGGACAGGAGTTGGAGTGGACGTGGAGAGAGGTAGACAGATTTGGGAAATGTTTTAGGAATTCATTAACGCAGTTTAATAATTGACAATATAGATGGTGGGAAGCGGGAGTGTCAAAACTTACTTCTAGTTTCTTGTCTCCCATTTTGGAACTTTGAATTTTAAGAAAAATCAAGATTGACTGCAATTTCTTCAATATTCCTGAATGTCTGACATAGAAATTTGCCTCTTCATTTTGGCATTTTGTGAAGATGCACATTAGTAGAATTAGATAGACATGCTTTTCGTAGCTGGGCTTCTGATCTTTCTAAATGCTACATCAGAGTCTTTTCTTTAAAATGGGTTGGAGGGGTGGTGATGGTTCCTTAGAGTAAAAAAATTGGAAAAGCAATGGCTAGGTGATAGGGATAAGATACTCTAACAGAGCTTATACACTTGTCAGTTGGCAGTGATCTATATCCTGGACCCACGCTACAATTTCCAACAGTTTCATTAGGCAACTCAAGTTCAGGGTGGCCAGGAAAGCTAAGTTCCCTTCTTCTCACTCTTAAAAACTGGTTCTGAAAGTCTATCTTGGTACACGTGCAGCAAAGAGCCTGGGACCGCTATCCCTAGAAAGTTCTGCTCGTAACTTTGTTCCTAGGCTGACGTCTAGCCACTTGACTGGCAAATAGCATCCTACACTGATATAAAACTTTCCCTAAATGGTAAGAGTGGCTCACGGTGCCTAAACTGTGCATGCAAACAAAATGGTTTATGCTGAACACCTGTTTTCCTTTGGAGAGTCTAAAATTTTGGTGCACGCCATGCAGAGGGTGCCCATGTGACCAGCTCCCAATAAAATCCCGGGTGTTGAGACTCTAACAAGCTTCCCTAGTAGATAAAGTTCTGCACATGCTGTTAAAACTCTTTGGTTGAGAGAATTAATCATGTTCTGTGTGACTCTACTGGGAGACGACTCTTGATAGCTTGTGTCTGGTTTCCTCTGAACCCTGCCCCTTGCGCCCTTTCCCTTTGCTGGTTCTGCTTTGCATCCTTTCACTGTCATAAATCTTTGCCATGAGTATGACGATAGGTTGAGCCTTATGAATCCTTATAGGGAGTCATTAAACCTGGAGTGGTCTTGGGGACCTGTGACCCAGTAAATAATTGGGGAACATTATCTTGCTATTGCCGAAGTTATTCCCATGCAGAGGCATTGGGCATGATTATCAATATAATTCATGAGAATAGTAATCTTGCCGTGTAATTTTGGTAGAGATTATTTAGTACAATTTCAAATATAAGAGAATTCCCTTAATATATTTCGAATTTGTTAGATTCACCTGAAAAAGATGGAAGTATGACTAGACATCATAAATTAGCATATGAACATCTTCAATAGTATGAAAGTAAAACTACCACTATCTTAAGTCCTTTGGACTTGGTTTTGATTAAAGTTTCTTTGTTGTTTGCATTCATTTTTTTGATGTTATATTCAGACCACAAAGCTTTTCCAAGAGAAGGCTCCGGTATTTAAAATGTTTGAAAACCAGGCTAAAATATCTCATTGAAATGATGATGAAATGAACAAGAATGAACAAGATATAGGAAACTACTGTAAGCTGATTCGTGCTAAAAGCCTCTTGTGCCACAGAGGATGGAATGGCATCAATAACATTACCAACCATAAGTGACCCCTAGATTTGAATTGTGATTATGGAAATGGCAATGTCCTTTCATTTAGGTAATTACTAAGCCTCTTAGAACATCTTTTGTGTGCAGAGTCCAGGATCTTTATTACCTTCTGAAGAGTCCAGGATCCTTATTACCTTCTTTATTACCTGCACAAATTTAGCACTCATTCTCCAATGTTCTGCCTTATCAAATTCTCATAGGATATCAATAACGTGTCCTGAAGAATTTTATGCTTTTTCTCTGAAGCCATCACAGAATTCTTTAATGTCTGATTGTTAATTTTAGGTTGAAACACACCAGGCTGCTCCTTAAGTATATTCCTCACTCTACCTCACCCTTGTCCCATGATTGAATTGACTCTGTGCATGTTTTCCTACTAAAAGTGTCCTTGAGTAAAGATAAAGACTAATTGTTAATATTACTCCAAACTTTACCTCCCATAATTTTTTAACTCATTCTTTCGTTTTCCTAAGATTTGAAAATAAAAGCTAAATATTTACCAAGAGCTTATTACTTGCCTGGTACTATTCTAAATCTATTAAACATAGTAATTCATTTAAAACTCACAGTAGTTTATGAAGTGAGTGCTGTTAACATCTTTGTTATATCAATGGGAGAATAAGACACAGAGATGTTAAGCCAGTTTCCCAAGGTCACACAGCTGCTCAGGGGCAGAGCCAGGGTGGGAGGGAGGCAGTCTGGTTCCAGAACCTGAGCTGTTAGTCTTTGCCATTTACTGCCTCTGAATATCCTCTTGTTTTTCATATCCACTGCTTCAGTAATGACTCTGGCTCTGTCTAACCACACTTGGTTCGTTTTTACAGCTGTATGTTGGTCTACATTTTCACACTCGATGTGGCTTGTCCTATGCATTCTCATCCTGTGATGCTCTTCACTCACGCTCTCTCTTCTGGAAAAGCTTTTCACAGTCTGCTAGGCAGCCTGGGAAACGCTGTACAAGCAGACGGGGACAATCTTTGCCCACGGGGCTCAGGCTGGGAACAAAGTGTGAAACATTATTTCTGATTCCATTACTTCCAATGATTTAGACTCTCTTGCCCTAGCGTGAAGAAAAGGAACTACACTAAAACTCTAGATTTCTCACGTCAAACAACAGAATCCTGGAAGACAGAAATTCTGACAAAACAGGACCTGGCATTGCTCGCCTAGTGTTGAATCTGTATTCAGACTTTAGAATGTGTCAGACAGTTTTAAACACAAGCCGTCAATTTTGAGTGGAAGCATTTTCCCTTCCAGTGAAATCATATAATCCTCATTAAAATGTTATCTTATGGTTCAAATGATTAGCAAGTACTATATCCTCCGAATCCAAGAAGCCTGAAATTTTGCAGATGAATAAAATTCCACCAACGACTACATGTTTTCTTAACAAAAATCTCCCCAGCTCATCAGTATAGAATCCTATTATTCTTTGTGTAGTTAGAGGCTTCTGGTTACTTCTTGGTCCCTTCACACTTGTTCTTCCTCAGCCTCCAGTTCTCTGTCTCAGAAAAAAAAGGTATTTCAAAGCAAATTCTTTATCGTATAGTACCATCAATTTTTCCCCCTCTCTCTCTATATACATATACATAATGTGAACCTGATGGCAAGTCTTTAGGTTTTACAAGCACAGTCTTTTCTTCTGGTAAATGACAACTGTTTTGAATTTTTCTCTCCTCTTTCCTAAGCGAGTTTCCAAGTTCATTTCCCAAAAAAGTTAATTCTAAAAATAAAGTCTGACAAAAAGAAATACTAATGATAAGACCCACTAACCCCACACATTCTTCAGATAAATTAATTTTTTAAAATGAAGTCAGATTATGATCATTTCTCAGTTTTTGTGTATATATGACTCGGAAATAGTAAGAAAAGTTTAGGATTAGCTGGAGTTATTTGAATGGGAAAAAAAGCTTATGTAATATTCGATGATGTCCTACATAAAATTAAATGTTAATGAATATGAAGGTGTATCTTACGCTGTCAGTTCCAGATTCCACAAAGCAGAAGTACTACGTGTGAAAAACATGGTAGAATCCATCTTACATAAAATTTATTGATTCAGATCCCACTCACATTTACTGAATATCTGAATAACAAATAGTTACATAGACAGGTAGTAAGAAGGTACATACTTAGGTAATATTACAGACAGATGGCTGGCTGGCTAGGGGCGTGTATTGCTTTAAGTATAGCGATGACTATTTATTATGTCCCCAACTCTCATTTCTTACCCAAGCTCTAGATTCATATAGGTATTTCCAGTTGGGTGGTTAAACAGTGTCTCAGACTTAACATAACCAAAAAGTCTTAATTTTCACTCCACTTGTCTATTCCCTCCCCTCTCACCACCCTTCCAAACTACTCTTTGACCCATATGTCACATAACAATTGTTTGCATCACCATTCATCCAATTAGTTTCCTCGTTCAAAAATTGATGCCCCACCCAGGATTCCCATTTCCCAATAACCAAGCTATCAGAGAGTCTCGTCAGCTCTACCTCCAAAAGATATACAAGTCCCACCACTTCTCACTGTTTTCATGGCTATTTATTCAAATCCCTGGACAGTCTACACCTGGGCAAAAGCATCTTAATTTGCTTCCCCGTTTCTAGTCTCCCCTTTTACAACCAATTCTAAAACAGCAGAAAATAAGACCTTAATATTTAAATTTATTGTTCCCCTGATTGAAACCTTTTAATGGTTTTCTATTGCAATTAGAATAAAATCCAAATTTCTTGTTATCCGCCATTTATCTTCCAATTATGGTCCCTGCTTACCTCTCCCAGGTTATCTCTTACTGCTTATTTTCTTGCCCACCCTGCTCCAGGCAGATAATCTTCCACCACGCCAAGCTCTTTCTCCTCAGCTTTTCACTAGCTGTCCTTTCTGCCCAGAAAGTTCTTCCGCCAGCCCTCTGCCTGGCCAGCTTCTTTTCATCATTCATGTCTGTATTCAAATGTTATCTTCTCAGAGAGTCCTTCTTTAACCATCTTAATTAAATTAGCTAACATCATCCCCTTTCCATTACCCTGGTTTATTTTCTTCAAATCGCCTATCATTATCTGAAATTGTCTCATTTATTTATGTACTTATGTGTTTAATAGCTTTCTTCTCCCCATAACATGTAAGCTTCATGAGGTAAGATCTGCCTGTTTTATTTACTTTTGTGTTCCCAGTGCCCAGCATGGGGATTGCTACATAGTAGGAGCTCAAATAATATTTGTTGAATGAATGAATGCATAAATAGATCATATCACATAATTTGCAAACCACCTTTTAAGATGAGAGCCATCATCACTGAAATTTCAGGGCAATAAAAATTATCTTTCTAAGATCACATCTGGTTAAACTGTAGACTCTTGACACAACTTCTAAGTTCATTCCGGTCAACGACGGCTCCTCTCAAAAGTTACTCCACAGTGAGTAGACAGTTAGATTGATGTTCAAATTAAACTATATCACTCAATACAGTCCTAGCTCACCTTAAAAAGAAGTCAACGTTCCACGTGCCTTAAAGATCAAGCCATGTGAGGACAAAGACTTGAAGATTTATTACTGCCAACGTGGAATAAGAACAAGCCAAGAGCTGTAAATTAACTGGACATAATTTCAGTTGTGCTGTTCTCCAGGGCCCTTCCCCAAATGAGAAAATAAATGAGAAGAAAATGTAAGTGAAAAGAAGCAGCCTTCATATGGGACGCACAGCAAGTGTAATCGAAAATGGACTCATGTGCCAATCACTTCTGGAGAACTTCGGAGCCTGGAGACCGTGGGCCTTCAGGAACGGAGTCAGTAGTCGTTACTACAAGAACAGAGAACTACGTTAGACAGAGGAAGGACACTGCTTCGGCTTTTGGATTTGCACGTGTTGCAGGCTATTCACTTCAAAAATCTTTGAGAAACTTTATATCATGTCTCTGAATTAAAATCACAGACAGGCATTCATTTAATTCACTATTCTAATGAATATCTCTGATGAACATCTTAAGCTTTAACTGATCTATTCCTATGGTTGTAAGAAAGCAAGTGTTCTCGGTTCTCTTCACAATAATTTTTACCTGGACATATTTACTGGGTAAAGAAAGTAGAGACTTCACATAAGACAGGGTGATATGGCATACCACAGACACCAAAGATCCAAAGTCCAGTGAAAAATTGAATCTAAAGGTTAATATTGGGGTCGGTTGGGTGACACAGTGGTTAAGTTCACACACTCCATTTCCCTCGCCCAGAGTTCACCAGTTCGGATCCCGGGCACGGACGTATGCACCACTTACTAAGCCACGCTGTGGCAGGCAGCTCACATATAAAATAGAAGAAGATGGTCACAGATGTTAGCTCAGGGCCAGCCTTCCTCAAAAAAAGAAAGTTAATGTTAAGAAATCTTATTTCAGTATTAGTTTTGTGGAATGGTTGAGGGTACAAAGAAACCCATAAAAACCTGTCAGGAATATTGTAATCTCTAACAAAAAACAAAATATGTGTGACTAACCCATCATCCATTCTTACTTTCACACAGCACTCTGATTTCTCTTGGGAAGATTCACTTGGTGAGATGACATGTCCAGGTGCCTTCGATCCCAATGAGCTGCCCATCCCTTGTTATTTCTGAGGTTTGTTGTTCACTTTTCTCTTTAATTGTGTTAGACCCCTGATGTTATTTTCAGCTTGTTACCTAGAGTCAGTTTATTTTGTTTACAACCAAAAGACCCTAACTGATTTTTATAGTAATCTTCCTGAAAGATGTGGATTTAGGCAGCTGGCCCCATGGCGCAGTGGTTAAGTTTGTGTGCTCCACTTGGGTGGCCTGGGGTTCACAGGTTGAGATCCTGAGCATGGACCAAGGACCACTCATCATCAAGTCACGCTGTGGCGGCATCCCACATAAAACAGAGGAAGGTTGGCACAGATTTTAGCTCAGGGTCAATCTTCCTCATTAAAAGAAAAGACGTGGATTTAGTATTTAGGCTTCAGAATTAGAACATGCTTATCTTTTATCCATGGAGAACAATTTTACTTTAAGAAATAGAGGAAGGTACAGAATAATGGAAACGTCTCTTAGATATTTTTATTCAGAAAAGAAAGGTGCATTTACCAAGAATCTTAGTATTACTAAAGATAGGTACTAAGCACTAATGCCTAACTTCCAGTCTTCACTTTAGACTCTTGAAGTGTCAAAGGAATTCAAGAGCTTCCAGAAAACCAAGAAGTCCTGTAAAAGAACTTGGTTCTTTACATATTAGGGAGAAAGAATTGATAGAGAAAACAGCCATGGAACTTGAGGTGTAACATTTCTTTCTCCTCACTTTCAAGGAAAGAAACTCTGTCTTTCTCTACGGGCCTGAGGCCTCAGTGGGAAGCTTTCCAGTCAGGGGAGGAGCCAGGTCTCCCCACGGTGGGGATTGACACGATCTACTGCCAATATGAAAGCTGGTGAGACATGTGTTGAGACGCCAACTTTCCGTGAGGCCCAGACAGAAGAAAAGCGTCATTGGAGAAGGCTGGCCATAGGACCCTGTAATGAGGGAAATACTGACAGTAACTTCTGTTTGCAGTGGGTTAGTCAGGGTCAGAAGTTAATGTATTTGCTGTGATTGCCCATGGGGTAAGCAGGCAATGATTTCTGCCCCATGTCTAACTGTCAGAGTAATTCAGCCCTTCGTGTAAGCACTGCCGTGGAATAGCCACTATCACAGACATTACGGGAACACCAGACATCCATCCACTTATAATAGTTCAAAGACAGTTATTTATTGTCTTGCCTTAAGGCAACTAGAATTCTTGGGGTTTTTCATTCTTTTTTTATTGCTGTAACAGTAGCTTATAACATTATATAAATTTCAGGTGTACATCGATGTATGTTCCAATTTCCGTGTAAATTACATGTTCTCCACCCAAAGACTAATTACCAACCATCACCTCACACAGTGCCTAATCACCCCTTTCGCCTTCCTCCCTCCCGCCTCTTGGATCTTTGACACTGGAAAGACCATAACTCTGTGACTGCAATCTTGAGGACCGTGAGGAACCGAAGCCTCTCTTTGCGTCATTTAGAACTTGGCAGGTGGTCATGACCGTCTATACTGGGACTCACTGCCTTGGGACTTTTCTGATGCTGGCGATGAGCCCTGTATGATTAACACCTGGTGAACTGAACTTGACGTCCTTTGGCAGCATGGCTCAGACCCACCATGTTCCTAAGGAAATTTCTCCTATTTGCTTCATGGCAGATCCTTCACTCAACAACTTAATTGCATGTCATAGCACTTTAATTATAAAATTATATATTTTAAGTAACAAATAAGGATTAGAGAATAAGCTCAACTGTGAAATTCTTTTTTCTCTTGATTCCATTAGGTGAAACAAGTAGAAACTCTAGTCTACTGCAATATGAAGACATTCAATTCTATTTTAGATATTAAACATTTGGGAAAAATTAAAAAGAACCATGTATCTATTTATCTATTTTCTTATTTAAAAATAACAAGATGTAATTGAATTTCCCTATCTTATCCATAGCTAAGTTTCCTAAATTTTTCAATTTGCTTCCTGTATTGGGGCTTAGGACATTGAAGAACAGAGTAAAATTTGGTCAAAATTGAGTTTAAGAAAATGTGACTATGCCAGCTGCCTGAATATGGGAGTACCCAGTAGTGAGAATTGCGAGCCCTTTATTAGCATACCCTTATAATCATCATCATAATTATGCTTTACAAGTGTATACTGATTTAGAGTTTACCAAGAGCTCTTACACTCTTTAATCCTATCCTCCATTCACAAGAGGATGCAGTCCTCTCAGGTTTTTTCTGTCATAACCAATATGAAATGGTTAAAAATAGCAACACAGAGTAAAAATATTAACATATGGAAAATGGGTAGGTTTGTTTGTTTTGTTTCCTTAAATTACAGTCTACACGCATTTTAGATTCACCACTCACACACTCACATTTGTTAGCTGTTATTACAGTCGCTATTACGCTAATGGATAAACAGATGGAAACATAACACGGGGTTTGCTAAAACCTGCTTTCTTTGGTTGTTCTTTCTGTGGTCCTAGCTGTGCTGAGTGTAAGCAATAAGAATGTTAGATGACTGTTTATTTCACTGATATTGGGAAGGGGCAAATAATACTATTGAGCGCCTGTTCGGTAGCAAAAACTGCCCTGAAAACTTTCCATTTGCTCTTTGATTAAATCTTCACAGCAATGTTGAGAGGTAGGCGTAATTTCTGTTATCCCCAAGGAAACCGAGTCACTGAGGTGGCCCAGCTTACCGAAGGCTACCCAGCTGTTCTTAGTGGCACCGGGCCCCAAATCCAAATATGTTTGCTTCCATGCTCTTTCTCCTGCTTGCTAAACCTGTTTTTCAATAAAGCACCCCTAAAGGCAGAGGAGAATGAATATACACCCCTAGGGAGTCTGGGGTGTAGTTCAAAGGGAATCACAGCCAGTGTGAAATTTCTTTGAAGTTTCAACTTTTATCTTTAACACGCATACAGTCTACTCCATAATATATCTATATTTGTTTTAATATAAAATATGTTTGTTTTCCCAAATCTTCAAGAGAAGCTCAAGCCCCAGAAATATGCATTGTGTTTATCCCGTGGCTGCTGGATTCCCCCTGGGTACGCTAGTGTCAGAAGCACAGCCGTTCACAATACGACCTCTCGGAAATGAAGCATACAATTCTAGCCCGATTGATTTTAATGTGAAATCTCAATTTCCCACAGTGGTTCTTCAGAGGAAGCCACTTTTCTAAGGACTTCTCTTATGCTTCCACAGTGCCCTGTTCTTCCCTTGTATAGCATTCATTGCACTTATAAGTACTTGTGCAATGTCTGTCTGCCTCATAAAATTGTAAATTCCATGAAGTAGGGAATCTATATCCTTAGTGTCTATCCCAGTACCTAGGAAACAGTGACACCCAATAAATTTTTGTTAAATAAGTAATTGGTGCATTTTATTTGCAAAATCTTTTCATAGGGAGTCAGAGTAAGGGAGGAGATGACTGAGAGACATCTTTTGTGGGACCCATTTTATGACATTGAGGTACATACTGCAGGTTCAAGAGCTGTGACTTCCAACTCCGCTCACAGAACTCACTTATTCAGTTGTCCTAGATAGAGGAAATAGTGAAAATTAAATAGCAACAAAACAGATAACAAACTTCTTATGGTTTTCACACCCTTATCTGGAATATATCTATGACCAGATGTCAGGGTTTCAAAAGCACAGGTGTTCACCCCTTGGTATACATTCAAGCCCACTCACATCTGGATAGGTAGGTGCTGGCTGACCACACAACCACACTTCCGAGAATCTAGAACCGGTATATACCAAACTGGTTTAGCAAACAACTAGCAAGTAGGCTCAGGCGGTAATAGATCAGATTCTTTCGATTTTGTTTTTCTGCAATGACAGGCAGAGTCCTGTGTAGAGATTCTGGAGTGGTTGAGGGTGGACCTTGTCAAAAAGAAGTTTGCCGAGAGTCCAGCACACCATGATCTTGGCATTGTGCCACATTGACAGGGGACTTGTCTCTGGGAAATCTTTGCATGTTGCCCTAGCAAGTTAGGAGCAACCTTCTCTACGTTCTATTAGGACTTTTACAAACCATATGAATGCATTTAACTATTTAAGACTTTCTTTATCTCACATGCAATTTTTTTAGTAAAGATCCCCTTAAAGACAAGTACTTAATCTTACTAGAGACTGGCACAAGGAAAAATTGTTCAATGACTGTTTTTTGACTGATTAAATGAGTCATGTCACCATTTCCTAGGACTTTCTCGTTCTCATATAGGTTATTGTGAGTGGATATGAAAGTTCAGTTGTATTAAATAATTACACAAATGAATTAAGTGATTAAACAATAACATCACAGGTGGCTACAGCTACCAAAAGGAGTTTGATATTTGACCCCAAAATATTCAAGTTCTCAAGCTTTGTGGGATTGGTAGTGCTTTTCCGTTTTATTGAACGTAGAGGATTTCCTCTTCTCGCCAAAAAAAATCGTCTTTATCCTGAAGCTCAGAGATGATGTAGGGACAGACCTGACACTGCACAGAGAAAAAGTACAATGAAAGTGGTAAGCTAGCAGGAGCTGCTGGCTCTCTCGAAAAGCCAGCCCTGAGAGCTGTCTGAGCTGGTGCATTCTGAAGGTGCCGGGGAAGGAGGAGGGGCGGGGATGGGAGCAGAGGAGAAGGCTGCTGCAGGCCGTAGACGGATCTTTAGTTGGAGGATCTGCTCTTACTTCTTGGTGTCTGGCACACGGCACCTGGCACAGCCATTGACTAGCCCGTTATCTTAGACCCCCAGTGAACATTCTGTTGCTGCTGGTGTCCACAAGATAGTATCCTGGTAATACATAGACTTTATAGGGCAAGGAGCTGGTAAAAACAATTGCAGAATAAAAAACTTTCCTGAGCATTTCCTCTTATACTCCCTGCTTTCCAAATCTCCCAGGCTGATGGACTACGATCTAGGGAGGTTTCATCTCCCCATGCTACTTCTCCTAAAGTGCTTAAACGTAAAATCAGGGCTGGAGGGTTTCTCTGGAGGAGCAGGTCTGTGATGCTAGGAGCTCTCTGCCTTGGGCTTCTTCCTCCCTCGTCTCTCTATCACAGACTAAGGCCTGCCCCAGGGCCCCTCCCAACACACGGGACCCCGAAAGAAAAGCTAAATGTGAAGTCACAAAATGAAATAAATTGAGTCTTAAGAAAGAACGTTACTGTAAAAGAAAGAAAAAAATTGAATAACATCTACTTCTATGCTATCTAAAGTAGAATTAGCATACCTTTGAAGTCGAGCTTTTGGAACAGGTGGACCGAAAATTAAAAAGAGTCATGACAACTATATTAAAGAATATAAAGGATGATGTTAGCAACATCGAGCAAATATAAAAAGAACCCTAAAAAAGAAGCAAGTGTAAGTATTAGGTATGAACACTATAATAGTTGAAATACAGAAACCAGTAGATGAAATTTTAAAGAGAGTGGACCTAACTCAAGAAGGAAATGGTAAGCTGGAACATCAATGGGAAGCAGAAAAGGATATACGAAAGCTAAGTGATATGGAGGGTAGGAGTATAATGTTAGAACAATAGGAATTTAATGAGAGAAAAGCAAAAGTGAAGAGAAAGAAATATCTAGAGAAATACTGGAGGTAAATTCAGAATTAATAAGATAAAAGACATTAGATTGAAAGAGTTCCTGGAGTGCTTAAGTAGGAAGGACAAAGGAAAAAACCTACACCTGGATTCATGAGAGTGACATTTAAGAAAAACAAAGTCCAAAGAAAAGCTAACAGCTTTCAGAGAGGAAAAGCAGATTACCTACGGAAGAAGAAAAATTAGATTCAATCAAATTTCTCAATAGAAGCAATGAAACCTAGATAGTAACGGGAAAACAATTTTTAAGTTTTGAAGGAAAAGAAGCCAGGAACCAAATTTAGAACCACCAAAATTGTAATTTCATTCCAAAGTGAAGGCACAATAAAAATATTCTCAGCCATATGAGTTTGCCAAAGTTCCAAATCGAACACTCTCAAGGGAAATTCTCATTGAGAAAATAGTCCAAGGGATGTGATGGAAGCATGTGAAGTTGAGGTAGTATGGTTACCGCTAATTAAAATTCCAGATAACATCAATATAATGGCAGAGAGGAGGCCAAATTGATATGGCAGTATGCTAAAATACTTGTCTTGTTAGGGCAAAATATAGACATTAATAGACAAAATAAATAAAGTAGAAAATTAAACAATTATAGGTATAGATATTAAGAACAACCATCAAAAAACAAAAATAGAGTGTAATTTTTAAGCAAGCAGAAGGGCACTCAAGCTATCTACTCAAAAATCAGAAATTAGGAGAAAAAAGGAACAAAAGAAAGTACCATAAATGAATAACATAAAATATAATAATAGAAATAATTTGGTATAACTATAGATATAATAAATTTAAATTTGTTGGAACCATTCCTTAAAGACAGAGACTGTCAGATTGGGTCTAAAATACAATCAGTGATGCGTTTATAAAAAGAGACATACTTTTAATAAAAAACACAGAAAGCTTTGTGTATTTGTTATCTATTGCTTCATAACAAATTTCCTCAAACTTACTGGCTTAAAATATCACGTATCTATTATCTCGCAGTTTCTGTGGGTCAGGAGGCGGGGCATGTTTTAACTGGATCAGGGTCTCACAAGCCTGTTCAATGTTTGATCGGAGAAGAATCCACTCCCAAGCTCATTAAGATTGGTGGAAGAATTCATTTCCGTGTGGCTGTATGACTGAGTGTGCTGGCTTGTTACTGGTTGTGTCTGGAAGCCACCCTCAGGTCCTAGAGGCCGCCCACAGTTCCTTG
This sequence comes from Equus quagga, assembly GCF_021613505.1. Classification (NCBI taxonomy): domain Eukaryota; kingdom Metazoa; phylum Chordata; class Mammalia; order Perissodactyla; family Equidae; genus Equus; species Equus quagga. Next base: position 28,793,138 of record NC_060285.1, read on the forward strand.
ACGTGTAGACGTCTCCATGGGCAGTTCACAACATGGCCCCTGGCTTATTCAAGGCATCAGGAGAATTTCTCTCCAGTCTAAGTCTCATGTAACATAACACAGTCACCAGAGGGACATCTGATCACCTTCACCATATTCTGTTGGATAGAAGCAAGTCACAGGCTCCACCTGTACCCACGGGGACAGAATCACACAAGATTGTGGATCCTTGGGGGTCACCCTCGGATGTCTCTGCCACACTTGGAAATAAAATAAAATTCATAAAGCCACAAGAATTACATGCAGATCAAAGGAAGCTGTACTCAGGGAAACTCATGATTTATCAGAGAGCATATGCATGGAAAACAAAAATCTTAGGTATACACTTAAAGAAGATGTAGCATTTAGTTAAACCTTTGCATAATGCTTAATGTGATAAGAATTATCCAGAGTCAATTAAAAACAAAAACGGAAAAAGGGAGGTAACTATCATAAAAAATGACCCTTCTAATTCATAAGGTAAGGGGACTAAATAAAAACAGATAAAGAATAGACTGGAGCCTCCAGATATATAAAAGTAGATTTTAATAAAGTCAGAGCAGAGACACTTCCCATAACTTAATATAACTAAGGAGTTTACTGGTTTTTATCCAGAGGAGGAATTGGAAGTCAAAACCAAAACCCAAAATATGTAATTTTCTATCAGCTAAATATGTAATCAACCTTTAGAAGTCTGTTTAGTAAACTACATATAGTTCCTATTTCAAAATGTGGGCTTCTTCGGTTATTTTCAGTTAACCTTTTGTTTTTATTATGGGCAAACATGTCCCAGGTGGTGTTAGACAGAAACATAAACTTACATTTGCTGAACAGACTGTGGATCTCAGACCAGGTAGATGCTTTGGGGAGCCTGGAGGGGCGATTTTTCTATCTGGAGCTGCCCCCATATTCTATAACCCTCCGCTGCTTCCCTTTATAGTAAAAGTCCCTGAAGGCTTATGTACACCCGCTTTCTCTAATGCTGCTCCCCTTCTTTCTGGAACCCACTTAAGCCAGGCCTTTACTCCACAATGGCAGGCAAACTCTCTGGTCCAAGTTACTAATACTGACCTCTGCTTGGCTAATCTATTGTCCGTCCTAAGGGAGCATCTTACTAGACCTACCAGTAGTATTTAACACCCTTGATTACTCCCTCCTTCTTGAAACCCAAGCTTCACTTGGTATTCAGGACACACACTCTGCTGAATTTCCTCTCCCTCACCTCCCCGGTCACTCTTCAGACTCCTCGCTGGCTGGATCCTCCTGCTCTAAGCAAACTCGCCCTGTTGACGTGCCACCCAGGGCTTAATCACTGGACCTTTCCTTTATCTGCCTTACTAACTTGGTGATCACATGCAGTCTGACATGCTGGTGACTCCTGAATTTAGATCCCTAGGCCCCAGTAGCGGCCTCAGTCTCTGATTCACATTTTATATGCCACCAATACTCATCATTCCATTTCTTGCTCCCATATATGCTTACACTGCTCCTTCTCCTGGAAGGTCCTAACCATTTCTCTGACTAATGGATGGGACTGCTCCCTGGTTACTGTTTCTCCATGGTGTCTATCAGCTTCCCTCTGCCTTAGATGCCTTGCTATGGACTGAATTGTGTCCCTTTAGCGTGTCCTCTTTCATCTGTTGAAACCCTAACCTCCAATGGGACTGTATTTGGAGATAGGGCTTATTAGGAAGCAACAAAGGTTAAACAAGGTCATAACGGTAAGGCCACAGTCCAACAGGACTGTTGTGCTTATAAAAAGAAGAAGAAAGACCAGGGCTTGCTCTCTCTCTGCCGTGTGAGGAGAACACAGCAAGAAGGCAGACCTCTGCAAATTAGGAAGAACCCTACCAGAAACTGGACTCTGTTGGAACATTGATCTTGGATTTTACAGCCTCCAGAGCTGTCAGAAAATAGATTTCTGTTTAATCCACCCAGTCTATGGTATTTTGTCATGGCAGCTCGAGTGGACTACTACACGCTTTTCCAGAGCTTGAGGGCATCCTGTGTTTTCCTCTTTCATAGCCTTAGCCTGCTGCATTGTGACTGTCCGTTTACTTCTCACTCTTCCCAACTGAGCTGTGAAATGTTTGAGTGCAGCCCTCATTTTATTCATTTTTGTTTCCCAACAGAGTACCCAATGCCTAGTAGACGTAAAGAACTAATTTTGCAACTGAATTGAATTAAATACTAGACCTGGGAGAGGAGAAATATTGTGAAACTAGGTCTGACAGTTCTTTCTCAGACAGAAAGTGAGTTAACCCCTACATAGAAGTGGACCTTAGCAAAACCAACGAGCAGGACATCTCCTTGAATTTTTTTTTTTTTTTTTTTGTATTTGCTGATCATTTGAATGAACTCTCAGTTAAGAATCTAGAATTTTGGGCTGAAAAGAACGGAAAGGCATTTTTTTTCTGTAGAAAAAGTGAAGGGCAACTCTTACCAATTAATTAGTCCCTATGAAAGATATGATTTTGAATATATAAGTATCCTAATGGGCCCTTCCACAAGTAGGTGTTTTAACTTCTGCTTCCACATAGCAGATTCAGGTATTCATTTATTCTGTCACTCATTAATTTAACATATAGGTGCCAAGTCCTAGACAATGGGCTAAATTTCGAGAATGCAATATTGAATAAAATGGACACAACACCCACTTTCAGGGAACTCATCATATTTGATCGAAGTACTCACTTATCTTTTATTTTGTTCATGTACATGTTGGAGAATGCTCAACAAACATTTTTGTTTTTAGCACAATTGCTATAAAAATGCCATTGTGACAATAGTTAGCCAGCAGGTTTAACTATTCCTTAAAATCAGTTTAAGATAATAAACCAGTACAAGTTCCAGGATGAAGGCACCTCTGCTGCATTCCTTACAAGAGACATGCCTTTGATCTTGGTATTGTTACCATATATCACAGCGGCTGGCATATGGGTGGTGTTGAATATATGCTTGTTGAAATGAACTGTCATCCTATTTCTTGTAGCTAGAAAATACACATTCAATTTGTGTAACAGTGATGGCAAGTTATTTATAAATAAATTGGAAAGAAATATGTTTCAGACACAACTGTAATTTACATCAGGAAAAGGTACCAATCAGAGCAAGTATTTTGGATTTAAGTTAAAACTTTTTCAAAGAGGTCAGGTACTTAACGTGACTCTTCCACACCTGTTTTAACTGGAGTTAATGAGGGCTGTCGTTGTCTTGTTCATACTTGATAGTCAATAACTATAATAACTATTTGCGGATTGACTAGTTACTGATTTTAGCCAGGTGATTTTTCAGTACCATAGTTATTTAATTAAAGGCCTTGGACACGCAACAGACTTCGCGGTCACTTCTGATGTTTTAAGACTGAAAGTGTCTTGAGTGTTTCTTGACTCCATTCACTTCTTTCGCACACCACCTCTCCCCTTCTCTAAGCCCCCATTCCTCTAGCATAGACTAACGAGTTTAACTCGCTTGCCTTCCTTCTTATCCATCTTCAACAATACAGCCAGAGTCGAGCTTCTACACGAAAAATAAAGTCTGGATACTCATTTACATAAAATCTTCACTGATTTCTATTGCACAAAAGACAAAATTCCAAATCCCCGACCTTGTCTACAAAACACTCGGGATTCGACCTCAGTCTCCTCTACAGCCTCATCTCTAACCCTCTTCTCCCCACTCATTACCCTACACCAAGTTGTTTCCTCTCTCTTTCAATTTTCAATTGCTTTACTCTTAGGGGTTTTTGCAAACTTAACTTCCTTTCCGTAGAACACTGTATCTTCCAACTTCTACCTGGCTAACCTGTTCTCAGCCCTTTATTTCAGTTCAAATATCATTTCTTCCAGATGCCTTTCCTCACTGGTCCCCACCTCCCAAACTGAATTGGGTCTTGTTAAGATACGCTTTCATAGCACCTCTATATTCCTTCATAGAACTTAGCTGATTGTAATTATATCATTTTTAAGTGTTTTAAATTTTAATGTTTATCTGCCTCTCTACATAGCTTGGGATCATATCTCTAGTTTCTAACACAAAACTGTTCTATAGAGAAATTCACATCTTCGCTGTATGAATGAAGCAGCAAGACTTGTTGGCACAGAAAATAAAAGTTACGTCCATTAAGTGGATGAGCACCTCTAGAATATGACAATTGCAGAGAGAAAAGAGGATGCTAACTCGTGTTTGCTAACCCTAGAATAAAGCAAATACAAATTGACAGTAGGAAGAAACATGCTTATTAGCCAGGAGAATCTTAACAGCTCTACTTAAAGTTTATATATGATAAACCTTCAGAACAACAAGGCTGCCTGAATGCAAAGAAATGGATACTGGTAGATAGTATGTATTGAGAGCTTACTCTACTGACTGCTTTACATTCATTGTTGCAGGCAGTCCCTTCAGTGACCCTGTGAGCCAGGTACTATGACAGATGAAGATAATAAAAAGCTACAAATAGCAAAGCTGGGGTCTGAAGACCTAAGCAGCCTAATTGCAGAGTAGGTGGAACTACCATGCTTTTGTGCTAATTTGAATACATAGAAAACCGCAATTCAAATCTCCCATAGTTTATTAATTGCACAAATATGTTTTGAGGATCTGCTATATACCAGACACTCTTCTAGGCCCTGAGGATTCACAGTGATCAAAAGAGACGTGTACTGCTCTCACGATGCTTATATTCCAGTAGGGAAGGAAGGCAATACACACACAAGGAAGTAAATTTCAGATAGTGATCTTTCCAAATACAATTTAGCAGTTTTTCCAGCACATGACTGGAGTGGGGGATTGAGTTTAGATTGGATGGTCAAGGTAGAGACCTCTGAGAAGGTCTTTGAGCTGAGATCTGAATGACAAGGAGGGCCATTCAAGCAAAGGTATAAAAGAGGCATTTACAGAAATTCTGGTGAGCAGAAAGGCAGGAAAGCCAGAGGGATGAAGAGTGCCAGCATGGCTAGAGGACAGTAGACAAGGGGAGGATGCATAAGACCCTCCGCCATAGAGCTAGGCAAGGACAATCTACAGAGGGTCTTAAAGATCTTGGTAAGAAGTGTGGATTATAGTCTAAATTTGATAGGAAGATAATCCAATTTAATGCAGAAAAATCACAGGATCTGGTTTTAATTTTAACTTCACTATCCAATGATACAGTTTCCATTGGTAAAATTGTGTTGTTTTAACTTTAAAAATGTTGAAAATAATGTTATCAATCTTCTACTTGAAGAGAAATGAAACCGGCTATGGATTGATCATTTCTAGGGTTGTTGGTCATTTGTGCCTGGAGAGACTTATTCTGGGAGAGACAAGTCCTTAGAAACCTGAAAAGATCCTAAGGATTGTGTCTAAAAATGTTAACAATAAACGATGTTGCACATAGTGTGGAAAATAAGTGAGTCCTAAAATCTAAGTCAATAATAAAATAATAATTTCACTTTGAACAAAATTGTTTCCTTTCCATGTGTAATGATTCTGCGTGGATGAAAGTCCTGTGACTTTCTCAGGCTCTCAGCTACATACTCTGTTGAATTTCTGTCCTAAACTATATTTGCTCTTCAGTCATAGAAATTTCCATTGTTAGAGACATTTTGATAGGCTTTATAATAAAAGATAAATGTTCTACCATGGAAGGAGAAGTACCCTCTAATTTAGAAATGGTAGAAAAAAGTATTCTCTAGACTTCTTATTTTACATTTTCTTTCAGTTAATGAAAAAAATGACAAATTCCCCATGAAGTTATGAAACAGCTAAAAGTGGAAAGCAACATTAGCTAATGCAATAAAATATAATCTGTGATTAATTATTAAGCACACATTTCTGAATTAGGCACTCCTGGAGGTTAGGGACAAGAGCAACTTCATTGAGGGAGAAAATTAAATTTACCAGGCATAAGCTCCCTCCAGTATCATGACTCAAACTCCACTATAATAATAATAATATAATAGCCATCATTTATTAAGTGCATACTATGAGTCGAGCACTGTGAAGTGATTTACATATATTATCACATCTGTTCTTGGTAAGAGACTTTTGAAGGAGATATTATTATATTACCCTCATTTCATAGATGAGGAAACTGGGGCTCACCCAGGTCAAGCCGCTTGCCCAGAGTTGAATTCAAAGCAGCCTACGTGATTTCAAAGCATACACACCCAATCACTACATCTATTGCCTCCATTCTGTGACTGAGGGGCTGCCCATCTCTAAGGCAACTTTTTCCTGGTCTAAAGCTATTATTGATTCTGCATATTGCTGAATTTCAATATGTTTACCTGTTTTGAAAAGAAACTCAAGCAAGCTTGGCCTTTTACAGAAGGGTTATGTAATTTGCAGTCTGTCCTTTATTTCAAAACTGAACTCTTTGGTTTTGGATGCAATTTCACTGATCATTTGTTCTATGACCTTGCAAAAGTTGGTTAACCCTTCCAGGCGTCAGTTTCCTCATCTTCAAAAATGGAGAGAATATAGTATCTACATCATATGGTTGTTGTGAAATAAAAGAATGTATTTCATTGGAAGTCTTTATAATAGTTCCTGGTACACAATAAACTGTAAAAAATGTTAGCTATTTACATAATTTACTGATGTAATTTTATTAATAGCCTGACATCTAGATGCTAATAAAAAGTATTTCAAATATTTAGTTTGAAACTCCTGGAGCTTCAATAGATAAATCATTAAGGAGAAAAATACCCTAATGCGTACTGGGCTATATTTTATATTTTAGCCTTTTTTTATGTTTCTTTTTTCCATTTTTAACTTATCTGCACTTTCTCTACTTTATTCCTCTGAATTTAGCCTCTTCCTTTTTCAACAAGCTGAGTCTACAAGAAATTAAATGGAGTAGGCATAATATTAAAATCTTGTCCTTAAGGCAAGACATTCTCTCTCTCTCTTCTCCCTCTCTCCCCACCACTCCCCACAACCCCCGCCCCGTGGTGGTGGAAAATCTAAGAGTTGCAACTGTGAGAAATAATTAGGGGTTGTATATACCTGTCTGTTCAATACAAGTTAGCTGGCTAATCCTCTTGTCATAAAGATAATCTGTTTTTGTCTGTGTTCATAAATTGATATTTCGCAACTGGAGATGATAATCCCTGCCTACTTTCTGCTGGTCGGTCTTCCCTTATAAAATATTCTACAAAAACCATTGACAAACTGGAGTGCCCCAGAGAAGAATTACCTGTTTGTGCATATGGGAGACTTACAATCGTTTGTATGAGAAACAGAGGATCTTATGGAGTTTGACATCAAAAGGAAAATACTTAGAATGTTGGAAGAGCTGTCATAAAGAAGAGGGATCCATTAGAATTTTCGTGGTGGCTCCAGAAGGCAAACTCAGGACAAAGGTGTGGGGGGTGTGAGGGGAGCATATTTCAGGCCAACATAGCACAGATCTCCCAGCACAGACACTTGCCTTATCACACGGAATGGACTACTTTGTGAGAAATGTTCACTGTCACCACAGGTTTTCAAGGAGAAACATTGTGTCTCTCTGTGGGAGGTGTTATATAGGAGACTTCAGCATCCGGCTGCAGTTTGGATTCTATAACATTTCTTAAACTCTAATTTGGGACTAACGCCACTGTACATACAAAATGGGAAACAGGCAATGTATTTAATTTTACCTAAAAGTAAATATTTTGTTTAACAAGATATTCTCTATTTTAAGATTATATTCTTTTTTAGTTATATAGTGTTATTGTCATGTCGTGGTTAAAATTATGGTATAAAATTGCCCCGGTTCCAACCCTGGCCAAATGTCCTAGCACCTGTGCAGCCTTACGCATCTTTCTGAGCCTCAGTATTCTCAACGGTAGATGGAGGAGACTAGTACTAACCGTATAGGCTGTCTTAAGGATGGAAAGAGAGGATGTCCAGGAGATACTCTCTAGGCTATTCGGTACATAGCAAGCGCTCATTAAATGCCTGCTTACACAGTTTACTTATTCATTTAAGCATTGAACAGAGTATACATTCATATGCTCCAAGATTCAAAAACTTCCACAAGATCCCATCTCCAACACCAGCTACCACCAATTTCTCTTCCCTGAAGGCACTAATTTTTATCAGGTTTTTTCTCGTATACTTTCAGAGATATTTTACGCAAAATGGAAGCAAATATATATAGGTTTATATTCTGCTTCTCCTCTTTTTGTACAACTGGTTGCATATAATATCTGCTATCCTAAAACTTCTTTTTTATTTTTATTTATTTATTTATTTTTAGGAAGAATGGCCCTATATAACATCTGTTTCTGATGCTCCTCTTTTGCTTAAGGAAGATTGTCGCTGAGTTAACGTCTACACCAGTCTTCCTCTATTTTGTGTGGGATGCTCCCACAGCATGGCTTGACGAATGGTGTTAGGTCTGTGCCCAGGATCCAAAGCTGTGAATTCCCAGCTGCTGAAGTGGAACATGCAAACTTAACCACAAAGCCACCAGCCAACCCCCTAGAAGTTATTTTTTAAATAATATGTCTTGCTTATCATTTTACGACAGTATATGAAGAGGTTCATCATTTCATAAGATACTCTATTGTATTCTAAGTATTTCATTTTATTGATATCAAATTGTACTAACTTATTAACTAGTCCCCTAGGCCTTTAGGTAGTTTTCAATACTTTGTTACTAAAATCAATGTGCAGTAGCCAACCTTGTATGTAGGTCATTTCATACACATGTGATATCTATAGAAAAATTCCTAGAAGTAGAATTTCTAGAGAAACAGGTATTGATGTTTGTAATTTTGATAGATTTTGCCATGTTACCTTCTATAGATATCATACAATTAAAACTCCTTCTAGCAATATATCCAAGTTCCTGCTATTCCTCTCCTTCATCAGTATGTTGTCATATTCTTTGATCTTTGCCAACGTATTAGTGAAAAATGATACCTCAGTGTATGCTTATTATATTTCTCTTATGAGAGAAATCGTGAGTTTTTTTCATGCACTTATGCAGTAGGCAGAATTCTAAAGATATCCCTCTAACATTTTCATTCTTATCATGAAGATAATCTGATGAAACACTAATTTAGGTGCTGTTGCGAAAGGATGTTACAGATGTAATTAAAGTTACTAATCAGCTGACTTTCAAAAAGGGAGATTACCCTGGCTTATCTGGTTTGGCCCAATTTAGTGACACAAGTCCTTGAAAAAAGAAGAGGAAGGCAGACAGTCAGTCAGAGAGATATAGCAAAAGAGGGAGGCAGGACAAATGAGGTAGAAGGCGAGGGGGAAAGGGGTCAGAGAGATTCAAAGCCTAAAGACTTGACCCACCATTATCGGCTTTGAAAATGGAGGAAAAGGGGGGCTGGCCCCGTGGCCGAGTGGTTAAGTTCGCGCGCTCCGCTGCAGGCAGCCCAGTGTTTCATTGGTTCGAGTCCTGGCCGCCGACATGGCACTGCTCGTTGGACCACACTGAGGTGGCGTCCCACATGCCACAACTAGAAGGACCCACTACGAAGAACATACAACTATGTACCAGGGGGTTTGGGGAGAAAAAGGAAAAAATAAAATCTTTAAAAAAAAAAAAAAGAAAATGGAGGAAAAGGGCACAAGCCAAGAAATATAGGTGGTCTCTGGATGCTGAGAGCCACCCCTAGCTCAGTCCTATGAACGAGTGGAGCTGAATTCTGACAACCTTTGTTTGGAGGCTCCAGAACCGTACAGTAAAAAGGGTGAATTCTGTGAATTTAATGTATGTCAATTTTACCTCAATAAAAGGAAAACAGAGAAACAATGAAATATATTTTTGAGTTTGCAAGTGATAAATTTTCTTTATGACATTCAAGGCAGGAAATAAAAGACACGGATTTTTCTATCTTTCAAATGCAAGGCCATTGACAACCAATCAAGTGAAGCTAGGAACAAGCTGGGCATCTGGGAATATCACTCTTGTGAGCTCTTCCTCCGAATCTCCCGGAGAAGGAGCTTCCGCCACTACAGAATGACTGGAGGACTTCATCACAAAGGGATGGGGGTGCGAAGTGAACATATTTAACTGTAGAACCAAGAGGAAAAGATAAAGGTAAATCATGACAGGATCGTATACAAACCTAATGTGCCCTAAGAAAGAAGATATTCTACAACTAATAAAAGTATGAGAAGAAAGAGAATTAATGGAAAGTAGAATTGGCTCTGTGATATTCTCATAGATATTAATAGGGAATATAATGGTAGAACCTGAAGTTCACAAAGCAAGTAGAAGTTAGGAATAAAACCACCCAAACTAAAATTATACCGGTGATTAAAATCAGAGAACGAAAAAAGGAAAGAAGAAAGAGAAGTGAGGGGAAAAGCAGGTATTGCCTAATTTCAATATTACTCATAGTTAAAACTAAATTTCCAAAGAAAGAAGTGACTAGAGGTATTATATAGAATTATTAATAGAGAGGTAACCACTAGAGCAAAAATACATACCTTCTAAATATCAAAAGAAATAAACCGTAGAGAAATGAAACTGCAGAGTAAAAGAAAACTTTATTTGAAAAATAACATGAAATGGTATTGTAGAACTAAGACTAAATCTATCAATCATCTCAATAACGTGAGTTTATTGCATATCTTAAAAGGAAAATCTTTTTCAGTTTGGCTAACAAGGCAATATCCAGCTAAAGGCTCTCTAAAGAGATACACTTAAAGAAATTTAGATGGTTACAGGGCCAGCCTAGTGGCATAGTGATTAAGTTCACGTGCTCCACTTTGGCAGCCTGGGGTTCACTGGTTTGGATCTGGGGCGCAGACCTACACACAGCTCATCGAGCCATGCTGTAGCAGCGTCCCACATAGAAGAACTAGAAGGACTTACAACTAGGATATACAACTATGTACTAGGGCTTTGGGGAGGAAAAAACAAGAGAGGAAGATTGGCAATAGATGTTAGCTCAGGGCCAATCTTCCTCACCAAAAAACATATCTTAAAAAAAATTTTTTTTAATAAAAAAAGAAATTTAGTGATTAAAATGAAAAGGATTGGCAAAGAAATAGCAGGCAAATATAAGTACAAAGAAAACATGAGTCATGATGTTAATAACAGATAAAATACAATTCAGGCCAAAAAAAGCAGCTTTCTTGTGGAGCATTACGCCAATTCTAAATGTAGAATGAAGTCTTCTCTTATTTCAGAATTTAACTATTTGGGAAGAATTCAAATCTGTAAGAGGGAAGCAGAATGACTAAATGAATCCCTGTGCAGTCGTCTCTCAGCTTCAGCAATTATCAAAATTCTGTCATTTTTATCTTGTCTGTACTTACACCCACTCTCCAACACCCACTTGATTATTCATTATTATTGATTGTCTTTGTTTTTAGTTAAATGTACATACATTTAAATTCACAAATCTTGACCACATAGTTTTGCCAAATAGATACACTTCTTTAACCCACAACCGATCAAAATATATTTCTATCACTCCAGAATGTTCTCTTCTGTCTTTTTCAATCAGTGTCCCTCCCACCCCCTAGAGGCAATGACTATTTCAATTTTTTTAATATAGTTAGGTTTGCCTGTTCTTGAATTTCACATAAATCAAATCACACAGTATATATTTTAGATCCGGCTTCTTTTACTCATCATATCGTCTGTGATATTTCATTTATGACATTGGACATGTCAGTAATTTGTTCCAAAAGTCAAAAGATGGTTTAGTATCTTTCTACAGAATAAATAGTCTTTGTTTAGCCTTTCTTCTGTGAATGTATATTTGGATTGTTTCAAGTTTTGGGTTATTGCGAAAAAAGCTGGTGTAAATATTCTACAAAAATATTCTTTTAATGGACATGTGTTTTCATTTCTATTGGATAAATATCTAGAAGTAGAATTTCTGTGTCTGAGATACACGTGTTCATATTTATAAGAAACTACCAAGTCTTTTTCCAAAGTGGTTGGATCATTTGCATTCCCACCGTTGCTGTCTGAGAGCCAGGACGCTCCACATCCTCCCAAGATTTAGAATTGTCAGCCTTTTCATTTTAGCCATCCTGTGTGTGCAGTGGTATGTGATTGAGATTTTAACTTTTATTTTCCTGATAACTAATAATTCTGAGCACTTTTTCATATGCCAGATTAAAAATTATTTTTACTTATTTGTTTTGTATACAACTATATTTTTTCTTCGGTCCTCCAATCACACTATCGATCAGATCTTCCAAATTTATCTTCATGTCTGTTTCTATTTTTTTATTACACTTCTTTCCGAAGTTCTACTAACTCGTATTTTACATCTTTTTCTTTTATTGGCATGGTTTCCTGAGACTATTTCATCTCTTCTTTGTGTACTTATTTCACAAAGGCAAAATACTTCAATATCTTTTTTAATGATGGCAAAATACCTGGTCTCGATTTTAATACATTCCATGAAAACAATTTTCTTGTGAGAGTTTAATCTCTGTTTTGGTTTTTTTTTTTTTTTTTTTTTTTTACTTTCTTTTGATTCTTGTGGCAACTTTTTATCAATTATTTTTTGGGTTATACTTTGAGTACTTAAATTTGAAGTTATTGTGTATTTTCTGTACCATTTCTTTGTAGAAGTTCATGAGGGGAAACCAGAATTTGCCTCAATTTTCCTTAGACTTAGGATTTTGGGTGAAAGTTTCTTTGCTCTATACTTTTCGTGAGCCGATGGGGATGGTAGCTGTGGCATCTTCCACAATAAGATAATATACATGTTCTCTTTTGCCTCCAGGAAGACAGACTCCTTCTTTCAACTATAGTGCACCATTCAGTTTCCCTCTACTTCTTAAAACAAAACTGGAATTACGTGAGTTTGTGGTGTTGATGTGTACACCCACTTCTGATGCTGCGAACAGCTGATTAGATTTTTACTCAGAAAGTGGCTCCAGAAAAATACTCTGATGTTCTGAGATCTGTGGCTTCCATGTTCTCTGTCACGCTCCTGTTCCTTTGCCACTGCTTTGGAAACCCCTCCCCTACTCTAAAACTTGGGGTTCCAGTTGTCTCCTGATTTTACTGAAAGGGTATTTTGTATTATTGTTCCAATGATTCTAAGAAACAAGAGGGAGATGGCTAAGTCTAAGCTGTCATCTTCAAACTGGCAGTAGTATTTTTTTAAGACTTCTTTTCACTATATAAAAATCCCGTGTCCCTATCTGTGCTCTTTCTCCCTAGTTATTTGATTTTCTCACAATTGTAGTTATGTTTTCAAATGTTGCTAGTTCATGAAGCTGAGAAGTCTAAACAACCCTGGTAAGATGATCTGTAGGATTCTTTCCAGTTTTAATTTTTAATTTTCTCCATAGTGGGGACTGTCTGCTTCCCTTCCCATCACTACTGGGGATAAATGAATACAAGCTACCATTTGTCATAACAAAGATGCTTTCCGAGGGCAGAGCTGTGGCTTGGTGAAGAATTCCTTCTGCTTGGCTCCTAAAGGCTCAAAGGCCTGGCAGAATCTATAGTCAAGAGACAGTGTTGCTATTGTTCATCTGATACAATGCCTGGCAAGAGCTTAGCTGTATGAAGCAGCAGAACAGAGCTTCTTCACCAGTGGCCACAAAAACTGCCAGAGCTTTCAATTCTTTCACTAGTCCTATATGAATATTTGGGGAAAGTGAATGAGTGTATGTGTTTGTGTGCTGATGGTCACTGGGGAGCCACTCTTCCTTTGATACTAGATTTTACAGATTCACATAAAGAATGAGTTATGTATTTTAACATGTTCAATATTTTAAAAATCAATATTGACAAGCATCATTTGACAAAGGGATTTATTTGTGAGCGGCTTCAAATGGCAAACTTCCCCAGTGCATTTCAAATGAGTTGATTTATCCCTCCCTAGAATTTTACCAGCAAAAATTTAAGTACCTACCAGGTGTGAACTGTGTGGTACACCCACATGTATATTTAGGTACCTGCAGTACCTAGGAACCCAACTAGTATTGTATCCACAACTTACCATTTGATAGAAGCCAAGTTACTTTTGACTTGAGCAAAGAAGAACAATGAGAACATGTCGTAAAGAGCTGCCTTCCTTAGCTTTCTAGTGATCTCATCAATGACTGCAGTGAATAAACGATCCAGGAGGAGTGCATGCCTCTTGATAAATGGACAGTGTCATATAAAAAGATGCTTAAGGAAGGATGGTGCTGTGCTGCTCGTGTCATCAGCAACATGTTCCTGAAACTACAAAAGATGCCAGATGATCTTAGTTATGCTAAGCATCCGGAAACTAGATGCTCCTATTTCATCTGATACTCAGGTATTCTGCAAGACTGACCCACAGTAAGCAAATTCTGGAAGGATTTATCTACAAGCTTGTCCCCAAATTTGCCAGTATACAATAGATACTGTACCTTTCCAGAGACCAGAATACCAATATCTGCTTCCCTGGGCATCTCTTTCAGAGTATCAAGGAAGAATCAAGGAAAAGAAAATTTTACTTGCTGAGAAGTTACTATGTTTCCAGAACTTTTACATGTGTGATCTCATTGATTCCTCAAGCAATTAAAACAACTTGGAGCAGACTCCAGTTAGTATGTGTTAAAAGGCCCAGGTTGTCTCTATTCTACCAACATCTCAAGAGAAATAGAGCCAGTCATCAGAAGGTTTGAGGTCAACATAGGAACAGAGCAAAAGGATACAGATGATCTTGAGGGCTGATTCAACCAAGATGTCTATGAAATCACAGCGCCTTGCTCTATGTCTTAAGCTGTTGTAATCAATATTATCAGTTTTGCAACAGACCCACCTATCCACCATTTCACCCAGGTTTCCTAGATGTAATATAAGATTGTTCTGGCCAAATGTACACTTTTTTAAAAAAATCAAATCTTCTCCCTTGTAATCTACACCATTTTTGCCATTTTTGCCATGTTTACACTATCTCACCTACGCAACCATCCCTGATGCCTAAAGGTAGGTCCAAGGTAACGGTCACTTTTTTCCATAGCTGCAAGGCTAATGGAGTTCTCTCTCCCAAGAATTTGAAATCTTGTTTTTTTTTAATTTGTGACTTTTTTCTTAAAGATTGGCACTTGAGCTAACATCTGTTGCCAATCTTTTTTTTCTTTTTTCTTTTCTTCTTCTCCCCAAAGCCCCCCAGCACGTAGTTGTATATTCTAGATGTAGGTCCTTCTGGTTGTGCAATGTGGGATGCTGCCCCAGCATGGCCTGATGAGTGGCACCATGTCCATGCCCAGGATCTGAACTGGCGAAACTCCGGGCCAGCAAAACCCTGGGCCGCTGAAGCCAAGTGCGAGAACTTAACCAGTCGGGCACGGGGATGGCCCCCAAGAATTTGAAATCTTGACTAGAAGAGCAACAACTAAGTCGTCTTAACACCAGCTCTCTAGAGAAAAGTGTTATAATCTCCCATTGCTGAGAACTTCTGGACTATATTAGTTTATACTCTTCCAGAGATTTAGTTCAGTATTTGCTTGAATGAGCTATCCAAGCTTGCTTCCAGTTCATCCCTTTTTCTTGTGGTTTAAGTTAGTCTGCATCTATTTTAATTACTTGCAATCAAATTCATCTAAAACAATACATCCACTAATTCTTGATATGGTTTTCTATCCTGCTAAGTGAAGCTGAATAACAGAAAGGAAACTTCTTTTCCCCTTCCTTTCCCTCCCTTAAAGCCTCGAGTCTCGAGTTAGTCCTGAGCCTCAGTTCTCTTGGTCCTAAACCTCATTTACTCTGCCCTCTGTTGTGTCTCAAGGACCAAATGTCCCTCCCAAGGAGAAGACCCTAAACCCCCCAAAAGCAGCTTTGATGGTGCTGCCTCTTTAATATTGCTAGCAGTTGGAAAGGCCCTAGGGCAAGAAGAAGCTTTTATAACCCCTACCTGCCTCCTCACAGGAGGTTCAGCTCCCTCAGGCTCTGTTTTGGCTTAGACAGGAATAAAAATGGTGACACCATATTATCCCTTCCGGCTCTTTGCATTTCTTTGACAGCTTCATTATATGGCATTAAAGGGGGTCTTGCCTGTGGAGGAAGGTTTAAGGATGGAAGAGTACAGACAATATTATTCAATTGTTTCCCAGTCCTTTAAAAACATCAATCACCTCATCATCATGTCATGCCCAACATGCAACAGCACTGAGACGCTAAGATGTATACGGGCCATAGCCCACGACATTCAAAAGGCCCCTGTTCTTCACATTATATTGGTTTGATAGGCTTTCATTCCAGATTGTGACTTCTCCCCTGACTTCTCTGTGGATACCCACTCTAAAGTCTAGGCACTGGCACCTTTGCTCTCTCTAGCTCTTGGCTCTGGTTTCCTCTCCACTGATGCCATTTCCAGACATTTCTTCTCTTATGGCGGTGAAACGGCTACCCTAAGCTTCAGGTTTATATTCGCATAGTTAATGACCAGCACAAAGAAGCATTCTCTGGTATCAGTAGGTTGACCCAAATCTTGTGCTTGAAATTCATTGTCCCAAGTAGGGTCCTATGTCCATCTTTGAGCCAATCACTGTTGCTAATGTCACAGAATATGTCCAATATCACATCACCTTCCCAGAAGTGGGATTAGAGTCAGCTCAATCTAAATCATATGATCCGAGTGGGGGATATTGCCACCAAAAGAAGGGAAATAGATGCTAGGTAGGTCAAAAAGAAAAAAATCGATCAAATGGTGGTGGTTGGGGGAACAGTTGGGGAGCATTCTTTGTGTTAGGGGAAAAAGAATGTTCTTGATGCATAAGTTGAATTCTGAGGATGTTAACCCTTGGAAGCATTGTTTGCCATGGTGGTCAAAATGTTTTTTATTAATAATATGTCTATGTGTGTATGTGCATCTAAGTATGTATATGTAACCAATTATATATGTTGTATGTACACATACATTATATGTATAATATACATTAGATGTAAACATAGACACACATAAAATGTCTATGGCTTATTTCAGTAATAAATTCATCTTCTACTTCATTCCTGTAGTGCAGGACTTGTACATCTCTTAAGCAAGTGGTTAAATTTTAGTCCATTGTCATAACATCATGTCTTAAGTATTTTTTTACCTGGTCTAAGAAACCATCACCAGATATAGCAGCATTTTTATTGTTTACATGAGCTGTGTTTCAAATACGTACAAATAAGGTATACACTCAATCATGTACTATACACAAACACAAATGTACAGATGTATATTTACATACTCTAAATATCAATGTGTGATAGATGCACATATGTATGTATGTATGCATATATGTCTTTTAGGTATGTGTGTGTAGTCAAAAAAATCAAATTATAGAGTAATTACTTGGGGGGAAATGTTTGGTGCTTCTTTTCCATATGGGAAGCATTTGCAAACCATTGCTAAATCATCCTCCCAACTTCAACTCTCAACGTTTTGTTTACCTGAAGCTAAACAGATTGTCAAGAATCTACCAGACGTATGTCCATGCTCTAGTTAACTTGCTTCACAGTCATTCATTCTCTAACACGTCAAGCAATCCTGAGATATTTTTGGGATCACTACTTCTGACAAATCAAACTCTATTTCAGCTTTTGTGTCATTCATTCCCAGGAAGGAGAAAGCACATTTTCCCCAGAGGCAAGGAAAGATGGTTTCATTTCTTTCTTCTGCCGGGAAGAATTCTATTCACCTCGTCTCTCTTCTCATAAAGCTATAGAGCTATTGAGCTGAGCTCCTCCACCTTCAAAGCTGATTCTTGAATCTCAGTTTTGACAGGAAGCTTTCTTTGAGGAGCATCTGTAATTCCCACATGACCAGACATTACTCGCTTCACAGAGACACCCCTTTATAGCTCTTCCTGAGCTCAGTCGGCTGCCCCGGAACCAAGATGTTAGGAATTGCTCAAGGGCTTAACTCTGCTCTTTCTTCTGGCCAATGCTTACTCCTCAGTCATGAAGTCATGGCTCAGTAGATATTCATCAAAAAGAAACTTAAGTCAAAGGACAAAAGAGTGAGGTTTTGTAATCTTGCTGTCCTTCCAGTCTTTTTTAGCCTAGTGTGTTACCCTTAGGATCCTTATTCACTCCAATATTTCTCAAAAGTTTGTTTTCCACTAAGGAATAAGATAATGGCCCAATTTCTGATGCTGAGCCAAGTTAGGACTTTGAAGGTAAAGGACACCAACTGCATAGATTTTCTTTCCCCTCTGGAGCATGGAGACATACCTTTCTCCTTTTGCTTTCCCCAGCCCCATGAGCCAAAGAGGAAGAGTGAAGCAAACTTGTGCCAAGTCCCATAAGGGGTCTCCTAGAGTTGATTTCTTTCTTTCATTTTTTTTTTTTTTTTTTTTTTTTGGTGAGGAAGATGTGCCCCGAGCTTACAGAAAGATTGCCTTGGCAATCTTCCTCTTTTTGCTTGAGCTAACACTGTGCCAGTCTTCCTCTATTTTGTATGTGGGATGCTGCCACAGCATGGCCGATGTGTAGAGTAGGTCCATGCCAGAATTGGAACCCATGAACCCAGGCCATTGAAATGGAGCATGTGGAAATTTAACCACCTGGCCACCGGGCTGGCCCCGGAGTTGATTCTATCCTGATCTCTTCCAGGAGATGATTTTACTTAATCTGAATATTACTTTCAATTGCAAGTCTTCAGCTCTGGCTTGTTGTGTGTTCATGGGCTCTGATGCTAGCCAGGAAACTCTTGCCAAGTCAAGTCATATTGCTGCAGTAGAGGGCACATTACCTTGAGCGCCTGCACGCACACAATGAGCCCTTCTGCTCTAACACTAGGGGAGTCAATTTAACACTTTCCTCCTTCAAGCTCCCATAAGTCCCTCCAACCAAAAAACAACAGCCTATAAGGAAGCTGTGGGGGCTTTTAACCATCAGCTTTAAATGTAATCTTTCAAAATTCAGAAAGGAAAGAAAAACTGCAATGATCACGATCATTTCAGATTAATGAATAGAATGAATTTAAATAAAGAAAAAGTTACCTGGAATAGAATATTTAGCTAACTCCACCTAAAACGATTTTGGGTTCAATTTTTCCTCACATCTGGTTAGTTTAGAAGTTTTGCAATAAGGACAGGGTAGGGAGAATTGATAAAATTTTCTGGGCAAATTATTTTTACATTCTCTTAACATCATAGAGACAAAAATTCATTACTCTAAGTATATCATTTACTTCTTAATAGTTTACATTTAAAATATTTACATTCCTGGGGCCGGCCCCATGGCTGAGTGGTTAAGTTCGTGTGTTCCGCCTCAGCAGCCCAGAGTTTCGCTGATTCAGATCCTGGGCCAGGAGCTAGCACCCCTCATCAAGCTATGGTGAGGCAGCATCCCGCGAGGCAGGACTAGGAGGACCTACATACAGAATATGCAACTGTGTGCTGAGGGGCTTTGGAGAAAAGAAGAAAAAAGAAAGAAAAATATTGGCAACAGATGTAAGCTCAAGGCTAATTTAAAAAAAAAAACTTACATTCTTAACTTTAGCTGAAGAAAAATGGGTAGGTATATACATAATATCTACTAAAATGTTTATACATATAGATATATGTATTTAATGTATTTTCTATAGAAATATTGTAATGTTCAAATTCAACAAGCATTAGTGATATTAAGAACTTGTGTTCTGCATGGCACTGCTGGAGGTAGAATGCATAATCCAACATGGCCTTATTATTGAAAATGATAAGAAGCAAATGATAGCAAACTGGTAACAACAGCAACGTTTATGACTTCTATTATCACCACTATTTGAATTGGGTTTTACAATATTCACAGACCTATGCACTTAAACTTTAGAAAAACTCAGTGAAAAGAAATAGGGTTGGTGCTGGATTTTTTGTTTTTTTTTTTTTGCTGAGGAGGATTGGTCCTGAGCTAACATCTGTGCCAATCTTCCTCTATTTTGTTTATGGGATGCCATCAGAGCATGGCTTGATGAATGGTGTATAGGTCTGTCCCCAGGGTATGAACCTGCAAACCCTGGGCCGCCAAAGCGAAGCAGGAGAACTTATCCACTACACCACTGGGCTGTATTTTTAACTCCACTCTACAGATGTGGAAGCTAGATTGATTTGCCCAAGGCCATGTGGTTAGGCAGTGGTGGAGCCAAGATGCAAAAACATACTTTTTGAAAGGAGATCCTATGCTTTTTTCCATCATAGCACACAACTGTTCAA
This sequence comes from Equus quagga, assembly GCF_021613505.1. Taxonomy (NCBI): domain Eukaryota; kingdom Metazoa; phylum Chordata; class Mammalia; order Perissodactyla; family Equidae; genus Equus; species Equus quagga. The sequence continues at coordinate 28,813,229 of NC_060285.1, forward strand.
ATAACAATGCAAGGTCAAGGTTGTCAAATGCTTAAAAAGACACTAACAAGTGCTATAGCTATTTGGAGGTGAGAAAAAGTCTCTGTGGGCTGAATGGGTAAAGGAGATATGCAACATGTGAAGATATCTTCACTGTCAAGGGCTGGCCCTGCACTTGCATGACCCGAACAGGGAGTACCACTGGGCCAGAATGAGGGGTAGATTTGGAAAGAACAAGAAGAGAAAGAATATCCCGGGTGGAAAACATACACAAAGCAGGGAAACTTGTGGGGAGGAGGTAAACCGGCTTAAATCGAATAGAAGATTTAAATAGGGAAGATAAGGGTCCAAATAGTGGAAGATCGAGTTGAAAATATAAATTCAGGTCAGATTGTACTAGGTCCTGAATACAGGATGTAGAAGAGGAGAAATTTCCCTCTATCTCCCTAAGTTCAGTAGCTGGGTCTATGAAATAAACTGACAATAGCCAGACTGATGGGAGAAAAAGTGTAAAAATTTATTAATCTTTAATATTATGTGCATAGGGGCTTCGTAGGGAAAAAAAGCCAATACCCCCTAAAAATGGTGAAATTTGCGAGTTTATATACCATCTTAATAGGGGAAAAGGAGAGGAGATATAGGCAATTTAAGAGAGAGTAAATGATATCTAAGAAAGACGAATAGACCCTTGGAAGAATCGATGAGAGGTATGATAGTTTGTGACAAAGTTTGCCTGGGTGTAGTGTTGACTTCCACTCTCCTCTTCTGTGATCAGTAAATCTTCTCTGGTTGATGAAACTCCTGGGGAGGGGATTTGATGACAATTGAGTTCCTTTTGGAGGAATTTTTAGGCAGATAAGAGGAGTTAAGAGAAAGCCTCTCCTTGCCTCTACTGTTTTTCAAGTGCCTTCAGCTCAAAATACTCAATCCACCAAAGCAGCATATTTGGGATAGCATGTTCTGAACATCTTCAACGCGAAGGAGATTTTCTACCATGCTGGAAATATTCTGTATCTGCCCTGCACAGTATGGTAGCCACTAGCCACACGTGACTATCGAGCACTTGAAATGTGGCCAGTGCAACTAAGGAACTGAATTTTAAATTGTATTTAATTTTAATTAATTTAAATTTAAATGACCACATGCAATTAATGGCTTCTGTATTAGCACAGCTTATAGGCCTTTCTCAGAGGAGAGTCACTAAAAATTTTTCAATGGTCAGTGGTCAAATGAAGATTGTGTTTTAGGATATTAAAATGACTGTTCCAGATTTCCTCCCAGAGACATGGAGAACAGTTTGTTTGAGATTATTGATATAAATTCAGATTTGAATGAGCAAGGGCCTCGAACAGAAGAGATGACAATAAAAGTGGAAACAGGGGAAATTATGAAGAAGTGGTTTCTAGGACATGAGTGCTTACCAGACGTGAGACACCAGTTTTCCTTCTTCAGTGCCTGAGAGACAATGAGATAATTGAAAAAGAAAATAGGTTAATAAGTACAGTCTGCTGGTTTTGAGGTAACGACAATTTGATCTTTTTAAAGCATCCTCATAGGATGCAGGGGAGAATTTATTAAATGTCAATGAAAACAGCGTATCAACTCTAGAATGCTTTAGAAATGCAAGATATTGAATTTAAAGAAACTGGCTGGACCTGTCCAGGAGACATTTCCTGGTAAAAGTTGGTAAGGAGCAGAGCTAACATCTAATCTAGACTTTGTTTACTTCGAGTAGAGTGCTCGTTTGATTGAACCACTGTTGTCTATATTCTGAAAGAACTTGAGGGAAAAAAGAAAAGGAAAAAAGAAGAGGAGACCTTACAAGGGAAGGGAGCCCAGCTCACAATCAATGGACTGATATTTCTTGAGGCTGTGGCTTTTATACCATAGTCTTCATCAATTAGTTTTCAGGGCCATGACTCAGTGATTTTTAGGCTTATTTCCTGTGGTATTACATTCAGATAGCATTGGTTGAAGAATGGCTTTGTACCAGGCACTGGTATAGCGACGGAAAATGATTCTCTGTCCTAAAGAAATCTAGTCTTATTGAGACTGGAGGCAGGACCACAAATCACTGTACTGCAATAGAAAATGTGTTGAGCTACATCATTCTGCTTGAGTTTAAAGGAGGAAGGGAGAGATGACAATTCATGAAGGATATCGAGAATGGATTTATGGAGAAAATGATAATTTTACAAGTTGGCGCAAAGGGAAAGTTGGAGCACTTTGAGACCTAGACAAAGCATCAAGGATGTTCCTACCACTAGGTTAATCGTGAGCCCCACTATTGCAGTGGAACTGTGAAGTGGATTTGAGGAAATTTAGTCTTTTTTAGATGTTTAAGCCTGTAGTGTATGTTGGAGGTCATATTGTGAAGCTTAGGTATATTAATTCAACAAATATTTATTGAACATCTGCTAAATACTGGCTAGTCTCTTGAGTTTTGAGGGAAGCCACGATGAGTAAGACAGACAAGTTCTCTACCATCATGAAGCTTACGTTTTAGTAGGAAAGATACAGTAAACAAAACAATTATACAAACAATTAGTTTTAGTTGTGGGAAGTTCCTTTAGGAAAAGAAAAATGATGTTTAATTGTATAACAGAGAAGCCTGGCATCTTCTTAGGAGTCAAAGAAGGCTTTCCGGGTTACGTTTAAGCTGAGACCAGAAAGAAATGCAGGCATTCGTTTATATATGGGCCAGATGTTGGAACCTCTGTGGATTTTGAAAGCTTGTACTGGGCAGGGTTCAAATTGCTGTAGCCTGAAAAAAACTTAAACTTTGGGTCAAAGGTGCTTTGACTTTAGTGAGTGACCTCAGACCATGGTAGCTTTGTCCACAGGTCAATGGGATGGGTCTAAAGAGGCAGAGACCTTAAAGAAATGGGCATTAACCAAAGGCATTCGACCACAGCAAAGGCACTTGGGCTCTGTCAGAAGGGCTCGGGTGGTGAAGGTGTATACACGAGGCTCAGTGAAGGTCTGAAGACTTTGTAGATGGTGTCAGAAGACTTGAACCAAGCAGACCCTGGGAAACTGTTGACTGTTTTAGCTGCCACAGGCATCGACTATACAGACACAGTATGACCTGGCACTGTAAGCCGGACTGAGGTGTACAGAGATGCCACCTGGTCTCAACACATTGTTTCTTCTTCTAAGGTACAACTAGGTCTCATTTCCAGTCTTCCTCGTAGTTAGCTATGTCCATGTGATTGAGTTTTAGCCAAGAGAATATGAATGGAAATGATGGTGGGCCATTTTCAGGCCTGGTTCATGTAAACCTTCCTTATGTCATTCTCTCTGCTTTATTCCCCTCTGTTAGCTTAGTCAGATGAACAAAGTGACCTTGGAAACCACCTAGTGAAACTGATGGGACTAAAGGGGAAATTAAAATGAAGAGGTAACACGTATGTTACATCTTGCCTCCCCGAAATAGTAAATGCTTCAGATTTAATTTAACCTCATACTGGTGGATTTCCTCCAGCTGAGACTAAGTCAATAGGCTATGGATTGTAGGCAGATTAGTCTCACTGGCACCCTAATGAGGTTAAAACAAGCAGAATTTCTCCATCTACCCTTTTCTTCACTCAAATACCGAAGAGTTTATATTTTCATTCAAATACCAAAAAGTTCATGCCAATTTTTTAATACCACTGAGTACCAGGTTTATAATTCTGCCACAAGCAAAACTGTTCTAAGAGCTGGGGACCGTATTCTTTGAAAAAACTTAATTGATGTGATGTCAGTGCTGTAACACCTTTGGATGTCTGGAGTCCATCACTATGAGGTAAAAAATTAAAACCACAATAAGATATCACTATATACCTAAAAATGGATAAAATAAAAATGACTGTCAAACATTGGCACGGGTACAGAGCAACCAGAACTCTCAAATATTGCCATGGGGGTATAAAATGATACATCTATGTTGGAAAACTTTTTGATAGTTTCTTATAAAATTAAATATTCTTTTATCCTATAACCTAGGAATTCTACTCCTAGATATTTATCCAAGAAAAATGAAGTTATATCCACAAAACTCTTTGTACAGTAATATCCAGAGTGGCTTCATTCATAACATTCAAGAAACTGGAAACAGCTCAGGTATCCATCTACAGGAGAATGGATTTTTTTTAAAAGAACTGTGGCACATTCATCAGTAGAATACCACTCAGTGATAAAAAGGAATGTACTATTGATATACAAAACAACAGAGATGAATTTCAAAAACACTCCTAGTGAAAGAAACCAGACGCTAAAAAGTGCATACTGGATTCTATGTGTATGCATTTCCAGATCAGGCAAAACTGATGTATGCTGGGAGAAATTAAAACGACTGATTTTGAGGACAAAAATTCACTGGAAAATGGCACAAGGGAACCTTCTGGAGTGACAAAACATACTCTACTTCTTAATAGAGGTGTGGCAAGTACATTTGTCAAAACTAATTGAACTGCACAGTTAAGATCTGTGCATTTCACTGTTAGTAAATTATGCCTCAATAAAAACATAAATAATACATTTTTTAAAAATGAAGTGTAAAATTCTGAGCTTGGAAAGTACAATAACCATTCTAGCAACAATAGCCTCGGCTCGAACTGCTCAAGGAGCCTCGGCCCTGGACAGGCATCGAGAACATCTCTAGCAGAGGCTCGGAAGAATAGGAAATGCTGAGAAAGAGTTTTTGACTCTTCTTCCTGTGAACTTGTAGTTCATGTGGAATTTTATTTTGAATTTAATGCCATTGATTGTTAGAATTCAGCTTGAAATTTCATTTAATGTTTAACTTCTGTCTGGGAATTCGATAATGCCAGGGAGTTATACTCATATTTGGGACTTCTATACATTGTTGTGATTAGGTTTTTTTGGAGAAAAATTATGTTTTTTATTATATAAATATCTTAATGTCGTCTTTCAATTTTATTGAAGAAGCTCTGACAAGCTATGTTGGACAATATGGCTGGACATGATTTGGGATAGACAAAAGAATAGGGAGTAAAATTTCAGCCTCAAGTACACAGCCTTCTGATCAAACTTTACGCCACCTACAAAAGTCCCAGGAGGATACTCAAAGTGGGGAGACTTTCCATGGTCCACAACTGTGGTGAGTGGCATAAGGATTATTTTGAGCTAAAGTCGCTTGAAAAAAGTGGGTGCAAGAAGAATGCTCTGATCTCCCTTTTTTTCTTGAGAGCAGGAGCTAAAACTCCCACGTGAAAGATGCTCTCCCTATTCCAGGAGGGGAGAAAAATTCTTATCACCAGAGATGACATGTCAAGGCCAAGAGAATTCTAGACAAATAGACCTTGTTAAAATAATTTTTATCTTCCTTTAGTCTCCTCATATATTTTAGTTACTTTTCCACAATTGCCTCTCTTTGTTCAACTTAGTATATAAGCATTTAGGTTTTGCCACTTCTTTGGGTCTTCATTTTCCTATGGGGGCTCCCATGTACATATAAAAATCTGTATGCTTTTCTCCTATTAATCTTTCTTATGTCAATTTAATTCTCAGGTCCAGCCAGAGATCCTAAGAGAGTAGAAGTAAAATTTTGCCTCCCTATATGGGCAAGGAATTATGAGATTTAGGTAGCCAGCCCATTGGGTTTCCATGTAAAACTCTTTTTTTAAAGAGTTTTAAGAAATCCTCTTTCTTAACATTTAGCAATAAAAAACTCATTTTTTCCTTCATCGGTAGACTCGTGGCTTGTATCTCAGCTCAGAATTTGGGTAAAGCTGAGGGGGTAGGTGTTTCTCTAGAGGTGATATTTAAAATCAGAAATACTTAAATTGTCCATGGAAAGAATGAATAGAGAAAGACAAAGAAGACTGAGAAAGAACTCTTAAAGTACATTATTTATAAAGGATCTGAAAAAAGAAAATGAGTTAGTGAATTAAATGGAGAATGAGTGATTGAGAGGTAGGAGAAGCCACAGAAGGGTACAGAGTTAGAGACAGCAAAACTGAAGCTTTAGGAAAAGGGAGACAGCCAGATTTGATGATGCAAAAGTTTAAGAGGATGACCAATGAGAAAGGCAATCGTGTTTTACAATATGTATTCAATCACAAAATACATGGCAATCTCCAAAAAGTCTTGAAATATACTGTCATTGTTCACTGCTAGAATGTAATCTTTATTAGATTACAAGTTCCTCAAGGGCTCAAGATTGTGCACTTTTCATTCTGAGTGCCCAGCTCCCATGTGGCATTGAGCAATATATTTGCAGAATAAATGGTCTTATTTTCCTCACCACAATCTTGAGTCGATACTTTCCCTATTTTTATTTTAAAGCTAAAGAAACAAAATACATGGCTGGGATCATCAATTTAAGTTAACGGCAGAGCCAAACTCCCGATCATTTGGTACTATGCTGTGTTCAGTGGCAGTGAGAGACTCAAATGTCACCTCCCCCACCTCCTTCATGTCTTGGTTCAAATGTCAATTGCTCAACAAGGCCAACCTTGACCATTCTATTCTAAACTACGCTTCCTTCTCTGATCATTCACCCTGTTCTATTGCTATGCACAGCAATTATTACACTCTAATATGTCATAGAATTAACTTATTTGTTGCATTTTTAGTTTACTCTTAATTCAGGATATGAGCAGAGGAGAGTTTTTTTTTTGTGCCTTGTTCACAGATATGTTCTCGATGCTTTAAAGAGTGACTGGCACTGAGTAGACATTTAAAATTATTTGTTGAATGAATTAAAAGTTACAGCTCTTTGGAAGTATAAGAAAATAAAACAAAACACACTTTTTTAATCACAAAATTTAATTGAGTTTTAGAAAATAAGGAACTCTAGCTTGTTTCACTTTTCAATATTATAATATCCCTGAACCCAATCAATGAGCAAAAAATTAATAGTACTGCCACTTCATTGTAAGTTAGGTAGCACACTGAGCTATTCGGCAGAAAATGACTCTAAAATATAATATATGTTAACATATGTAAAGTGGATAGTGACTGATTTTGAAAACATTATTCATACATGTGTGACTTTAATTAGGGAGCTATAATAGATACATTATGAATTTTCATGAAGAAAAAAGCCAGCATCTGGACTTCAGATTCTACACAAAGAGAAAGCTGGGCCTCTTCCCCCTATTTCAGAGCCCAGGAAACCTAAATTTCCGTCAGTTAGAATTTCCTCAGAAATAGTAAAATAAAAACTTAAAACTGTGAGGTCAATAAGCTTTCACCACCAATTTTTAGATTGGTGACTCAAAGCTTATAAAGAAGGACCAAAATTCTGGATTTTTTATTTTCTCACATACTATAATATGAAAATATTTCAATAAATCTCTAAGTTCTTGTTTTGTACATGTGTTTTTTAGAGGTATACATTTGTCACAAGTTTGTTTATCTGAGATTTTTGTCGTTTTTGTTTTTTCTTCTAAAATATTATCAGCTTTAAATCTTCCTAGATTTGGTCTCTTTAACAATATCAACAAAAACACTCCTTCAAGAAATGTTTTTCTCCAAAATTCATTTGAGAGAATTTGAGATATTTGAAAGGATTATAATTCTATACTAAACCCTCATAAAGAATTTTCTTTCACATATAAATAGATTTCACCATCTTGGAAATGCATATGAAAACAGTAACTCTTTTTAATTCACTAAAATATCCACTTAGCTCCGAGAGCACTTAAACTATCTTACCTAATATAATAATTACTCAATGTCTTGTAATTGTTTCTTTAATTTATCATCTCTCCAAGAATGTTGAAATCTCCTAGAAGACAATAAAGTACTGAAATAATTTATTCCTACTCTCTTCTATCACTAAACAAAATAGGCATTAAAAAATATTTGATTGATTCAACAATTGGAAATTAATTTAAATGCTATCCATTCAATGCACATAGCTATACATCCTTGTACAAAATATGAGGCATTATCACTCTTTAAGCCAAGTAAATAAATAATTGTTCTAAGAAGTTAAAAATTTGATTTTTTCCTTTTTTTGGTAAATATTAAATAATTCAATTCTGCTTTTTTGTGAAATTACTGAATGAATATCTGTGACTTTGATCATTCAAAGTCATATATATTTATACATACATGCATATACATATGCACACAATATGTATCTCCAATTATTTGCTCTGATCTGTGTTAGATAGCTTAACATGTTTTCTTTTCTATTCCTTATCACGCTTCTTAAAAGCATCATTGTCTTTACATTATGGATGAGAAAGCTGAGGCTTAGAGAAGTATAATTAATGGTGTAAGGTCTTATTGGCAATAAAAATCAAAATTGATATTTAAATGCAGATCTTTAGAAGACAAATTCAATTATCTTTCCAAAGTAACACAGCTGTCTCATTACCTACACATTCTCTGTTCAAACAAACAGGTACTATCAGTGTATCTTAAGTGTGTATGTAACATACTAGTGCCTCTTATATAGGACAGAATACCCTCTGAACATAAGTAGGCATCTCTAAATGGATACACAGTAACTCCAGTACAGATAGTGGATTGGTTTTCTTGCCTTGATGTTATATATCTGCACTGAGTAAAAGGGAGTTGCATTTTGGCCCTTTCCAAAGTGGCTTCCACTTGGGACAGAAAAACAGTGATCGTTTATATGACAGGAGGGATCAGATAATCTTAATTCATCATCCACTCCTTTGCATTTGCTTTTAACGGTTTTCTTCCCTCGAGCTACAGATAGTAACATTTATATTTATTGCTTGGCAATACAAAATATTATCTCATAGTCTAAGTTCATCTCTATACTATTTTTCAATATTGTTATGGGTTAGGCATATGATAGATATTCAAATATTTACTGAGTAAAGACCGTGTGATGATTTTCTCTCAGACTGAGACTGCCAGGCCAGTTGATGGGCTTCATCCAAACCACTGTGAATTACATTGCTGATTTCAAATGATTTTCCCTCTGTGCTGTTCAAGTACAGGTTCCCTTTGATTCTTTGGCAGCTCTGATTTTATTGTATCTTCAGAGATTAGGAAATCAAGTTGAATGCTCAGTTTAGTATATTCACTCCCTAAGCAGCCTCCACAACAAATGCCAAAGTTTAAAAATTAGTAAACCCCTCCATACAAAGCAGGATTTATGACAGAAAACTCTAGAATTTCTGTTAATTATTACAAATTACATGGAAAATTCCCTCTTCTGGATTTGTTCTTTTTGTGACTATAAAGGCCACTGATGTACGGATGCATCTTTCTGGTTAGGCTCATAGTCTTTGATCCATCATCTTCAATTTTGAGACAGCTAGCCCTGAGGGTCTGGTTTACATCGCTGAAATAAGACAATGGCTCTAATCTGCAATCTTCTATTTTGTTACAACCATTTGAAGACCAATTTCAATTTTGACTTGCCTATTTTCCCTTCTCTCTCAGTACAAAGCTGTTTTGATTACAGGAGGGGTGGAGGTGATGGAGGTGAGAGTGGTGATGGTGGTGGAGGTAACGTTGGAGCTGATGATGGTGATGGCCTGTGTGTGCATGTGTGTGTGTGTAAAGGAGGTAAGGTGGGTGAGGGGAATTGGAGGCAGCATACATGGACCGTCTTTGTTAATCTGCTTATAAACCTAACAGATTTTTTAGCTGAAATTTTGCCAATGTTAATTGTACATGCAGAATTCACACTGGGAAAATCTCCTTGGGAAAAAAAAGACGAAGTGCACAGCCGGCCTGTTATGTAAGATGTTTATTTTCATCCAATCCAACCCACCATAGGCAGAATAGAAAATAGGCCAGCGCTTCTGACCAGTGACATCACCTTATCATCAGGAGAAAGCAGGAAAGGCTGATCACCATATTGTTAGCAAAGAGGATAATTTTCTTCCACGATTGTTCTCTTGTGGAAAGCTTCGTTTCTGAAGATAGTGATCTCATCTCCCTTTGATGTTTATTTCTTCAGATTCTGTAATAACAGTGAAGCTAGCTGGATTTCAGTTCCTGTACGATGCACATAAACACTTATTTCCTTACTTTTTCTCCAGGTCTCCAAACTTTAAAAGATTGGATCATTTTAGCAGAACCTTGACCATCCTAAGGAAATTGTGGGGAGAAGTGGGGTGATCATCTTGACGTTCAGTTTTACGGAGTATTTTAGATAGCATTGGGTAATTTGCTCTGCAGAATGCCCCTTTTCTTACGCTGCTTTGCTTGTATATTTAAGTCAACGAGCTTCATTTCTATTTTATAAATGCTCAGAATTAAGCGCAGTTTTAAAAAATGTGTTTTAAGCAACTCATAATCTCTTTTATAATATAGCTATTGTTGCAAGTTATAAAGAGTGAAGTGGGAGAAATTGTATGTGTGTGAGCATAAGTGCATGTGTTTTTTTCTATTAATTCAAAATTAAAAAGAAACTAAAAATGTGATCCTTTTTATCTTAGAGGTTGATTCTGTTATACTTAGAAAATATATCACAGTAAAACGAACCCTCTGCTTTTGCTTATGACAGCTTTGACAAAATGTCTTCTCTCTGTTAAGGGGCAATTTTTAGGATCATTCTATTATATACACTTTTTAATACTCTGCCTATTCTTGTTTCATTCTCCCTCTAGAGGAAATCGCTGGGTATTACAACTCAAACTTAAAAATCTAATGGACCAGTAGGTCTAACTGAAATACAATCAAGAGAATAATTCCTTGACTTAATTTATATTCAACTTAACTCAGTCCTAGAAGCTATTATCTTAAGTAGCTCTAAGTATTCAGTGTCTTTTCCTTTAAGCCAAATGTCAGCATCTTAAGGGGTAATTTTTCTGAATAGCAAAACCAAAATCTTAACCCTGGTAAAGAGTAGTCTCATTAAGAAAAGTGGATGTACTGAAAAGGTTAGAATTTTAGTGTCTAATGCAATGAGTGGTGTGCATTTTGGATTCTAAGAGTCTGGGATTCACATTGCATCTTTGGGGGCACTGGAGGCTGTTTACTGTTGCATAAATTGGATATAACAATAAAAAGTGGCCCAGTACCCTATAGATATGACAGTCAAATACTAAGATTTGGACAAAAATATCCTCAAATATCCATCTTTCAACTGCAGAAGGGTACAGAAAATAGCTCCCTTCCCTGCTTTCTAGAGCCGTGAGTGGTTTGATCTGAGGAAGCCTAATTTCTCTATCTGTACAATGGGAATAACTACATCTGCCTTCAGCAGTGTGAGGATCACAAATATGTATATACAGCACCCAGCATGTGCCTGACTCAGAGTAAATTCCTTTTCTATTTTTTGTAATAAAAATCCTCTGACTCAGGCTGAGAAGTAAAATCATAAAAATTCGCAAAACTTTTCAGGAGGTTCTCCTCGTTTCTTGGTATACCCTCTTCTATGCTCTTACTTTAAATTTCAGGGTCACAGCTTGAATTCATCTCCAAGATGTTGCTGCTGTCCTCATGCAGAAATGCCCATGGTGGGAGGGTAGTCGAGAAAGACAGCAATCTGTGATGTCTGTGTCTCAGTGTGGCTGTGTTTGTGGTAGGACATGGAAGGAAAAGGGGAACAGGCGACTCTGTTTTGTCCTAGAAAGAAGTCCAGCATATAAACTTTAAATAGGCAAAATACACAGGCCGGCTGGGTGGTTCAGCGGTTAAGTGTGCACATTCCACTTCTCAGTGGCCTGGGGTTTGCCGGTTCGGATCCCGGGTGAGGACATGGCACCGCTTGGCAAAAGCCATGCTGTGGTAGGCGTCCCACATATAAAGTAGGGGAAGATGGGCAGGAATGTTAGCTCAGGGCCACTCTTCCTCAGCAAAAAGAGGAGGATTGGCAGTAGTTAGCTCAGGGCTAATCTTCCTCAAAAAAAAAAAAAAAAAAGGGGGCTGGCCCCATGGCCGAGTGGTTAAGTTCACACGCTCTGCTGCAGGCGGCCCCGTGTTTCGTTGGTTCGAATCCTGGGCGAGGACATGGCACTGCTCATCAAATCATGCTGAGGCAGCGTCCCACATGCCACAACTAGAAGCACCCACAACGAAGAATATACAACTTCGTACTGCAGGGCTTTGAGGCGAAAAAGGAAAAAACAAAAATATCTTTAACAAAAAAAGCAAAATACAGTAGGATGTGATCATGTACGTTAGATTTGCATTTTAAAAGCCCAGAAAATTCTTTATGAAACTGTTCGCAAGAAGATGGGATTACGCAGAACTTTGGGTAATGTTTCCTTTTTCTGTACTGTTTGCATGAAAATGTTTCAATAGATAATACACATGGTAAATTTCATAAGGAAGGAAGTAAGGCTTTCCTCCACTGCTGAACTTCCGTATCTTAGTTTCTGTCCCCAAAACAACCACTGTATACATTTTATTTTATCTTCTTAAGATTTTCTATGCATGACACATAAATAAGCATTTATGTGCATATTATTTATATATGTATACAATCGTTTCTTGTTACTCATATTAGTTGTGTTCTATAGAGTCTGCGTGAACCAGAATTAGTGACCACTCCATCCTTCCTTCTGGGGGAAATACGGAGTTAGGTTCCTGTGAGCCTCTGGTGGCATCGTTATCATCAACTGATCAATGCATAACTTTGTCTTACGTGTGTGTCTGTTTAAAGACATCTTATTTATGATTCATTAACATCAAATTCACAGCCAACAGCACTATGATTCATGCCTGAACAAAGCTTATCTAACACACGTATTTTCTCTGTAAGGCACATCACAGCATTCTTGTGCTTAGGAACACCAGACAGTGCTTCAGCACCGCACTCGGGGGCATTTTAAACGGCAAAATCACCAACAAAAGGCACAAAAATGAGACAGAACAAGCACTAAATAGACCACGAAAAGGACTCTGATTAGAGATGGGGGCAGAAACAAGAAGGCAGAGCATCGCCTTGTTTGACCCAGGAAGTTCTGCGAGTATTGATTGTGGGGTTACAAATAAATTATAGCAAGTGGATGAGTCTGTGAATAATAAGGATTGACTGCATATATATGTGTGTGTGTGTGTATGTGTGTGTCTTTGCTGTATCTGCATACATATATGTATATCCTTCATCACACATTAGCAATATATTACATTCACTATTCTGAACATTGCTTTATAATATTGCTCAATGTTTAATAGTGCAGACTCTGAAGTTAGACTGGCTGGGATCAAATCCTGACTTTATATTTACCAGCTGTGTGACCTTGAGCAGGTCACCTAACCTCTCTGTGCCCCTGTTAACTCATCTAGAATGTGGGAATTATAAGAGTCCTTACTGAAGGGAGTTGTGAGGATCAAATAAGTTACCATGAAAAAACCACATAAGACATGTCTATTTGCTATATCATCATTTAAGAGTATATTTGGGAGGATCATTCCTTATTGGCCCATATAACATGTCCTCACTCTTTTTAAAAACAAAATAGCATTCCACCAGATGGCTACATCCTGTTTTCACCTCTCGCCCCTAGAAAGAATACATTTTGATTCCTTCCTATCCTTTGCTTCAGTAAGAATCTTGGAACATATTTCCATGTGCACATGTGGAAATCTATCTGCAGGCAAAGGAGTTGTGCATTCTTAATTTTGATGTATATTACCACATTTCTCTCCAGGATTTGTTATAATAATCATGTATAACCAGGGGGGAAAAGCCATTTCCTTTCCATAAAGGGAGAGAAAAGAATGACTCTTAATTCTTACCTTTTGCTCAAATGCAAAGATAACTTCTTTCCTACATTAAGTTGAATAAATGGCCCCTTCATGGTTTGCTATGTTAGTGTCAGTGATCAGAATGACATTTTATGCCTCTCAATGTTTTAAGGTGACAAAGCACCAAAAGGTTTGCAAATATTTTGCAGACTTTCTATGAATTCTCTCTAAGGCCACCGCTATAGAATATTGTATCAACTCAATAAGATTTTCCCTCCCAGTCAAGTAGGAGTAAAGCTATCATTTCCTCTACTTGATGCTCCTCTTTACATTAGTCAGCCCCCAATAAAGTCACTTGATTATTACGTTATTTAGGAAATGAAATAGGAAGAACAGAATAATTGATACATGCTCTGCTTTACGGTTCCGGTGCTGGCAGTAGAAACTTAGAAAAAAATACCAAATCTTGTTTAAAAGGATTTTTTTTTAAGGCAAAGAGCAGTAAGAGCTTCGACAAAAATAATTCTCACATAATGTAGTCTTCTCGCTTCTTTAATGTTTCCACCTTACTATTGCCTGCTTGCCTCCCAAATCTTTGTAGGACGGACATGATGGAGGTTTTGCTTGCTTTTACAACTTCTTCAGAGCCAATTGTGTTTCACTTCTTTTATTTATTTATTTTTCTTTAGGAACATTCATTAGTCTCTTTAGAAGCAATGACAAAGATATCTGGAATTCTGATTATGGACTGTGGAGACAATAACCACTAAGAAGCGAGCCGAGGTACATTTTCAACAAGGGGAGGATGTCATTGGAAGCTCTCTATGGGACTGGAAAAAGGTTCTAGAAGATTGTCTGAGTCACTCTTATTAGGAGAGTAAGAGAGGAGAGCAGCTGTGCAAAATTAGTACCAGTATCTTCCTACCCTCCATTTTAAACTTTTCAAAAGATTTTTTTCTGGTCAATTCTTCCCGAGAAGGGCAACCTAATCAGACATAATCTTTGCTTTTAGAGGTTACCATGGCGACTGACCAGGACAGCGATCTTCTCTCGGTGTCATAAGCACACTTTGTATGGTGCTAAATAACCCTTGTATACCATCAGAGTTTTTCTCTGAGTGATAAAACAAGGAGGGAATGTTGAAATCAGAAATGATATTTCCCCATATGGATTTTTTTCTTTCTTTTTGCCCTTTTTTATCTGTACCATATCTCTTTAAAGTATACATCAAGGCACAGTACTTATTACAGGAAGCAAAAATACAAGGAACCTTTTTTTTTTTTAATATGGACCACGATAGTGAAAGATTTACCTACCACTTATGCTCTAAGTGAAAGACAATTTCACTCACTAAGGCTGACAAACAACAGAGACTAGTACAGATAATCAGAAGGCACTGGTGTAGCTAAATGAATAGAAGAGCAGTCCTTAATTGGTGGGGGGATGGGATAGAGGAAATGATGCATACTAATTTTTTTTTAGTTTTTTTTAATAGACTTCAATTTTTAGAGCAATTTTATGTTCATAGGAAAATTGAGCAGAAAGTACAGAGTTCCCAAATATCCCCTGCCCCCACACATGCACAGCCTCCCCCACTATCAACATCCCCCCCTAGAGTGGTACATTTGTTACAATTGATGAACCTACAATGACACGTCTATATCGCCCAAAGTCCACAGTTTACATTAGTGTTCACTCTTGGTGTTGTACATTCAATGGGTTCGGACAGATGTATGATGACATATATCCACCATTATGGTATCCTACAGAGTATTTTCACTGCCTGAAAAATCCTCTGTGCTTTGCCTGTTCACCCTTTGTGCTCACACCCCCAACGAACAACCACCACTAATCTTTCTACAGTCCCCATAGTTTTGCCTTTTCCAGAATGTCCTCTTGTTGGAATCACAAGTATGTAGCCTTCCCAGATTGGCTTCTTTCACTTAGTAACACACTTTTTAAGGTTTTAGCATTTTTTTTTTAAATAGAAATTCCATTTTCTTCTTCTGCCATATTGACCATTTCATTTTCCTAAAGCTTCTGATTCTTTGAGGCTTATGAGCAAAAAAAAACTAGTCAAAAAATGCCAAGCACCCAGTGGTTCAGAATTTGAAATCAGACTCTTAGGGGGAAAAAAGATAACTAGAGGAAATACACAAAAATCACAGAGACGAACAACCAAACAACACTACCAACACTAACACCAACAGAAGACAAGGAGGCGGAGAATGACTGACCTGGAATGCATGAGCCTTAAGAAAGTAGGGGAGAAGGGGTCTGTAACAGTGAGTGAGGACGTGCGTGAAGAGTCGATTAGCAAAACACTACCTTTAAGTTCTGGACCCACCAAGGCACGCTGGTGCTCCTGTACAAGGGTTGAGAAGTGGTGAGTGATATCTGCTCCCCCACCCCAAATTACCCAGAGAGCCCAGGAAATGTCCAGTGAGCTGTTAACATTCTGTTTACTGGTAGGCTATGACTCAGTACTAGGTGTGAAGTTTTCTCCAATCCCTGATTAAAATTAATTGCCTTCTCCATGCTCCCAAACCTCTTTGTTTATGACTCATGAGGGCAGATTAATCATTTAGGTTTTGCATCACTATTATTTATATTATTATTTTATGTCTTCCTTCTTCACTAGACTGCAAATTCCTCTAGGACAGGAATCTTGTTTTTCTTCAACTTTGTGTTATCCAAAGTGCCTTACAGATGGTAAAGGTTCAGTAAACATTGGTTAAATAAAACTGAGTTGGAGTCTCTAAATGTGTGACATGATTTTTCGTCTTTCCCTAACAAGAGGATGTTTATGGATGACAAAGTTCGACTTTGCCAGTTTTCCTATTGTCTAACAGAAACATGGCTATGATATATAAAAAAATTGTGGGTGAACATTTTGACATATTATCTTTTTCTCTTCCTGTAACTCCTCCCAAGTCTTTTTGGGTTTTGGTTTACAAAATGTCTAAACACTTGGAAGAAGGAATTTGAAGGGATAGACAGATTATCTTGAAATAAACTAGCACACAAAAAATAACCTCCCACCGAATATCCTTATAAAGAGATCTCTGAGTTGGGGTGGGGGAGAAATAGCAAGCTAAAGAGAGAGGTCTATGTGTCCCAGAAGCAGAGGAAAACTACAGTAGAGAGCTGCTGGGAAAGCCACAAGACTCAAGAAAGAAATAGCTGTGAGGCGCATAAGGCAGATGGTCCCATATGCAGTCTGGTAAAAAAATTCCACGCTGGCATCATGGCTCAGAACCGCAGAGAATCCCTGGATCTGAAGGGAACCAGGCAGATGGGATAATGAATGTTCCAGAGAAAATCAATGTGGACAAACGACTGAAAAGCAGATTGATTTCCCCTCCCCCACCTGCATTCTCCACCCTTCCAACTACACTTCCTGTAATGTCCTGGCACTCAAACTGTAGTCTGACCACAGGGAAGAAATCCTAAAAGTTTAGGAGATTAAGCTTCCCACCAGTGGTGTAATGGGGGTTCTGTGTAAGAAATTAAATTGAATTGTAAAAAAATAAGCCAGGCCTGGTCCTGTGGCCGAGTGGCTAAGTTTGTGTGCTCTGCTTTGACAGCCCGGGGTTCACTGGTTCAGATGGGCATGAACCTACACACTGCTCGTTAAGCCATACTGTGGCAGCATCCCACATAGAAGTACTAGAAAGACCTCCAACTAGGATATATGATATATGATTATTAATAGTGCTTTGGGGAGCAAAAAAAAGGAAGATTGGCAACAGATGTTAGCTCAGGGCCAATCTTCCTCACCAAAACAAAAATAATAATAAGCTAGTTTGTTATTTAGACAATTATACTTATGGACTGAGATTCACACTTGTGAAGCTCCCTCCATGTATTCCTTGGCAGTCATGAGGAACACCTACAACTCAGAAAGGCATCCCTTACTCTCCCCTCTCTCACTCTGCAGGTAGAACTGTCCACTTTCTCTGTGTGCCCTACTGTAGCACATGCATCATTCATTTATTCATTTATCAAACACTTATTAAATGATATCTGCTACATGCCAGGCACTGTGCTATGTGCTGTCATTCTAGGGGAGGAGATTCATGTTCTGAGTGACCATGAGCACTAATGATACCTGCAGTTTAGATGTGAACTTAATTCCTTCCTGCCTTTCTCACTCCATTATATTAAGGATCATTGACCCTGATGCTATGTCTTATTTACTCATTGTTGCGTCTCCAGAACCACACATGGGGCCAGGAACCTAGTAGGCATTAAACAGATGTGCTGATATCAAATTTTCCTCTTGCTATCAATGATAAAGTGGAGTCCCTTGAGGATTTCTTTTTTAAAAGTTACATTTTTTAATTTAAAAAACTGATGTATACTTGTAAAATTTAAGCAATACAGAGATGAAAAGCTCAATGATTTCCACATCACCCTTAATTTCTCCACATTAACCAAGTTAGTAATATGGTCCTACTCTTTTCTCTATCCCTCATACGAAGCTATACAAACATATATAAGAATTTTATTTGCACATTTTACAAAAATGCAACATATATATTCATAAGGAATATCTATCTGTAGTTTTTTTGTGATGTCTTCAGGAAAGTTTTTAACTACAAATTCAACTTCTTTAATAAATATAGGGCTAATCAGGTTATCTATTTTTTCTTGAATGAGTTTTGGTAGCTTGTTTGTTTTAAAAGCTTTGGCCACATTTCTTAGGTGTTGAATGTGTTAGCATAAAATTGTTCTTTATATTTTTGGATAGCCCAATATCCCATGTAAAATTTGATTGTGGTCCTCAAAAAGTTAACAGTAGAATTATCATATAATCCAGCAATTCCATTTCTGAGAATATACCCAAAAGAACTGAAAGTAGGGTCTTGAAGAGATTTTTGTATATCCATATTCATAGCAGCATTATTCATAACAGCTGAATCATGGAGGCAACCTATGTGTCTATTGACAAACACATGAATAAGCAAAGTATGGTGTATACATACAACAGAATATAGTCAGCCTTAAAAAGAAAGGAAATCCTGACATACGCTACAACATGGATGAACCTTGAGGACATTACGCTGAGTAAAATGAGCCAGTCACAAAAAAAGACAAATACAGTATGATTCCACTTATATGAGGTCCTTAGAGTAGTCAAAAGTGTAATGACCTGGGGCCAAGGAGAGGGGAGAATGGGAAGTCATTGTTTAATGGGCATGGAATGTTAGTTTTACAAAATGAAAAGAGTTCTTGGGATGGATGGTGGTGATGGTTGCACAACAATGTGAATGTATTTAATACCACTGAACTATACACTTAAAAATGGTTAAAATGGTGAATTTTATTTTATTTGTATTTTACCAGCATAAAAAATTTTAATTTGATTGTCAACACCTGGGAGCCAGGAACTGTCTTTCTTTTTAAGCTTTGTATCCATAGACCTAGAAAAATGTCTAAAACCATGTAGTATCTTGAGAAGCATCACTAGAAATCAGTAGTCAACAATCTTCAAGACACCAATAGACATCTTCTCTATCAAAAGCCAAATTAAAGCCTAAATCAGAAAAGGTGGTGGTGGGGAGGCAGCAGTGGAAAAGAGCTAAATGGAGATGCTCATGGCAATGAGGGCCATCACTCTTCCAGGGGACAGGTTTAAACTTTTAACTTATTCCTTTTGGGGTGGGAGATCGTATATATTAACCAGGGATAAATACTTTTCTTCCCAGTAAGACAATCAAACAGTGAGACCAGAAGAACTCTTTTCAGGCCAACAAATCTACCCCACATCAAAAACTGAAATACCAGAAAGTGTCTGGTGCCTGGAGACATCAAACAGCTCCAAGTTGCGATAAGGAGGCGCATTCCCACAGTGACAGGTGGCTCATGAGGGCAACCTAGGAGAATCCACCCGCCGTGTTTGGGCGCAAACATCAGAACTGGATAAACTTATTTTGGGAGGAGTACGCAGAAAAAATGAAAAACTCTGCAACATAAAGAAGACTAAAAACATAAGACTGAATAATGCAGAAGAGAAACTATAGATGTGTATGCACATATTTACATAGATACATAAATACGTGTATATGTGTGTCTATATGGATATAGATATTCACTAAGGGGAAAAGAATAAGTTTAAAAAATGGTAGTTACTTATTGAGAGATATTGTTCAATAGAGTTCTAAATATTTAATGTACATTACCTTTTATAACACACATGAAAAAGGATGAGATTATTCCCATCTTACAGATGAGGAGACCGAGACAAGACGTGGTAACATGCTCACAGCCATATGGCTTTGCAAATGGCAAAGCCAGGCTTCAAACTCAGGTAGTCTGACTCCAGAGTCTGAGCCCTTAGAGAGTAGAAAAAATATGCCAAATGCTCTCAATAAAACTCTAAGATGATGGATTATAATAAAAGAGTTAAAATGAGATAATATAAAAGGAACTACCTGGAAAAAGAGTTAGTTGAAAAATGGGCAGGCTCTAACAAAGAACTTGACGTTTTATGTGGTTACAAAATGTTATAAGGGCATTTTAAAGCAGCAGAATTAAAATCAGCCTCAGAACCAATAAACAATAGAGGGGAATTCTCAGAAATATCAAATCAGTGGTAGACAGGAAAAACAAAACTTAAAAGGAAAAAATTTCTCTCTGAGTATGCAAATAAAAGAAAAGATGAAAACCGTAAGAGAGAATTTGTTACCTGTAAAAGCTGGAGAATGGAGAATGCAGACGGAACACAGAAATACGTGACCTTTTCCTCCAGACAAACTGAACAGGATGTATACAACCCAGTGTAATTTCAATTTTCGAGTATAAAATTTTTGAGATCCTTTGAGCACTTTGCAAAAACATTTCTTAGTAAATATCTATTTTGCAGCAAAGGAATTCAAAGTTATGGACAGAGTTTAAAATGGGACTCTAAACATGCCTATAGTTCAGGTCTGTGTATTTGCAGGAATCATTTTTATGTAGATTTCCGTATATAAAATTTCTATGGATGAAATATGTTCCAGTGACTGTTCTAAAAGCTTTTAATGTACTATCTCATTAAATTCTCACAAAACCATCCGTTTATGGATGAGGAAGCTGAGAGTAGGAAGGTTAAATAATGTGTCAAGAATGATAGTTAAAGTGGTAGAGTGAGGATTTCAAAGAGACCACATAGTGAGACTCTAAGTCTGCCTTCTGAACACCAGATTAAGATCAGGACCTTTGTTCCAGCTCTATTTGACAAATAGTAACAATACTCAACATAGACAGGATCTTGTGGCTTTCATAGCACTTCCACATATTTCACCTCATTTAATACTTAGACCATTTTTTTTTTTTGGAGGAACTATTGCTGTCACTATTTTATGAATAAGGAAATTGAAACCCAGACAAGTTTAAATGACTTTCCTAAGGTTCAGCATCTAGTGAGGGTAGACAAATCAAGCCTACATCTTCTGATATCTCAAATATCACCCCATCCTTTATGCCCCCAATGTCTTTTGTCATAATTCACCAGGAGCTTCCCTAGGCAGCCTAAGTAAGATCAGCAGACTATGTTAGAAAGAGTATTTGAATTGATGCCAGGAGAGTTGGCAATGATCTGATTGGTACAATTGCCCTGCCACAATTTCAGCTCATTATAAAACCACAAAACAGTTTCAGAAATTCAGTCTTGGGATCGTGATTAAGAAATTCATCTTTGGAAACTCTAAGAGTAGTCCTTTCTGTAAACTCCTTTCATTTGAACCATCTGGGGAGAATTCAGTTTCCACATGATTCAAACGGACACCAATGTATCAGTCACCTACAGCGTATGCCCATTACGTCCGATGGTACAGAGACACTACTTTTTAGCGCAATACTTCTAGCCAAGGGAGCTTTGTATAAGCCTCAAAAGTGCAGAGGAAGGAAGGTGGGAAAGAGGGAAGGAGGCGGGAAGGGAGATAGGGAGGGAGGAAGGAAGGAAGAAAAGATAAAAGGAAGAGAATCAATTTCCTACCCTGGTGGGACCACTGGTGAACTGGAGGTTATAAGCCATTTCTCCATGCCCTTACTCTGGATGAGAAAGTATACACACAAGGCAGATTTTTAATAGAAGCAGCTGACTATCCCCTTTATTCTGTCCCTATGGGAACTTCTTTCTTATTCCAAAAGCATTCTTTACTTTTCAGTTCAACATAATTTTTTCACTTCTATTTGATAATTTGAAATGTTAAGATTGTTTTTCAGTAAACTCTCTTATACGCATAATAACCCACTGTGGGGTCTGTGTTGGGGAGTTACACTGGCACACCTTCGGCCTACAGAAGCTCTCTTGTGTATTTCTTTCCTCAGTTGGCTTCCAGCCTGCTTTGTGTTGGCTGCTGAACATACAGAATTGTATGTTATTAATTCCACAGCTTATTTTGAAACTTGCCCCTGGGACCATCTCTTCCATGGCCCTTCAGTCTGAGACGCAAAGCTTTTCGTCTCAAATATTTCTTTATCAAAATGGTTTATATTATCATTATTTTTCCACTTGCCATCCATAACAATATCATCTATCTGAGTTTTTATTAGACTTGCTTGGCCAAAGGATTCTGGGCCAGAGTAATTAAATGAAGCAAACGAAACATTTATTGACGGCAATATGTTATTGAGTGAAGGCAAGCATTTTAGAAGTAAAGATTTTTTTCCCCCACAAGTGACACATTGCCATCTGTTCCTATTTCACACAAATCAGCACTAAGGGAGCAACATGAAAGAGAAAACTAGGTCAACATTTACATTTCAAGTAAGGTTAGATTTTGCTTTGTCAGTTTCTTTGGACTGGGAATCTAGAGGTTAAAAGATTATTTCAGACTTGGGGTAAGTAAACCAGGAAATGGATCCTTCTGGGTAGCCCCATGAAACTGTGAGACTCAAATAGAGGCAAGAAAAATTACAGCAAAGAAGTAATGTTTTGTGTGATCTAAATGTGCCCTTAAATTTATGAGACCAAAAGGAATAGAAAACTCACTTTAACTTATTGTTGAATCTCTGTGTTCAGCCCTTATTTTCTAAGTGTACTTGGTCAAAATGCATGCCTCTAGGTTACATAGTAGCCTGCAAGGTTATCCATCTGACTGGTGGCCTAGAAATATTTCGTACTTAAAAAGATAAATCCCAAAGCACATGTAATGCCTAAAATATTCTCTCTCTACATTTCTTTCCACAGCAAGGCTAAAATTTTGCAAAATCAGAAGACTGAATTGTGGAGTTTGTGGTAAAGGAAGAACAATAGAATTAGGAAACTTCCTTCATCCGACAAGAATATCTTGGAAGATTCTGTGCCAGGACGAGTTCTTCATGCTAACTCAGCTCTGTGTGTGTGTGTGTTTTGGGGGTGGCACTAAGATAGAAACTTTTTCCTTATTGTTCATTCATAATCCGTTGTATTTCTGTGGTATCTGTTGTTATTTCTCCTCTTTCATTTCTAATTTTATTTATCTAGCTTTCTCTCTTTTTTTCTTTGTAAGTCTGGCTAGAGGTTTGTCGATTTTATTTATCTTCTCAAAGAACCAGCTCTTTGTTTCATTGATCCTTTCTCCTGACTTTTTTGTTTCAATAGCATTTATTTCTGCTCTGATTTTTATTATTTCTCTCCTGCTGACCTTGGGTTTTATTTTTTATTTTTCTAATTTAATTAGGTGCAGTTTTTAGATTGCTTATTTGGTTTTCTTGTTTGTTGACGAGAGCCTGTATTGCAATGAATTTCCCTCTTAACACGGCTTTTGCTGCACCCCATATGAGTTGGTATGCGATTGGAAAAAATGCTTGTTATAATTTCAATCTTCTTAAATCTATTGAGGCTTGCCTTGTCTTCTAACATATGGTCTATTCTTAAGAATGATTTGTGCACACTTAAGAAGAATGTGTATTCTGCTGTTTCTAGATGGAGTGTTCTATATATGTCTATTAAGCCCATCTGGTCTAGCTTTTCATTTACTTCCACTGTTTCCTCATTGATTTTCTGTCTGGATGATCTATCCTTTGATGTGAGTGGAGTGTTGAGGTCTTTTACTATTATTGTGTTATTATTAATGTCTTCTTTTAGATTTGTTAATAGTCACTTTATGTACTTTGGTGCTCCTGTGTTGGGTGCATATATATTTATAAGTATTATTTATTCTTGATGGAATGTCCCTTTGATTATTATATACTGCCCCTCTTTGTCTCTCTTTACCTGTCTTATCTTGAAGTCTACTTTGTCTAATATAAGTATTGCAACACCAGCTTGCTTTTGTTTGCCATTAGCTTGGAGTATCATATTCCATCCCTTCACTCTGAGCCTGTGTTTGTCATTAGAGCTGAGATATATTTCCTGGAGACAGCATATTGTTTGGTCCTGTTCTTTAATCCATCTCACCACTCTGTGTCTTTTTATTGGAAAAGTCAATCCATTTATGTTTAGGGTGATTATCGATATATGAGGGCTTAATGTTGCCATTTTAGCACTCGCTTTCCAGTTCCCCTGCATTTCCTTTGTTTCTGGTCTTGCGTATTTTAGTCTACGAATAGAGTTATGTAGTTTTTTATACTGTGTTTCTTCGTTTTCTCCTTATTTATTATTTGTGTCTTTGTTCTGCTGTTTTGTTTAGTGGTTACCCTGAGGTTTGCATTCAAGATCTCGTGTATAAGATAGTCCCCTTTCTGATTGCTTCTAATTTCCTTAGACTAAACCAATTCAATCCCTTTCCTCTTCCCCTCCTAAGTTGTTTTTCTCACATCTTATCCCATCTTGTCTTATGAGTTTGTGGTTAAAATGATGAGATTATCCTTGTTTTTGGTGTTTTCCTTCCCTTTGTCTTTAATGCTATACTTGAGTATTTGATATCCTGCTCTGATTCTGTCTGCCTATTTATCTCTTTACTCCATGCTTTGTAATCCCTTTCTCTCTTTGTTTTTTTTTCCAGTATGATGGCCTTCTTGAGGATTTTTTTATTGGGGGGGGGGGTCTCGTGGCTATGAAGTCCCTTAGCTTATGTTGTCTGGGAAAGTTTTTATTTCTCATGCTATCTGAAGGATATTTTTGCTGGATAGAGTATTCTCGGCTGAAAGTTTTTGTCCTTCAATGATTTGAATGTGTCATTCCAGTCTCTCTTAGCCTGTGAGGTTTCTGCAGAGAAATCTGTTGAAACCCTGATGGGGGTTCCTTTGTAGGTTATCATCTTCTGGCTTGCTGCTTGTAGTATTCTTTCTTTGTCATTCAATTTTTCCAGTTTCACTACTCTATACCTTGCAGTAGGTCTTTTTACATTGACATATTTGGGAAATCTTACAGCCTCTTCCACATGGATATCGTTCCCTAGGTTTGGGAAGTTCTCAGCTATTATTTCTTTGAACAAGCTTTCTACTTCATTCTCCTTTCCTACTGGAATACCTCTAATTCTTATGTGCATTTTCTCATTGAGTCGGATATTTCACAGAGACTTTCTTCATTTCTTTTTAGTCTTAGTTCTCTCTCCTCCTCTATCTGGAGCATTTCACCATGTCTATCTTCCATTATGCTCATACCCTCCTCTATGATGTCTGCTCAAGCATTCAGGGAATCCATATTTTGTTTTATTTCTTCCGTTGTGTCTTTCATCTCTAATATTTCTGATTGATTCTTCTTTACAGTTTCAATCTCTTTTGTGAAGTAGCTCCTGAACTCATTGGCTTATTTCTCTACATTCTCTTCTACCTTGTTGAGTTTTTTGATGATAGCTGTTTTGAATTCTTTGTCATTTAGATTACATATTTCTGTGTCCTCAGGACTGATTTCTGGGTATTTGTCATTTTGTCTCTGGTCTAGAAATCTAATATAATGTTTGATATTGCTAGTGGTAGTGGCTCTGTTCTTTAGCATCCTGGTGTTATTTTGTTGCAGTTACCACCTAGTGCCACTGGGTGGGGGTCAAGAGCCACATATTCTGAGCACTCAGCCTTTAACCAAAATCCCAGGGGCTGGAGCCACTGTGGTGGGGGTGGGGAGAGGGGTGCTTTCTCCTGCATGCGCTTGGGGTTTTCTCCCTCTTCCCTCACTATCCACTCTCCTGGGGTGTTGGCTTGATAAGATCACCTCCCCCACGGAAGCATTCACCCCAGTAGATGGCTTCCCTCTAGTCTGCAAGGGCCCTTGGGAGTCCTTGATGTTCCTCCAAACAAACGTCCCTTCCCCTCAGAGGCTTCCCGCGGTCCCAGATTGCAGTCTTTAAGGACAGGGAGTGAAGATTTCTCTTACCCCCTTCCACCTCCTCTGAGGGGTGCTCCAGGCTCTCTGCCCTCTGTTGTATGGCTGTGTGAGACTCTCCAACATTTTTGTGTTGTGTTTGGATGCCCTCTGTTGGATTATGGATGTTTTTTATATTGTATATTGGAGGGGAACGTTTTCTGAGGGACCTCACTCTGCCATGGTGCTGACGTCACTCCCTTATTGCTCATTCATCGTTGGGCCTAACACCTACCTAAGCTTTATCAAAAATCTCCTTCCTTCATTCTGTAAATTTCATTTTTACATGTTTGATTTGGTGTTTATTTTTTGTTTTGTTTTTAGAACCTTCTTATTCATGGACCAAACCCATTTCAATGTTTTGCTTAGCATTCCTGATGATATTTGGGGTGGATGTTAGGAAATAGACAATGTAAAATTCATTGTCAGCTGTATATTACTCACATCCCTGCTAAAATTCTTCAATATCTTCTCATTGCCCTGTGGATTAAATACAAACTGTTTATCTGATGTAAAAGATCTACATGGTCACTCTCTTAAGGCATTCCCCATTTTAGGATTCTCTTCCTAATTCACTACCTGTGAGTAATTATTCTTCAGTTGTTGAGTGTTGTATTCTAAAAATATCAATTAGGTCAATTGTTTAATAGACTTATACTCTTACTGATATTTTGGTCTACTTTTTCTAAAAGTTTCTTATAAAGGATTATTAAAATCTCCAACTATGACTGTGGATTTTTCTATTCTCCTATTACTTCTGTCAATTTTTGTTCCATATATTTTGAAGCTCTTTGATTAGGTGCACACACATTTAGAGTTTTTGTGATTTCTTGACTAATTTTACCCTTCTATCACTATGAAATATCGTTTTTTATCTCAGGTAATATTTCTTGTCATGAAGTCTATTTTTTTTGTCTGATATTAATTTAGATACACCAGCTTTCTTGCACTTATTGTTGCATTATTTTAATTTCAACCTATCTGTATGTTATGTTTGAAATATGTTTCTGGTAAGCAGTATATAGTTGAGTTTAGTTCTTTTATCCAATGTGGATAAAAAATGAAGCATTTAATCCAGTTAAAATTTTTATGTTTAATTTATTTTTACTTTTTATTTTAAAATACTTTTGGATATATATAAAAGTTACAATGCTACAGAGGGTTCACATATACCCTTTAGTCTTATTCCTCTGTTAACTTACATAAATGCAGTACAATTATCAAAACCAGAAAATCAAAATCAGTAGCATATTATCTATTCAACTATAAACTTTACTTGAATTTCACCAGTTTTTCCCATGATGTTTCCTCTCCTCTTCCAGAAGCTAACTCAAGATCTCATACTGCATTTAATTATCACATCTCTTTGTCTCTTCCAATCTGTGATCGTTCCTAAATCTTTCCTTATCTTTCATGACCTTGACACTTTTGATGAGCACTAGTCACTTTGCAAAATATTTGGATTTGTCTGATGTTTTCTCATGATCAGATTGAGATTATGCATTTTTGGGGCAAGAATACCACAGAAGTGATGTGTCCTTCTGAGTGCATGATGTCAGGGGATACAAGACTTTGATATGTCTTATTGCAGGTGTATTAATCTTGATCACTTGGTAAAAGGGGTGTCTGCTGAGTTTCTGCACTATAAGGCTGTTATATTTCTCTTTGTAATCGATAAATATCCTGGGGGAGATACTTTGAAGTTATGCTAATGTCCTGTTTCTCCTCAAACTTTTGCCCATTAATATAGACATCCATTGGTAGATAGCATATTTCAAACTTGTAAATACTGCTCTGACACATTATTGGGTAATATGTAATTATGCTAATTTCAAGGGAGGTCAGAACAAGAAAGGCCACTGTGACAGGTATAAGCAGCCATGCCGCTTGAGGTAGATGACCTGGCAGTAACAGGGTAAAAGAGGTATCTATGGCAGAGAAAGATACCAAATGGAGCCCCCGGAGGACCAATGGGGGAATCACTGCTCAGAACTCTACAGTTATAGAACCAGGCCGTGCCATCTGCAGCAGAGAACTTGCATATCATTTGAAAAACAGCTCATGACATGCTACAGGGCCATGGTAGAAGCTGAGTGCTTGACTATGGAAAAATCAAGTAACTTTCATGTGCTGGTTACTTTGAGACCCACCAAATTGTCAGGTAAGGCAGGCTGATCAGCAATTTATCATAAGATGGATATGGTATATCTCGGATTGGAATTGAGCAGGCCAGAAATTGCAGTAATCTACACGAAAAGGTTGCCCAGATATTTAATTTATGTCACCAGTTGTTGCATGACACCACTCCCTCAGCTCACATCTATGGCTTCATGAACTATGATCAGCTTATAAAGGAGGAAAAAAACCCAGATTGAGTTTGTAAATGGGCCACCTTGAAAATGAGGGCAAGATGGAAATTAGCTGTTCTTGCAATAAAGTTCCAGTCAGGGATGGTCCTGGAAAAGAGTGGTAAAGGGAAATCCTACCAATTGGTAGAGTGTTGTGAAGTGCCCTCTGGCCATCCATTTTATGTGGAGGAGAAGTGGCTCTATGTAAAAGTATTCATAGACTCATAGGCAGTAATGAATGGCT
The DNA here is from genome assembly GCF_021613505.1 of Equus quagga. NCBI lineage: Eukaryota > Metazoa > Chordata > Mammalia > Perissodactyla > Equidae > Equus > Equus quagga. The sequence continues at coordinate 28,841,595 of NC_060285.1, forward strand.
TAGCTGGTTGATCAAGGATCTATAATGAGTGAGATTAGAAGTTCAGGGAGAAGGAGGTTTGGGGACGAGACATGTGCATGGATTTATGGGAATGGACACAAAGTGTGAACATCATTATATTACCTGTTATTATCATTGTAGAAGAGGCACTAAACAACCAAGTGGAGAGGATGACTCCACCAGTTTATGTCAGCCAGCTTCTGTCCTCAGACATCTCATTGCTAGCAAAACGGGTTCATGAATGTTAGAACCATGGTGGGAGAGACAGAAGCTACGCATTGACTCAACAACCTCGGCTCCGTCTCATCAAGACTGTTCTAACTATTGTTGCTGATGAATGTCTGTTCTGATGAGAACAGAGACCAGAGCAGGGTCTCAACTAGGGTAACACATTTAAGGAAATCAGCCAGCTACATGTTGGCAAGTGAATTACACCAGACCCCTTCTATCTTAGAAATCACAGTATTCCTCTTTCTGTACCAAATTACCAAAATTCTAGGGCCTTAACACAGCACACATTTATTTTCTTACAGTCTAGAGGTCAGAAGCGCAAATGGATCTCCTTAGGCTAAAAATCATGCATGATGATTTACGGCTGTGTTCCTTCCCGAGGCTTTAAGGGAAAACCAATTTTCTTATCTTTTTTCACTTCTAGAGACTACCTACATTCCTTGTCTCATGGTCTCTTCATCTTTAAAGTGAGCAATCACTCTGACATCTGTTTGCAACATCACATCTCTTTCTCTGACTCTTACTTTGCTGCTTTCTTCTTTCATCTTCTAAGAATCCTTGCATTGCATTGTGCCTATCTGGTTAATCTCCCTATTTTAAGATCATTGATTTAATTTTACCTGCAAATTCTCTTTTGCTATGTAAAGTAATATATTCATAGTTGTATTAGTCAGAGTTTTCCAGAGAAACGAAACCAGTAGAATATATAAAAATTTACATATATATATACATATATGAGAAATTAACTCACAGGATCTTGGAGACTGAGAAGTCCTATGATCTGCCATCTGTAAGCTGGAGACCCAGGAAAGCCAGTGATGCAATTCAGTCTGAGAACAAAGGCCTAAGACCCAGGGGAGCCAATGGTCTAATCTCAGTTTGAAAGGAGAAGATGACATGAGATGGCCCAGCTCAACAGTGAGGCAGGAAAAAAAAAGGGTGAACTCCTCTTTTCTCTGCTTTTTGTTCTATTCAGGCCTTTGATGGGTTGGATGATGCCCACCAACATTGGAGAGGGCAATCTATTTTACCTAGTCGACCAATTCAAATGCTAATCTCATCTAGAAACACCGTCATGGACACGTCCAAAAACAATGTTTAATCTGGGTACCCCATGGCCAGTCAAAGTGACACATAAAATTAACCATTACAAGTCCATCCTTTGTCAATATGGCACCCACATACATCTACCTAAACCAAACAATCTCCAAGAAAAGACAGTAATAAAGTCCTAATTCCACCTAACATGATACAACTATCCTGTGTAACACTGAAATCACAGTAATCTCTTCCCCAGAAGAGGAGATAAAACCCTTGAGTGATGTTTACTCTTCTCCTTGATATCCCATAACTTAAAAACTATGATTCCATGATGCAAAATTAACAATATTTAAATAGTATGACATAAAAGCAATACATACGTCTCATGTTACATGATAAGGGAGTAAGGAAAAAAAAAGAGTTCACTCACAGCTGTATTCGTAAGAAAATAAGCAAGAAATATTCATAACAATTAGAGTCCTTTCTGTAATTGATCACATGGTCATATTTATTAATTACCTTCTTCTACTACCTATTTCGTATTCCCTTTGCCTTCAACAAGTACCTTAGCTGATCATGGTTCTTACTGGTGGGGTGGCCCTAAACTTCATTCCTGAAGGGTGTAGGACATTAGTATTTCTGCTTGGATTGAGTTGTAGTTCTCCATTAACCTTAATCATAGGGCATAGTAATATGAAGAGATTCCCTAAGGGTCTGTATTCCAGACATGTTCTTTCTTACCTCCACTGTGGAGTAGTAGCCTAATTTCCCCTTAGTAGTCAGGATCAGCCATCTCCACCAGGACAGCAACTCTGTTTTTTGCCTGTTGAGTCAGAGGCATGAGGAGCCCAAAGTGATTGGGTGGCAGTCTTAACTTCCAGTTTGGTGCAGTCATTATTGTATTTCCTGGTGGAAGCATTCCTCCCTCTGGAGCCAAAACGTCTTGATCAGCACACCATAAAGTCCTGGGAACAGAAAGTAAAAATTTTGTTAGTGGATCACTAGAGGGAATAATAAGTGGTGACACTCTCAAATTCACCCCTTGGTTCCTGGACCTGTGATTCCTGGCTATCGGAGAAATAACATCCTATATTAGACGCTGATTGAGAGCATATACAGCATTCTGGAGAAGCTTCTCCCAGCCCTGCAAGGTACTGTCACCTAGCTAGCTCCATAACCGAGTCTTCAAAAGGTTGTTTCACCATTCTATCAAGCCAGCTGCTTCAGGACCGTGGGGAACGTGGAACACCAGTGAATTCCACGAGCATGAGCCCACTGCTGCACTTCTTCTGCTGTAAAGTGAGTTCTTTGATCAGAAACAGTGCTGTATGGAACACCATGATGGTGGATAAGGCATTCTGTAAGTCCATGGATGGTAATTTTAGCTGAAGCATTACCTGCAGGGAAGGCAAATCCATATCCAAGAGTGTCTATTCCAGTAAGAACAAAATTCTGCCCCTTCCACGAGGGAAGTCATCCAAAGTAATCAACCTGCCATCAGTGGCTGGTTCATCACCAGGGAACGTTGCTATATCAAGGACTAAGTGCTGGTCTCTGTTGCTGGCAGATTGAGCACTGATCAGTGGCAGTAGCCAGACCAGCTGCAGTGAGTGGAAGTGCATGTTGCTGAGCCCACGCATACCCTGCATCCCTGCCACCATGGCCACTTGGTTTATGAGCCCCTTGGGTGATGACGGGGGTGGCTGGGGAAAAAGACAGATTGGTATCTACAGAATAGATCATTATTTCCACTTGATTATTAAAATCCTCTTGTGCTGAAGTCACCATTTGATGAACATTCACATGGGATACAAATATCTTCACATTTTTTGCCCATTCAGAGAGGTCTATCCATATACATCTTCCCCAAATTTCTTTGTCACCAATTTTCCAATCATGGCTCTTCCAAGTCCCTGACCATGCAACCAAACCATTGGCCATAGCCCATGAATGGTTATGTAATCACACATCTAGCCATTTCTCCTTCCAAGTAAAGTGAACAACCAAGTGCACTGCCCAAAGTTCTGCCCACTGGGAGGATTTCCTTTTACCACTGTCCTTTCAAGAATGTCCCAGAGAGGGGCTGTAGTGCTGTAGCTGTCCACTTTCGAGTGATGTCTCAATATCATGCAGAACCATTTGTACACCAGGCCCAGGTCTTCCCTTCCTCTGTCAACTTTCTGTGATAGGGAACAATAGGGAACTTTCTGTGAGGCCATAGGTGCAGGCTGGGAGAGAGAAGACAATGTAGCAAGAGTGGGGACCATGGACATTTGGACTACTTCTTCACGTAACTTACTTGTGCCTTCAGGACCTGCTTGGGTGCAATCACTCACACATACACATACACACACACACACATATATATATATATATATGTATGTATATTGTATATCTGTTTGATGATGGAATGTTGCTCTGCACATCCAACTTATGGCTTGGTGGCTCAGACAACCCCCAGTTCATGATGGGTAGCCCAGATTACCTGGTAGCTTGTTGCCTCATGGTCAAGCATTCGATCTCTATTAAGATCCAAATGCAGGCCAAGAGCTGTTTCTTGAAAGGAAAGTAGTTATCTGCAAATCATGGCAGGGCTTTGCTCCAAAATTCCCAAAACCTGCACTGCAATTTACCTATAAGGGCCTGCCAAGGGCTCCAAACAGCATCTTTATCTGCCACTGACATTTCAAGCACCACTGTGATGGGTCACATGGGCCAAGTGGCAGAGCAGCTTGCACAGCAATATGGATTTGTGGTAGAATCTTCTCTTATTCTGGATCCCACCCAAAACTAGCAGTTTTTTTGTATCATTCAGTAAATGGGCCAGATTAATACACCCAAATGAGAAATATGTTGCCTCTAAATCCCAAAGATTCCTACGAGATGTTATGCTTATTTCTTGGTTGTAAGAGAGGCCAGATGCAACAACTTATCCTTCACCTTAGAAGGGATATCTCAACATGGCCACACCACTGGGCCCCTAGAAATTTCACTAAGGTAGAAGACTTCTGAATTTGAGCGGGATTTATTTTCCCTCTCTCACATGCAAATATCTTACCAATAAATCTAGGGTAGTTGCTACTTCTTGCTCACTGGGTCTGATTAGCTTAATGTTATCAATGTGATGGACCAGTGTGATGTCTTGTGGAGGGGAAAGGTCATCAAAATTCCTGCTTACTAAACTATGACATGGGGAAGGAGAGTTGATATACTCCTGAGGTAGAACAGTGAATGCGTATTGCTGGCCTTGCCAGCTGAAAGCAAACTGCTTCTGGTGGGCTTTAGGGACAGGGATGAAGAAAAAGACGTTTGTCAAATCAATAGCTGCATACCAGTTACCATGGAATGTGTTAATTTGTTCAAGCAATAAAACCACAGCTGGTACAGCAGCTGCAGTTGTAGTCACCAACTGACTGAGCTTTTGATAATCCACTGTAGTTCTCCAAGGCCCATCTCTCTTCTACAAGTCAAATAGGGGAATTGAATGAGGATGTATTGAGAATCACAACCCTTGCACCTTTCAGATTCTTGAGGGTGGGACTAATCTATGCAATCCCTCCGGGAATGCAGGACTGCTTTTTGTTTACTATTTTCCTAGGTAGAGGTAGTTCTACTGGCTTCCATTTGGTCTTTCCTACCATAACAGCCCTGACTCCACATGTCAAGGAACCAATGTGGGGCTTCTGTCAGCTGCCGAGTATGCCTATTCCAATTATGCATTTTGGAACTGGAGAAATAACCACAGGATAGTTTTGGGGACCCACTGGGCCCACTCTGAGATGGACGTGAGCTGAAACTCCGTTCGTCACCTGACCTCCATAAGCCCCTAATCTTGGCCACAGTGATGTTTCGAGTCTCTGGAATTAGTGTCAGTTCAGATCCAGTGTCCAGTAGTCCTGAAAGATATGATTATTTCCTTTTCCTCAATCCAAAGTTACCTCATAAATTGCCACCGGTCCCTTTGGGGAAGACTAGGAGAAGGATTAACAATATAAATTTTGAGTAGTGCACCAGGGCCCTTCCTCAAAGTTATCCAATCATCCGTACATTCAGGTGTTCTGGGTTTGTAAACTGGCTCAAGTCTGGGAATTGATTAAGGGGTTGTGATTCTGGTTTTATAATTCAAGTTAGACTTTTGTTCACTTGATCTAGAACTTTTCTGCATACACTGTTCAAGTAAGAATACAGCAGGCTTTCTATCTATTTCATTTCCAGGAACACCATGATCAATAGCCAATGCCAGTGGTCTGCACAAGTCAGACTAGTCTGATTGTTGCTTTGACACCGCTGTCCATTGTGGTACCCATTCCCACCTGGCCTTCAGTGGTTAAGTGCCTCCACTTAGCCCCTGCCACCCCAGGATGCAATGGCTCACATTGCATTTAGGTTTCTGAAATCAGTGACTGCAGTTCCCACTGTGAGGTCTGGCCTTCAGAGAAGAACAATCACAGAGCTTTCAAGGATGCTGAGGCTCCCCTCACAAATTTATTCCTAACAGTATTAGTGACAGGTATGTCTTCTGGGCCCTCCCAGCCAGACCAATGACAAATCTGCTCTTTTTTCAGTGACATTAGGAACAACTAACCAACATTATTATATTTCTTAATTTTCTAAAAATATTTGAAAGCATCATATATGGAATCATCTACCTCCTTACTTTTGTTATAAGTGGTTGATTAGGGGTATTCAATGCAGATAGTTTGCATTTCTCTGTAACAGTTCACACCACGGACTATCAGTGCTCTCTTTACTACTGGAAATAGAGTCATTGATATCTTTGAATCTAATTACATTAGAGGGCCCATTCCAGAAACCCAGAACCAATTTAGAAAACTCATCCTTAAAATTATGTTCCTCTAGAATCACCCTAGGTATCAAAATCTGTATTAGTCAGGGTTCTCCAGAGAAATAGAACCAGTAGGAGATGTGTCTATGTCTATATCTGTATCTAGAGAGAGTGAGAGATTTTCTGGGAATAATTGACTCACATGATTGTGGAGGTGAAGAAGTCCCCAATGGGCTTTCTGCAAGCTGGAGACCCAGGAAAGCCAGTGGTGTAATTCAGTCTGAGTCCAAAGAAAGACCTAAGAACTAGGAGAGCCGATGGTACAAGCTCAGGCTGAGAATAAAAGATATGAGATGTCCCAACTCAAGCAGTGAGGCAGGAAAAAAGGGAAGAATTCCTCTTTCTTCCACTCATTCAAATGCTAATCATATCCAGAAATACTGTCACAGACACACCCAGAAATAATGTTTAATCTGGGTACCCCATGGCCAGTCAAACTGACACATAAAATTAATCATTATAACAGGTTCTGAGGATTAAGATATAGACATCTTTGGGAGTCATTATTTTGCCTTCTGCAATGAGGTTGACACTTCGTCTGTATTTGGCTTTGCTTTTCTTGATTGCACTACTTCAAACAGGACCACTATCCAACGGCTCAGAGTAGCTTATTCATCGACATGGAATTCTGCATAACGTTATTTCAGATCAAGGCACCCACCATACAGCAAAAGAAGTGTGGCCGGGGGCACACAGACATGGAATTCATTCATCCTGCCACATATTGCACTATTCAGAAGCAGAAGCTGCTGGCCTGACAGAGTGATGAAATGAATTCCTGAAGAAGCAACTGAAGCTGCAATTTGGAAATAGCGCAGTGCAAAAATGGGGCTCTCTGCTTCATGGAGCAGTACACATCTCAACCAGCAGCTATTATATTGTACTATATCACCAACAGACGGAATATGTGGGTCTGGGAAGTAGGAGCGCCAGCACTCACTATCACTTCTTCTCTCTGTTATTTTAAGCTCTATGGGTCTAGAATTTCTAGCTCCCAACGATGAGAGGGTTTCACCAGGGCATGCAGTAAGAATCACAGTAAATCAAAAGTTTTGGCCATTATCTGATTACTTTGGGATCTCTGTGCTGTTACATCAGGAAGCAAAGAAAGGAGTTTCTCTGTACCGATACATCAGGAAGCAAAGAAAGGCGTTGTCATATTGGCATGGGTAATTGACCAAGATCGTTATGAGGGAATGGAAGTGCTGTTCATAAAGCTGGCAAAGATAAATGTCTACCACACTTAGGTGATCCATTGGTGGGCTCACGGTATTCCCAGGCCCAGTTATAATTCTCAGTGTATGAGCACATCACCCGTGGTGTTTTGGGGCACAGTAAATACGAGCTCAAGTTTCTCAGGGATGAAGATCTAAGAAAACCCAACAGACAAGGTAGCCAGACCAACAGAAGTTCTAGATGAGGGAAAAGGCCATCTAGAATGGGTGATGGGTGAGCAACATAATGAATACTATCAGTTATGGTCTAAGGACCAATTGCAGCAGCACAGTTTGTAGTTCGTCCAAGTAAATTTCCTCGTGAAAGTTTTCCCAGAAATTGTGACCCACAAATAGTTCAAAGAAGCTGTGCCTTGATGGAGTGAACTTAATGTGCAAAGCAAGTAAATCTGAGTGGCAGAAGTGGTGAACCATAATTGACGCTGTTGGTACCCCACTCTGATCCCCCCTAACAGCCAGTGTACCCATTCTCTACTGTTGTGTTGACCGATCAGTCTCCAGCAAATACTACTTTGCTAGAGATTTGCCTTCAGCCAAATGGGAGCTTGGCCCAAGAGGCACTGTAGACCACTCCCACATCCCTGAAGGCTGAGCTTGGCCCGTGACTGACTGGCATGGAATACAAAAGCTTGCCTCTGTTGTCTCAAAGTGGGAACAATTCTGCAGTGCAATCTTTGTTCCAAACCTTGCCCAGGTGGTCAGACTGAAGCTAGTCTGCATCTGAGACTTTCTTTTGCCTGTTCTACCGTGCTTCGACCACCTCCTTTCTTCTAAAAGTGCTCCCCAACAAATTACTTGAATAAAAATCTATATACTAGCTTCTGCATCTAGGGAACTTGAACTAAGACAATCACCACCAGATCATTTATTTAACAGTATGCGTATGTTTATATTTAACATACACACACATATATATGTGTTAAACAAAATATGTTTATAGATCTTGTATTTCCCACTTACTAATCCTTGAAGGCAAGATATGTTCTTTCTTATTTTCAGTCTTTTTATAGCCTCATGTATAATACTATCAACATAGTAGGCCTTCAATAAACACTTCTGGATGTAAAGGCAAGAACAAGCCAACCGTGTGATGAACTTTTCTCTGCAAAGCACCCCTTCATAACAATTCTGAGCTATATTCTCTATAAGTGAATTTTTAATGTATTTTACAGTGGAAAGTTGGCTGATAGAAGACAAGCACAAAGATATCACACTAAAGCCTCATGGTCTCAATTCCTTAGTGAACAGCATCATTTTTATTGCTGTTTCCAAAATGAGATCATCTTTCTCCTCTGCTTTCACATTAACCAAATTTGTCCAAAGATCTGGCATTAATATCATCAGCCTGGGCTATCGCATGAGTTATGCTGAGTTTTAAAATATAGCCATTAACATGCTATGGAGGAAGATTTGATCTCATCATGCTATAAATCACTTGTTTTCCTGAGAAGATTGGAAATATGGCAGGCAGCTGTGCTTTATCAATGTTTTCATTTGTACATATATCTTTCCCACTTCAAAGTTTGCAGGAGAGAAGTGAGATAATGTGATTAGGTAGCCAAGCATATTCAATGTTCTGAAAAGTAGGTCATTGTTGAGATTAACTGATGGATTAAAAGGATTTAGAAAGGTGGTAAATTTTTGATTTGCATATTTTTCTAAAGAGTCTTGACTCTTGTCAAGTCCCCCTCCCACGTTTTGCAGAGCAGCAAGCCAGAGCACTACATCTAGCAATTTAGTTGTTCCAAATTACTCTTGCCTGTTTTTTTTTTTGACCTTGAGCAAATTATCAGTATTTCCACACTAGATTTATTTTCCATAATCTATCAACTGCATTGCTTTGGGGGCACTGAAAATGAGACAGGAGAGTGCTAATGTGACAGATGAGGACTGAAATAATTAAATAGCGCTCAGCATAAGGCTACTATATATCTCTTTGACCAAGCATCCTTTGAAAATGCCTTAAATGCCAATTAAATAAAGGCTGCTTAGTGGTGAGCATTGTTCAATGCCACTCTTCCTTTTGGCAATTTTGTTCTCTTCAATGACACTTTCAAAAAGATAAATTAATAGCCTTCTACTAGATGGGTGAACATAATTTATTCTATTTGGTTCTTTAGTTCATCAGCTAGCACTTTATTGTATGAACAGTACATATTATATACATGTAAAAATTTGAAAAATGATTCCTTTTAAGAATTTGAAGCAAAAAATCGAAATAAATATTCTCCCACTCAGTTGTTCATGCAACCATTCATTAATTTATTCAATAAACCAGCTCATGTTTAATGAAGAGAGAGGCATATAAATAAATGGTTACAATAGAGTGAGTATATGTAATAAGAGTTGTCATGTTCATGATGCACATATGAGAGCACAAAGAAAGGACAACTAACCTGAGGATGATATCAGGAAAGTCTTCCTGGCAGAAAGTATGATGCCAGCAGCTGTGTCTTGGTGAATGAATCACAGCCAGCCAGGCAAATTGTAGGACGAAGAACAGCCTGGGTAAGGTGAGATGCGGTGAAATGGATCAGGAAGAATGATTTCAAGAAGAGAGAAAAACACATATGAAATCAGTGCGGCAGGGCTAGATGAAGACTCCTAGAAGGAAACGCAAAATGACATGTTAGTTTTTTTAAATGATACAAGATATACATCCATGCTGAAATTAAAATAACTTCTTTCTAGATTTTCTGAAGGCAAAATTCTGGATATATTCGTCCAAATGAATCTTTTATCATTTGGGGGATGTAGAGTTGGATGGGCGTGGATGTGGATTTGATTTTTCTGGTACCCTATCACTTAGGGGAATAATCTAGCAATGCACCAGGGTAGAAGGCTGCTAGCATGGTGTGGATGTGAAGTGAGCTGAAGTGTTTGGCAGGTCCACATCATGAATCCACTCTGATTGATATGCCAAAGATTTTGACCTTTATGGCTGACAACAGGAAGTCAATAAAAATTTACGAATTATAAGCAGAAAAGAGACATGAGACCTTGATGATATAAAGTCCTGGCCTACTGCTTATTTAATGCTTATTGAGCTCTAAGTCATAGTTAGGAGAGATATGGTTAGGAGAGGACAGAATAAATCATCTAAGTCATTATTTTCATAATCCTATGTCTTAACACAGACAGAGGCTTTTATTTTCTTATTTGAATATAATGTCTTTTCTTTCTCTAATGAAATAGGTTTTTCATTAATACAAAGCATGTCAAGAAGGCAGTTTCCTATTGACGGTCAATAACAATGAATAAATCAAGAAATATTTATTCAGGGTCTACAATGTGCCCAGTACTGTGCTTTCCTATGGGTAAATGGAAGTGAATATATCTGAAAACTAGTTTTAAAGAACTTAATGCAAATATTGTATAAGATAAAACTAAAGCCTGAACCCATGTGGTTTGATTATTTCACTAAATAATTGCTTGATCTTACATTAAGGGACAATTCTGTAATGTTTTTTTAAAAATCCTACCCAAGCAATTGTAATTTTGATAATATTCAAAACTATTGTTTGTTCTAATAATTTTAAATTTTGAAACACTTACAGCAATCTGAAAACAAACTATATGTATTGCTTATTTGAATCTCCTGATTTTTGATGAATATCAATCAGTCCAAAACCACATCATTTGAAAAAAAAATCATATAATTGACCAGTCAAGTTAGTTCTTCACATAAACTGTGGCTGAGAGAGGAGAGTAAAACAGCTCAGTGACACTACTAATGTAAAACCATCAGTACTTAATCACAAAGCCAAATGAAATCAGTCTCAGGGCCCTATTAAATCCATAAACTTCACCATTCACAATTAGAAACTACATATAGAAACTATATATATAGTTACCATACATCCTTTTTAAAACTACAAAAGGCATTCATTCTAGTTGTAAAAAGTCAAACAATATAGAAGTGTGTAAGATGACAAGTAAAATTCCTCATCTTCCTTTTTCTCCTGTCCAAATCCCACGTCAGAGATGGCCATTGGGTCCTGCTTAGTATGATTCTTACTGTCTTCATTCTCCATATTTACAAACAAGTGCAGGTGCAATATTGTAAGCCAATGAGATCATGCTATGCATTCTTTTCTGTGTCTTGCTTGTATTCACTCAACATTCACTTGAAAAACTTTTCACATCAATGCTAATAGGTATACCTTTTCCCTTACAATGATTGTACAGTATTTACATATTTCTTTATGAATACAAGGTATTTACTTGTATAGACACAAGATACTTTTTAAAATATTTGCTCTTTTGATAAATTCTTATAGCTTTTTATAAGTTGCAAACAGTGCTACAATGATCTGCCTTATATGTATTCTATTTAAATTCACAGGTGCAAATATTTCTCTAGGATGAAATTGCAGGGTAAAATCCATACATCCTTTTACTGTTTTAAATGTTGTTAAGCTGAAAAAATATTTCTACCAACAATGTATGATACATGATGTCACTATTCATTTCCCTACATCGTTGCCAATACTGAGTTTCAAAAAATCTTTAAAATTTTATTTAATTTTATTGACTAAATATGGAATTGCCTTGAAAGAATTGTCTATATGCTACTTTCTTAACTTTCTAGTTAACATTTCTGTTATTCATTGAAATTAAGTGAGTAAAGGCAAGACAAGTGGCAATTGAAAATGTTTTGCTAAAACTTCTTCCTCTAAAGTTGTATATAGTTACATACAAAAGACTCTATTATTACATAGAGATCCAGGCCTTCTTCCAAATTATAACACACAGCATATGCTGAAAAATAGTTATATAACTACATATCAGGTATTTCAGTTTTGTACTACAATTTAACTTGAAAAGGAGTCTTTTAGAGTTAATAAAAGTCCTTATCCTTTGTATTGCATAGAAAATCATCATCATACTGTGAACTCATGGACAGCTGCTTGATTAATAAGTCTTACAAAGAAGGTTGCTGATTCAAACAGAAACAGGAGTAGAAATAGAATGGATTTGCCTTCTTTGGAAAGAATTGTTATTGTGAATTTCTACATGTGCTAATGAGTAATATAAAACGTTGTACTTTATTCCACAAGTGGGTTCTTATTTAAAAAAAAAAACAACCTTGGTAATATTTTATTTTATTGGAAAACAAGTCAATGTAAAAAGGGAGATCACTAAGACTCCAGGATTTCTCCTCATTAAATCTATCACATTCTGTATGACTGTAGGCTAAGGTCCACAGAGAGCTAGACAAGCAAAGCCGTGTAGAGGTTTCTGCCATAAAATACAGTATTTTGTTATCCTAAAGGAGTTACCTAAATCTTTCTTGGAATAAAATGGTAAAATAATAATAATCATGACCATCATCAGCCCATGACTGAAGCAGAGGCCAAACTCTAACTGATACTCGAGGCCAGGAAAATTTGGATTCTAAATTTCTAAAAGACATAAGCTACAAAGAAAATCTAGACATGTATAAATGAATTTTAATGTTTATGATTGTTTTTTCCTATTTCTTAAGATTCTCATGTGTTTTTATTACTTGGTTGTACATGAGCAAGCTAATTTAGCAAAAGCTACACTTAAAAGACAAGAATTTGAAAATCAAATATACGTATGAAAATTCATACGCAAGGTTTTTATGAACGATGCAAATATTCTTAATGGAAAGAGACTATTTCTTTTACAACACAAAAGATGGTTTATACTAGTAATGGTATCCTAACTCAAGAAGCCAAACTCTTGTTCTTTTTTTCTTCTTGTTTTACTTTTTAAAATTATTTTATTGAGGTCATACTGGTTTATAACATTGTGTGAATTTCAGGTGTACATCCTTATATTTTGACTTCTGTATAGACAGCATCTTATTCACCACCAAAAGTCTAGTTTCCATCCATCACCACACATACGTGCCCCTTTACCCCTTTCACTCTCCCCCAACCACGTTGCCCTCTGGTAACCACCAATCTGTTTTCTGTATCCATGGAACACTTGTTCTTGACAGTTGTAGTATTCTGCTCTTCAGTGCTATCCAAATAGCCATGGTCAAATTACTAACTCATTTTAGGAATAGGAAACATCTACCATTCATTCACACATTTATTCAACACCCATTTGAGAAAATTATTGACTCTTTTTTTTTTTGAGGAAGATTATCCCTGAGCTAATATCCACCACCAATCCTCCTCTTCTTGCTGAGGCAGACTGGCCCTGAGCCAACATCCATGCCCATCTTCCTCCACTCTATATGTGGGACGCCTACCACAGCATGGCTTGCCAAGCAGTGCCATGTCCGCACCTGGGATCTGAACAGGCGAACCCCCGGCCACAGAAGAGGAACATGCACACCCAACCACTGCGCTACCAGGTTGGCCCCCTTATTGATTCTTTTTAATATATTGAAAGTTATTTTAGACAATTTACTCTAGGATCAAACTGTTAAAAATATCCAAATCTCAAATTTCCCTTCAACTACCTTCCTGGCTTTCATAGCTGTTTTTTGTAGACTTTCCACCATGATATTACTTATTTCTTTTAAAGGATTGGCACCTGAGCTAACAATTTGCCGATCTTTTTTTTTTTTTTTTTTGCTTTTTCTCCCCAAATCCCCCCAGTAGATAGCTGTATACTTTTACTTGTGGGTCCCTCTAGTTGTGGCATATGGGACGCTACCTCAGCATGGCCCGATGAGTGGTGCCATGTCTGTGCCCAGGATCCGAACCAGTGAAACCCTGGGCCAACAAAGTGGAGCGCACAAACTTAACCGCTCGGCCACAGGGCCAGCCCCTGATATTACTTTTATAAACATTTTACCTGCTAAAAGGCATCCTCCTTATCTGCATCTTCATTAATCTTTCCTTGACCCTAAAGAGACCCCAAGTACAATCTGGTTGGCTTGTAGGACTCTTCACAATGCACGCAGGTCATTCCCACCTCTTTTCAAATCTTATTTCATGGTCACTGTTCTCTTTGCATGATATCCAGCTGCCACAGAGATTAATTGTTGTGTCCCTTGGTTGTAGAATGCTCTAATCCTATTTTAAGGAACAATTTTCATATGTTGATTACTTTAGAAGGACTTTTCTGTTCTAAGATCTGAAATATACTGTATTTAGTGAGTCAGGAGTTTTAAAACAAACCCAAAATATTTTTGAAGAAGAAAAAGAAATGTGGCACAAGTGGACAATGAGTGGTGATTGAAAAGCTTAAAACGTTTTCACTAAAAAAGAATGATGACTGCCATATTGACATAGACGAGTTAATCTTATTTTTTTCTTCTGTTTTGGGCCTTCGTGTTCTCTACCTAACTGGTTAGTGTTAAGGATTTAAAGGGTCCTAAAATTAGGTAATTTCTACTCTGCTACTTACTACTTTGGGCAAAATCTGTTTTTCACCTGTTCGATCAGAATAACACTTTTATGGCCTTTGGGAGGAAAGCTTTGCACGCATTTCCTGGTACATAATAATACTCAGTGGCAGCTAGTAGTATAGTGCCTGACTAAGAACTAACTACCAACAACCTCAGGCTGTTGAGCCGTTTCCCAGGAGTCCAAGGAGGAAAGAAACCAATTCCTGATGCAAAAGAGAAAATGTTTTTAAATCCAGGAGACTATTTATAAATATTTTTTGCTACTTGGTAAATGACTAATAATTCATAAGATAAAAATCCTTGCATTAGCAACTGTTTACGAACACATCCTAAGAAATGTAAGAGGCTGTATAAAGAATATCATTTATTTCAGTTTCATTTCTGTAGTGGCAACTGCCTGTGGTGATGTCTGTGTTATTTTATTCAAATGAGGAATTTCAGATTGATATCAGATTCTCATGACATAGTAATTCAAATGTATTGAGAAATAGGAGGAAGAATTCAAAATATTCTCATACAAAATGGCATTGGAAAAGACTGAAACACCTTCTCACTAAAGTGTTAAAATGAAAAACAAAAAAAGTGTAATTGGGAGGATAAATTTTTTAAATAAAATTAGAAATTTATGTAGGGGCATTTCTAATTTGCCTGTAAATTATTTTCTCACTCTTTCCAATGAATTTTATAGTGCTAGAGCAAGGTGTTTTTGCATCTTTATTAACATGATTACACTTATCACATATTGCTTTCTTTTTCAAATTTATTATTTTGAACTGCTGGCTACTTCTGTCTATTTATTCTTTTCTGGCACAGTTAGCAATGAGTCAAGATGGTGTCATTTCACATGCAAGCTCCAACACCATTCCAGGCCCTTTGACCCTTCTTCAAATAGCTAATCCCCTGGAGTGAGGAGGTGGTGGCAGAGATGGCAGTAAATGACAAGGTGCTGAAAATTCTATTGCATTCATTAGCTACTTAGCTGTCAAGGTCTTTATTTCTATATGCGACTGCTGAAACTAGTATGATTTAAATAGATTGCAACATTTTATAAGAAAAAAATTAAAAAGAAGCTGATTCTTGAGAACCATTGTGGCAACACACCTATAAACATTTTCATGACTTTGATTTTTATTCCTACTACATTTAAAACTAAAATTTCACTTTGGTATTCAATAGTTGTGTAAATTTCCATATCATCCAATAATGCTTTATATTAAATAATCACTGCGGCATTACCTAAAAAAAAATTATTCAAAAGGGGTAATTTTCAGTAGGCTTTGTCAAATTTATTCATTGTCCCCTGTGGTAGGCAGAATTCTAAGATGACTTCCAATGACCCTCGATCTTGAATAATCTCTTCTTGAGTGTGGGTGGAAACCGTATAGATTAGCAGATATCATTTCCATAGTTGTGTTATATTATATGTCAAAAGGGATTTCTGCAGAGGTAATTAAGTTCCCGAATCAGTTAGTTTTAAGATAGGGAGGTTGTCCAAGTGGACCTTATCTGATTATGTTAGCTTTTTAAACAAACAGAGATAGAGGAAGTGAGAGATTCAAAGCACAGGAAGGATTCAACGTGCACTTGCTGACTTGAAGATAGAGGAGACCACATAGCAAAGAACGAATGTGGGAGGCCACTACGAGCCGAAAACAGCCCTCGATGACAGCCAGCAAGGAAACAGGGACCTCAGTCTTACAGATGGAAGGAACTGAATTCTGCCGACAACAAGAATGAACTTGGAGCCAGACATCCCCCCAAAGCCTCTAGACAGGAAACCAGTCCTATAACATGGTGAGTTTAGCTTTGTGATGCACTGAAAAGACAACTAGCTATATCAAGTCCTACTTCTGACCTACAGAACTGTGAAGGGTCATTTTATGTTGATACATTTGCAGGACATACTTTGTTACACAGCAAGAAAAACTAACACACCCTTTTTCCTCCCCAAAAAGCTTGAGTTAATTTGCACTAAACATTCCAAATTAACTGCTTGTTTTGGATTAAAAGTCACCTTTTTTTTTTTTTTTTCAGGTATCATCTATTTTGGGAAGCACTTTTTATTTTAATACCAGCTTTAAATGTGTTAACTTTTAGCTAATGTGGGAAACTTTTCTGAATGTTCCTACACTATTTTATATATTCAAGCCAGGTTTCAAATGTTCATTGATGGGGATGAAGGTAGGAAGACATCTGGGCCGTTAAAATTTCTCTCTGTTAAAAAAATCCAGATTGGAAAAGTAATAAAACTACATAGCTTGCTGAGACACATCGTATTAATACTAAATTTAACTCAGAGGATGAGATGAAAAGCAAACAGAAATGTAATTAAAAGCAATTTAGCTGAGGAGAAATCACAGGGAAGATTGCTCAGATTCGAAAAGGAATTTCATGGAGAATGATGCGTTTGAAGATACTATCTATCTTCTTCTAAACAGAGGAGTTTCCAGAGAGGGCCTCCAGGGGCAAACACTGCTTAATTTACAATACAAGTTCTCCTATTTATCTGATGTAAGGAAAGAATGGTAGACTAGGGCACCAGAGTACCTTCTGGTTTTAGATGAAGAGAAATTAAAGATTAATTCCCTTTTACTACCAAACAGCTAGGACAAGCCCAGGCAATGTGCAGAGCAAAGGTGTAAGAGACTGACTCAGATCTGGCTTGTTGGTTAGCCTTCTCCCAGTTCAATAGCATATGCTTCTATTTTGTAGAAAAGGGGGCAGTGAAAGCATTATTCTTTACAGTTCAGTTTTAATTTAATTTAGGAAAAGAGCTGTGAGGGAAAATAGAAACTTTGCAATTTCTTTCATCTGAGAAGCTCCAATTTAAAATATACAACAACTGACTAAATGAGGTCAAGGCTTACTTTCTGCAGATCTTAGCTTTGGGGAAAATTGCAGCATCTTGCAGGGCAAGAGAAAGAGCTAAAAGGATCATCTTAATGTATGACATGAAGTTGTTCAATACTTATCTCGGAGTACTTATCAGAAAACTTATTTATGGAAATTCTCAACAGGAAAGCACTTGCTTAAGAATAAGTCACTTTAATTTTTTAGATCTATTGCTCTGAATGCCAATATCGCATTTATTTAGAAACTTATAGTGCTATATTTTATTAGAAAAATTATTGTTTAATCTATTTCTCACAGAAAGCAAGAGCTATTGGGAGTAAAACTGATGAATATAATGACTGAGCAATCTCTAGTAATAAGAAAAGCTATATTATACATATTCTTTTACAATCCTGGCTGTCACCTAGGATTCAATACAAAGAGAAGCTAGCATGTAAGTTCCACAAAGTGCGAACACATTGCAATGTCTCTCCCCTAAGGGATTGTACCTGTAGGAGGACTCAATTCTCTTTTTGTTCTACCAGTTTCCATTATTTCCAGACCTGCAAATCAAAATATTCACTTATTATTTCATTCATTAAATACCACCTTCATATAGTAATCAATAGGACAAAGACCCTATTTTTTTGTGGCTTATATTTTAGTTGGAGGGAAATGTCAACATGATCTGAAAAACAAATTACAAATTTAAGCTCAGAAAGGAAAAGGTATATATACAAAAATATATAAAATATATAAAAGTTTGCTAAATTTTATTAGTAAAAATTTCTGTAATGCATGTGGGAATGAATTTCTAGGACTCAACCAAGGATCTGGATGAATTTATTGATAGCTGATGAATTTATCAGAGATTCTGAATTTGATGCTGTGGTTCTAAATGATAGAAAGTGTGATTTGATGATGGCCCATCCTAAATGAAGTTGGAATTATAGAAATTCCCCTGGAATAATCTACCAGATGAATTACAAAGACTTTGAGACAAAGGAAGGCTGGGATACACTTATCATGCTTGAATCACCATGTACCCACCACTTAAGTTCTGTTAGGAGGTCCTGATCCCTCCCTTTCTCATGATTTTGAGATCTACATTGGTAAGAGACGCATCCCTGCACAGGTGGGAGGCAGGAGACAGTACAATTAAAATAGGGTCCCTACTTCTACTGGAGATAGGAGGATTCTGAGATGGCTGAGAGCATGACACGGCATTTAACTGGCTAGGGCAAATTGTGCATGTTACCAAAATAGCCAACTGAGACTATGTGGTAGTCTGAATATGGTCCTCAGAGAGGTTTCTTGATGATTAATGATTACAGCATTCCCAGGAGCTAATTATGTAGGCAACCTACTAAGGTCCTAATTGACATGGACGATGGACAACCACCCGACTTGAAGAGAGGCTTGTTTTGAGTTACCAATTTAGAGAATTATGGCCCTTCTCCAAATCTAAGACCTGAGTCTCAAATTAAGGTATAAGTGCACATCCTTCATGAAGGACCTTTAAAATAACATCACAAGTACGTCTGTGGAAGTAGCCTTATGCAAAGGAATGAGCAAATACTTATTTGGGAAACTGTACACTAGTCAAAGTGAGGCACACAGACCTAGAGGATTATTAGATGTTGTCACTAGACCGAAAGAATAACTAAAAATCCATTATAACCACTGGATCTGCTGGGCAGAGTGGATTCCTAAGCATGTTAATTGATGATTTTAAAAAATGGTTGCTGTTTCCAGTTTAAATAAATCAACTTTAGGATCGGATTCTACTTTTGAGCTAGAGATGGAAAGCATCAACCTGCCCAACTCCCTCTTTTGGAGATAGAGAATGAAGCTCCAGGAAATTAAGGACTGCTTTTAAGTGCAAATCTAGGATAAGACCCAGGTCTTCTAAATTCTTACCAGGTTGCTACACCAGCCCCGGTGCCTGGGTGCCCTGGGTAGGGTGAGGGTGGTGGGAGGAAGTGGAAGTTGTCTGGCTTCCAAGAAAGAAGTGGGAAGGGAAGAGTCATGTTCCCTTCATTTTTCATTTTCACTTTAAATTTTTATTTTATTCAAATTGGAAAATAAACACAAACCTTTGGCTTGTTTTGTGTAGGAGTTGGGAGTGAGGGAGTCTGAGAGAAAAAAATTGTGAAAAAATAATGGCTGAAAATTTCCAAACTATGATGAAAAATGTGAAGCCACAGTTACAAAAAGCACAAGAAACATGCAGAAAACACCAAAGCATATAATAGTCAAATTGCTTATAAGAGTAATAAAGAGAAAATTCTAAAAGAAGCCAAAGGGAAAAAGACATTATGTAGAGGAACAAAGGTAAGAAATACAGAAGATTTTTCTCAGAAATAAGCAAGTCACAATACAGTGGAGCAAATGAATGTAATTTAATGTACTGAAAGAAAGTATCAAACTAGAATTCTTAACCCAGAAAAAAATAACTTTCAAATATAAAATTGAAATGACCACTTTTTTAGACATGCAAAAGCTGAAAGAATTCAATACTAGAAAACCTGAACTACAAGAAAATATTAAAAAGAAGTCTTTCAAGATGAATTCACTATCTCGAGGAGCTATCTGCTTCCCATGTTCACTGCAGCATTAATCACAACAGCCAAGACATGGAAACAACCTGTGTCTATTGATAGATGAATGGATAAAGAAAAGTGGTACATATACTCAATGGAATATTATTCAGCCATTAAAAAAGGGAAATCCTACCATTTGTGACAACATGGATGAACCTTGGAGACATTATGCTAAGTGAAATAATTCAGACAGACAAAGACAGATTCTGTATGATCTTATATGTGAAATCTAAATAAAGACAAACTTATAGAAACAAAGATTGGTGGTTGTCAGGGGCTGGATTATGGGAGAAATGGGGAGATATTGATCAAAGGGTGCAAACTTCCAGCTGTCAGATGAATAATTTCTGGGGATCTAATGTACATGGTGACTCAAGTGTCTCTAGCATCAGGAGACAATTTTTAAAGATCTCTACATTCTCTGCTTGTCATCTTACCTTCTTAGCAGCTGCTTTCTGGTTCTTTTCTGTATCTTACTCTGTACATTTGCAATTTAGGAGCTGGCAGTTGCCTTCAGGGAAAATTGCCAGGAGAATATTGAGTTCATCTCAACACATTTTACTTCTCTCTAAGATCTTGGCTTTTCAAGACGCTGCCACTTGAGTTTTTCACTGATGCTTGTAGTCTGTTCCTCTATGCGTGTTATCTAACATACATAGTCATTCTCTGTGGGAATGTTAGTTTAAACCAGGTACTTCTCCATGATCATTGGTAGATGTAGCATATACTCTTATATATTTTAAGTAATTTCCCTATTTTCCTGCCTTCCTCTCCAAATATAACGTGTAGGACGTGGTGGTGTTAGTGCTTGTGTTAGCTATTCCATTTAGTCTGAAGCAGCGCTGTCCAATACAGCTATCATGTGACTCACATACACAACTTTAAAATTTCAATATGCACATTAAAAAAGTAAAAAGTAATAGGTCAAATTACAACTAATAATGTACTTTACTTAATTAAAATTAAATACATTTAAAATATTACCATTTTAACATACATGTCTTCAAAAATCCATTGTATATTTTATATTTATAATTCCCTTTGATTCATCCCAGCCTCATTTCAAATGTTTAAGTGCTAGCCTCACATGACTAATGGCTACCATACTACAAAAAGTAGGTCTAGATGTTGCAGAATATTTGAGGGAGGTGTGAAAGAACCAAAGAACGAATGTACCTTATGTGATAATACCGACTTGAAGACTTGGATTGTCTACCTTGGGAAACAAATGGGTCTCCATTTAGCTATACAAAGAATATTTTCATCATGTTAGGTGGAAAAATTTGCAAATTTTTTTTAAGTCCTCAACATCAAATGCTCCTTCCTATTTTAGAGAAATAATAGAAATTATGTGATTCAATAGGAGGTAGGATTCAGCTTCCTTTGACTGAATCCCAAAGGATGAAAACCGCTCTTTCTGCATCCTGAAAGCCAAGATTCAGGTGTATAACTCTGGCTCGGATAATCATATCTGTCTTCCAAGGATTCAGTACATAAAGGACAGAAAAGTAGAGAAAGCTTTAAAATATTCTCATAAGTGGCCTTGAGAGAGGCAGGAAGGAGTCCCAGCAGTGACCTTCGTCTTGCAGTATCATTCTCATAGGACAATTTCTGGGTTGTGAATGTTGCTGTGTTGTTTCCTAGGCTTACTTCGTCCCTGAAGATGTTCAGACCATTACATGAATCCCTGATTCCTAGCAGTTTGTGGACTCGTAATTCTACTTTTTAGTACAACACAGTCATTAAGTGTATAAATTTAGGAGTCAGATGGCCGGAGTTTGAATCCTGGCATTCCTGGAATCCTTTTTCATTAGTTGCCGGGACATAAGCACATTATTTTATCCTTTTTTTCTCATTTCTTCATCTCTCAAGCAGTGATGATAATCGTACTCACCTCATACGTTATTATAAAGGCTCAATGAAATAATGAATACACAGTAAGTATACTTATATATACTTACCATGTACTGAATATTTAGCTCCCAGTAACTTAGCTTTTATTATTATTTAAAATATTTATGGAAGGTCTCCTATGTACCAGATATCCATAGAGCATTGCTCCTCATTTTTTCTACCTAAAATTACCCTAATAAAGAAGAATAAAAAAGAATAATTATTGCACATCCCTAGAGTTTTGGGAAGGGTTTATGTGTAGTCTGACAAGGTCATAGCAAGCCTAAAGTATCTGTAGTCTTAGGCTTCATCTTGAATTTTACTCCAACTATATATGTTTCACGTGTGTTTCAAATTATTGACCATTGAGGGATGTGCCATGTTATTTGGTGGCTTTCAGTAGTGTCGAGCACGTAGCCTACCACACCAGTTTAAGAAGTGTGGACAAAATGGTCTAACTTAATACAGGTAATAACCCTGTGATGTGGACATTACTAGTTCCTTTTTTTTTGGTGAGTAAGATTGACCCTGAGCTAACATCCATGCCCATCTTCCTCTACTGTGTATGTGGGATGCTAACAAAGCATGGTTTGATGAGTGGTGTGTAGGTCTGCCCTGAACCTGCCGACCCCAGGCCGCTGAAGCAGAGAGCATGAACTTAACCACTACGCCATGGGTCCAGCCCCACTGTTTCAATTTTTAAGATGAGGAAATTGACTCAGAGAAGTTAAGTATTTTGCCTACAATTACACAGCTGGAGTGTGCACAATTATACATTTTACCGTGATCATGACTTCCATCTTCCTAGACGAGGACTCCAAACAGTATTTGAAGGGCTTAAACTTGTCCTACAGTTCATAAAAGAGTTCTGCCATTATCTGGAACATCCTTGATATTTGTGGGAAGGTAAGCCAAGCCTCAAGGAATGTGTGTCTCATAAATTCATTGCCTTTCACTGACATCACCACTTTCTTAATCCCTCTTTCATCTTCTCCACTTTTTTTCCACTTCTTTTCTCAAGCCTATGACCATAAATATTTCTTTAGCTGTAAACAACCATTATTTAAACAGCTTTCATCTAAAAGAATTCTGGAAATTTACTTTAGGTGAATTTTCAAGGAGAGAATTGTGATTAATCATTTGCGAGAATGACTTCTAAGCTCCTACACTTGCTGTGCCTGCTAAGACAAATAAGTTAGGTTTTGACATGAGGCACTTGTGTTTCCAAATGCCACCCTTAGACTTTTCCAGAGGCTGACTGAGAGACCCAATCCAATGATTTGATAGCTGCTTGGGGGCAGAACAAACTCCCAGGAATTCAAATCAAAGGCTATTTGTCTAAATTACATCTACTAATCGAATATATGCTATTTTTTTCCTTTTCAAGTATTTTGAAAACTAACAGAGGCATTGAAACAGCTATAGAATTTTGCTGATCAAGCCTCCCTCCTACGCCACTTTGACTCCTAACCATGAACATGGGTGAATTCTCTTCTCCCCTCTTTAAATCATCCCCAAAGCTTCTCATTTCACATCCACTTAGATAGTACTCTTTGCTATTTATTTGTGGAAATAATTCATTTTAAACACAAATAATGAACCTTCCTCATTAATGAAAAGTACCTCTGCTGCAGAAATATAACAGTCAGCCAATTTTCTTCACCTGCAGTTTGCCTTTGCATAATAATCGCATCATGAGAAATAAACTGCCAGCTTGATTGCAGCAAAGCTTCAGTTATTAGAAAAACACACCTCCTATCTTTTAGGTAGCACTTATCACTTTCCATTTGCATTTTCTGTAATGGTATTCCAAACTGAGTCCAATACCAGGTGATGAACAATGATGAACAAAAAGTTTTGCCAATTGAGAAGGAACTTGCTCAAACAATTCATTCACCCATTATTTAGAACACATCAAGTTTAAGAAATAAGCAATCAAGGTTTTTTTCTTTTTGGATTAATTTGAAAATCTCCATATATATTCTGTTTCTGAGAGAAATGCACAGGTTAAGTAGGTGATAAAGTAAACTATTGACTCATCAGCTGGAAATCTGAAGTGGTGCCTATATTTGTATGTGAGGTCTACAGGCTTTGAATTACATAACTCGTGCAAGAAGAGAAAAAGTTTATATCCAGATACATGGGCTCTCTAATGCCAATTTTAAAATAGTTGATCAGCAGAAGAAAACATCTGGATAACTGACTAAATGTTTTCCACTTCTAGTGGCCATATCTCTCCCTGAAAGCCAGACCTTTATAATCAATTGCATGCTGGGCATGGAAACTCAGATGTCCTCAGGTTCAAAAGTAAGTTAATCATCATGGGCCTGGCCCTGTGGCCGAGTGGTTCAAGTTCTGCATGCTTCACTTTGGTACCCCAGGTTCTCAAATTCGGATCCTGGGCATGGACCTACTCCACTCACCAGCCGTGTTGTGTAGGTGTCCCACATACAAAAAAATAGAGGAAGATTGGCACAGATGTTAGCTCAGGGTGAATCTTCCTCAGCAAAAGTAAATTAATCATCATATGTATCCTGGACACCTGTATCTCCTCTAACATTGCTATATTCCCTATCTCATGAAAGGATGTCACTATTTGTATAGTGGCTCAAGCCTGAAATTTGATGTTTCTGTCTTTATGACGCCTCACATCTAATTAAGTAACGAGCTCCACAGTAGGTATCTACATTATGAATAACTCACTTACCCATCCACCTTTCTGTGTCTCCACCCAGTGTAGGTCCCTCCCTTAGATCCCGAGGCAGATTCTTAGAAGAGCTCCCAGCCCCTAGAGTTTTTCTTCTACTTCTCCTCCAAACCGTTCTCCACCCCCCCCCCCCACCCCGTGATTATTTAAAGATACAAGTCTCTCATTGTTTTATAGCATTACTCTGCTCAAAACCCATTAGGAGGTCCACATTCCCCTCCAGGTAAAAAGAGGGCTTCATAACAAGGTTTATAGGCTTTTTGTGGTTTAGTCTTCAGGAATGTCTTCAGTTGCTTCTTTGGCCACCCAGAGGCACCTTCCTCCCCTACGTGTCAGATGTGCTATGCTTCCTTGCCTCTGGTGTTTTCTTGTCTATTTCCTTTTCACTGCATCTTCTCTTCTTTGCTTGGCTCTTCCTCACCGTTTAGAGGGCATATGCTTTTTCTTCGTGCTTCAATAGCAATATAATTCCCTTATTGCAATACTTGCAACATTGTATAATCTCCGGTTCATTCCTCTGCTTTTCCAACTAAACTGAAAATTCCCAGAGAACAAGAACCATGTCTTTCTTGTTACCTGTTGTATTTCCACATCTAACATCGTGATAGGAACATAGGAAGCATTTAATAAATGTTAAATGAATAATCCAAGAATGAATAAATGTTAAGATTTCAGGTAAATAGCTACATTTCTAAAAAAAGAAACAATCTAAAAAATATGAAGGCATAAGAAAAGCAAACTGGGAAAATTTGAAAAACAAAAATACATATTTATTAAAAATGAGAAATAGCTGAGAGGTAATGAAGAAAATTGTTCCTGATTTTTCCCCCAGTTTCTCACATCAGCCCACATAAGGCCAGGACAAATAATCATTGGATGTTTCACGTCTTTAGTTCAGACCACAGTAAACATATCTGATAATTTTCTATATTAACAGTAATTATATCTCTTTCGCTGGATGCCTGGGGGAGGGAGAATACCCCATTAGCAAGTCGACCTACCCTCTGGATTGCTTCTGTGAGATCAGCAATGAATTTGCAACTAAATATCCCTTCTTTTGTCCAAGGCCAGAACTGGGCTCTTCTTCTGAACCTGGCTTGAAGTTTGCTCCCACTTGACCCCCACTCTTGAGTGTAAATCATTGTCTTGGAACTAATAATAGCTGACATGTCTTAGGCATTACTATACGCCAGGAATTACCTCATTTATTCTTCACAACACCCTGAGAAAAAGACATTGTTTATAGAGATGAGGAAACTGAAGCTCAGAGAAATTCAGAAACTTGTTCAATATCAAGCAGTTGTTTTCAGACTATCGTGTCCAACAATGATGGATTCAACCCCTGGTACACTACCTCTAGAAAGCTTCCGTTACAATGAAAATATGTCTTATCTGTAAGAAGCATATCGTCATGAAGAATTTGTATTGTGTAATGTGTAAAGTGTAATGGTGTCAGAAATTGGGTTACAAATTATAATATGAGTAATATCTTAATGAAAACTTAATTATTTAACTTATCTGGAGTAAAGGGAAAAGGAGAGTCATGCTGCTCACGTTTAGATTTATGTATTGAGTCGACTTTGATTTAAAATGTACTATTTTAAGGAAATTAATTAGAGATAACTCTTGAATTTGTGAGCTGCGTACCAAATCACCCCAAAACTGTTAGCGTCTTAAAAATATGACGATATTATTTCTCACAAGTCTTTGAGCTGGAAGGCTGGTCCTTCTACAAATTGTCCAGGTCTACATTGGTGACATGGCCTTAAATCTTTCAGAGGTCTTCACAAGAGGTCTTGGAGATAAACCCTTGATTTGATCTTTGGCCCCAGGCGTTGACTCACCTTGAGAATTTCTTACTGGCCGGCAATACTTAGAATGAAAGACAGTTTTATTTTTCAGTCCAATAAGTCCTGGCCTTTCTATATTTCCTCTAAATTCTGCTTGCCGACAGATGATTCCTTCTTTAACCCATCTCTGCCTTTCCATATCTTGTCGTATATAACTAGAAGAAGCCAAGTGTCACTTTCAACATCCTATGTAGAGATGGAGATAGCAGGTCTTCAAGTTCATGAGGTACGTTTTCTGACTTTCACATTATTGTGGGCAAGTCTTTTGATAATTTTTTCTCTGCGACACAATATGGGTCAGCCTTTCTCCAGCCTCCAGAATGCCTTGGCCATTTTCCCAGCCTTTCCTAATAGATTTCTTGCTGCCTTTCCAGCCTCCATCTGCCACCAATTTCCAAGCCATTGCCGCATGTTGTAGGTTTTTGAGATGAAAACACCTCACTTCTAAGAGTCTTAATTAGCCAGGGTTCAGTCAAAGAAGCAGAACCCTGAATGTTAAGAATTTTTGAATCTTAAGAACCTTTTGAATGTTCAGAATTATTACAAAAGTTAGATCTTACCTAATTTCTGGAGGAGCTGGAGAAGTGCAAGTCTGGAACAGTGACTTGGAGGACGAGCAAAAGCATCTTTAAGCAGTTCTGCTGAAGCACTGGTGCAGGACGACAGGTTGGAGCGTACAATAGAGAGCCTGAGAAGCCAGACGAGTCCAGTCACAGAAGTGGGATTAGGAAAGGGACATTTGTAGAGAGATATATTGGACGTTCTTGCCTCTGTGTAGCTACCACCTCTGGTGGTCCTCAATTAAGCATGTGTTGGTGGTCCTGGGGACATTGTTGGTTAGAACATCCAGCAGTCAAGATGAAGAGCTGGATCTACAGGGATATAGGTCAAGGACAAACAGGAAATCACCAGGAACATCTGCAACTGGCAACTCTCTGTCACTTTATCCAATCATGAAGACCTTCCAAGAGTAATGGCAACTGATTAAATCTCAAATCTCTCCCAGTTGTTTTTTTTTTTTTCTGTCTCTCTCATCTTGCCAAGTAAAATCCAATACCATACAGAGAGGGGAATTCTGGAAACATATTTCTCAACTTGACCAACTTGACAATAGAACGATCCAGTACAAGGGGGAATAAAGCTGCTTCTGTTGCTGAAAGAATGAGATCTTTCTATATCCTCACACAGGTCTAGGATTTAAACTATGCTAGGATGCCCAGACAAGGCCAAGGTAATTGTCACGTGTCTAAGTACAAACAGGTGACAACGGTAGAACTCTAGGATGCTAGGACTTTCAGAATGTCAGCGTTAATGCATACATGTCCATGACTAGCTAGGCTAGGATTTGCCTCATAAACATCATATGCAGAGACTCAAGTGGTTAGATCTCTCCTACGTGGTGGATTATACCATCCAAATCTCAATTTGTCTTCTGTCTCATAAGTTTTAGAACAAACCCCCCCAATAGAAAGACTAAATGTCTGTCTAGAATATAGAACTAAATTATAGCTACTGTTTTCTTTTAGTAGTAGTTATATCTTTACTTTATTTACTACTTTAGTACTTTATTTGGTACTTTACTTAGTACTTTATTTGCTACTTTAGTAGTAATATCTTGTACGTAATAAATTTTCAGTATATTTTTTATGAATTCTGAAAAGCTAAGAGAGGAGAGCAAAGATAAGTACAAGCCATAGCCCAAAGAGTCATAACCATGTAGGTGAATCTGTCAGGTTCAAGAAATGAACTAAGGTGGGAGGAAAAGTCAAATGCATTGTGGGGGGGGTCAGAATTGGCCACCCCAAAATGTATCTATTTGCCCTGCCTTGATTATTTTTTAAGAACAAAAGACTCTGAAAGAAGTACTGACCTTCCCCCTAAGTGCCTAAAAGGAATTTAAAATAAAGGTCTGCCCCCAGGATAGGCTATCACTGTAGATAACTCTGGGCATCACTAGGCTGTGAGGGTCCTTGCTAAACCCACTCTTATCAAAATTCTGTTTACCAAACATTTGCTTTTCCATCTCCATGTAAATTGCCTTCTTCCCCTTTGAAGCCCCAAACCACCACCCCCAACATCTTCCTTTGTCTTCAGCTGAAGATGGTATTTAAGGTGAGAGCTTCCACCATTTGGGTGAGTTGCTTAGTTTTCCTGAGCGTCTCCCATGTATACACGTTATAAAGCTTTGTCTGATTTTCTCCTATTATTCTCTGATGTCAATTTAATTCATAGCCTGGCCAGAAGGACCTAGAGTGGGTAGAGGAAAAGTCATCCTCCCCTGAAGCATCATTGGCAATCTACACATAGAAATAAGGGATCTAGATAAAGCCACAATGAGTGAGAGAATCTAGAAAGAAACCCTCAAAAAAGACGCATGAAGCTGACACCCATTTTTAAGTAAAAATTTTTAAGGTGATTCACAGATTCATATAAAGACCCCAAGCTTCTGCCTGCTACTTGATAGCTGTGTGATCTTGGATAGGCAGCTAAACTCCTCTGCACTGCTCTAAGCCTCAGTTTCCTCATTTGTAAGATATAAATAAGAATGGTAACTACCATGTGATTTTTTGTAAGAATTAATTGTAATAGCACATGAAAAGTGCTTAGTGCAGCATGAAATACTCAGTGAATGGTAACTGCTATTATGAGAGGTTGTGTCAAATAACATTAGTGTTTTTTTTAATGTGCTTAAAATATTGTCTGAGTGTAATATTCCAGGTATATTCCAATCATGCTTAGTGCAGTGGAATTAATTCTTTTTAATCTGATGCTGCAATTCTGTAGAAGAACTACTTTTTACATAAATGGCTAGAAGTGCATGATGGATAATGCTATATATGGGAATGATTCCTTGACGTGTTCATGGTCCATGTCAATTCTATATCTTCACTTTCTCTTTATTATCAACATTTTTATTAAAAATCTGATTGTGACCATGACTTAAAAGATTTGATGGAAGAACTTAATGTCAACAACTAAACATATCAAGAAGAACTTGACTCACACTTCTAATTTATCCTTACTTTGTTTTAGCAATGATTTAGAATTTACCTCCTTTTTTATGACTGACTGCATGCAAGGATCAGAGCTGATAAATAAATGGCAAGCAATAGGATATATTGGGGTATGTGAGGAAGCCATTTGGTGTAAAACTAATTTGGCCTGATCTTGTTTTTCCAAAAGGGGCTGACGTGGCCGTTGAGCATGCATTGTATATCTGCTTTAAGTATTTACTATGTCCCAAAGACAAGAAAAATGCCCTTTAAGATAAAGAAAGATGTAACTTCCCCCACATTGGCATTTCCTTAACGATGAGCATGTCTCCCTAGGCTAGGGCTTCATTGCTGACCTGCTGTGACCACCCAGCTTGAGGCCACAGACCACCTACCTGCTCTGTTCATCAATTGCTGTGTGAATTACTGTGCTAGGCAATCACATGACTATTGTAAAAGGGACATTCCAATTATATGTGATACACACTCTTTGATAGTATATAACCACTCTGTACCCTCCCGCTTGTCTGGAGTGCTCCATCCCTTTGTGAAAGACTCTCCCAGGTTATATGGTCCTCAGATCTGGCTCATAATAAACTCACCTCAATTTTGATTTATACATTGGTTATGGATTATTCACGTCAACAGAGCAATGCAGTTTTTACCTTTTAAAATCTTTATGCCTGATATGTTCCTTCTATTGGCAGACAAGTGAAGACTATTTAACGTAAGCTGAGCTTATAAAGATCTTTGAATTGCTCTGAATTATGTGAATGTGGTCCCAGAAAGGAGACTGTGAATGTAGACATCTGTGGGTGTTCCCAGCACATGTTATTTGGAGTCTATTTTTTCCAACCTCTATCTCATCAGCCCTTACACTTGGGCTCAGTGATAACAGCTTTACTGTTCTTTTACTTTTCTGCATGTTCTTGTATTTCTCTTCTTCTCCTTCTCACTTTTTTTTAATAGTGATTATCTAAAGAGCTAAGTAGAAATTACCCAGTCTAGTACCAGATCTTGCCCTAAATATCAAATATTAGTACATCTCAATATCAGTTAAGGTTGCACCATCTTTCAAGATTTACTTAAAATTGCAAGAATCCCTCTTCCTACATGATGAGTCTGGGGTTCTTGGCACGATTGCAGTGGCTGACATTCTCATGGTTGCTTCTGGTACTGAATTCCTCTTCCTGCTGAACTCTTGGTCCAGTGAGTTCTCACATCCTATATTTGTTCATGACCCTGCCCTGTGCTAAACTAAAGGTGAAATATCCATCTGGGATTTCTCCAAAATGCCATCCACACAAGATATTTGTAGGTGCAGAAGACTTTACCGAGA
Organism: Equus quagga; assembly: GCF_021613505.1. Taxonomy (NCBI): domain Eukaryota; kingdom Metazoa; phylum Chordata; class Mammalia; order Perissodactyla; family Equidae; genus Equus; species Equus quagga. The sequence goes on from NC_060285.1 coordinate 28,872,501, forward strand.
TTTGGGGCAATAGAAGAGGGTTATATAGCAGCAATAATCCCTAAACTATTAATACTGAATATTAGATAGACCTGTTCTTCCCACCAGGAATTTCTCAGTAATCACAGACTTCCAACATCTCTAGCTTCCTACCTAATGTTGCTTTGTTTTCTCTCTCTTTCTTTTCTTCAGAGGCGGTAAGATCCAGTTTTCTGTCCTCTCTTACTTCTTGTTTTCTTTTAAAGTCCTATTAAATTTTTAAACAGAGAAATTTATCTTTTTTTCTTCCAGGATCCTTCCAGAACATGCCCTTAGGGTTCACATATCCAAAGCAGAATATCAAGGTGTTTTCCTAAACAAAGATAGTTTTCTCCCTAAGGAGAACTCTGAACCAGCTGTTAACATTACAATCTTATTTATCCTGCCACCTTTACTTAAAGAATAAATCAGTGGAGGCCTTTTGGGAATTAACTTCTCCATGGAAAGGCATATGTGACATGGCAGAAATATTATCATAATATAATTTTCTTAAAGGTTTTGATTACATTGATAGATGTAATTCAGCTGTCCCAGTGCACAGCACTCTATTAGAGAAAACTAGGTTGACTGTAATAGTAACACCCATTTATATCTGCGCATCATATGTTCATGCTGTATTCACAAACACTTCTGCTCCCTCCAAACATGGATTGCCGTCGTTGTATCAAACTTTCATACCTTTTCCTTTTCGCCCTTAGAGTAAATTCTTTCCTTATTATCCAAATGTATTCATTTGCTTCTACAAACAAGTCAGGTGATCTTCCAAATGATGGACTAATGGATGGGAAATGCAATATTGATGCAAGGAGCGTAGCTACATCCCTGGCCCACGGTAGGAGTCAAGTCAGGTTTCTTGGCTAATTGTGTTTCTGATTGGAGTGGTCAAGAACTCTGATTTTTCTTTAGGAGTTAGGTGTGCCTATGTATGCCAACTGCATTATTGTCCCCAGAGTTGAAATCCAAACTGCTTGGAAACATTTTGGTCACAGTGTTAGTAAACATATCTTGATGGAGAGCCCACTGCAGGCAAAGCATTATGCAAGGAGCTATGAAAGAGATGCCAAAGAGTAAGTAAATCCTGCAGTTCTTCTGTTGGAGTGACTTGGATGCAAGAGAAAGTGAGAGCAAGAGTAAAGATTTATGGGAGCTATGCTTACTTGTGTATGCACACATACTTGTGTCACATACGCAAACAAACATATCTGTACTCTTCTGTAACTATAAGTATGATAGCTAATCAGACTTCTGACTCTCTAGCTTAATCTCTTGCCACATCCAAGCAGTAACACTCAACTGCCTGTTGCTCTATTTCTTGCCTTTCTGATGTGCACAAACCATCGACTCTACTCCAAAGCCTTCACGATGATCCATTCTTCTCAGAGTAACTCTCTCCCATCCTTTAATACTTCTTCTTGGACTCAAATCCTCCAAGAAGCCTAGTTGGGGAAATACACTGATATGTCAAGTTAATCCTTGAGTTTTTTTTGTTCCTCTCTTCAGAGTGGGTCAGTCACAACCAGGAGACGTAGGGTTAGATGTTTTAAATGATGTGAAGCTTACTAACCTGGTTAGTGAAAAACCTACACATTTTCCTCCTCACAGCCACCTGGGTTTGTTTTTATAGTTAGCATCCAAAAAGACATCTCTTCTATAACCCTTCCCCAGAGTCTTTCTTACCGATTACAATTCTCCCCAGAACTCACCCTTCAGAGATGCTCCCCTGCAATTACTCAGCTGGCTCCAAGAAAGAAACAGAGAGGCAAGGTTGCATACTCTTGCGAAAGCAGGCTGATCCATGGCTGGATGCAGGACTGAAATAATGAGTTTCTCACCTTTCCCAGGGCATGTCAATTACTGGGGAGGTTCAGAGTCTTCTTTTTTCCGCTTGCTTCCTGCAATGCATCAAAAGGAAAATTGCACTGTGTGGACTCCTCATATCTTCCCTTAACTTAGCCATTGCTGGAAGTTTGAGGTATGAGATTGGCAAAATGTCCTGGTTTCTTCCCAATGCATCATACTCTTTACTTTGCTTCATTTTAGGTTCTTAAAATCCAATCTTAAAAACTCCTTTTTGATATATTAGTTGCTTTCAGTGAGGACCATACCATTAGCCAACATGAACACGCCGTATTTTGAGACTGGAAATCCACATACCCACACAGAGAACTTACTCTCTGTCTGTTCTTGATGGGCATTGGTTTTGATATTTATGCAAAGTTATGTGCACATAAGTATTGCACAAACAAATGTCAAGGGATTTCCTGAACTACTGAGGTTACTGCAGCAAAGTAATGGCTCAAATGCACATTTTCCACAATATCTCCTGCACACACACACACAGAGCCACCCGCACCAAGACTAGAGTTCAAATAACAAACTTGGCATTGTGTGTGTCTGCCTTATTCAAACACTATCTGCAGCCCAGTTTCTCAAATTACTCTGCTTCCTATAGAACTAATTTTAAAATGAATCTCCCACTGACTTCAAGGGGCTTTCATCTCTTTAGGATGGAGACGAAAACTAAAAATGTGTGCCTGGTGCCCCAGAACGCTGAAGAATAAGTCTGTGTCAGCCGAGCTCAGAAGTGCTGAAGCAGCCCCAATTCCTCCCCGGGTGCTGACCATTAATCCCTGTGAATTCGTTCAAAGGGTTTTAAGTGATAAGCTAAGAGAAAATGGGCCCCAGGAAAAACACTCTTCTTTCGATTGACTTCATATCAGAATTCCATAGTCATATCAGCAATAAGATTGCTCAGTATTCAGTTCCTTTTGTGTTATGAATACAGAATGGTTTATCCTTAAATTTTTTTTTAACCTCAAAAAGATTTTGTACAAGGAATGCAGTTCAATGGCTGAATTATGAGAAACAACACAGGAAGTTGCTTTAAGCTCAGCATCTCAGCATCCTGGTGCATAATAGACTCCAAATGATTTCCAGGAAATTAAGGTTCTTTTAAATTGCTGAATAAGATGGAGAAATAATCTGGGAAGAAAACACACACACACACACACACACACACACAATGAGGGAAATTAATTATGGTGCAATTACCGCACAGCTGCTCCAGAAATTTGGAGATAACCCTGGCTTTCTTCTTTGTTCATCAGATATAATCTGATTATGCTCTCTGCTTGAAATATCTCTGGTCCTTCAATCTCCAAAAATAAATTCTCATTGAAGTATGACATTTCCACATCTACTGCCTAATTACTTTAAGAATGGGATTTGTCTTGTATCGTTTTAACCTAATCCTTTCACTCATATAGATAAGATCACAGTTCGGGGGATGGACAAGTGGATTTCTGCAGGAGAGTAATCTATCAGAATTCTTAAGTGTGCCATGGTCTTTCCTCCTCCGTGCTAATATTCTGACAAGGCATCAGTGAAGAAAGCTTTATTCATTTGTTCCAGTATCTTTCTTAAGCGTGTTTCTCCTTTCTTTCTTCACTGAGTCTGTCTCCAATTTGCTCCCCTATTCATCTCTTCTACTCTTCTTCAGAAATTTGTTATTTTTCCTCCTTTCTGCCATTGGTGTTTTTCTTCATATCCCTCCTCATACCTCTAAGAAAATTAACTCAAAGGCAATTAGTTGCATCAGTCTAAACTAAAGTATTTTAGTTTACCTCACCTCTCTTCCTAATCTAGATATAAAGCACTAATTAATATTTGCTTGGACTTTAAAATGTATGAAGTATTTTCACATCAATAGTGATAATCTTTACAATTCTTTAAAGATTTGTTATTAATTATTATCATTTTTGTAGGTAAAAAACAAGATTAAGAGATATTTCAAAACAGACACAAACAACACAGTAAAAGAGAGATTTGAACCTGTGTATTCTGGTTCCAAAGTTTGTTGTCATCCACTGCATCACAGTGACCCATTCAACCAAAAGCCTCTTAAACCACTACCCCTACAGAAATACTAACACACATCATAATTCTAGATAATAGAAAAATTCTATCATATCAAGGGAGACATTAATAGGTAATAAATACAGAACTCAGAAAATCGTGGTTTTGAATGTCATTGTCTGTCAAATCACATAAGGAATTAGAACCTAACCATGACAGACTGAAATCCTATTCCCAGCTATTGTTTATGAAATCAATTAGGTAGTCTATCCTCCTTGCCAAAAGCAGATAATTCAGAAGATATAGCACTTCTTTTAGGGTGACTTGTCGTATCAGCAGGAAGTCTTATCACATTAGAGTTTAAGAACAGACTCTTTCCTTGAGATAGCTGTGGAATGAATTGCTTTCCAAAGGGTTTTGCATAATTTTAATTTGCCTTTTTATTGCTATTAATGGACCATCTGTACCTGTGGTTTTCTATGAAATTTAAAAAGAATATACTGAGCAAGTCTTGCAATTTAAAATGCAGAAACATATAATTCAATCAGCCACGTCAAATAGAATGAGAAAGTGTATTGATAAATTCTGAAAATCATCAAAAATAAAGAATTTAATATCTAGAGTAGGTGTTCAAAAATTGGAACTAGTAAAAACTAATTAGAGTCAGCTATTAATTGTTGGCATGCCTTTTTTCTAATTTGTGATGCATGAGGAAACATAAAAGAATACAAGTGTTTAATTTCGAATCAAATACTTTTCCTTCTAATTGGATTAAAGTTAGAAATAAGGAATAACTCAAATTACGTGAACCAGTCTAAATTATGAACTGATCGTTAGTTTACTGTGGAAATTTAATGACATTTTGGAGAGAATTTTATAGTAGAATTTAATTCAGTTGAGGAACTCTGATTCTTCCCATTCTATCATAATTTTAAATCGTAAACTTTTCTTTTTTAGTTTTAGCATTTTTAACCCTATAATTAGGGATAGTTTTCAATGTTCATTCGTTCACTTACATGTAACGCTCGCTCACATTCCACAGGCCCAAGCTTTATCATATGGCCACCCTAGTTGCCAGCAATGCTAGCAATTGTGATCTCTTCCTGGGTATTCTTGCGCCCACTCTTGTGCCCTAAACATATATGAACTACTAAAAGAGATAAAAGCAGAATACATATTGGAGGGTTGTTGACAGAAGTCTGCCCCTTTGCGTATCCTTTTCTGCACAAACAAAGCATATCTGTCATCCTCGGTGGAGCCACCCATGGCGCATGCGTTTTCTGCATCTAGTTGGAAGTCCACAATCTACTAGTGTGCCATCCCCTTCTTGGGATCCCTCACGTATAAACTACGAGAGAAGTTATCCACCCCATCCAGCCCTACCACCCAATAGACAGCGATGGGGTAGAAAAATAATCCATTCATAGAGATAAAAATAGAAAACAGAGAGCACTAAGCGGTGCACAGCATTTAGGTCTCGATGTGTAGGAACTGTGAAATCCCATTCCTGCTTACCTCACTCTGATTTTGCTCCCTTGGAGCATTCTCTCAGTCACCATTTTTCATGATGTCTGGAGCCCTCTGGAAGTTTTCCCTTGGATTTTATACATTGTAGCCAAATCCAAAGTGAGTTTGGGAGGGTATGCTCTCTTGGGGGCTGTATAATTTTCACTGCCTGCTGATACACATTTGGGAACGTAAGGTCTTGCTTGTAGACCAGACTTGTGGCTTGCTTTCTTTTTTCTTTTTTTTTTTTTAGCAATATTAATGCCCTTAAGAATTGAGTGAAGCTTCTGTCTATTTGCTTTCCAATCAGATTCTGTGTAAAAATTATCATACTTGATGATCTCTCCTAAACAGTTCTCAGATCTGGAGATTCTGGTTTCTGTTCTACAGCCATCTCTCTGAGACCAGAGGTTGTGCTGAGAAGTTAACATGGTTTTAGATGATCTTTGTAACCAGGCTGAGCTCCCATTGTCTGACTGAAAGGCACAAATGGGAGGCTTTTGAGAAAGGCTCTGAGCAAGTCTTAGTCTGTTCAGGCTACCATAACAAAAATACCATAGACTGGATGGCTTAAACAACACACATCTAATTCTCACATTTCTGGAGGTTGAGAGTTCAAGATCAAGACACTGGCAGATTTGTTGTCTAGTGAGGACCCACTTCCTGGTTCATAGACGTCTGTCTTCTCATTGTGTCTTCACATGGTGGAAGGGGCAAGGGAGCTCTCCGAGGTCTTTTATAAGGGTGCCGACCCCATTCATGAGGGTTCCACCCTCATGATCTAAAGATTTCCCAAAGGCACCACCTCCTAATACCATCACTTTGGCGATTAGGTTTCAAAATATAAATCTTGTGGGGACTCAAACATTCAGCGAAGTATTATCATCTGTAGTTGGGACATACAAGCAAAGGATTTCCCCCTTCATAAGAGGCACCAATATTTGATCAAGTTAATGTTTAGACTACTGTCAGAGATAGACTCTCTGAGCAAGGTCTATTCCTTTTTATCTCTAGTTATACACGGGCAATCCTTACTCAAGCTTTCTGTCTTTTACTTGGCTAAAAGTGTCAAGGAGCAGATAACATAGACACATATTTAGTCTTTTCCTAATGATATTCCTTAGAGAAACAATAGTCATAGGTATGATCCACCTTTCTTTACAGTTGACAGTTTTACTAAATATTTTGCCAAGCCGTAACAAAGGTCGCTGGCCTTCCAGCCTACAATGCGTGTGTCCTTGTAGTCTACAATTCAACCACTAAGACAATGTCACATATTTTTAATAGCATCACACCTCTTAGGACACCGAGTTCTTTATTAGCTAAAGCATAGGCTAAAGATTTATTACAATGAAACTTTAAAATAGAAGGCCTGGAATTAGATAGAAGAATATTTCTCTCTTATGATAAGTGTGTGATCCCCAAGAACTGTGATTGGCCAGTTGGCCATATCATCTTCAACATGTGGCTTTCATCTTTGAGTCTTAGATCTGCTAGAGCTGCTGTTCTTGGCCAAGAATAAGAGAAACAAGGCTACATTGGGACAGCAACTTTATCTTTAAAGAAATAATCTAGAAGTTGCACATATTTCGGCAGTGCTTCACTGGCTGAAACATAGGCCCTGACTGCCTGGGAGAATAGGAAATACAGTCTCTAGCTAAATGGCCAAGTGCTCTGGTCACCAAATTCATCTCAGAAAAAAGAATGCATACTGGGGGACACAGTTTCTCTTCCGCCACTTTTTTCAGAGAACAAAAACCATAATGAAGGTTATCTTAAGATTCAAATAAATAAACTAATATACAAATACCTTGATAAAATCTACTAAGTATATTAATAATTTCCTTAATATAATTCATTTCTAGTATGGAAAAGACTTTCTCTTTTTAATGAGGAAGGACTTCATATTACTATTTATTTAAAATGAATATTAAGATTGATTCTTCATCAACACATACTATTTTTAGTTTTATAGCTTGGTCTTTTATTAGCCTACAAAGTATTTGCAAATATTAAGACCTTAGGCTTTTTTTGGTGTGTCCAATTATTTCCAAACACAGAAATTTCCAAATATATAATTAATTTTTTAAAAAAGACATATTTTTTGATTACTAGAAGAGACTTACTGACCAACAAAGTAGCTAATGATTCCTATTCTCATTATTCTATCTTTCTAACCTTAATTTAACCATGATCTTTATATACTTCATTTAGAATGTTTCTCGTGAATTCATTTTCAGTTCCAAGTTTAGTTAAATGTTTTTAGCCATTTGAGCTTAAATTTCTATCTCTGTGCATCAGACTTCTTGCAGACTCCTTTATCTATCACAAACAATCTCTATTAACTTTGCAAAGTAATGACACTTCGAAGAGCAACTCCTTCACTCATTCTCTTACTCTTTGGTATCATTCGCAACCGTATTTTTAAAGTTGCATTCTGCAGAGCCCTGGGATTCTGTAGAGATGCCAATACAGGACAGAGATGAGGGGTAGGATTTCCGTGGACTCTGAGCTCTTCAAATCCACCTCAGAGATAAAAGCTCGACACCTACCTTTGCTATATATTAGAGCTCTGTTTAAGATTTTCCTTGAGAAAAAGTTCTATGGTTTAAAATATACTTAAAAATCAGAAATCTCTGAAGTTCTGTGCCATTATTTCCAACTTCCTACAATTATCCTCATCTCATGAAGAAATTTAAGGAAAATCAAAGAGCCAAATGGAGCTTCCCGTGCTTAGAGCTCCAGTCATTCTCCTTAGTCCTCTCCAAACAAAAATACAAGTTAATTTTCCATTTCACTCTTTGAAATTGAAATATAAAAGCAAGCGAGTAATATGCCAGATCCCTCTTTCTGAAAGCTTTGCATGTGGAGCTGGATAAGCCGTTGTAACTTGATCGAATTGGTGACTAGAGCAGTGGAGATGGGGTAATATTTGTATTGGCACGTTAAACACTGACTAATGTCTAATTGTGATAGAAAAGTCTCACTAATTACAATTGAATAGCCAAGGCCACTAAGTAATTTTCTAGGTCCTCTAGTGATATGGTCACTTTGATTTATATCCTATTTACAGTTTCTTTAAAACATTGTGGAAATATTCTAGTTCCTCATATGAACAAGAACACCTTCATATTTTACTAGTCTTGAAATATCAGTTTAATACACTCCATTGAGGAGCACCTTCTGGAAGTGTTATCGTTTTGACCTCTATTATTTCAGTATGCCATTTAATGAATAAAGAATAAAAAGCAGGTTGGTGTCTTTTTGACTTTTGTCTTGAACTCAAAGTCTGGAAGAAAACTGCATATCGTACTGGCTTTGGTCTATAGCATGCCTTTCTAATGAACAAGGATTATGAAATTTTCTTTTCAGTCATACGTATTGGTCAAGGCAGGAGGTATTAAGGAAACAAACAAAAAGCTTACCCTTTTGAAATTTTAGAGCATTTACTTGGAAAAATGGAACTCAATTTAACTAAAGCATTCCTTCTTAGTATTTATTGTAGAGGTGGAGGTCAACATGGCGGGGAGGGGAAGAGTACTAGATTGTCAGGTTTGCCACTAATGAGATCTCAGTTTACCCATCTCTAAAGTATCAGGTTAGACTAGGCTAATCCATTTGGACTTCCTTGTCCAAATCATTGCCACCAATGTGGGAAAGTTTAGCACAATTATTCAGGACTTTACAGACAGTTCTCAAATGTACATATTTCAAAACTAATTCTTAAAAAATTCATATTAAAGTACTAGATAGGGAAAAAAACCTGAGCATCCTAACTCATCTTTGACATACATGAGCATTTTAAATTTCAATTATGTTAGTCTTTTAATTCAAAAAAAAAATCACCAGTTATACTTACCCAAATATCGAGGGTTCTATCAAAGGAAGACAGGCTTTCTACAGCTTTCCTTTTCTAAACTATCATCCTTGAAAAGAAGCTAATGAAAATCATAGTTGGTTGAGATGGGTCATGTTTCGCTTCGTTTTGTTCTATTAAAAGAGTATTAAAGGAGAACTAGAGACTTAATTTTACTTATTCATAATGCTGTTTGTGCCAAATTTCTTTTTAAAAGCAATGCATAATGGTTTTAAAAGTATAAAGATCATTTTGTTTTAGAACGGGTATTGCTGATTAAATAACCCTAAATTTGCTTTTTAATCTTCAGAGGAGGGTTACTTAGCATTGTTCAACCATAGTTTTTCCAGTTGCTCACATTAAAGAGAGATTTTCAAACTCAGCCAAATGCATTTCTCTATAATACTCTGGAGAGCAGGCACTTGGCTTTTATTTTCTGGGACAGAGTTTTGAAAAGGCTTAAGGCATTTGTTTTAATTTTAATTCCTGAGGCCTTTAAAATAACATTCTGGAGTGGTTGGAGAAGGTTGTTGACTATAACAATGAGTTTCCTTGGACTCAGCCCAGCGCTGCTATTCAGGGTTGATTAAAATGATGGATTTAGACCTAGCGGCTCTTTAAAGGGCTTTATATTCATTTATTTGGTACAAATAAAAAAACACAGGACTGATTTTTCAACAACAAAAAATCAGCAAGCAGGGATTTTTTTGTGATTTTTCTAAAGTGATAAATACAGCTTTGAACTGCTACCTGGGACGAGCCCTACTGTGTACAGAAAAGTAGATTTCTCGCAAGTGTCTTTCTAACCAATGGAATATAATCTTCCCCCTTGCTGTCAGTCTTGTGCTTCATTTCTCTTATTTGAATGTAACGGTTTACAATTTATCTGTATTTCTATCATAAATTTGTGGGCATAAACAAATAAATGTAAACAATATCTGTATATACTTTTACACTAAGGCCTGTCTGGATTTATAGAGGTTAAATGCAGTGGGTTTAAGTAACTACTAATTTAAGTCTAAATATATTTTACTTTTATTTGTGTGGATAACACAAAAGAAGATGCAATGACTGAGGCTTCCTTCATTCATTCAAGCATAGGATTTAGTTCAGAATTCTTTCCACTGTACACTTAACTTCAGCACCACATTCTACACTCTGTCTAGAGTATGAGGACTATCACAGGAGAGCATAGGTTGGCCCAATTTTACGTTATAGATGGGTCTTTATCAGTTCAGCTTCTCTCAAAAGTTATACACCAAGATAATTATAATATTTCTGACACCACCTACAAATAGAACTTAAATGCTATGGAAGTTTCTGCCAAGGTGGTACCCTGGTACATGTAGTAGAAAGAGTACAGCTTTCTAATTCTGCCTCTGACTCATCATAGTTAGGTAGGCAAATCACATAATTGCCAAGACCTTCAGCGTTCTGATCCATAAAATGGGTTATTATGCAGCTTAAAAGAGATAATGTGGGGGCTGACCCCGTGGCCGAGTGGTTAAGTTCGCGCGCTCCGCTGCAGGCGGCCCAGTGTTTCGTCGGTTCGAATCCTGGGCGCGGACATGGTACTGCTCGTCAGACCACGCTGAGGCAGCGTCCCACATGCCACAACTAGAGGAACCCACAACGAAGAATACACAACTATGTACCGGGGGGCTTTGGGGAGAAAAAGGAAAAAATAAAATCTTTAAAAAAAAAAAAAAAAAAAAGAGATAATGTGAGATATTTATCTCAAACTAGAAACTCAGAAAAGTTCTCTTAGAACTACTCTTCCCAGTTCATTAGCTGTACTTAGATCACAATACTTGCATCTAAAATTGTTATGAGATAAATAAGGAAGGAAATAATCATCTCACCTTCGACAGCATGATTTCCTATAGAAGTCCCTCAAACAGAGGCTTGTGGAAAGTGCTCAAGCACTATCTGACTGGCATAGAGCAATGTGATTGAATGTGGATGTGAGCAGCTACATCCACGTGAGGATGTGCACTCATGGGGGTGCTGCTTTCCTTGGAATAATCCTAGTGAGGTGATGAGGACTCCACTCTAACTTCTAAGGGCATCACCTCACAAAAACTTCTCTATTTCTAAAGATGATTTATTTTTGTTAAAAATATAACACATAAGGGTCAGCCCCATGGTGTGCAGTGGTTAAGTTCCATGCGCTCCACTTCAGTGGCCCAGGTTCTCAGGTTCAGATGCCAGGCATGGATGTACATCACTCATCAGCCATGCTGAGATGGCAACCTACATACAAAATAGAGGAAGATTGGCACAGATGTTAGCTCAGGGCTAGTCTTCCTCAAGAGAAAAAAGAAAAAGATTGGCAATGGATGTTAGCTCAGAGCAAGTCTTCCTCACCAAAAAAATAAAAAACAACAACACATAGTTACAAAAATGAAAACGAAAAACTATTTGAGATGACTACTATTAAAATGTTGATATTTTCTCTGTGAGCATATGTACATATATAACTTAGTTCCTACTATGGATAATTTTATAATCTACTCTTTATCAAACCATCAAATGTTTGTGAAAATCCAAGTTTCAATTGCTGTACAATTATCTGTGATACGAACCTAGCGTAATTTTTAGCCATTACCCTATTGGGGAACATAAAATTGTTTCCAACATTTTGCTATATAAACTAACACCACAATCAAGCATTGTACATTGTTCTGTCTGCATCTCTTATTTTTATTCTAAGAGATTTCTAGAAATTCAATTTGTGGTAAAAAATTTAAATATTTTGACTATTCGCCAATTTTAAGTGTCTGAGTGTATATAGTAAAGCGACTTATATTCTCATTGACACTGAAGCAATTTATATTCTCACTGACAGTATTTAAAATGCTCATCTTACTATTCCCTTACCAGAGACAACTGTTATCATTTTATATACACATACACACATGCTTGTAAGGATCATTTTTAGAGCTTATTTATTCAAGCTAGTGCAACACTCTTGTTTTCCTTCCTAATATTTAGTCTCACCAACACAACTGAACTTTCCTATTAATAAGTAAAGCTTCTTACCATCCTTCATTATAATGCATATCCTAGACTTTATATCAAATATTTGTTTAAAGCTATCCTTTAACATATCAACGGATGCCTTAGGCCATCAATATGGTGAGCTGTATTCTTAGATGAGTTCTAATGTAAATTTCACTAATACTAGAATTTTCTTGCGAAATTAAGCAAAATAAGAACTGGAATAAAATTACTATTTAAATTAGTATAATGAGAATTAAATTAAAGTTTTAGAATATTGACAGTGAAAATGCTCTCATTCATTGCAAAACAGAGCCCCTTAATAATAAAGATTTAAAGGGACGAGGCTAATACATTTGTACGCACAGACTAATTATTTTAAATATGTTTATATACTATCAGAAGAGTCTTTATTTCTGGAGACCTAATTTAATGCAAGTATGTTTGCTCTCAGAGAATGAGAATAAGACAAAGCCACTGGGATTGGAATTGTGGTTTGGTCACTTATTGCCTTTGTGACCACGGTCAAATTACTTAATTTGTATGGTCATGCAATTTCTCATCCTTTAAATGATTAAGAGAATATCTGCTTCTCAGAGTTGTTAGAATGGCAAGATTTAAAAATCCATGTATATGTTTCTTGAGTATGATAAATATTCAAAATAGGGGTTTTGTATATGAGACTATCTTTGTGAGGTAATAAGAGCATCAGTTTTCATAATAAAACATTGAGAAAGACTTCCTCAGGGAGAATTTGTTTACTACCCCACAGCCAAAAACTACAGAAGTATTTGTTCTTCAGAAATTCCAATTCTTGAACCCATCTTAAAGATAGCAGAAGTTCCACTTTTTTCCAGAAACCTTAATTTTCCCTGTTTTTTGGTCAAAAACCTTAATTTCTGTCCTTTTAAACTACTTCCTTGGTCTCTGAAGATTTTAGTACTTGGCTAGGTTCCGCCTAGATTTAGGAAGTAAAATATGAGACATACAAAAAATTTTTTAGAAAGTGTTGAAGGCATCACAAAGGTAACTTCTTCCTGGCAAGTTGGGGAATCTCACTCACTTCTGCTTTCAAACAGCCTTTAAAACACAAACCCTTTAGATTGTATTTGGAAGCTTAGCATTTTTCAAATGTTGTCCATAAACACAAGATTTAAAATTGTTCCCTTTGCTAAGCTATCATGGAGAAAGCCTATGTAAAAAATAGAAACCATTTCACGCAAAGATCGTAAGGAATATTATGATTCTCTCCTCAGATGTCTGTGACCATTTGCTATCTGTTCTTTCTTACTACCTTGTTACACAAACACAATTTTGCTGTTTTCAATCTTCCTTTGGGGTTCTTCTTTAACACACAGGCCTCCAAACTTTCTTCAGTGGAGCTTTGGCCCCTTGCTAATCCATGTTAAGAACATCTTTTGTGAACACCAATTAGCAAATGAGAAAGAACAGACTGCCTAGAAGAAGCTGAAATTGCAGCTGGGGGGAATTAGATGAGACAAAGAAAGCGTCCTTAACATTAAGTTCGGTTAGTCTTTGTAATAGGTTTTAAAGAATGTATCACTTTTTTTAGAAGTGTTCCAGCAAATCTTAAGCAAATGACCTAGACATTTCTCATTTTTATCAGGGAATAATAAATATTAATGAACAAATGCCCCAATTTCTTTTTCCTTTATTCAAAGCCGAGTTTCATCTGCAGCTGGCTAACTTGAATATTACAAGTTGTCACTACATCACTACTGCCACTACTCAAGCAGTTACATGCCTAGAACTGTAACAATATGATCGATATAAATCTTGCTCCTTCTACCTTTGAAGGTCACAATTGATCTTGGATTGCCAATACTCTTCCATAGAAATTCTTCTATGGTAGCTACATCTTGAGAGCTTAATTCTTAACAATTTACATGTCTACCATTCAATGTACTGCATGATATTATTTTGTATACTACAAAGTTCTAAATAGTCAACTCAGAATACTAGATATCCATAAATGAAGATCTTTTCAGATTTTAAAAAAACTGAAGAATTTCAGATTCAGTGGGTGAAGGAAGGAGATCACTGATCAGAAAGATGAATCATGAGGTCAAATCCAGAAAAAAGGGGAAAAGGCCATTTCCTTTGCATGGCAGTGGTCAAGGCAAGTAGTTAGAAATAAATCTGTAAATAATGCAGAGTTACAGAAGCATTTCTATGGTGCTGGACATGTCAGATTCTTAGAAAACCAATAAAGTAGATAGCAATGGAGAAGAGCATGTTTTTATATTCTCAGCTTGCCCTCATATAGAAAGAACTATGGTGGCGTGAGGTAAAGTTTGCTAATTTCTCTCTCCCTGAGCTGTGAAACCTCTTTTGCAGATACAAGCCATTGAAATCGCCACTACGTAGCTACCATGTAAAGCCTAACCATATAAAACTGCCATGCCATTTTTTGACTACGTTTGATTCTAAAACTGATAATTTAACACGGATCCCCCTAATCAGACATGTCTTGACAGGGTCATCATTTTAGTTTCCTGGGATTGCTGTAACAAAGTGTTCCTGGACCAGAAGTAGTAGAGACAATGTGAAGGGACACATTTATGATCATATTAATTTGAATATCTTAAAAATATGGTATACGAAAGGGGAAATATTCTCATTAAAAAGGCCAATATTGTCAGAAACATTTTCTAATTACTTGGAACACTCCAGAATAAGCTCAAAATACTAAATTGTTATGCTCCTTGATTTTTGGAATACTTTGGTTATAAAAACCGCTAACCTTTGGAACTGCTTAAAGATCGTCTGCTGGGCATTTGTTATTCAGCGTCAGGGCTGTGGATGGTGAAAGGACTCGTGACAAAAGTGTTCAGGTTGGCAGTGGCTTCCCCACTAGAGTAGAGGCAAGGTGAACATGTAGACAACCTTTGGGTGCTTTTCTGTGCAGAGCACCAGAAGAAGACTTCAAGATACACAAACATACATTGACAATTGCGTTGCTTCACAGAAGACTTTATCCTTATATCTCAAATTGAAGGGACTGTCTGACAAATTCTTAGCATATACAATGCTTTCTCTCTCATGCTAAAGCATTTTAGAAAAAATATGCTACCTCCAAATGACTTTTGCAGGTCCATGGAGTGCATTAGGAGAACACCAGACTGTGTCAGGAGGCAGGAAATTTATTCCTGACTCTGCCACTAGTTAGCTGCGTGATATTGGCCAAGTTGGTTAAATTCTCTGGGCCTGTTTCCTCATTCTTAAAATTGGTGGACACTGGACTTATGATTATCAAGGTCCCTTCCAGATATAAAATTATTTCTTCCTTCTATATTTCATGGCATTATGCGTGTGCTTAGTATTACCAGTCAACTTAAATAACAGAAAAATCGCCTTTCCCCAATTTTTGTCTGAAGCATTATCTGGACCAACGCTTCATAGGCAGTGCTCTATAAATTCTTAGGGATTCTTCTCAAAGCCCGGGATCTACACAAGTTGGTAAAGGAAAGTTCTTAGCAGATAGCTTTACCAGACTTCTTCTCTGACTTCTCACAGGCAAGTTCCGGTTCTTTCTGCTTAACATATTGAGCTCTTTGTAAAATATTATTTGAAGGAAGTATTTTTCATTTTTAAAAATATGAAAACTGCTGATCAAAGCTATTTGACAGGAGTGGATCAACCTGGTACTGGAATAATTCTGTACTCAATGTCTTTCTTACATAACTGAATTATAAACTTTTGATTTCATGACTAGATCAAAGATAGGTAAGTTTGGCATGTTTTAGGAAGTTTGAAATATTAACTCATCTTGTTTTATAGGTCACACCAATTTCCTTAAACAATTTACTGTAGAAATAATCAAATTGGTTTGGATGAAATAAAATTAGATCACTTTATATATATTAAAAAAATAGGTCCAAAAATGCTGAAATCCTAAAATTCTGTATTAAGCAGCTATTGAGTTGAGTTACATATATATTCTTTAAAGATTAATCTTTATCTCAATATTCTCTTTTTGAAGTTCTGCTGTTTTTCATTGCACTTTGATGATGTCGCAGTTACACACCAAACAGGGTCCTACTTTTGACTGTTTTGCATGGAATTTTGTGCTGAAGAAGAATGTTGAAATTGAAAAGCAAACATAGTTCTACAATTCTGAACTCTGGTGAGAAGTGTATTGGAACACTTGGCATAGGCTTAAGGTTTCTCTGGGCTTCTCCTGTCCTTTGCCCGGCCCCTCTGTGGGTACAGACAGCAGCCTACCTGCCCACCCTGGTTACAAGTGTATAAAAGATGGACCAGAAAGAAAAAGACCGAGACAGGCCTACCTTAAGGAGGCAGGCTCTGCTCCAGCCTGCTTATTTCGTTAACAAGCAAAGCAATAGGGAGAAGAGGAAAGCCAGGTCTGGCCTGAGGACCAGACTGGTCCAATCCTGGGTCTAGAGAAGAAAATGTGACAGAAGTGGTCCTGAATGGGCTCAGGCGTTGTCCATGATTGATCACTGTCTGATCAATGAGCTGGACAGCTTCTCTTCTCTTAGTAGAAGCTCAGAGGAGCTGGACTGCCAGTGAAAGAGAGAGGATCTGTCAATTTTCACAGAATTGCTGTTTAAAATACATCTCAGGAAATGAAGGAAAGTGATCAAAAGGTACAAATTTCCAGCTACAAGATGAATAAGTACCAGAGATATAATGGACATCATGACGACTATATCCAACACTGCTGTTTGATACATATGAAACTTGTTAAGAAAGTAGATCCTAAGAGTTCTCATCACAAAGAAAAAATTTGTTCTTATTTTTTTTTTACCTTTTCTTTTTTATTGTATCTATGCGAGATGATAGATGCTAACTAAACTTATTGCGCTAATCATTTCACAATACTTGTAAGCCAAACCTTCACGCTGTATACCTTAAACTTACACAGTGATGTATGTCAATTATATCTCAATAAAACTGGGAAAAAATGCGTCTCACATATGATCACACGACTCATTCACCCAGTCCTTCAATGCTTGGTTTGGATTTGAATCTTGACCTTGTGATTCTTAAGTTTGGTTAAGTTACTTAACCTCTCTAAGCTTCATTTCCCTCACTCGTAAAATGACAATAAGGCATGCAATCCAAATGATTCTTGAATGATTTAAATCATGTCAGAGTGTTAAAACATTTAGCTCAGTTCTTGGCACGTATGAAATATGTGACAGCCATTATTGTAATGAATAGAAAAAGTTATATCTGAGAATCCAAAACTCAACACAGGATTATTCATTCTCCAAAGATGTAAGTTTCCCATAATGTGTTCTGCATAATACTAATCTTAGAAGATAAAATGTATGAGGTTAAATAAATTTGGCAAAGTATTGAATCAAATTCTCCCTTTCTGAAGATTTGCTTTAGCCCATTGGAGGCTCTGAGAAGTCTTAAGGTAAGGGGTTAACTTTGTTTAACCCAGAATTTTCTGAACATATTTCAACACAAAAGCTCTTACAAAAATGACTTCCATTACTTTTCTTACAAAACTTGTATTCTGCAGAAAATGTTTTGGGAAATATTACCTATAATAAAAGAGTTTACTACGTAAATTCAAAACAATAATATAGGAGTCATACTCTTGCCCCACTCTCTCGTGCTATTTTGTTTGAACTTTACTACACTCTGGAAGGGGGCTAGGAAGGTATGGTTATGACCATTTCACAGCAAGAAAGCAAGCCAATGTTTTGTGACTCTGGATGAAATGACACAGCCAGTAAGTGGTAGAATCAAGATTTACAGCCCGGTGTTTTAATACCCAGGCCAGATCTTTCTCCCCGTAAAGCCCTGCTTTCCCCCTAAAAATATTACCTAAATGCCTGGTGTGTGTCTGAATATTTTCTACATGAAAGCTTTGGGTTTCAGACTTTTACAATAAGTTTTTGTTTTCCCACAGAGGGAATTTAACTTCTTGTTTCCCACTTTGTGCCACTCCTGTCATACATGTTGTCTCTGCTAGGCTAGACAGAGTGATTATGCAAGTGAGCAGGCATTATGAAGAGGGCATGACTGAACATCAAGCACTGTTGTTTTTTTCTTTTGTTGAAGAGAATTTGCCCTGAGCTAACATCTGTGCCAATCCTCGTCTATTTTATATGTGGGTAACCAACACAGCATGGCAGCCAACTAGTGGTGTAGGTCTGTGCCCTGGGAACCAAAGCCAGGCCTCCAAAGGGTAGTATGCGAACCTTACTCACTAGGTCATGGGGCCTGCCCCAAGCACTTTTGGATATGATGAGCTCACCGTCTCAAAATCAAGGGACATACATGCCTTTTATGTAAAAACTTTTTAAAAAATCAACTCTGCAACTTCTCTGATGTGACAACCTGTAGGTAGAAGGGCAATAATGAAGACTATTATGATGTCCATATTCAGAGAGATTCCCGACTCAATTTACTTTGTGCTTGGAGAAGCTGAACTTGGAATTGGTGGGTAAAGAATCAGTGGGGAGCTTTCCATGACAAACAACCATGGTGGTGCATAAATTAAAGCAAGCAACGTTGTTGCCCAAGGTCAGAGACCATTGAGAATCATTTCTTGGTCCAGGGATGCTGGGATTTGGTCTGAAGCTTCAACAGCTGTGGCAACAGCCAAACAGGGTCTCATAGTTTCGATAGAGGCCCCTAAAGATGTCATTCAACATCGTTCACTCTGATAGTTATTAGTTGTGTGACTTTGTCCTCTTTGAGCCTCGCTGTAAGCTGGGGCTGTTAATGCCTCTTCATATAAAGTTTAGATGAAATCTACAGGTAAATGTATCTGGCACGGGATTCAACAAATGGTAGGTATTATTAAGTATTTTTTCAAAAAGTAGAACCCAGTGAGGTCATTTCTATATTCCCCATTTAACTCATAAAGGTAAGTAAATCTCAGAGAGGTCAAAAATGCACTTCAAGTCATGGTGATGTTATGAAGTGGGCATTGGGATTTAATTAGATCTTGCAACTCTAAGTAAATCCTTCTTCTCCATTCTGCCTTCCCTTATTTATTTTCAAAACATAAGGGACAGGGCTCAGTTGAAGTGTTTCTCAAGTTCGCATCATATACAACATTTAAAAAAACTCCTTAAGTCTACAAAGATTCTTAATGATTAATCACATTTAAACATGGTGCGGGAGCTGTGTTATCATCACTCTTTTCTGTGAAGGAGATCTTGTACCAGCGTGGCTGGTGTGGCCTGAACACTCGAGCCCACTCATAAATTAGGTATCTTACTTCACTCTGATCCCAGCAACTTCACAGAGAAATAAAACTCAGGGGCAGATCTTGGAAGAGAAGCCAGATATCGATTAGTTCTTACGTGCTGACTGCTATGGGAATTTTTGAGTTTCACACAAATGAAAGTACAAATTGTTTTTGGAAAGTGTTGCAAGAGCTTTATATAGATGATTTGTTCGTTATTTATTTATCAAATATCTCTCTCTCACACACACACACAAAGCTTAAACACTTATTTGGACAATTTTGTCTTCAGCTTATGTATGAATACTCACCCACCACAGGTAGCAAAGACGGGAGTGAATACGAACAGAGAACAGAGCAGCCTGTCCCTATGTGCTCTACAAATTGAGTTAAAATGTAACCTTGAACGTAAACTTTGTCATGTCCCTTCTGCTATTGATTTCATTTAACTAGTTCAACATGGCCAACAAAATAAATATTACATAATGCTTTTTAGCATTTGGGTTTACTAAAGGGAGTGGTTGAATGAATTTATTTGTGAGTTGAGAATCATGTGACATCTCTGCCATTTAGAGGTTAAATAGTTAGTCCTTCATTTAACAAATATGTATAGATTGTCTATTATATGCCAGCTCTTTGATAGGTATTTGGAATAAAATAATGAGGAAAATATATATGGTCTCTACTCTTAAGGAATTTATTATTTTGAAGGAAAGGCAAACATTAATAAGCCTAAAAATAAGTACCAGGAAGAGAAATATGGAACACCATGAGAGAATAAGAGAATCCAGCCAAATTTGGAGAGCTAGGAATAACTTCAGTGAAGAAGTCACCTTGAGGGGCCGGCCCATGGTCAAGCGGTTAAAGTTGCACATGCTCCGCTTACACAGCCCAGGTCTGAGTGTTCCAATCCTGGGTGCAGACATACTCCACTCATCAGCCATGCCGTGGAGAAGTCCCATACACAGGATAGAAGAGGACCGGCACAGATGTTAGCTTGGGGCTAATCTCCCTCACCAAAAAAAAATGTCATCTTGAGAGAAGATAAGGAGAATAAGTTAGAGTTAGTGAGGGAAGGCACAAAAGGAAGAACATGGCAGACAGAATGTGCTGGAAGCCTCTAGAAAGCAAAAAAGAGTACAGTGCACAAAGAAGACTGAGTGAAGGCCATTACTGTTGGAGTTAAAAGAGAAAATGTGATATTGATGTATGATGAGAATTGGGAAAGTACAAAGATGAGACCCAATGGAATCTTGTGGGTCATAATGAGAATTTTACGTAGGTGGAATGCAATGGGTTAATACAATGGGTCAAGGTGTTTCAACACATCTTGTTTTCCTTGAAATGTGTAATTAATATACTAACCAATTCGACTAGCTTTAATTAAATTGCTGTTATTATTATTATTTTCCACATAATCTGCCAGATTGGCCATGTAGTTAATTCTGTCATTTGAGGTTGTCAAAACCACTTGTTTTACTGATTTTCATCCTGGGACATAGCAATTACCTAACATATGGTTTGGTTAAAAACAAAATGTGCAACTTTAGCAAACATATGCATTTTTAAAATATGATGCTTTCCTCCATGTCAAGAATATACAAAAATCTATTGAAATGTAAATGTCAACTTTAAGTGTCAACATGATTTTAAAGTTCAGTGTAAAAAGTCCAAAAGTAAATACTTCTCAGATTTTGTAAAACAATTTTTATAGCTCCCTTTTATGATTATATTTTGGCTCAAGAATGAGGACATTTCATCTTTTATTTGTCTGTGGATGCCTGGTGTAAACATTTTTCCTAACTTCACCTTTCTTTTCTTTCCACTGATCTCTTTAACAGGAACAATTTTTGTAACGTTTATGGGAAACATCTATTATAGCATATTATCTAAGATTTGGCTTCTTGAGTGTTCTCTGGGCTATGCAGTGGATATTCCAAGGATTTGCCTGTCTCAATAAATACAGTTAATAGAAAGAGAAATACTATAAGAACATTTTATAATAATATCAATAAGTAATGTTTTATAGCACATTTCCACTGAGAAAGCATTTTAAGATACATGATTTTGAGTAGTTAACAACTCTGGGAGATACAGTGAGTATCGTTATTTCCATTTTATAGCCCAGAAAATTGAAGGACAGAAGCAAAGTTCTTTGCCAAAGGACATTCAATGGTTGGCCCATGGTAAAATCTATGTCTTCTGTTCCATGTCTCATTCTCCTTTTGTTACTTCACTATCACTACTCTCTATATAAATCACAGCCTGTTGAATTTGTAAAGGTTTGGCAAATTGGAGACGTTTTTCCTCAACTTTCTAATATCAGAATCTGTGGCAGTGGAGAGTATCCCAAGAATGGAGCTCATCATTTCAAAGTAATACTTTTCCCTTTTGACATCCCTCCCTTGTGTTTTCAATTACCTCCTCAACGTATGGATGTTCTGAGACTCAGATAATGGTGCTCTTTTTTTCAAAAACTGAAATTATAATATTTTTCTCTAAGCATCCTCTCTTCTTTGTTTCCATCTTAGTGTTAGTGATGGACCTATTCTTCCTGTCACTGAAGATTTCAGCCTCATTGTGATTTGAGATCCCTTCTTAATTCCTTTTGACATACAGAATGGATGAATCCAATCATTTTTTTCTTGCAGTGCTGCTTGATAGTGTCTCTCCCTCTTTCCCTTCTGAAGTGCTGATCTGGAGAGAGACACCCAGTTCGCATATATTTACATTCTCAGGAAAAGACTCAACCCTTCCTTTCCCACTGTTGTAATCTCCAACAAACTGACTGCTAGGGTTTCTCTTGTAAGGGCCACACATCTCATTGAAAAGATCAGGATGAATTAATTAAAACATTTACTCAGTTGCATTTATACTCAGAACATCCTCATAAGATTAGGAATTTTACATAAGGGGATTTTCTGGTTACCTGAAGTATATTCCTTTATACATCGATTTTTTTTTTAATTTGTTACCCAAATGTCTCCAAGCCAGTGAGGCTAGAGATAGCTGAGTTTTACAGACTCCTTTATTCCCCTCTGCTCATGTCCCACCTCCACTCCTGTAGCTTTTGCCAATTATTTCTAAGTATCTCCAGAAGGACTTGACAAAGTATTTGATATTGGACCTGAAGTGAGTTCTCTCACTCATTGCGCCACATTCCAATCATTGATACCAGGTGTAGTGGAAGAAAGTAGGAATTCTATTGCAAAGCACTGAGCAAGGAGAACAGGCAGCTAACACTATAATCCCAAACTCCTCGAAAAGCTACAAGAAAGGGTTTTATTTGGGGTTTTAGATTGCAGCAGAGGAGATGTGGCCTGCTGGTCGGCACTTTCTCACTAGCCTGCATTTGGCCTTGTGACACTGCTTGCAGGGAGGAGGGTGGTGAGGTAGGGGAATCCGCAGTTGGCTATCTCTGCTTGTCTGCCTCTGGGTGGATGATGGATTCCAGTGCCAGGAAGTTGAGGAGTTGGCCTCTAGGAAGCTTCATAATATTCTCTGGATATTAGTTTCCCTGTAATAAAACTTTAAAGGACCCATAACTAGCCAAAATATTAGCATGAGGCCACCTGGACTCTAACAATTTTTAACTTCTATTTCCTTTGTGAAGTTCAGAAATACAAAGGTTTTAAAAAAAAAACTGATATTTTCATGTGAGTGTAACTTAGAGCAGCAGGGGTAGGGGATGAGCGTTTTTGGTTGTAACCCCATACATGCTGGGTTCAATGTAGGGGGACTGATATCAGGGCGGATATCATATTCACACTGCTCCAGTGGACACTGCATTCTCCCTTGACTTCTTTGGGAAGTCTAGTTGTCTCCTGACCCTGGAGCTGCTTCTCCACAGGGTGCATGGCCTCTGACCCTGCCCCACTGGGCTCCAACTTTTTTGCCAGATGGCAACACTGCTATTCCATTGCGCCTACCACGCAAAATGAACTTTGCCTTCCCCTCTCTCCTTAGCTCCAGCTGCTACCAGATGCTGCCACTCCACTAGGTTCTGGGGGTCCCATTGGGATTCCAAACTGCTCTTTTGAGTGTTAAAATCTTTACTGTTGCTCTTCCGGGGGCGGCTCATTGATGGCTGCCTGCATATTCATTGTGCTAAAGCCACAGGGTAGCCTACCACAGAGACTGGAACCCTAAAACAACAACGTTTGGGTTAACATCTGTTTACGGTTCAGTTGAAACAACTCCCTCGAGTTTTATTTGTTTGTTTTGTTTTGTGGGATCTTAGGCCCAGGTCACTGATTTAATGATTTTTATCACTGATCTGCACAAAGTCCCTCTCGAATTTATTCACTTCTCTATATACTCCTTTTTATCTCTATCACTCACTTCCATTTCCCTTTTTCTTCATAGTCAATAAGTCTCATGTGCTTAATGCATATCCTTTTGATCTTGTAACTATGCTGTTAAAATGTATATTGTTATTTTGAATGAATTTTATATTGTGCCATATATTACAACTATTTTTTCATCTTGTCACTAAGCTTTCAGGTTTGCTGTAAGTACACCTAGTCTGTTGTTTCTTTTCTTTTTCTCTCCCCAAAGCCCCAGTACATAGTTATATATCCTAGTTGTAAGTCCTAGTATTTCTATGTGGGATGCTGCCATGACATGGCTTGATGAGTGGTGCATATGTCCACGCCCTGGATCTGAACTGGTGAACCCTGGGCCACCAAAGCAGAGTGCACGAACTTAACCACTATGCAACCAGGCCAGTCCATACTCTGTTGTTTCCGACTGTTGCATGTGTAACCATGGCATTTTGCCCATCTACTTCCAGTGATGAACACCTAAATTGTAGACAACTCATCATCAACTCAAGTAATGCTGCAATTTACAGGAGGGATCCTGCCCCTATATGGTCCTGTGTGTGGACTTATTTGAAGTACATACCTAGAAGAATTGCTGAGTGATAGAGTATACACACACCTCTCTTAACTATGCGTGTTCAGGATGCCCTGCAGAATAACAACACCTGTCTACATTCCGACCACTACACAAGGATTTCTATCCATATCCACACAAGGCTAACACTTACAATTTTCTGGCAAAGCACTGATGTTCACCAACATTTTGATTGTCCTTTCTGGGAATAAGATAGTGTTGTACTTTCCCCCACTTTGAAGTTAGACGTGGTGATGTGACTTGTTTTGAGCAATGGAATATATACAGAAGTGATATGAGAGTTGGTACCTGGGTTGCCAGATGAGGCTTATTACCAGGTCAATTTGTTGTACCTGGCTACATCTCTCTTTGTTTTGAGCTCCCTTCCATGAGATCCCTTCTAGTGAGTTGACATTGTGAGGTCCCTCAAATATTCCCCAGACATAACCAAGTAAACTTGAATCTCCATCATTAGACATGGACCAGCCTCAAGATGAGATCCCTGGCAGAGATATCTACAATGTGCCCACCTTTTCCCTCTTTTTCAGATAGAGTTTATTGAGTATTTTCTTGATGGCCAGGTCCATCATTTAGAATATCAAATACTACAAAATACTGCATTAGAAAGATGCGTTCAGGAACTCCTGACATGTACAAGGCAGTGTGACCTCAAGCTAAAAGAGCCCAGAAAACGACGCTGTGTGAGATCTTGTGTCTACTTTTCTACACTTTCTGTTCTCCTTCATCCTATCACTCTGCAGCTACTCTTCTTCCTGTCGGTGTGCTTGCTCCTTCAAGTGCTCTCTATTCCTCTCCCAGGCTGTAAGCTCCACGGAAGCAGGAGTAATTGCTGTTTTTATCACCTCTGCATGCTCACCACGTGCCTGTCTCATAGTATGAGCTTAATTAATCATCTTGTATTTGTTGTTTTGAATATATATGATTTGCAAAACACGAGAGGTAAGATTATTGTAACTGGACCTGAAACAACTGTAAATATTTCTTGAGGGAGGGACTGAGGGGTCACTACGGATAAAGTGAAGAGGCTTTAGTGCAAAATTTAATGAGCTAATTTTGGCTCATTAAGGATCCTTTGTGCTACATTTTTTAATGAGTTATAATTGACATACAATTATATGAGTTTCAGGTGTACAACATAGTGATTTGATATTTTTATATATTTCAAAGTGATGACCACAATAAGTCTGGCTAAGATCCATCACCATACATAGTAACAATTTTTTGGGGGGGATGAGAACTTTTAATATCTACTCTTTTAGCAACGTTCAAATATACAATGCAGTATTGTTAACTATAGTCTCTATGCTCTACATTACACCCAGGGACTTATCTGTTTATAACTGGAAGTTTGTGCCTTTTGACTGCAGGTTTTTAAATTACTGATTCGCAATTCTGCACCAATTAGTTGAGGTTACACAACAAATGTTTTTTGAAATAAATGCTGTTATTATGTTAAAAGGCTCTTTTTTTAATGTTTGGTAAGTCAAGAGCCCAATACCTTTGAAGTAT
Organism: Equus quagga; assembly: GCF_021613505.1. Taxonomy (NCBI): domain Eukaryota; kingdom Metazoa; phylum Chordata; class Mammalia; order Perissodactyla; family Equidae; genus Equus; species Equus quagga. Next base: position 28,898,360 of record NC_060285.1, read on the forward strand.
TTAGGGTAAAAAAAAATCCTTCAGGGAGGACATTAGGATTTTTTTTTCTGGACCTGTGTTCTCTTATCTATAACATCATCTATAATATCAAATGTCTAGACCAGATCATCTTTTAGCCCCATCTTCTCAGATATGCCATTCATTCTATAATTCTAGGTCAAAAGCTTTTAATTTTTTAATTGAAATCCCCCACATTTTAATATTCACAGATATTTTTAAATATCCAGATGCGTAACTTTAGTTTTATAGATAAAATATCCAGATGTGTTGGTATCCAGGGTCTACTTTTGGAAAAAAAGGGAGGCCTTATTTTAGAAACGAAAATTGTTTTTTTACATAGCCCACAGATGAATACATTTTAATGTGCAAGCAAAAAATCTTTTTTAGATAATACTTGTTTATCCATTTTGGAACTACTACTAATCTCATATTCTTAGAATTATGAATCATCATTTCAACAATTGAACTTTTCAAAGTGTCGCTAGACTGTTTCTATCTGAAACGTTTTTGAACAAGTTGAAATCAAGCAAAGGAGACCAGCCAAAGGCTCAGAGTTGCTGTGTAAAGACAACATATTTTTTTGTTTTATTCTTAATGGTGCCTCTTACCTGGTTTAACTTCATGTGGGGTGGCGCTCAGTGGGGGCTGCAGGTAGGGGAGTATTAGTCAAGAGCTGCTTAGAGAATTAGTTCAGTTCTTACAACAGCGTGTGGATCATATACACCCCCTCCAGAGCGCAGAGAATCGGGAAGACTTGGTCCCCCGGCACCAATGACAGGCAAGAAAGAGCTGCAGTATGGCTTTTAAGGTGAAAAGTGGCCTTTACAGGCTCACGATAGTGTCTGTTCTGACCTAGAAGGGAAAATCAAGATTCAGTCTGGGTTTAGCGATTTAACCAAGGTCAAAGAATTGATTGGAGCAGAGCTAAGATGAGAACTCATTTTTTGCCTCCTTCGCAGACTTTCTTCCTCCACAGCATACTGCCTCTGGGTTGCGTCTTATATAACTCTTTTCTTTTCGGCTGTATGGAATAATTCTACATTTGCTGTTTCTTCAGACTTTGCAAAACAATGTTTCCTGACCTATATTCATTTAAAATATGTCACGTTCAGAAAGAAAGAAGCCTCATTCAGACAGAATTCTTTAAGGGGCACTGTTTAACTTCACCCATGCTAGTGTTCCAGAAGTTTCCATAGTTCCATCCAATTTGTAATAATAACCAGAGGTGTTTATGCACTTAGAGCTTTACGCAGGCAATAAAAGCACTCGTTAAGAAAAATAAACTTGCACACTATAATAGGGACTGTACGTAGCTTACAATATGGAATACTCTAAAATACACGTTTATTTTCTGAGACCATTCTCCATTCCCTCTTTAGTAAGTAATGTGACCAGAGTGGCTACAAATATTTTCTTTTAAGTTGGGAGAATTTTCCTGTGAAAAGAAGCTTACTCGGTCCCAACTTACATCTTTCTTGGGATGCCTACTTGTTGATTCAGGATATCTCTTCCTTAGCCTAATTCTTTTTTATGCTTAGTCTCAAAACACCAACTTTAAGTGCAAAAGTTGTATGTTTTGATTTCTGCTGGAAGCTTTGCTCCCTTCCAATACATTCTGCAAAATCTTGCAAAGCCTGTGAGGCTTCAGTTGTCTGTTTCTCTGAAAATTCTGAGTCTGCTTCCTTTGCTGCCTACGTTTTAGGTTTATTATTTCTGATGGGAATGCTATTTTAAACCTAATTTGCTTGGAAGAGTTTCCACCAAAAATGAATACCCCCATTGTACAAAACACAGTCACGGTTCTATTTCTTTTGTATCCCTCATGCAACAGTGCCTCAGAAGTGGCTCCAGGGAACTGATGGTTTAATCATTCCTTGTCCGATATCATGCAAGTTACAGTAATATAATTGTTTTTCTATCAGATGGCCTTGTAACATAATCCTAGTGTTTTCAGGAGCTGCTTTCAAGGCAGTGTCTATACAACATCATACATTTGACTGAAGAGTGGGAAAATCACTTTAAAACAAAAAATAATCAGTTTTATGTTTGGGGATTATTTATGAGTTTATATACCTTTCTAAGTGATTTGAGGTTAGATATAAAATATATATGGTAATGTTTAATTTAGGATAATTGGATTTAGTGAGTATAATATGGCCAAAAGGAATCAGTTCAACAATAATTTTTCAAGTGTATACTATGGGTAAGGAATCCTAGGAGTTACAGGGATGAGCAAAACCTAACTCTTTCTTCTAAAGAATCTAAAACAAGAAAGGATGAAAAGTTACGTATGTAAAAAACTGAAATAAGGGTCCCAGCTTTGGTCAACCCTCTGCCTACTGCTGCATTTTGGACTCCCTTGGACAGTCAGAATCAATCAACAGAACTTAATTGGCATCACTTGATGTGAGGGGTTGGGGCCGAAGGGACAGGAAGGAGCCGATGCAGGCACCTACACTGTATTAGGTGGACATGGAGGAGGATGGGGCCAGGAAGAGCAGCTTGGACTCCATTCCAAAGGCTAGTCTCCAAGGTTGGCCCCACGGACTTTAAAAAAAATCTAGTAAGTGACCATTTTACTTTATTAAGAGCCTACTGTATTCAAATAACTTCATCCATTTTCTACTAAATCCTCTTTATACTAAGGAAGTCTTTGTGGTTTTCCTTCTCCCACAACTGTTCTCAAATTAGTTAAGAAAAATGAAATAATTTCCCTGACATATGAACATACTAGATTTAAGAGATAAACAGACCACTTGTAGCCAAAGCATAGGATAACTTTAAGGAAAATGTCTCCGTCTAATCTTGTCCAAAAAGAATCAGAAATGTATGTTTCTTGTGGAAATATCTTCATCACTTACTATTAAAAGATAATCACTTCAGCTATATGGAGACAGGAGCTATGGGGGAAAGGAAGAAGCTGTATTTTATGAAGGATTCTATGAGATGTGTGTTTGCAAGCCACGTACTTTCGTGCCGAGGTGGAAAAGTGTGACACAGAGGAATAGCAACATTATCTTGTTTCTGTCTGAGCCATGGAGGATTTGGGGGAATACATTGCTGTTTTGGCATATGAATGATTTAAAACTTTAGAAGAGTCAACAACAGATGCCAAAACAGAATATGGTCCATGCCATGTGATAGCAAAGATGTCAGTTTGTGAGTTCAAGTAAGAACCTTCTGGAACTCCTCAGATAGAACTGGGGGAGATTTTGAATGGATGGCAATAGTCTGCTAGCTCAGGGATGGGTGATATGATTATTACTACTACCAGTGTGGTCTCTTTGATATGCACAGATTGGTAAAGCCTTGCAAGACCTGCTTTGTGTATCTGGGAGATGAAAAGTTAGTTCCATGAAAGCAGGCGCACAGCTGGGCTTGTTTATAAAGACATGCCCTGAAGATACAGAGATGTTTTGGGAAATGTCAAATATTTCCATTTAGGTGGTGTGCTGGGTACGTGAAAAATTCTAGTTGGGATAATATTAGAATACTCAGATGGAGACAAAACAGGGAGAATGGTAAATGTCATGGTGAGGAGTTGAGCTTTATTCCATAGAAATTGACAGCTGTTGAAGGTGTGATATGGGAAAGTGATGGAGGAGTGCTGGATTCCTTCAGTCTATCACTTCTTATAGCATAGGTATTATTTCACTCTATCTTGAAATGTAAATAAACATATAGAAGAAAGAATTGAGTATTTCAGTCATGAGGTATACACCACATTGAGAGAGAATAATTGTCTTTTTCAAGTCAGAGGTATGAACCCTGGGAAGAACTTATGTCAATTATGGTACCTTGTTTTGGTGAGCAGCATGAAGCTTTAGAAAGAGAGTCAACATTTTTCCTCCGTAGTCCAAACAGGCCTGGATTTTCACATCTTTCTAGGTATGTGTCCCTGATGTCTGGGATTTGTTAAATGTTAAGGATGTCTTAGCCAACAAGATTGAGCCATTCAGCTACTACTTCCAGGATGACTATAGTCAATCAACATTTGCAGAGAACAACTTCAAAACAGCCTCAACAGGTACAGGTACAGATACAGATACAGCTACAGGTATAGGTAGAGAAATTGTACCTATACAGCTTCTATTTACAAAATGGACTGTCTCAGAAATTTTCAAAAATAAAAGAGTAAATAGCACCATCATCCCAGTTTCCGTTTGGTACCAGCTGACTTTGTTGACAAATGATATCTATATTAGACACTCTTGTAGATAAAACAAAGATGGATTTCATGTTCTACATGTTCCTCTCTGCCGCTTTACTTTGTTTTATGTATTTATTTAAAATCTGAATGTGTATTAATGAAGTTACATTTATAGGAAAGTGCATCAAGTTTGTGTCAGAACAATCAGCTGAGATGTGAAAATTAGGGTGAATTGATCACTATGTTATATTGGTTATGGCACAGTGTCATGGGAAGAAAATGAGCTTTAGAGTTCTGCTTTCCAATCTGAATTTGAGCACTTATGAGCTGGGAGTTTCTGGGAAAGTCATTTAATTTATCTGGGCTTCAGAATATCACCTATAAAATTGAGATAAAAATGCCTATTACCAGATTTTTATGATGAATAAATAAAATACGGAAAAATACTTTGCATATTGCTTTACTTACAGAGACTCTAGACAAATTTAGTTGTCATTTCATTCTTTTCTATTTTACATCAGATAGCTGTTTTGAATAATATTTTAAAAACGAATGTTATTGAAGTTTCTTTTTTCTTACCAACATTTATACATTGTATTGTTTATTTTTTGCTACCATCAAAATGAATGTGAGGCAGCTTACATTATTAAAAAACAGAAGAAACACAATTATTAAAAATTTTTAAATTAACATACTGAATACATCTCACCAGAAAGATAAGAAAATGAATGATATGAATTAATAACTAAAGTTCTTCACTGTAGCTTTCAAAGCCATACACCATATACAGAAACACCTACTTTTCTATGCTTATTTCACACTTCACTATATCACACAGTCTTTGCTCCACACAAAACCATTTAATAATTCCTATGTAACTCATTTACTTTTCTTCTATCTGAAATACATTTTCCCCCTCTCCAAACCTTCAATGAAAGCCAAGCTAAAATTCTAATCTCCTTCACAGAGACTGAAGAGTCCCATATCTAGATGTCCCCCCCTTTCCTCCTTGTTGTAGTTGGTGCCGTGGAGTCAATTCTAACTCCAACCGTCCCTGTGTACAGCAGGGGAGAACCCTGCCAGAGGTTTTTGCATCATCCTCTCATCTTCCAGCACTATATCAGACAACATTCTGCTCCTATTCATTGGGTTTTCATGGCCTATTTTTTCGGGAGTTGATGTCAGGTCCTTCTTCCAAGTCTGTCTTAGTCTAGAAGTTCCGCTGAAACCTGTCCCCAATGGGTCACCATGCTGGTATTTGGCATATGGTGGCATAGCTTTCAGCATCACAGCAACAATTAGCTACGACAAGATGACAACTGACAAACAAGTGGTGTGGTTCCCTGATTGGGAAATGAACTTGGGCCATGGCCACGAAAGCGCTGAATCTTAACTGCTAGAGCACCAGGGCTGACTTTTCCTCCTTGGCCTCCTCTTAATTCAGTCTTTAGGAAGCATCAATAGTGTTATCCTACCCAGCCTTGTTTGTTCCCTTCCTTAGCTTCTTTACTCCCCATGACAAGTACACTGGACAGTAATGTTGGCCAACACATGGATTGGGCCATTTACTCTGTCTCCCCTGCAGCACCCAGCATAATATTTTCCTCTTTTTGTTGTTCTTTATCCATCAAACTGTTCTAAATAGAAATATAATACTGAAGTATTCTCTGAGCTTCCTAATAACAATGAAGGGAAAAAAGAATTAAATAATTTAGTTGTCCATGAGATAAAGCATAGTAAAGTCATTTGGAAAGATTATATATTTTAATCTGATTTCCAGGATGAATTGTCTCATAGATCATCATATAAAGTTTTTTACATGACAATTGGGCAATAAGTGAAAACATGGTTCTCCAAAAGATTAAAAAATCTTTGTTAACACTGGACATCCACAAGCAAAAAAATGAATCTAGGCACCAACCTTACACTCTTACGAAAATGAACTTAAAATGAATCAAGACCTAAATGTAAAATGTAAAACTATAAAACTCCTAGAAGATGACATTGGACAAAACCTAGATGACCTTGTGTATGATGAGGACTTTTTAGATACAACACCAAAGGCACAATGCATGAGAGAAATAATTGATAAACTAGACTCCAAAATTAAAAACTTTTGGTCTGCAAAGACAATGTCAAGAGAATGTGAAGACAAACCATAGACTGAGAGAAAATATTCACAAAAGACATATTTGATAAAAGATTGTTACCCAAAATTTATAAAGAACACTTAAAACTCAACTATAAGAAAACAAACAACTTGATTAAAAAATGGGCTAAAGACCTTGAAAGATACCTCACCAAAGAAGATATACAGTTGGTAAATAAGCATATGGAAAGATGCTTCACACCATATGTCTTCAGGGAAATATAAATTAAAGCAATAAGATACTACTACACAACTATTAGAATGGCCAAAATTCAGAACACTGACATCACCAAATGCTGACAAGCACGTAGAGCAACAGGAACTCTAACTCATTGCTAGTGGGAATGCAAAGAGGTCCAGCCACTTTGGAAGACAGTTTTATGGTTTCTTATAAAACTAAACATACTCTCACCATATGATCCAACAATAGTGCTTCTTGGTATTTACCCAAAGGAGTTAACTTATGTTCACACAAAAACTTGAACATGGGTGTTTATAGCAGCTTTCTTCATAATTGTCAAACATGCAAGCAACTGAGATGTCCTCCAGTAGCTGAGTGAATAAATACATTGTGGTACGTCCAGATGATGGAATACTATTCATCACTAAAAGGTAATGATCTATCAAGTCATGAAAAGACATAGAGGAACCTTCAATACATATTAATAAGCCCAAGAAACTAGCCTGAAAAGGCTACAAACTGTATGATTCTAACTGTATAACATTCTGAGAAAGTCAAAACTATGAAGATAGTAAAATGATCAGTGGTTGTCAGGGGTTCAGGCGGTGGGGAGGGATGAATAGGCAGAGGATTTTAAGGGCATTGAAAATACTCTGTATGAGACCACAGTGATAGCTATTTGTTATCATACCTTTGTCCAAACCCAAGGAATATATAACACCAAGATTAAACCATAATGTAAAGTATGGACTTCGGGTGACTATGCTGTGTCAATTTAGGTTCATCAGTTGTAACAGATGTACCCTCTGGTGGGGGCTGTTGAAAGTGGAGGAGCCATGCCTGTGTGGGGGCAGGTGTATATGGGAAATCTGTGTACTTTCCTACCAATTTTGTTATGAACCTGAAACAGCTCTTAAAAAAAGTCTTAATAAAGGACATATATATATACACACACATTATACATTTGGAGGAAGCTACTAACAACAATGATGAACGAATCTTTGTTAAGATGAATTTTTCCTTTATGACCATATTGCAACTTTAACTTCAGGAAGATAAATGACACTACTCAGCAATGTTATGTCCTGATTTTATTTGTTAACATAAGTCAGAGCTTGGAGAATATCTAAGAGTGGCTGGGTAGCTTGTCTCTTTAAATCATCCCGTGTTCAAGTCAATTTTAACAAGACCTGGTTATTTGCACTCAATTTGTGGTGTAACTCTTGACAAGTACCCAAAGCACAGATATCTGTGTTGTTGATTAAAGGGCACTACAGGCATCTTACATACCAGATGTGCAGACGGCAGAGTTTATAAAATCTTCTGGAATGTTTGAAGCCTGTTTTGCATTCTCACCCAGATAGAAAGCCATATAATTTCCAGAAAGCCTAATGGCAGGATGTAGGAGGGTAGGTGTGTGTCTGTGTGTGGGCAGGGTGGGGTGATATGGGGAGGCAGCCGGAAAGAGGGAGTATATTGGGACCCTCAATTCTGCTCAACTATTTGTACAAAACACTCATTAGCTATCTGAGAATCCTATGTTTCAAAGTATAGAAGAGAAAATTATGTCCTGAAATACTGCTTTTGTTATATAACTTGAAAGAACACAAATTAGCAGTTTATTACTTTGACCAGAAAAGTACCACAGAGTAACACTGAAGTAATAGAATAGCTACTTTGGAAAAAACCCTTTATTAGTAATAGGCAAACATGTTGAATTGGGCTGAAGACTTTAGCAAGAATAAAGACCCGCAACTCATGGATGCTCTTTTCTTTTGTCTTTTTTCAGTAATAAATATTTAGATAAAATTCTTTAATAAAATTAATGGAACTCCTGAACACACAAACAAATTTTCCTTTGCTTCCTCCTTCCTTTCTTCCTCCTCTCTCTCTTCCTTTCTTCTTTCTTTAGGACCTACTACACTGGGCTTGACACATGGCAGGTAGCCCATTTATAAACAAAATCAGGCATGACCTCCCTGCTTTCATTGGGGCTTATCATTTACCTCTTTTAAATTTCTTATCCTTTTGTATTATTGTTAACAGATTTGTCCTAGCCCACTAGCTTAGTGAAGGATAATAAAACAGATGTTGGGATCCCTTTCATGACAACAAAATCAATAGGTATGGCTGAGCCTTCCCCATCACAATCCCTCCCATTCCCGCAGTTACTTCTAGATGTCCAGAGAGTACCACAGAGCTCATCAATCTTCTTTGTTACTCCAGTTTCTGAGCCCTCCCACCTCTAATGACCCTTCCTCTTACGCTAACCTCTGACAGCTGAGGGAATCAGCATCCTTAAAATGCAAACTCCTCTGGGAAGATTATTTTATTTGTTGCTGTATTTAACCATAAGTTTCCTAACTAATGTGAAAAGCCACCATGTAGGTCTAAAACACAGAGACAGAATTCTGATCCACCATCCCAACAGTTCACCCTCTGCGCATCCTCCTTACAAAGCATTCCAGCTTCACAGCAAGGGCTGTCTCTTCTTTTTCCCTCTACCTCATCCAAGCCTGAAATATGTGTTATATCGTCGTTGCTGATTCTTCTTCTGAAACCCTGAAGCCTTCCAATAAATATGTGATCTATGCCATCACCTCACACATTTCTAAGACCCAGTTTCTGCTCCCTTCTAGGCAAGACCTTCTATACTTTCCACTTGTAGAGTGAAATTTTGTACATTTTTCCTGCTTAAGGCATCTTAAAGTTTTACATAGTAACTAAAATCTCACACCATCTTAAGAAAAAAGCTAGTAGGAAGTAGAAGTAGAAGTTAGTGTCCCTCAATGAGGGACTTTATAAATAATGAAGTGGAAATATTTGTTAATGCCTGAACTCATAACAGCAGGATTATTTTCAGAGAGAAATTTGGTTTGTTTGAAAAAATACCTTTAAAAGTAAAGTACTTCAGAAAAATTTTTTTTCCCAGCAACTATGGACTAATTTAAAACAATCCTCCCATTGAAGAAACCCTAGGAAACCCATAAAAAAATGAACAAAATAATCTGCTTGAAGGTTCAGAAGAACTGAACAGTTATTGAGGATCCAGTTTACGATCAGGGGAAGATAGAGATATATGCATGTAGGATTAGTGTAAGAAGTCTTTGTCCTCTAGGATACTTGCTGATTCTGGAAGAGATGCTGAGAGTCTGGGAAGCTGAGTGGTACTATTGAGTGTCTTATGGGGACAGGAATGAAAACGGGGGTACCATATCCAAGAGAGTGGGTACAGCGTAAGTAAACAATATGCACTACACACAGGTTGACTAGGAAGTCATCTGGCCCTTGCAGAGAGGAAAATCCAGTTTTGAATCTCTGAATCAGATTAAAGAGATTGTAGGTTTCTTGAGTCAGACAGCTGGCAGAAAGAAAAGCCTATCATCTCTGGAGAAAGCAGACATCATTCTTGGCTTCTATATTATTTTCCAGATCTCAAAGCAAACTGAGGAACAACTGGACTGAAAAACAGGTGCCAGAATATGCTTTTGTAGTTGTCAGATACAGATTTTAAATAAAAATTGCTTACTGTGTTTAAGGAGATGAATAGGATTAGTGAGAATTTAAGAAAAGAATAGGAAGCTAAAGAAGTTTAAAAATGAAACTACAGAAATTTAAAAATGTAATAATTAAAATGAAGAACTCTAGAGATGGGTTTAGCAGTTGATTAGATATAAACAAAAAGGGAATTAGTGAATGGGAAGTGAAGCTAAAAGAAAATATCCAGAATTAATCTCAGAAAGAAAAAAACATGGCAAGAATAAATTCTACAAGGCAAAAACAGAACCACCCATGTGTGGCCACCTGATTTATGACAAAAGTGACAATGCAGTGCAGCAGAAAGTTTGGTCTTTGCAATAAATGGTACTAACACCCACTATAAGATTCAATTCCAGATGGAAAGTAAAAGTAAACAGCAAAGATAAAATAATAAATCTTTTAAAAGAAAACATAAAGAATATTTTATAACGTTAAGGTGGACATAAATTTCTTAAATAATAAATATTAACTCTAAATTTAAAGAAAAACTAAATTGGACTACATTAAAATTTAAAATCTATTTGTCAAAAGAAGTCCTTAAAAAAGGAAAAAAAGCGACAGAGTGGTAGAAGATATTTTCAATACAAATAGTTAACAAATGACTCATATTCTGAACGTACATGGACTTTTAGAAATCAATTTAAAAAGTACTCAAATAAAATAGAAAATTGTTACAATATTTGAAAAAACACTTCAAAATAAAGAAAAATAAGCAAATAGAAGTTGCTTAATTTTATTTGTCTTTAAGGAAATGCAATTTAAAACCACAATGAAATACCACTTTATACTCACCAGAATAGTGAAGATGAAAATAAACCCCAGTACTGAGTTTTGGCAAGGATGAGGAGCAACTGGAAATTCCGTGCACTTTGGGAATGCAAATTGGCATAGGCACTTTGGAAAACAGTTTGGAAGTATGGACTAAAGGTATATATAGGCATGGCCCATGACCCAGTATTCTCCTCCTAGGCATGTATCCAACAGAAATACATATATATCCGCCAAAAGACATGGACAAAGATACATATGATAGCACTATTCCAAATAGCCGCAAATTTAAAAACCAGGAAAAAAAAATCAATGTTCATAGCAGCACTATTGTTAGTGGCTAAAAATGAGAGACAATCCAAATGTCCATAAATAGTCATTTGGATACATATATTGTGGAGTATTCACCACATATATTTGATGTATAACAGAATGCTATCCTTGAATGAGAATGAATAAACTATAACTGTAAACAACAGTATGGATAAATCTTACAGATAGATCTGGGGAAAGATGTCAGGAAGAAAAGAATACACATTGAATTATTGCATTTGCATAAACCTTAAAAAAGGCAAAACTGGGGCCAGCCCAGAGGTGTAGTGGTTAAGCTTCCATGCTCTGCTTTGGCAGCCTGGGGTTTGCAGGTTTGGATCCCATGCACAAACCTATGCACCACTCACCAAGGCATGCTGTGACGGCATCCCACATACAAAATAGAGGAAGATCGGCACAGATGTTCGCTCAAGGCCGATGTTCCTCAGCAAAAGAGGAAGATTGGCAATGGATTTTAAGTCAGGGCCAATCTTCCTCACTTTAAACAAAAAAAGGTAAATCTAATTTTGTTTTAAAAGTCATGACAGTGCCTGGATGGAGGCTTCTGAGGTGCTGTTATATTCTAGTTCTTGATCTGCTTGCATATTATACAAGTGTGTTGGGTTTGTAAATATCCGTAGAGCTACACACTTATGAATTTTTCCCTTTTCTGTAAGTATAATTCAATGTTTACCCAACAACAGGTACTATTTAAAACATGTCAAATAACATCAAATAACTATAAATTTAACAAAAAATGTGCAATTCCTCAAGTCCTCTTCACTGAAAACTAAGAAATATTACTGATAGAAATTAAAGAGCATGTAAATAAATGAAAGGTCCTACCATGTTCACGGTTTGAATGATTGAGCATTGTAGAGATATGTTCTACTCAAATTGATATTAAAATTCAATGTAACTCCAGGCAAAATCCCAAGAAATTTCTGTGTGAAATGTGACAAACATATTCTAAAATTTATAAAGGAAGGAAAATAGCCAATCTACTCTTACATAATAACACCAATTATGAAGAACTTGTTTTAACAGTTTTTAAGACTGTTAAAAGATAAACTGAGGGGCCAGCCTGGTGGCGTAGTGGTTAAGTTCATGTGCTCTGCTGCAGTGGCCCGGGGTTTGAAGGTTTGGATCCCGGGCGTGGGCGTGGACCTAGCACCACTTGTCAACCCACGTTGTGGCAGCATCCCACATAAAATAGAGAAAGATTGCCATAGATGTTAGCTCAGTGACAATCTCCCTCAAGCAAAAAAAGAGGAAGGTTGGCAACAGATATTAGCTCAGAGCCAATCTAGGTAAACTGAGGCATATGAAAATTATAAGAGTTTATTTGAGCAAAAATCGATTCCAATCAGGCAGTACTCAATGTGGCAGATAGAAAGGAGCTGTGAGGAGCTACACAGAGTGAAAGACTTCCAAGGCTGAAGGCAGCGGGAAAAAGTAGGTTGGTTATTGCAAGGTTACTTCCCTTTAGGAGATGGCTGGGGTCTCTCAGCGGATTACCTCGTGAGTGCTTATCTGGTGATTCCTGAGTGATTGGTTTAAGATTCCATTTCTGGAGAGCTGAAACTATAATTAAGTCAAGTCTTGGTTTGGTGACATGGAGCTTAGCATAAGCAACTCCATTTTGCGCCTGTTGTCCAATTTTTTAAAATTCCCTCCTTTTGATCAGACCCTCAGCCTAACTGAAAGGTGGGATCAAAAATACAAGGCATTAAGCACTACCCCCAGCTACCGCTCTGGAGTTTTTGCTGAATCTCTGCAGCAATCATAGGTCACAACATCCTGACTCGCATTCTTTAACTTGGTCATTTTCTTTCTTCCTTTTCCAAAGTTGTATTCTTAAGACCATTTGCTTGGTTGTTTGCTGTAAACATGCATTTAAGGCTTTGAAGAGAGACTACTATGATTATTACAGGCAGGATAATTCCCAACGTCTGAAATGCACTTCAGAGCTATGGTCCCCAAAACCTGGCCATATTTTTGGGGCCCTCAATCTGAAAGTTGCCAACCCAAGTTCTCAGGACATGTAACAAGACAAACGAGAAGGCAATCGCTGCCCCTGGGAGAGAAAGGATCAAGAGACAAACAATGAGTACCCAAAAGCAAATTCACAAGTCACAATTCAAAGATCTAATTCCTACAAATATTTTCTCTTGACAGTCTGAATTTGGAAAGGATGGGACAACATGAAATTTTACCTTCCTCTCTGCACCAGGCACCATAGACAGAGGTCTCAGAGAGCTAACTTCAGAATTCTTACCCTTTACCGGCTTCTGCCAGTTTTCCCAGGATCCTGTCTGTAGGCTCTGAAGCGAGTGGGGTGTCCCAGCAAGTCTCACCCTGGTCATCAGACATTGTAGAGGAGGGGAAATAATTTCCCCTGAACCCTTTTCAGTGAATGCTTAGCTGAGACCCCTTATTCTCTAGGGCACCTGCAAATAGATAAGCTTATCTAGGTTAAAGGTTTTACACTGTGGCCACTGGAATTCAACTAGTTTTGGTAAGGTTAACCTGTCTGTTCTTCCCTAAAAAAAAATTTTATTCACCTGAGGCCTCACATTGGGCCTGGTCCAGTTTTTGTTGGAACCAGACGCGGAACCCAGTCTGATTTCCAAGTCAGACTCAGTCCAGTTTCTAAGTCAGGCTCATTTCAACCCAGAAACAGTACGGTTTCTAAGTCAAATCTGGTCCAACCCTGGCCCCGGTCTAGTTTTTCAGCCGGATCTAGTCCTACTCTGGCCAGTTTCCAGACCCAGTCTGGAAAGAGAAATGCTCAAACAACGTCTGAAAGTGCATAACGCAGAAGCTGTGGAGCATCCGACAGGGACCCACTCACGACCTCCTGAGGCAGCGAGAGAACAGCGAGCTCAGGGGCTCCACAGGCACCAGGCCTGGTTGCTCATAGCTCCTGGGGGCCATCGGAGGGGGTCTCTTTCCATTCCCTCTTCTTACATCAAAACTCTTAAAAGATAAATTGAAGCATATTAAAATTTTAAGAGGTTTTGTTTTTTTTTTTTAATTTGAGCAAAAATCAATTTGAATCCTGCACCATCCGATGTAGCAGACAGAAAGGAGCTCCAAGGAGTTGGTCTCGGTTTGGTGCCATGGGGCTTAGCATAAGCAACTCCATTTTGGGCCTGTTGTTCTGTTTTTAACAAGACCTATGAAACTTTCTTAATACAATGTGATATTTGTGCAAAAAAATATAAAATGATGAAAGAGAAAAACCCAAAGAATCCAAAAACAGAACCACACATACATAGACACTTGATTTGTTACAAAGCTAACATTACATATCTCTTTTGAATAAACACTGCTGGAGCATTTAGATATCTATATTTTTAAAAATTAACATTTATAGGGGGCCAGCCCCATGGCACGGGGGTTGGGTCTGGTGTGCTCTGCTTCAGCAGCCCAGGTTCACTGTTTCGGATCCTGGCCATGGACATACACCACTCATCAAGCCATGCTGTGGCGGTGACCAACATACAAAATAGATGAAGATTGGCACATATGTTATCTCAAGGTTAATCTTCCTCAAGCAAAACAAAAGAGGAAAATTGGCAACAGATGTTAGCCTTGAGCAAATCTGCCCCACCAAAAAGAAAGAAAAAGAAATTAGCATTTATAGCATTCACAAAAATGTATTTCAGCTATATTTAGAATTCTAAATGTGAAAGGCAAAATAGTAATGGTTGTAGAAAAAGATGTAAGACACTAAAGACCTTGGAGGGAAAATTTCTTAAATAGGATATGGTGATATTGTGATTTATAAGAAAATATATACTTGGCCTTCCTCCAATTCCTGGCACATAGCTCCCCAAACCCTTGTAATTTCCTAAGTGATTAGAGCAACAGGGACATCTTTTATTATAATACTTGGTTTTTGTCATTAGTTCATGAAATGGCTTCAGAGAGAGAAATGTGAAATGATCATCTTTTGTTATTCATAACAAGCCCCCTTCAACCATACCTGAGTTTATGTCATTGGGGTGACTTTTGGAAAGCCTCTAAGGATGGGGCTGGTTGCCAGGGGAACCAAACATGACTCAGTTGGAACTTTCAGTCCCATCCCTCCTTCCCCCAGCTCCCAAGAGGGAAGAAAGGCTGGAGATTGAGTTCTACCTCAATGGTCAATGATTTACTCCATCAAGCTTATGCAATGAAACCCCCATTAAACCCAAAAGGACAGAGTTTGGTGAGTTTCTGGGTTGGTGGACACGTGGAGGTGCTGGCAGAGTGGTCTGCCCAAAGAGGGCATATAAGCTCCACATCCCTTCCCACATTCCTTGCCCTATGTACGTCCTCCATCTGGCTGTTCTTGAGTCATATCCTTTTACCATAAACCAGTAATTAGCAAGTAAAATGTTTCCTTGAGTTCTGTGAGAGGCTGTAGCAAATTAATCAAATCCAAGGAGGGGATCGCAGGAACTTCTGCTCTACAGCCAGTGGGTCAGAAGCACAGGTAACAAGCTGGACTTGCAAATGGCATCTGAAGTGGGAGCGGGGGCAGTCTTGTAGGACTGAATCCTTAACGTGTGGGAGATAATGCTAGCTCCAAGTAGGTAGAATTGGAATTGAGTTCAATTCTAGGACATCCAGCTGGTGTTGCAGAATTGCTTGGTGTGAGGAAAACCTCCACACATTTGGAGACCAGAGTACAGAAGTGTTGAGAGTATTGTGTGCAGTGTAAAGGAAAACAGTAGTGTGTTTTCCCTTTATAGATGCAAGAATAATAAAAGAAAATATTTTCAATTGTTCACTAAAATTAAGTGGTTCAGCTTAGGAAAGGTATTATTTAGAAAGCGTAAGAGTAAACCCAAGAGCAGAAGATATTGCCATGCATATAGTTTTCAAAGATCTTGCATTTGCAGTACATAAAGAACTCCTAGGAGCCAGCCCAATGGCTGAGTACACTCTGCTTCGGGGGCCTAGGGTTCACTGGTTTGGATCCTGGGCACAAACCTACAAACTAATCAACAAGCCATGCTGAGGCGGCATCCCACATAGAAGAACTAAAATGACCTACGACTAGGATATACAACTATGTACTGGGGCTTTGGGTAGAAAACAAAAAGAGGAAGATTGGCAACAGATGTTAGCTCAGGGCCAATCTTCCCCACCAAAAAGCATACTTTAAAGAAAAAAAAAAACTCCTACATATCAATAAGAAGAAGAAAGGTAACCAAATGGAAAAACACACATCTTAAAAAAATATTTTGGAAGAGAAGAAAGTCAAATAAATAGATGAAAAGGAGCTCAATTTCTTTAGTAAGCAAGGAAATGCAATTAAAACCACAATGAAATATTGCTACAGACCCACCAGAAAGACTAACTTTAACGTCTGACAATTCCAAATGTTGGCAAAAGCAGAGCCACTTAGTGGAAGCATAAGTTTGAGAGATTTGTTCTTCTGTGTTGCTTCTTGCAGAAGGCAAACATGATACTCTTCCAAATATCAATTTGTTTTGATCTTTCAATTGTTTTCTATCAGACATCTTTTTTAATGGACAAGTTATTAACATAGAATATTTATTCCATAACCGTGACTATGATTTCATGTAAATTCTGTACAAGTCCTATTTTACAAACATCTCTAGGTTTATTTGCTCATTTTTGTTCATTTGCTTCTTTCTGGCTCCCATTAGACTTCACAAAACCAGAGGCAGAGTAAATAGTTTCCAGATGACTCCATAATGATTTTAGTCTGACAATATTTTGTTATATGGTTAGATGAAATATGTAGCCCCAAAATAAAATTTGTGTAGAATAGAGAAATTTTGACTTAACCTTCTTATCCCCACAATCTCACTAGTCAGTAACACTCAACAATCAGAATATTGGACGTCCATTTCCGTTTCCTCCTTAAGGATGGGTACAAGTAAAGAAAAATGGATTATTCAATAATCAATGACATTAACTTTTGATTAGAGATATAAATGTGGTTCCCCCTAGACTTATCCTACAGATGGCCATTTAGCATTGTTATTGCATATCTATTAGTTCAGCTCAATAAACATTTATTAACTGGCTATTTTTGTGGCTTTAAAAATAACAGTGATGGTAGTTTCATTCTTCTCTTCCAGGAAGCCACACAAAAGTATACAGAGAATGAGAGATAAAACTACAAATGGAGTCTCTAAAGAAACTAGAGAGTGTTCTGATACATTCATTAAGTATACAAAATGTTACAAAATCTTATTAAAATGGATATTGAGTGTCTTATAAGCTCCAAGTGCTGTCACAGTGTTGGAACATACAGCAGCAAATAAATTATGCAAAATCTGTGAAAGGGCTGGTAAATTTAGTGACTATCAGGAAGGAAAGTGGAAGGCTACCAAGAGGTAGTGTCCATGGCTACAGAGTTCAGAAAAATCTGGCCCATTCACCAAATGAAGTAGCCTAAACCTCGACTTAGCAGGAAATCTGACAACTCATTATTTGGACCCAGGTTGGCCTGAACACTTGAGGAGCAAGAGAAGATTGAGGTAAATGCAGAATCATGCACAGACAAACCCTATTTGCAGGAAACAGCCTTTCAGACGGCAGGATGGAGGGTAGGAGCGATGCATGGTGAGTATCCTTGTAGGGCCAGTCACAGTTGGCTCAGAGAATTAAAAGCTAAATAATTTATACATATAATCCTAAGTTAAATGGAGAATTATTCATAGTCATGGACATGACACTGGTTCTCCCATTACATGAACTACCTGAAAATAGTTGATTTTGGAAGGAAATACCTGTTTGAAAAATGAGTCATAGTCATTAAGGAACAATTTAGAATCTCAGGAATGGGTTGCCTGTGGTCAAAGCTGTTTCTAATTTTCTAAGGCAGCAGTGATGATGTTTCTAGCAGTAACTTCCAGTGTCAAGGATCAGGGGTATCAAGGAGACAGCAGTAGTATCTCGGCTGAGAGATATCAGCAGTGTGTTCTCACGAGAGAAGTTCTACACATGATTTTTGTAGCTATTTCTAGCAGTGTAGCCCCATCCCTATTCCTCTGCCCTCCGTGAGTTCTGTGAGCCATTCAATGTGCTTTAATACATTCCATTCCTCTTAAATTAGACAGAGATAGGACTTAGATGGGGTTTGGGGGTAAGTATGATCAAGTTAAGCCCGACTCTTGAGTTTGCACCTATCTATGCTTGCACCTGTGTAGTAAATATGACTGAAAGAAAATAAACACACACACCACACACTGCTTGGTCACACTTGAAATTCATCATCTCAATTGTGTCCCTAATTGTGGGAGCAATTTTGATTTACAGAGGATGTCATAATTTATTTAAATAATCCCATATTGTCAGTCATTCCAAGTTTTCACCAGTAGAAGAATAGCCATTATGGATTACTCAGGTAGCTAAATCTTTGCCACATCCATGATTATTTTCTTTATAGAAGTGGCGTTCTGATTCCATTATGAAGGAATGACTTGTATCGGACTAACTTTTCTGCTGTTACAGTAATTAAAGCTGACCAAGATATAAAATACAACTGTTTGAAGGCACTGGAATCAACCAAAGCAGTTAGAGACAGGAGGAACTGCAACCACTGTGGGCAGGCGAGCTCCAGACCGGCTGGCTTTTCTCCTGAAGGTACTTAGAAATTTCCGCTAAGTGAGGGAACAGAGCCCAAGCAGGAAACAAGAGTCTCACAGGACCACGGAGACAGAAGTCAAAGTGTGAGTCTGACAGAGAGGGGACAAATTGAGTGACATTACCCCAAAACAGGGAGGTTTCAAAAGACTCCCCATATCTCCTTTTGATTCTCTTCAAGATACTGATGCACTCTTAATTATGCAAGCAAGGAAACCCGTGGAAAGCACAGCTAGGAGGGAAACAAAACAGAGCAGATTTCAGTACTGCCTACTGCCAGGGAGAGAGATTGGAGCTCAAGTTCCATCAGATCAGATGGACTTGCTAAATACCCAGGGCTTGTCATTAAGTTCCCAGAAGGGCCATGACAGAATATTAGGGACAAAGTGAAACACAACAATCTTAAAAAAAGAAACTAAAATCAACTCATAAAAGGATTAAGGTGATCTTCTGATATTCTATCTGCCTTCCACACATGCACAAAAGAACTTCTTTGGAAGATTACGTTATGCATACACTATGCAATTTTTTTAATCTATAGTTTCTAGTATCAATTTAAAAATTAAAAGCATGTTAAAATACAGAACCAGTTGAACAAAACCAAGAGAGAAACATGCAATTGAAACAAACCTGTGAGTGAATTAGATATTGGAGTTATCATAAATTTTTAAATAGCATGATTGATACAATTCAAGAAAATAGATGAAAAAATGGAAAACTTCAGTAGACACCTAGAATCTACACACACGCACACACACACACACACACACAAAACACCTATCAAATGGAAATTCTACAACTAGAAAATATAATGACTAGGATGAAAAATTTACTAGGATTATTACCGGATTAGAAATAGCAAGAAAACAAAAATAATTAGTAAATCAGCTCATAGAGCTGTAGAGAGAATCCAGAAGAACGCACAGGGGGAAAAGTGTATAGAAAAAAGCATAAGATACATGTAAGATAGAGACAAAATGTTTAATGTATGTTTAATCGAAGAGTCAATAGTTGAAGAAATAGTGGCTGAGAATTTGCTAGACATAAATAGATATCAAGCTACAGATTCAAGAAGGTCTACAAACCCCACATAGTGTAAACAGAAAGAAAACTACACTTAGGGACAGCAGAGTCCAGCTACTGAAAACTAAAGATGGAGTGAAATCTTAAAAGGCAGCCAGAGGGAGAAAAAAACTTCAAGAAGTACAATTATAGGGTCAAACAGTTTATGAGTTTTTAAAATTTTGATGTGAACTTTCATTCTACTCTCCAGAAATTCTGTCCCTTTTCCCTACGCCCTTGAAAAGAATGTCACAAATCTTTCTGTGACTTTGACATTCTCAGTAGCAGACTCTTTAAACTTCTTTACTCTTTAATCTGTTGTGGTTACTGAATGACGAATGAAGCTCTTGGAAATTTTGTAGAGATTCAGTCTTTCTGAAAGTTTTCATGGACTCTGGCTGTCTTTTGGATTACTTAAAGTGCAGTTTATCATTTAGACAGTACTAAGATAGTGTTCCCATGCGTACTTAGGCCAAATTATGCCTACGTACATGCACATACAGTTGATTTTATAGGTTTCCATATTCATTCTTTTTAATCTCAAAGAACAAAATTGCAGGGTCTCTTAGTGTTTGCATTACTTATATATTGTTGCATTTTTTTTTCAAAAAATCCAGTTACACTCACTCATAGAATAGTTTAAACATTACAGTTAGTTTTCTAAGTAATTTTGATTTTATTACAGCTCTTGGTTTCATAGCATGCCTTCAGGTGTCCTTGAAAGAAGTGCTTTCATCTTTGTGGATTCAAATGCTCTCCTTTGGCTTCCGTGGGCAGCAATTACGGTGTCCTGTATCATCTGGGTTCTTTATATGGTGATCCCCATGAAGCTGAGATGCAAAGATTCTACCCCAGTGATTTAGATCTGGCCTCATTCCAAGTCTTAATTGATGGCAACTTTGTCCTGTAGCTAGCATTCAGCATAGGGCAAAGCATTTCTCATGAAATGATTCCAGGGATGAAAATGACCTGGTTGTTGCCAGCCTCACACCAAAGTGGAATTACCTTCTGGACCAGGCCTGAGGCTTATTGCCATGCTGACCACCTTCTCTTACCAAGTAATTTCCTAAGATACAAACCAGACTCGTTTTGAAAATATAAAACTCTATTAAATGTATACAATAAAGTGAAAAGACAGGGTGCAAAATGTTATGCGCACACATTAAAATTATAAACAAAAACTTAATAAAAGCGTATGAAGAAAGCCTGGAAGGAATGCCACCAAAATAATAATAATGGCAGTTTAAGTACTGGAACAATAGGCAATTATTTTTCTTTTCACCATTTTACATATTTCCTAGATTGTAGTTATATTACCTTTATAATTAAACAATAAATTTCCCTTAAAAATGATGTTAAAATAACTCTCTGATAAAGATTTTGACAACCTCCTTTTATAATCTCTTCTCCTTAGCAATAGACCCAGGATTATAACCCTGGACTGTCATAATTAAGATCATAACATGTTAATAACCCAATGGATTTCTTAACATTAGAGTTTGCTTATTTTGCAATGTACTTCTTTTTAGCACCTGTACAATTCAAACTTTTTAATTACATTTTGCCTGACTGTCAGGAAAAGTAATTGCAAGCAAGTTTTCACATATGCATTTTTCTTAAGCTTGACTTATTATAGCAATCCACAGGTAATAGGAATACTGACTGCTTTTAACCAAGCAGGAAGACAAAGCAGTAATTGTGATTTCACCCTAAGTAATCAGGAATGGAATTTTCAAGTCATCTTTTTAATCTCACAGATGCCTTGATCACCAAAAGTAAGATGAATTTATTAAAAGTGTGTGAAGATCTCATATACTCTCTAGCAAATCTTCCAGACTACAAATGGAAGAAACATGAAAATTAAAAACTAAGATGAAATTTTTTTCTTGTACGTGTCTTATTTGACTACAAAATAGGTTTAGAAATAGAATGAAAGATTTTTATATGCATTTAATCTTTGTTCTTCATGATAGTCTCTTTGATATTAACCCTACATAGTTTGAATGACTAGAAAATATCCATAGCACTTTAAGTTAGCATAATTTTTACCTTTACCTGCATGACCGGAAAAATATCTAGTTATCTTTAAACTAAAATAAATTTATTTTAGAAATAAATTGCAGAATAATATTCCTTTCTTAAAGGTGCTGAGACTAAGGAACTGCGGGCATAGCTCCCATGGAGACATAACAGCTATACAGCTACATCATGGCTGACTCCTTTCTATGTTGTCCTCAAAGTTCTGAAGAATGTTTGTTTGCTTTTTCTGTGTGTGAGGAAGATTGGTCCTGAGATAAGATCTGTTTCCACTCTTCCTCTATTTTATGTGGGATGCTGCCACAGCATGGCTTGACGAGTGCTCTAGGTCTGCACCTGGGATCCGAACCTGCAAACCCTGGGCCACCGAAGTGGAGTGTATGAACTTAACTGCTATGCCACTGGGCCAGTCCCATTTATTTGTTCTTTTGGCAAGTTTATACCAATTTTCACATTTACTTTGAGCCCCATGATATGCATTTCAAATAAAGCCTTTTCTTGCCTGGGATGACCAGGGCAAGAAAACATCCTGTTTTGTGCTATTATCTGCTCACTAAACAAAGTTGAATAGGTGACGTCGAGCTGAAAGGCAGAGCAATTTCTCACAACTCCAACCTCACCCTACACCTCAGAAGAGAATGGGAATTAACGTTTGCTGCTCTGGTATTTTACAATCATGTGCTATCTCGTAGAATTATAGCTGAGCAGAGTCAGAAGGAAATTCTAACCCAGTGGTTTTGGAGTTGAACTCCTTTTTCGAAAATCAGTCTTGTGTGGAAGCCTGATACATAAAATGACATGAGCGGAACTCCTCCATTGATTGAGTAACAGGCTGCTGGACGGCCCCCACAATTCCGTGGTCCTTTCCCTTCTTTCTCTGTGGGAGCTGTTGAGCATCTCAACAGAACACAAGGGTCCTCAGAACAGATTGCAAACCACAAATCTAATTCCAATCTCTCTCATATTACAGATAAGTCCACAAAAGCTTAAAGCAATGAAGCTACTTGTCCAAAGTTACAGGACACAAAGCCTTCTACACATTAGATCTCAAAATATAAGTTACCGCGGTGGGTGTTATATTAATCAGTGATAGAGGCAGACCTGAAATCTGGAACATTTTTCCATCAAGATTACTGTTGTTTAATAGAATGCTTTCTTCATTTGTCTGAAAGTGTTCAAGGAAAGTGTAAAAGAATGGTGGTTATGAAAATAAGCCCCCAAAACATGTAAATAGGTCAAGGAACTTAACAAGAAGCTTGGAAGAGAGCTCAGTACATTATCCTGAGGGAACTACAAAATATTCAGTCCCGCTACCAATGCTGCACAGATCTGGTGGAACCCTGGCTGCCACCAGAATCAGGAGTGCTTCATTACCTATAGCGAGGTATTCACGATGAAATAGTTTCCCAAGAACAAGAGCTCTGGCCAGCTCTGGATTGGCTTGAAAGTCTGCTGGATCCTCAGCATAGAAGATCTACGATGTAGATCATAGTTGAGCTCCACAATGTCACAGACAGCATCAGGCGCAGGAAGGTCTGGAAGTTTTAGGACTCCTAGGTATTCTAATTGTTTAAAAACTACAGTGTAGGGCCCAACCCCGTAGCCCAGTGGTTAAAGTTCCATGCGCTCCACTTCGACGCCCTGGGTTCGCGGGCCTGGATCTTGGGTGCGGACCTACTCCACTCACCAGCCATGCTACGGAGGTGTCCCATAGACATAATAGAGGAAGAGTGGCACAGATGGTAGCTCAGGGCTGGTCTTCCTCAAGCAAAAAAAGAGGAGGACTGGCAATTGATGTTAGCTCAGGGCAAGTCTTCCTCAGTAAAAACACACACACACACAAACTACATTGTGTTGTGGCATACATTACCACTTTGTGTTAGCTGAAATATTTTATTTAACCAGAATACTGGTTTCTTGCATCAGAAGAAGGCACTTCCCCTCTGTACACTTCAGTTGCCCCATAATTCAGGAGTTATGATATCATCATTTAGTAGAAATACAAAGTAAGTTATCATGATATCAAAAAGTTATGCTTATTACAACAACCATGTGAGATCTGTAGAGAATGCAACAAGACTGTTGCTGGGTCTCAGAATTTTGTCTGCAGTTTGAAAGCTGAGACAATGAAGGACAAGTTTTGCTACTTATCTAAAAGGAAGCCACAGATTCATCCCCAAATGGCCAAACTGGTCCAGCCATCATCAATCCCAGTAGCCAGCGATGAAAGAAGGTTAGAGATTTGTTGGAGAACAGTCAATGAAGGGATAAAAGGTATATGTAAGACTATCACATGCCCTCTTCCCTCCAGTCAAGTAAGGATGGCACCCAGAATGTCTGTCAAAAGGGAGAGCGACATTTCACTAACACACTGCCAGTTCCTTGCCAAATGCTTATTAGCTGCACAAATGCATAGGTCTGCCCATACTGGTATAGAACGGTTGCCTCCAGCTTGGCATGTGCACCCTGGAGTTTGCGGAGAAAGGGAATGGTGCTTGTCTCTTGCCTGAAGAATTCCAAATGCAAGAGGTTGCCTCCAGCAGTCCCCATTTGCAAAACAAGAATAAAGGAGGCAGTGAACGGGCCTCACTCTTGGAGCACGTCAGGGCCAGGTGGTATGGGTTTTCACATGGACCACCTGGATACCCAGAAAAGAAGCCAGGCTTGAATATTTTTGAAAGGACTCAGGTGTCTGCCAATGGGAAAAATGGACCATTTTGCTTTACTATCATGAGTGGAGTGCGAGTTGTGAGAAGTCTTCCAAAGGATCCATGGCCTATGCCAAGAAATGGTGCAGGGCAGAGATGCCCAGCAATGGAGCACGGCCTTTGCTGCCTTACTTTGCCCCCCTCCCTTGCTCCTGACCACAGAATAGTTAGAAGCAAAGAATGTTTGTTTGCTTTTTCTGTGTGTGAGGAAGATTGGTCCTGAGATAAGATCTTTGTTTTTAATCTTTGATCTATGATCTATGCATTTAATCTTTGTTCTTGGAGGAGGTAAAAGAAAGTCATATTTGAAGTCAGTAGGGAGAGGAAAAAATAAGGGGATCACTATATCTACTCTATTTAAAATAGATCATTTAGTACGCCAGTTATAATTTTCTAAACTTGTTATATAGTAAAGGAAACTGATAATCAGAAAGATGATAGGCCCAAAGGCACAGAGGTAGGAAGTGACAGAGCCTGGACTCTCGGACTCCTGTGACTCTAAAATGAATTCCTTGAGAGGATGCCACTTTCCCTTGATAGAGAGGCTGCAAAAACTCAAGAAGAATACATATACTCCATGCTACCTTTCTCTGGCATTCTCAACTTACGTTCTAGAAAGATCACACTGAAAAATTGTGACTGAGTATTCTGGCACTATCTGGGTGACGGTGGCTAAGTTGTTTCACCTTTTTGAGTCTCCTTTTTCTGATCCATAAAATACAGAGATTGGGTCAACTTAGCTCTAAATTTATTTTTAGCTTTTCTAAAAATATAGTCACAGCTCAAAAAGAGAGATAGGAGAAGGGAGGAGAGGAGAGGGCAAAGATATGTAAGAGCGGGTGAGAGTCTGCTGAAGTATTAGTTGAATGCTTTATACCTTAAATTTATATTTTTCAGGAGAGTCAAAGAATTGAATTAGAACTTCAAAAAGTGGCTTTATTTCTGTATTCTCTCCCTCCTCTTTCCCATCAATTCTATTAGAGGCATTGCTAAGATGATTTCATAATAAAAAAGAAAACAATTTTAGGAGATGGAAGCATTTCATGCTCTCTGGAATACATTCAGTTGTGCACCGTAAAGAGAATTCTGCAACCTCGGAAAGCCTCCCCATAATGGGAGTCCCAGGAGAAGTGGTGATATGGAAGGCTTTTTGTTTTGTTTTGTTTGTTTTTCGTTGATTTTTTTAAACATGTGATGGGAATGAGACTGGGAAATCGTAACTTCAGATGCTTTCTTGCCGCAGCTTTCAATCCTGTCACAATAGGTGTCACGAAGATGAATAAAGTTGGTGCCATCTTCTGTTTTCATTATCATCCAAGGGGCTGGGATGGGAAAGGATTCATTTTGTGCCACTGTCATTTCTCATTACTTTCTTTGTCATGAGAGTGAATTATAACAGCTCTCTGATGCCAGCTATGGCTTTGCTCTCATTACAGACTTTCATTCTTGGGACAAAGATGGTAATAAGAATGGAATGTTGTGTAAAAACAGAGCTCACTTTCATGACAGTTAGAAATTGGTGATGAAAATGGAAAATGGCAGAAAAAAAATTAATCCTTTTTTTGTGGCAAAAATTGCCCTGCAAACAACATCGTGCACCAGACGTATCCGTCATCATGGCAATGACAAACCAATAGAACGGCAAACAATGAACGGCTTTGGAGCAAATGAGGAATTCTGCGGCATCCATCTAGCTTGGTGCTTTGGAAATATATCTCTTAATCCTGAATAATGCAACATCCATTTAGCTCCAAAAGTAATGTGATAGGCAATTAAGAGCTTCTCTGTTCTCCCTTCATGGATGTGAGTATCTCTATTACATACTGCCAGAAAGGCACTACCAAATTCACAGGAGCCATTAGAATTTCCATGTGGGATACTTTTCACACACACACTCATACACATGCATATGCATATCTCTAAGTATGTGTGTTCATATAGAGAGAGTTCCAGAAAAGTATTTAGCTGACTCACTAATAGTAATACTCAAAGGAAGGACTTCCACTTTCTATTTTATACATTCTTGTATTCATCGATCCTTTTAAAACCGTGAACATCTACCACTGTTAAAATTACAGAAATGATAACCTTCTTTCCCATCAAAATAAATGGCTCTGTATACCACATAATTGCCTTTGCTACTAGAATCTGTTGTCCACTCTAGGTCCATATTCTCTAATTTAAAACTGAAGAGGGGAAAGTACACTTTGCATCCACATTTTTTTTTTAAGATTTTATTCTTTCCTTTTCCTCCCCAAAGCCCCCAGGTACATAGTTGTATAATCTTTGTTGTGGGTCCTTCTAGTTGTGGCATGTGGGACACTGCCTCAGCATCGTTTGATGAGCAGTGCGATGTCCGTGCCCAGGATTCGAACCAACGAAACACTGGGCCGCCTGCAGCGGAGCGCGCGAGGTTAACCACTTGGCCACAGGGTCAGCCCTGCATCCACATTTTTAAATGAAGCCCTCAGTCTCTTTCTTTACAAATCCTTTTTCCCACCATATTCCAACTATGATGTTTCTATTTTCCACCCAGAGGTTGTATCTGTTCAGAATGAGGGTTAGGGCCCGCTAAGGAAGGAAAGGACTTGGTGTGAAATGGTCTTTTCATTAGATTTCACTTAAAGCACTCTATTTAATGTTTTATCATTTGCTAATATACATAACAGATATTGGTATCTATCCACTTTTCAACACATGTCATTGTTTGGAGGGAAAATCGGCATTGTAATAAGCACATTGAGTACAGAACCATTGATAAGATGGTTATGGAATACAGAAATGTTTATTATGTACATCTTGGTGTCTGGCATACAATTTAAGGTTGCTAAATGTTGACACAGTTGACTATGTTATATGAACAAGCCAGGGAAAATAGGCATGAGAGACGACTTTTATTAATATGAAAAGAAGGCAATTACTCTGTAAGACATCGCCTGAATTCATTTGGTTTCTTTTACTTTAGAGTAGTTCATAGCAAGGGCACATTTTAAATCTTGAAATCTTTTAGACTTTAAGGAGCTAGGGTTGGGGGGGTGGATAAAATGGTAATTGTTAGAAAAAGAGGGAAAAAATGATTATTTTAAACTAGTAGAATTTCTACACAGGAAATATGCAGGAATAATTTTACATAATTTTGCCAAGTCACTGACAGAGTGTTCTCAATTAAAAATCTGAAATAGTGGATTATTCTGAAGCTTTTTCCAAAAAGAGTTTTGTGTATCTGTGCAGAGGTTGAAAGTGTGGAACTCTTCAAATCATAAAAGGAAAGCTCATTTTAGAGCAAAGGTTATTAAACATGTTAGAAAACCCATGAGCACTTGTTTTTAAATATCTGTGACCAGAGATTCTAATTCAGTAGATTTGCAGCAGGGCCCAGGAATCTGTATTTTACAAAACTTTTTTAAAAATGTGATATATACCTGCATTAGGAATCGCTGTTTTGACAATGATTAAAACATAAACTAGCTAGATATTCATTTTTTTCTATGGCTCTCTTGATTGATGCCTCCCCTCTTATTGAGGATATTCTTAATTCAGACCGTCCATCTGTTAAACATATATGTTGAGCACCCATTATGTGCCAATATTGCAACGGGAGAAGGCTGGAAATACAGTGGTGACAAGGCACTCATGGCTTGCGTCCACAGCAAACAAAGAAGGAGGTCTTGATGGGTGTGAAGCATTCTGGAGGTTTTCCTTAAGCCTCAGTGCAGAGGGAGCAGGCACAAACACCCGTCTCCCAGTCTTTCCCTGAAAGGAGTTTGAAGGCCTACTTTACAAGCTGCTGCTCGAAGGTTCAAATGATTCTAATTTAGCACATGTCTGGCGGCTGGTTGTGAACCTCCTTCGAGAATGGGGGAGCCAGGAGTATTCCTGCCTCCACCCCTACCCTCCACCCCCACCTTCTCCCTCTAGCTCTCTCTAATGATAAAACCAGATTGTCAACACCTCTCTGGAAGGATCTTGTACACACATCTGGGGCTCCAGCTGTTGAGACTGCTGCCCTAAGGATGGGCCCGTGGATTGTCTGGCTCTGATAGCCTCGGAGGCTTTCATGCATGAATCCCACAGTACTGCAGTACACAAAGAAACAATTTTTAAATGGGTGCAGGAACACCCCTCCCCTCCTCTCCATGGCTGTACATCTGGGCTTAGTACAAAAGGAACAGATAAAAATGCCTATCTCCCAGTTTCTCCTGGAAGGGCTAACTACATACTTTGCTGGTTGCCGCTTGAGGGTCCTGCTTCTAATCATCCCAGATCTAGTTGCTAACTTTGATCCTTCTCTTTGAGACACTGACAGGTCTCAGCACACCCTCAACTCCTGGGAGCCACTAAGAACAAAAATGGCGGCTTGGACAATCACAAAATATTGAGACACAACCAGGAGCTCAGGCCAGGCTGATAAACAGTTAATATCCAAAATAAACAAGGAATATACATCTCAATAGCAAAGTCAATAGCAAAGAAACCCTAAATAATCCAATTAAAAAATGGACAAAGTTCCTGAATAGACATTTTTGCAAACAAGATATACAAATGGCCAACAGTTACATGAAAAGGGGAACATCACCCATCTTCAGGGAAATGCAAATCAAAACCACAATAAGATATCACCTCACACCTGTTAGGATGTCTATTATCAAAACAACAAAAAATAACAAATATTGTTGAGGGTATGAAGAAAGGGGAACTCTTGCACATTGTTCGTTGGAGTATAAATTGGTACAGCCACTGTGAAGACACTATGGAGGTTCCTCAAGAGATTAAAAGTTGAGCTACTATATGATCCAGCAACCCCACTTCTGATTATATATCTGAAGGAAATGAAATCACTATCTTGAAGAGATATGTGTACTTTTGTGTTCATTGCATCATTATTCACAATAGCCAAGGTATGGAGACATCCTAAGTGTCTGTTGACAGATTAATGGATAATGAGTTAATATACATATATTTTCACACACACAATGGAATATTATTCAGCCTTTAAAAAGCAGGAAATCCTACCATTTGTGACAACATGGATGAACCTGGAAGACATTCTGCTAAGTGAAATAAGCCAGACAGAGAAAGACAAATACTGCATGGTATCACTTATCTACGGCATCTAAAAAACAACGTTGAACTCATAGAAACAGAGAATAGAATACTGGTTGCCAGGGGCTGGAGTGGGGAAAGAGAGGGAGAAGCAGGTAAAAGCGTTCAAAGTTTCAGTTATAAGTTGAGTAAGGTCTGAGGCTCTGGTGTATAATAAGGTGAATACAGTTGATAATTCTGTATTGTACAGTTGAAACTTGCTAAGAGAGTAGAATTTAAGTGTTCTCACCAAAAAAAAAACACGGTAAATATGTGAGGTGAAGGATGTGCTAATTCAATGGTGGGACTCCGTTCACAAGGTATACATATATCACATTGACCATTTCAATACCTTACAATTTTATTCATCAACTATGTCTTAACAAAACTGAAAAGAAAAGAAAAGAAATTGTTTTGGAATACTAAATATTTTTTGGTTGCCCAATTATTTAACCCTTAAACTACAATATTTACAATATAAAGACAACTTTTTTCTTGAAAATCATCTCTTTATATTTAAGCTCAAAAGAATTATAGATTTTATTTGTTGCACGTATATATACCCACTACATCAATAATATTTAGTCATTTTTAATCTTCAGTAACTGATCAATTAGTATCAAATCAATGCTACAAATTTTCTTATTTATGATAAAATCAGCTTTAAAGCAATGGTGTGTTTGGGGGTTTGTTAATGTTTGATTGGCTTGTTATTGCCTGTTGGCTAATTTTTTTTGTATGTTTCATTTGTATAAGCATGACCTTAGATTTATTATTTAAATTCAAGATGGAAAAAACAGCCTGAAGAAAATACTTTACCATGGTGTTTTTAAAACTCGGTTCACAGAATTTTGGTTTGTGAGTGGATGCCTCAAACGTGGAGGTGGGAGTTGAGAATAGGTTGAAGTGGAAAGGAGGATCAATAAAAACCAGGAGACCATTTGCACCAGGTTTCATTCCTACTTCTATACTTTCAGCTATAGCAGCTCTAGAGAATGGGAAGTAGATGCATGTGTTTAGTCAGCCACTATTTACAGAAGCCCTGAAATAAAATTGGATATGTTACTTTCTTCAGTTTACATTGCGTCATGACGTTTTCTATTTTATTCAATAGGCTTCATATTTATTTAAAGTCTGAATCAAGGCATTGCTCTATATCTTAATCATTCACAGGCTGTTAAATCTTAACTTCTATGGTTTCACTATTATAAATAATTCTGTAGTAAACATCTTTATGGGTATAATTTTTCTTCTGTGTTAGGTTAATTTCTTTGGATGCTAGAATGGAGTTGTATGGGTGAAATGTAGGAACATATTTAAGGCTCTTGGCATATATTGCCAAATTATTTCCCAAAAAGCTTCTGGAAGTCCACTTGAAATATATGAACCCAATAGCATTGTCATGTTGATTTTCCTTTTTCTGTTTATTTCTTTGTTCATTATTATTAATTGAGATATAATTTATATACAGCAAAAATTACCTGTTTTAGTAGCAGTTTGTTGAATTTGACAAATGTATGCTGTGTATAACCACAACCACAATCAATTTATATGATATTTCCATCACCCCGAAAAGTCATCTTGTGGACCTAGGTAGTGAGGTAGGTTCCACATACCCATAGCCCCTACAAACCACTGATCTGATTTCTGTTGCTATAATTTTGTTTTTTCCAGAATATCATATAAATGGAAACATAAGGTATATAACCTTTTTTGACTGGCTTCTTGTACTTAGTTTAATGCTGAGAACATCATGTTGTTGATGTGTCATCAGTTTGTTTCTGTTTTGCTTAGTAGTGTTCCGTTCTCTGAATGAACCAAAATATGTGCATCCATCCATCAGTTGATGGAGTTTGAATTGTTTGCAGTTTTTGGTGCTTATGAATATAACTGTTACAAACATTGAGGTACAGGTCTTTGTGTGGAGATATGTCGTCAACACTTGTAAAAATACATTGGAGTGGGATGGTTGGTTCACACGTTGAGTAACTATTTAACTTTGTACCACACTGCCAAACTGTTCTCTGAAGTGACTAAACCATTTTCCATCCCCACTAGCAATCTATTGGAGTTGCAGATGCTTTGCATCCTCACTAGTAATTTTTGTTATTGTTGGAATTTTTGCCAATCTAATAGGTATGCAGTGATATCTCATTATGATTTAAGTATGAATTTTCCTAATGATTAAAAATGCCAAACATCTTTTCATATGTTTATTTGATATCTATAGCTTTTTTGTGTCTGAAGTTTCTCTTCAAAACTTTTGTCCAAATGGAATACTACTTAGCCATAAAAAAGACAAAATCATGCCATTTGTGACAACATGGATGGACCTTGAGGATATTATGCTAGGTGAAATAAATCAGAGAAAGACAAACACTGTATGATTTCACTCATATGTGGAAGATTGAAAAACAGACATAGATACCGACAACAGATTGGCGGTTACCAAAAGGGAAGTCAGGGGTAGGCCGAAAGGGGTAAAGGGGCACATTTGTAGGGTAATGGATGGAAACTAGACTTGTAGTGGTGAACTCAACGCAGTCTGTAAAGAAGCTGAAATATAATGACGTTCACCTGAAATTTACGTAATGTTATAAACCAATGCGACTCAATAAAATAAAAAATTTTTTAAAAACTTTTTGTTCACTTACATTGGATTATGTATCTTATTATTATTGTATTTTAGGAGTTCTTTTGAGAGCAGAAAGTTTTAATTTTAAAGTACAAATTATCAATTCTTATTTTCTGTTTGTGCTTTTGCTATATAAGAATATTTGTCTGCCTTAAGATTACAGAGAATTTCTCCTGTGTTTTCTTCTAAAAGTTTTCTAAGTTCCACATTTAGGTCTACCACCCATTTCAAGATAAACTTTTCTTCGTATATGGGGTGTGGGAAGAGAAGGGATGAGGTTTTGTTTCCCTAGCACAATTTGTTGAAAAGTGTATACTTTCTTTCTAGAAATACCTTGGCACATTCCATTTGTCAAAAATCAATTGACTATAGACATATGGGTCTATTTTGTTCCATCAATCAATATGTCTATTCTATCAGTAAAACCACATTGTTCTGATTACTGAAGCTTTATAGTAAGTTTTGAAATCAGGGTTGTGTGTCCTCTAAATTTGTTCTTCTGTTTAAAAATTGGTTGGGCTATCTAGGGCCATCACCTTTCCATATAGATTATAGAATCACCTCCCCAATATCTAAAAATAAGCCTCCTTGGATTGTGTTTAGTATTTTTTTTGAATCTATGTATCAATTTAAAGAATTGACAATTTAGCAATATCGAATTTTCCAATCCATGAACAGAGCATATCTCTCAATTTATTTAGATTATTTTAAAGTTCTCTCATCAGCGTTTTCTTTATTTTCAGCATAAAATGATCATATATATCAGATTATCTCTGTGTTAAGTTTATCTCTAGATGTTTCATGTTTCCTTTTTCATGCTATTATAAATTATGAAGATTTAAAATTTATTTCTATATCCCATTATTCAGTACCAGTATATGAAAACATAATTGATTTTTGTAAGTTGACCATGTATCCGGTGACCCGTCTAAACTCATTCTCAATTTCGAGGAGGTATTTTGTAGAATCTTTGAGATTGTATTCACAGATGGCCATGATTCTTTGCAAGTAATTATAGCCATGTTTCTTCCTTTCAAGTCTGTATGCCTTTTAATTTACTTATCTTTTCTTATCACACTGGCTAAGGCCTCCCACACGATGTTGCATAGACATGGTGAGATTGGACATCCTATTATTTACAGTATGGGGAAAGCACTGTTCTTTTACTGTTAAGTATGCTGTCTGTTATACTTTTTTGTAGATGCCCCTTTATCAAGTTAAGGAAGTTCCCTTCTATTGTTAGACTGCTGAGAGATTTTTTTAATTTTGAATAGATCTTGAATTTTTTCAAATTCTTTTATTGCAACTATTGAGAGAATACATTTTTATACTACATTGTTTTGATATAATGAATTACGAAGATTGATTTTCAAATGGCAAATCAGCTTTGCATTTCAGGGAGAAATGTCACTCATTCGTGTTGTATAAGCATCCATTTTCTTAAGGAGTTTGTTTAAAATTGGCATAATTCTTTAAATGTTTCATAGAATTCACACATGCTGTCACCTGGGCCTGGAGTTTACTCTGGGGGAAGAGTTTAAGCTAGAAATTCAAATTACTCGTTAGATATCACACTATTTTGGTTGTCTCCTTCATGAGTGAGCTTCAGTAGTTTGTATGTTTTACGGAAATTTACTGATTTCATCCAAGTGTTAAAATGTATTGGCATGACGTCGTTCATAATATTTGTTATTATCCTATTAAGATCTGTAGTTATGTTCGCTTATTCTTGATATTGGTAATTTTTACCTACTCTCTTGTTCTTCAGCACTCTGGCTAAAGCTTTATCAGTGTGATTCTGATAGAACAGGTTTCCAGCTTCATTGATTTTATTTTTTATTGTTTATCTTTCATTTCATTAATATCTACTCTTTATTATTTCCTTCCTTTTGATTACATTGGTTGTAATTTTCTTTTCTTTTTGTAGTTTTCGAAGAGATGGCTTAGTTTATTGATTTAGGATATTTCTAATATAATCATTTGTTATCATTGTCTCCGTGTGCTGCTTTAGCTGTGTCCCTCAAGTTCAATATGCTGTATTTCCCTTTTTATATATTGCAATATATTTTGTAATTCCCCCCGCCCCTTTGAATCATAGATTATTTAGAATTGTACTGTTTAAATCCAAAAGTATGGGGATTTTCCAAATTCTTTCTGCTACTGGTGGGTTTTTCAATTCCACCATTGCCAGATAAAGTACTTTATTTGATTTAATTCTTTTAATATGTTGATGTTTGTTTTATGACTCATGATGTGGTCTATCTTGGTAAATATTCTCTGTGTACATCAAAAGAATGTGGCTTCTGTTGTTTTGGGTGGAGTGTTCTATAAGTGTCAATTAGATCAAATTGGTTGATAGTGTTATTCTTTCATATCCTCTTTATCCTTTTTTACTTTCTGTCTTGTTTTATTACTGAGAAAGAAATTTCGCACACTCCAACTATAACGTCTCTTTCTCCTTTCAGGTCTGTCAATTTCTATTTCACATATTTTGATGATCCGTAAGGTGAATGCATAGTTAGGATTGTTGAGTCTTCTTGACAAATTGATTCCTTTACCAGCATAATTCCAGTTTCATAGATTCTTGCAGAAGACACAAGACCCTTGGGTCAGAGACAAAGGCTTTTATTACTCACAGCACAGAAAATAGCAGGAACTTCATGTTTACATTGATCCTCACTTTCCCCTAAATCTCATGAGTGCAAGGCAAAGGTAAGCCCAGGTGGACACTGTACACTCAGTAGGTTTGTGTCCAGTCAAGGAACCCTGAACTTAGGAAACCCTAGTCCTATAAAGAGGGCTGCTGGGAAACCTGCCAACATCTTCCCTGGAGGATGTTATTTTTATTATCCTAGACAGCAAACAAATCAGCCTTACACCCTGGAGATGGAGGGAGACACTGTATCTATCTCTCAAGCCTGTTCACTACACAAACATCCTTGAAAGAATTGTCCATTATAAAAGCTTTCACAGGATGTGAGAGTATGTTAGAGACCCACGGAGAATTGTTTCCTAACAATGTCCTTCTTTATGCCTAGAGATATTCCTCATCTGTATTCTATTTTGCGTATTAATATAGCCACTCACTCTTCCTTTTGATCAATATTTGCTTGGCATGTATTTTTCTACCCTTTTACTTTTAACCAATCAATATCATTATATTTAAAGTGGGATTTTTATGGAAAGCATTTGGTCTCAATTTTTTATGAATATGACACTCACTGCCTATTAGTTGAGGGGTTTAGGCCATTTACATTAAATGTAACTATTAAAATGAATGGATTTAAATCTACTAACTGGCTATTATTTTCTATTTGTGTCATCTGATTCTGTTACATTTTTGCCTTTTTTATTATTTTTCTATGGTTCATAGTATAGTCTACCTTCAAATTATGTTATCCCACTTACTTTACAACTGTATACTTCCACATACTTCCATTTCCTCACTTCCATCCATTTTGCTATATTTGTGCTACATTTTACTTCTATCTATGTTAAAAATCCTATAATGCATTGTTACCATTTTTCACTTGGGCAGAAACTTATCTTTTTAATTGATTATAAGTAAGAAAAAAATCTCTTACACTTAATTTAATTTATATGACTTCTGGGATTAATTATTTATGTAAATTCAAATTTTCATACAACATCTTAATTCTCTTCTGCCTGAGGAGAATGCTTTAACATTTCCCACAGTGCTGATAGGCTGGCAATGAGTTCTCTAAGCCTTTGTTTGTTTGAAAAAGTCTTTGTATTATTACCATTCTTCTGCTTATCTTAAATTTAATTTACTCTTTTCTCTATAGGTTACTAACGTGGAAACTTTGTTTATTGCTTTTAAATCTTCCTTCATTTCAAATCTGTGAATTTAATGCTATAAATTTCCCTTAAGCACTGCTTTTGCTGAGTCCCACAAATTTTGATAGTTTTGTGTTTTCATATTCATTTGATTTTTAAAGTTCTCTTGAGACTTCTTTGTCTCAAGAAGGGTTTTGATTGGGGGCTGGTCCCGTGGCTGAGTGGTTAAGTTCACACATTCTGCTGTGGTGGCCCAGGGTTTCGCTGGTTCGGATCCTGGGCGAGAACATGGCACCACTCATCAGGCCATCTGAGGAGGCATCCCATGTGCCACAACTAGGAGGACCCACAACTACAATATACAACTATGTAGTGGGGGGGTTTGAGGAGAAAAAGCAGGAAGAAAAAGAGAAAGATTGGCAACAGTTGTTAGCTCAGGTGCCAATCTTTAAAAAAAAAAAAAAAAGAAGGGTGTTGATTAATTTTCAAGGGGAGATGGACATTTCTTGTGGCTTTTTACATCTCAAGTGAAAGCAGAACTTTGGTTTAGCTATAATTTCTCTCTTTTTTTCTCCTAGAAAAGTTAAACTTTATTCTACATATTTACTCACTACTCTATTCTAAGACACAATTATTTTTTTTATTTTAACACTGAAATTAAGATGTGTCCTACGACTCATCTCCTTTTTCAATCATGATTGATCAGCTAATCTCATTTATTATTGCCTGAGCAGGGATGTAATTGTCATTGCTTAAGCATAGTCAAGCCTTAAAAGTACTATAAGCAAAACTTTCAGAATGGGTGTCAGTGATTTTAAAAAACCCAAAAAACCCCAATCCTGACTATAATACTCTAGTAAAACACTTTTCAAACACTTAATACGTAATGTGGTGAGGGCGGCATGGATGATAAAACAAAAGTGTTTAGCAGCATTCCTGAAATTGAAAACAAAAGCGGAGCGATCCTACATAATTGCAAGATGGCTTAGAAACCGAGCACCAATAGCTTTAATTTCCTATATAGACTCTCTTTAAGACATGCTCTATCTTCTTTAGTATAGAGGATGATATGTGGGAAAACATGGACATCAAAGGCTCTGAATCACGGGATTCAGAAGGCTCAGATTCTGACTAGAAAGACATTTTAGAAATACCTTAACCAATATCATTTGCTGGTTTTTTCTTTTCATATAGACACAAAACAAAATTAATATTAAATAAGTCTAAAAAACCTCTTAGTATTTGAAGGTAAAAAGTCTAAGTGTTAAGAAGGCCTTGTGTCACTTGGTTGGCTGAAGTTTTTCTGTCTTTGGCGTACAGAAAATGAGGTGCATCTTATAAGCAATGGCATGAGATTCACTAAAATAAGACCATCGATAAATGTTCTGTTTACCTGTAGCAACTTTTAACGATTCATTTTTTTAACTCATTTCTATTCCTCTTTTGTGAATTCTCTTTTGCTTCTAAATGAAATGCTTTTATTACAATTTTTTAAATGTGTTAATTCCCTCATCCCCCATGTAAATATTTACTTAAATCCTTAAATATTTATTTCAACCTATAATCAGCTATATATTTTGCCTACATAACAAAATAAAATTTCATCATTTACTCTAACAAGCATTAACCAAAATCAGAGAGGACCAAAGCAGGAAAGACAAAAGAAGAAAAGGACAAAGGCGGGCTGGCATTTCTTCTTTAGAGCAGATTTTGTCATTTAGACATTGCCAGAGAAATGAGATTCATCAACTAGTCAAAGCTTTGTTTGATATCAAAGCATAAAAATTATAAAATTGGAATATTATTGTTTTAGCAGAAAGAGTAACTTCATAGATAAATTTGTGACATAACTATAATTGTGCTGTGCTCCCAACTTGTGATAAGGAAGACTTTAAAGGTAAATGTGGAACTTCTTGACACTGTTTATTCTCGTTCAGTGTTTTGTTCACTCTCCACCTGTTTTTTAAGAAAAAAGATTCCTCTCTCTAAACTTGTTACAGTTATTTGACTTATTATTGCTACTCTTGTCGAGAAATTTAGAGACTCTCATAGTGGAAAGGCAGTATTGTTATGGTCTTGTCTATGGAGCCAAAATTGGGACTTTGTTCCCAATTTCTGTCACTTGTCAGCTGAGTGACTTTTGGCAAACCACCTAATCTCTCTGTTCCTATTTCTTCATCTGTAAGATGGGGATTAAAATGATAATCATTATATCAATAGCTAACATTCATAGACTACTTCTATTCAGAGAACATATTAAACACTTCCTGCATATCATTCCATTTAGTCTTCACAAGAAGCCTACGGAGAAGGTGCTATTATTATCTTCATTTTACAGATGAGGCACTAACAAGGTCACTATAGAATTAGATGAAATAATACTTATAATACTCTTGGTGTGGAGAGTAGGCACTCAATATGGTAATTATGATGATTATGTCAATGATCGTGACAGAAATGGTAATGGTGATAACGAGAAAGATAAAATTTCTATGCATCAGTATTATGCCATCATCTTAGACGAATATACTTTTTGTTATTAGAAATATAGCATCAAGAGTTTATTTGTGAAATACTTATTGACACCCTATTATGGCCAGACCCTGAAGGTATGAAAACTAAGATATAATGCTTTTTTCAAAGGGTCTCTAGATTAGCAGGAAAGGAAAAAACTATGATCAAAAGAGGAAAATATTAAGGGAAGGAATGAAGAGGGAGGAAAGGAAGGAAATAAGGAGGGGAAAGCAGAGAGAAGATAAAAGGAGAAAAGACAGGAAGACAGGGTAATCTTGTAGGAGAGATGCAGCTGGCTTCACTTGGATTGCACAACAGGAGGTATATTCCAGTCTCTAATACAAGCCATGCATCAGCGCCCATATTCAGAAATCAGCTGCTGGGAAGACACGTGTAAACACAGCAGAGCATTTTTCTTAAGGATGTGTGGTGATGCATAGCGCCTGTCAAACTGGAATCTGGCTTTATGCAAAATGACTGCTGGATCACTGGTCCTAATTCGGTGTGCCATCTGTAAAAAGAAAAAAAGGCACTGTAGCACGTGTGTGTACAATTGATATTATGAAATGATGGTAAATTGTGAAATCCAGTGAGAACGAGATGGATGTTTTCTTTCATTCATGCTGTGACTAGTTTTTTCAAATATGCATATCTAAGGATTATGAGAAGTGTAGAGAGGGATATGGAGAGACAGAGAAGAGGGAAGGAGGAAAAAAGGGCAGAAACATAGTAGCTTCCAGCTGCTTCAAATCCCTTGGAAAGAGGTTTGATATAAATTCTATCAAGAAAAATAGGTACATTCAACAGCTTTAGGTATATTTTGTGCAGATCCAGTTAATATGTCAAAACGTTCTGCTTTAAGCAAGGAGACAGAAAAGCTTTGCCACACCACAAAGGGGCATCTTAATCCCTTCACTCCTTTGTCACCCTCCAAGGAAATAGCATTATGTAAGCATCTGATTTGCATCGGGGGGCGGCCTTGATTTCAGAGAAAGCTGTTTGCAATTCAATAAGCAACATGCACAATGATGCCTTTCATATGATTCCTTACAGTGTGGTTGATAATGATCATAATACTTTTTTTCCTCAATGGAGAACACTGAGGCAATGCTGGAAAATCTAACTGCCTCTGTGCAAATTAGGGAATATATGAAGATTGAGAAAGATGAGCCTTCATATTTTATGATCTCTGACCTGGATTGAGAAAATTTGCAAAAGGTCATTAGGTTGGATACTCTGCAAGGCTGAATTGATGGCCTGGAAATGAAGACTGAGACAGTCAGTAAATGGAGGGAGGGAGGGAGGGGAAATGGGAAGAGAGAAAGAGGGAGAGAAGGGAAGAGAGAGAGAAAAAGAAACAGAGAGACAAACGGGCTGACAGAGAGAGAGAAGACAAAGAAAAAATAGAAGTTGCTTGGGAGGCTGGATCATGGGGTAGAAAAGCAATTTTGCAACCCTTGAGAAGGTCAAAAGTTCATATGAAATTCATCAAATGCTCATTTCCCTAATTCATTCCTCTCAGCTTTTTGAGTATGCTGGTTATGCCACAGGATCTTGTAAAGCCTGGGGTTTTCTTTCCATTTCCCATTTTGAATAGTTAAATAACAACCACCTCCTTTATGGTCCTGTAAATCTTAATTCTGTTTCCATGTGAGCTGAGTTGTTAAAAAGTCAATAATTTCGAGCTGCTTCCTGCTTTGACTTGCTTCTATTTGACAGAAAACATTTGAGGTAAGGTACTTCTTAATGTGATACGCCTGGCTATGCATCACTAACTTCGCCGCAGTGTTGGGAGCAAACTTCAAACACAGACATCTCTGCAAATGTGATAGAAATGAGTAAGGATACCACTGATATTGGGGAAGGACAAGGAAAGAGAAATAAGGAAAGCAATGGCTGTCAATGACATGCATCTTGTAGGCTCCATGCATCTTGTAGCAATCATCCCAGAGCCTGGGACAGGGCAGGACACAGAAAAGATGCTCCATGTTCATCATTATTGCATTCAAAAACTTAAACTGCTTGCCCTGGTGCCTGTAATAAAGACAAGAACAAAACAAGATTTCTAATCTCAATTTGCTTAAAATCAAGCAAGAGTGAGGACATCAGTAAATGAGCAGAAGAAACATAAAGATCTCTAACATGTTGTCCTCATGTAACTTTTGTGTTCCCAATTTGTTCCAAATGGCATGCAACATTTTGGAGATATGAAAATAACTATATAAAGCAAAATTTCTCAACTTGACATTGTTGACATTTTGAGCCAGATTATTCTTTGTGATGTGGGCTGTTCTCTTGTGTATTGTATAATTAGTAGTAGCCTTGGCTTCTATGCACTAGATGCCAGTAGCAACCAACTCCCAGGGTAACAAACAAAAACATCTCCAGGCATTGCCAAATCTCTAGGGAGACAAAATGCTCCTAGGTGAGAAACACTGCCATAGAGCATTCAAGTTCTTTTTTTTCCTGATCACTCATTGGATTTTTGCTGTATCAGCCTTTGTTATTTTACGTCATATATGCAGTAAAAGTGGCAAATTGCTAGATTTCTCCTGAAAACTATTCTCTTCTTCTTCTATGGTAATGAGAGCTCATGGCCATTCCATTAGAGATGACATAGCCCAGCTTCCTTTGCACATAGATGTGTCCATGAGAATAAGTTTAGTAACTACGTTAGGGAAGTGATTGGTGGCACTTGCAAGCATTGGCATTATAATAAAGAGCACACTCTTGTACTTTTCCTTTCCTTTTTACTATGATCTGAAACAGGGACTGGGTTGACCCAGCTTCGAGAATATAGGAAAGACAACACCGTGGAGGACAGGAAAACAAAAGGATGGAATAACTTGGTCAGTGGCAGATTCCTGAATTACTTTGAAGAACAGAACAGTTTCATCAATCTCAACTACCCACCTCGAGACTCATATGTGTAAAGGATAAAGCTTCTACCTCATTTAAGCCACTGTGTTGTGGTGTCTTTGTTATAGAAACTTAGCCTTTCAGGTCCTATTAGATACAATCTAAACAGATATAGAATATATGTATGATTCCATGTGCATATATATTTTATACCCATGCTCACATGCACATATGATCAATGTGCAAAATTTTGGTTAGGCAAGACATTTAGGAAGAGCAGAATATATAAATGTGTGATTGCCCATATTAGAATATTTCTTTCAAAGCTATAGGAACCTAGATAATGGAGCAATTAATTCTGCCACTGTGGCTTCTGGGCCTTAAATGATGAATAAGAGTTTGTCAGAAAGATTAATGAACTAATGAAAGATTGTTCTCTGGTTTTGAAACTCCAAAGTCTCTCATCCAGTAAGGTAGTGGTAGCCATACTGAGGGCAACAAGGATCATCTTACTTAGTCACGTGGAAAACAACGTTCTCTTTTATCAAATCTTTTAGCTTCCCTCCCACCTCATACCAGGTTGATGGCCAGGTTTCTGGAAGTGACATGTGCTTTGGCACAGACAATTGACTCACATGAATACTGAGTGTTTTGATTAAAAGAGATCCATGTTTCTTTTGCCTTATGAAGAGTCTATGAAGGAAACTAACAGAATTTAATGGGGCTTTTAATGATTCATCTTTCTATGCGTTCTTCCTCTATTTTCCAATGATTGAGATTGTATATTGCACGATCTCCTCTGAGTTAAATGCTGCCTTCTAAAACAGAACATTATCACCCAGGAAAACAAACTAACATTTGAAAATATACTCCTGAAAAAGGTGTATGATGATTCAAATAAATTTTCTTAAGTTAAACTAAACTCAAACTGTCTCATGAAAATCAATATGCATTATGCCAGCTTATTTGCATTATTGAAAGAATTAGCTATGTGAAAAAGCAATAGAGTTGTTCTGGCATCATTTTTTTTTTCTAGAAACTTGTATTCTTTCATACGGGAAAAAGCCACATTATATTTTTAAGATGGATAACAATTACATCACACTATAATGAATTCCAACATTCTTTACATGTTGAGAATTAGTGAAATTTCTCATGAAATCTTACCAAACTTATCTTTTACCAGATTTTTCCAATATAATTTGTATTTTTCCAGTGACCTATACTCTAAACTTCGCTCGTATTTGCGCTTACAAAATATCCTAGTGAATCCTGGTATCAACTTTTCTTATTTATTATTTTTTTTTTACTGTACACCATTGAGTCTCCTTTTAAAAAAAAAATATAGGACGTTTTATCCCCCCTTTAAAAACGTTTTTCTCTGTCCTTTTTTCCTGTTTGATAGTTGCAAAAGACCCTGTCTCTTCATTTAATCCTTTCTACTAGCAGCAACTCAATAATGTTAATTCTTCCCTTTGAAGAGGATGTGGGCCCTGGTACATCCACATTTAACTCTTTCATGGATATTGCAATGAAGCAGTGGCACTTTAGAGAGTTTAATTGTGAAAATGTGTCACTAAATTTTTCTTAAAAATTTAATTTCGAAAATCTGCTAAAATATTCAATAAGCCCTTATAATGCCATTCTTATGCTAACTACCCACATCTAGCACAGAATTCATAGGTTAAAAGGAACAGTTTCCAATCAGACTGCCCATATGTCAGACATCAGCTACAAGTTTAGGGGCACCCAGGCCACCCACACTTCTGATTAACTAGCTACCAATTTGGAGGTTTCTACTATCCCATCACATTCAATGATTCGCTGGAATGACTACAGAGCTAAGGAAAATAATATATATATGAAGACCTTTTTATTATAGCAAATGGATACAAATCTGGACCAGCCAAAGAGACACATAGGGTAAAGCCTGGGAGGGTCCCAAATGTGAAGCTCCCATGTCCTCAGGACATGTCACCCTCCTGGCCCATAGATGGATGATTATCAACCAGGGAAGCTCACCTGAGCACCGGAGTCCAAAGTTTTTGTTGGGGTTTTATTACATGGGCATGATTGATTAAATCATTGACCTCAGGGCCAAAATCAATTTCGAGCTCCCACCCACGCCATAGAGATCACAGGTCAGGCTGATATCATGTGGCTTAAAGCTCAAACTCTCTAATCATGTGGTTGGCTTTCTGATATGAGCAGTTCACCCTAGGGACCCATAATAAGTCACTCATTTGCATAAACTCAGATGTGGCCCCAGGGGCCCATCATGAAAATCAAAGATACTTCTACCACTCAAGAATTTCTAAGGATTTACAAGCTGTCTCCTGGGAACCTTGGACAAGGACCACACAAATTCTTTATTGTACAACAACCCTTGTTTTAAAAGCAAACTCCATTTTATACATATACCTAACCAAAATATTCACTAAGTGAGTTTAATACATTTTATCTACTGCTATTCTTTTCAGGAAGAAGAACATAAAAGAAGTTTGAATAAAAAACCTTGGACCAAGAATAGAGTATGTGTGTTAGGAGCAGGCTTGAGCAAAATGGTGAAATGGTTGAAACTTAGAACTTGAAGAGATTTCAGAGATTTTTCTAATCCTACGTTATTTTTCAGTAAAACCAAATAGGTCAGGAGAATTAAGTGACTTGCCCAAAGGAGAAGAGAAAATTAACTCAAATAGGAATGAAAGTTCAAATTTACAAGCTCTTCCCGCCATTCCCCTCAGGTGTTCCTTCAGAGCCCGCCTGCCCCAACTCATCATTCAGGGCCTGCACCTCCCATTTTCCCCACCTCATCCTTTCTTCTGAGACATCATGACATTAAGCTCTCTCCCTTCCCTACTGTTCTTCTCTTCCATCTTTCTTCCTTCATTCCTTTGCAACTCCAGTGGGCCAAAAGTGAACCACAAATTCTCTACCCTACAGATTGTGATCCCTGAAACCCAGCAAGGGCAGAAATGTGCTGATTAACTCATTTACAGCTCACCTAGATAGTATGAGACCTTAACTCAGTTTCTTAAAATTAACCTTCTGGATGGGTGTTCATGAAGGGGATCTCAGAAAGGAGGCCCTTGGCTCTTCTGTGTAGATGAGTGGTTTTGTATGCCACAGAAGGCAGAATCTGAGTAAATGAGAAAAGGAATTCTCTTTTGCAGAGTGGGTGGCTGACTGGGTGTGCTGCTCTCTGTGATCAGAGAAAGAATCCGAATAAGAGGAAAGTGACTGCTGCCTGGTCCTCTTATGGTGTATCTCCTATTCTTCTCTCAGAGTAACCTTTCTAAAATACAAGTCTGATCTGAAACACAGGGTTCAGAGTTCTTCAGTGCATCGTCATACCCTTCAGTCCCCTCAGCTTTGTATGCAGTGGCTTTCTGGATCTGGCTTCTGCCTGTCTTTCAGACAAATCACCAGCCACTCCAGCCAACATCACTTTGTCCCTCTCAACCAT
Organism: Equus quagga; assembly: GCF_021613505.1. NCBI lineage: Eukaryota > Metazoa > Chordata > Mammalia > Perissodactyla > Equidae > Equus > Equus quagga. Next base: position 28,943,235 of record NC_060285.1, read on the forward strand.
ATTGTGCTATTCCACGCCTTCCACATTCTCTTCCCTCTGCCTGGAATTCTCTCCTCCTCATCCTCCTGGGCCTCTTTCATGCATACAGGTAACTCCTTGAAAAACAAGTATAAAAAATGCTCTTTCTTTCAGTATTTCCCTAATACTCAGATTTGATTAAGATGTCCCTGTTCTAGTCTCTTTTAGCAATCTTTAGAAACCCCTGAGTTAGCACTTTTCATGCTGTACTCTTTATAATGAGTTATCTGTCTCTCCCAATGGATTATATACTCCCAAAAGGTAAGGGCCGTGTGTTGCTTGATTTTGTATCCTCAGAACCTGGCACATAGCATGAGCTAAGTTAATGCTTGGTGACTGAATGAATGCATGAATGAACAATATACGTCATTGTCATCCTCACCTACCTTCATCTTTCCTAGAGAATTATGAAAACGGTCTTTAAAATGTAGACATTTAAAAATAATAGCCACTTCAGGCTTTGGAAGAATCAGTAACTTCCATAAAATTGTGTGTGTGTGTTTAAAATCTCTCTCTCTCTTTTTCAATTCCTCAGTGTTCACAGGATGTTATTTTGAAAATTGCATTTCACATCATGAATTTTTTTCCAAGAGGATGTGTTGTGATCTTTGTTTTCAAATATAAACAGCAGCATTTCAGGGCTGTGCTGAAAGGTAAATGTTAGAAATCTTCATTCTTCGCAGTGGTAAATATTTCAAAAGAACTGAAAGCACAGAATCCCCAGCTGCATCCACAATTGCCATAGCCATTATTATATTTTGACAAAATACACATGGAATTTTGGCAGTGTCTTTTACAAATATCACAAGATTGTTTTTTCCAACTTAAAGGCCACTGTTCTCTCCTGGCTTCTGTTGTCAGAGCATTGTCTTCACACCATAAACCCATTTTATAATTTACTCAACTCCATACAGTTCACAGAACATGTAAACAGAAGTCTAAGTTCATAACATTGTCAATTCTCCAAAATGAAAGATCAGCATTTTATTGACAAAGCCATGGGACACCAGGCCCCTTTCCTCTTCTAAAATCCACCATTGTACCTTACTTTTCACTTCCACAAGGCTAGGGCTCTTGGCTTGGATTTTTATTTAAAAGAATATAAATAATGGATGAGTTAGTGGAAGTGAAAAAGGCATTATGTAATACTTAGAGCTTCCAAAAGTGACATTTCAAAGACAAGAGCTGATATTCAGACTGAGAACTTTTCATGGTATGAAATCTCTGTACATGTGATTTGGACAAAGGAACAATAATTGATTTTTAGAAGATAGATCACAAAAATTGACATTTAGTAACACAGCAGAATGTAAGTATTTGTGTCAACTAGTCCAGTTTTTCTTCTCAGAGATTGGCATCAGAAAAGATTAATGATATTTCAGCTGTTTATTTTTGAATTGATATTTATACTATCTTTGCGAGCTCGCAGTAGGTACTTCCTTTTGAAAGTCCGGGCTTCCATTTTTGTTTACACATATTTAGTTTCTCTGATTTCCCATCTTTAGCAGACCAGTGATTTCTATAATGACGCTGGCAAAATTGACTTAGGCTATCGTAAAATTAGCACAATGGGAAAAATAAAGCAAGACACAAATAATGTTGTATGAAATATTCCATGGAATTAATAAGAGTCGAGAAAGAATGCTAGTTTCCCTTAGGAAGACCTAAGGATCTAAGATCAGTTCTATTTTCCTTGAATTAATTAAGTATAATTGTACCTTTTTTGGGGGGAAGAGGGGAAGCATGTTAAAAGTAGGCTCAGTAGTACAATTTCAGCATGCTTTAGATAATTTTTAAAAAACTAAGACAACAGTAAAAATATTCTCTCTTTTAAGATGAAATCTCAAATTTAAAAACACTGTAGCTAATAGTCTTTTGGCTTAAATATATGTCCAACTATGACAATTTAAGCATCACACATATTATGCTTAGGTAGAGCATCTGTACTTATGTAGAGTCTTGGGAAAAGTTGCCAGAGCAAAAGAGTGTGTATTTTTAGATTCATATTGTGATGTTCTGCTGTGTGGCCTAGAAGAAATGATGCAGCTTTCACGGTGAGGTCAAAGCTCACTCTGAAAGGTTACTAGTTTTAGTTACAACCCTGACATTTGGGATATATCTATCAATTGCTGGTGAATCACCATTTCTATCTAATCTATTTTTTTCCATGATAAGTAAATCTCTGTTATCTACCTAGTCTATTAAAACAATTGGGTAATATATCTGATATAGTCATTAAAATTGCTAAAATTTAGGTAATGTTGACCAAGTATGGCAACAATTTTATTATATTATTATTATCATTATTATTATTTTGGTAGAAGCATTCTTTGGGGAAAACAGTGATTGTTTTTCTCAAGAGGTCTTTTTGTTTCTCTGACTCATTCTCCCAGTTCTACTACGGCAATTCACTGGAATTAGAGGGAGGGAAGAGGATGTGTCCAAAGGACACTTGAACAATGCATTTTCCTGTTTGTGTTGATGGGTAAAAGACATTTAGAACACACACTGGCTGGTTTGCAGGACTTGCAGTAACAATTCAAATGTCTTGCTGATCCTAAGGGTGGCCTCAAAACAGGCTATAAATGGCAATAAGCCATTTAAAAGAAGTTCTGGGGTTTACTTTTGGTAGAGTGTTTTGGTAAAAAGTCTTTTTTTCCTGTGACTGTTCTGATGTAAAAAGGTTACGGACCACACTGAGATTGCAGAGGTCAACGAGGTTGGGAACACTGAGTTCTGCCAGTGACTTGCTGTGTGGTCTCCAGGAAAGGCATTTAAACTTCAAGGTTTCCACCTCCCCATGTATGGGAGAGAAATAATAGCACTTAAATATTTCTCCGAGTATTGCTGTAATTAATCCTTCTGAAATGCTTTGAAATAGGCATCAAAGAGATTCACTTATGTGCTTCAGCTTTTGATTTCATTTGTTAATGAGGGAGAACATAGTCTGCATGAAAGAAATGCTTGAGAATACAAATGGTAATGTTCTATGCATTATATTAAATTTATTCTACATGATTTCACTAAGATCATTACAGAAACTTTTGAAGGCCCTTTCCATTGCATGTGGATGTCCACAGAGGTGGTAACCTCCATCCTTGTAGCCACAAGCACCCCCAACTAAGCATCAGGCACTACAGATGCAAGATTACATAACGATGTATCTTTGGAAAGTTTGCATGTTAAAAGGCTTTCCGGATACCACTCAGGGTTGATAACATTATTCAATTGACTAAAATGGGTTTGTCAGTTAAGACATTTTCAACAGAAAATAACAGAAAACTTGAACAATGAAAGGACAATGAAGGACACGCATTGGCTTCTTTAATAGCAAAGATCAGAGGTAATAGCAGTTGCTTTTCGCTATGCTATGCAATAGAAGGAATTCCAAAATTGCGGTAGCTCACCACAGAGGTTTCTGTGAGGCAGGCTGCTGCTCTCCTTCAAGTGTCTACTTTATCCTGGTATGCAGGCTGAAGGAGCAGCCCCTCCTTAGGATATGTCATGGAATTATACAAAGAGAAATGGTAGAACCATGTATTGGCTTTGAAAGCTTCTTCTCAGAAATCACATGCCTTTTTTTCAATTCAAAAAGCAGATTGCGTGGCAAAGGCTGATGTCAATGGCGTGCATAAATATAATTCTTAGAGATGTAGGCAGTGAATATTCTGTAATAATAACATAATTGGCCACTTAAAATAAAGCTCAGGCACAGTTTGATCAGGGTCACCCAGCTACATTTTCCTGAGTCACCACCCAACTTCACTTACTGGCTTTGACCTCAGATCGTCTTTCTTTTTGGTAGTAAACTGACAATCATCCTAGGTTTCATATCCAGAAATCATCCATCAAAAGAAAAGAACTTCTGGGGCCAGCCCGGAGGCGTAATGGTTAAGTTTGTGCACTCTGCTTTGGCGGCCTGGGGTTTGCAGGTTCAGATCCTGGGCATGGACCTACACACTGCTCATCAAGCCATGTTGTGGCAGCATCCCACATATAAAACAGAGGAAGTTTGGCACAGATGTTAGCTGAGTGACAATCTTCCTCAAGCAAAAAGAGGAGGATTGACAACAGATGCTAGCTCAAGGCCAATCTTCCTCACCAAACAAAAAAGAAGAGAACATCTCTTTTTCCAACCATCATAAAAAGGTTTGGGTTTTATTGTGATTGGTCCCCCTTGTGTCACATGCTCAACCCGGAAATCATCACTGTGGTCAGGAAAGGCTAAGCATTGAGTGCCTGAGACCTAGGACGAAGTTCACCCTGGGAGACAGACCAACAGATTGCACCCTGAATCAGAGATTGATCTTGATTCCAATCAAACCACATTGTGGCAGGAGCAGAAGAAATATAAGGAACCAATCCCAGATCTAGAGATCCCAATCCATCTCATGACTGATCAACTTCCATATCACTCCCTCATGAGATTCCATTGCCCTCCCTCCCCTTATGTTCTGTGATACAACCCCATATTCCTAATAAAACATCCTTAAGCTTAATTTAGTTTGAAAACGATTTCTGTTTCTTGTAACTCAAAGTGTTCTACTTGGTAAAAAAAAATACAAAACTCACATACAATTGTTACATAAAAGAAGAGTCAATAAAAATAAAATATAATTGACTTGGTTTGAATCCAAATCCTCTACTTCCTAGCCATGTGAATTTCAACAGGTTATTAACTTTGCTAGGCATATTCCTCTATCTTTAATAAGAGAATCACGGATTTATAAGGTTTTTGGCAGAAGTTTAGTGAGCTAATGTACATATGTAAAAGTCTTGCCTAGTATACAGTAATGACTAATTAATGTGGGGTGTTTTATAAGGTGTTATAAGAATTTAGAGAGGGTAGAGATCATAGCTTGAGGGATTAGAAAATCTTTGCGGGGAATGTGGCATTTAAGCTTGATTTTAACGTCTGCATAGAATTTCCCCACGAGAGATAATAAACAAGCATCTAAGTCCCCCTGGATTGTGTCCAGTAGAGGTGCAGAGGTGGGAAAACACACGCATGCTCAGAAAATGGGAAAGAGGAGAGGGAGTTCTGTGAAAGTTGTCATTCACATCTCCCTCCATATTTCATCTCTGTTTTCATCCCCAAGCCTGAAACGGTCCTTTTACCCCATCCTCCAGGTTATTTAGACCTGTGAGCCGGTTCAGCTCCAGCCTCCCCTCCCCCCTCTGGTATTTCCTCCCTCTATGCAGGAGAAGTTCCGCATTCACACTTTTCATGAATGCTGGCTTATTCAGGCAGGGCATTTTCACTACTTTTACTATTTTGCCATACTGTTATTTGTCTTACTTATATGTTAATATTTCATCATTTCTAACACACTCTGTGCATGAATAAAAAATATATACCTGTATTTAAAATGTGCGTAATTAGACTTTCTGCTGACTTGAGGGAAAAAAATAACTTTCCAAATGGAATTAATTTTATCCCCAAATGGGCAATTAATAATGTATATTATGTACATTACATAGAGCATTCCTCATTTAGAGAATGACACAAAATTCATTTTTTTCTAATTAGATTGTGCTTTGTTCAAAAGTATGTGTGCATTATTTATTGCTGTGCCTGGTTTCCAGAATGAAAGAATTAAACACCCTCAGTGCCACAGAACTAGTTTTGGTTTCCTTTAACAAGGTCTGTCCTTGTATGCTTAACAGGAGCTAGAAACAGTAGAGAGCTAACCAATTCCACAGACCACATCATCATCAAAATATCAAATTCAATACTCCCCAAATCCCCAATATAGAATATATCATTTCAGCTGCCTGTGCTCAATCTCCTTTTTTCTGACCTTTATAATAAATTTTTCATTCATCTGTTTGAACTCTATTTCTCATGGTTTGCTGGTGATCTGAAAGGCTTTGCATAGTAAATGGAACATGTTGAGCTTCTAATGTGAAAAACTGGGTCAAAATGTTTGAAAATAGGCAGGATAATCACAGATAAACATGAAGTAAGGAAAAATAAAGAGGTAAAACAAACAAAAAGAGGGGGTAAATTTTCTTGATAAAAACATTGCATTTGACATTCTTAGACTGGATTTTGTTGTTGCCTTTCTTGGTTCGTTTGTGTGTTTGCGTGTTTACTGGCATTTTTAAAACACCATCAAGTATTCAGTTATGTTTCAATTGCTGCATCAGCCAGGGAAGAACAAAGAGGGTTTCTGGGATGATTCTGGTAAGATTCTGACAACTGAGAGGGGAGACTTTGAAAGGCAGTCCACAGAGAACAGGGTGCATTCAGTCCCATCTTTACAAAAGCTAACACTCCAGGCATTCCTGCATCCTGAGAAAACATCCTTAGCGTTTTTTATGCCAGGGAATATCCATTTTTTGTCCTCACAGTATGACTGTTTTGAACACAAATCAAAGGTTTTTAATCAGACCAGTTAGTTCCACCTGCACTGTACCAATCTGATATAAAAAGAATGTTCAGAGATTATTTAAATCCAAATAAACATGAAGTTTGGGCCATGTTCCCGGTCTTGGAAAGTTCTGATTTGCATCACAATGACCTCAAGGGTAATTGGTTTCAATCGCAATTTGGATGCCATCACTCAGAACCACCAAAAACGAAATATCAAAATGAACTGATATAATGGAAAATTTTGTTCCTGGGCATTCTGGATGATCTTTGACAATACCAAGAAGTGGAAGGCCCCAGATATATAGCATCCTATTTGTTAAGCTTAAAACTGGAATGGGGGAGGGAGACAATAAGGTTCCCAAATTTCAACCCAGAAAAAAAAAATATAGCTGAGAAAACAAGTAATCATATGCATTGAGAAGTTAATTTATGTTTGTATTTAACAAACTAAAAGTAACTAAAATATCTACAAGAAGTATTCGATGATGTGGACTTTGAGGAAAAAAACATTTTTAAAGAATCCTTCAAAATGACAAAAAGTATTCATAGATCTACCTCTCAAAAATATTTTCTCGTCTTAGAGACCACAATTTCTCCGCAGAAGCCTGTCATCATTGGTGATGCTCAGTAATATAAATGAGTAGAACATGCAGAACCCTCCAGCATAACTCTCTGACAGCCCGTCTTTCTTCTCATTCGACCTCATTCAGGAGCTCCTGGTAAACTTTTGAAGACTAAATCAGATAACAGATAATCGCTTCGTGAAGAGTCATACACTAGGCAAAACCAATTTGTTCTGCCTCTGCTAAGTGTTCTCTGAAGAGCAAGATGAAGCAAATTCTGATTATATCATGATTTTGCCTCCAGACAACTCATGATGATTGCAAGTGTATACACACATGTATACTCACACGCGCACACACACATATGTATATATACACACATCATTTTAAATGGGAGAGAATTTTCAATTTTATAGTCAAAGAAATATCCCCTAAAGCACATGATTATTTCAGCTGCCAATTCCTTGGATTTATATGTTTGTTTGTGTTTCCTTATTGAAGCAGCCAGCTTTGCAAATTGTGCTCCAGGTGTAGATACACCATGGTTTTGAAGACAGGTAAAAGTAAACTGTCTGGTTGGTTTCTGGGAAACGTGTTGTTGCCCATCATTTTATTGTCAGCAGTGGCAAGGGTTCATTTCATCGGGGAACCTCCTGTCATGGCTACCCTTGCACTCCTGCCTGGTGAGGGCTTGCTAGGAAGAATCATTTCATGGGCATCCTATAGTGCGTTTTGTTTTCCTTTCAACTGATTACCTTTTACCCTGAAACTCATCCAAGTACTTTTCCACCCACTCACAATAACATTGTGCACCCCCCATCCCCAGCCTGGCATTTCACTACCCAGAGAGAGCTTAATGCCATCTGCAAACTGGGAAATTCAATTTTGAGAAGTTGAGAAAATGTGAAATATAATTGATCTTAGCATATTTCTAGTACAACCAGCTTTAACCACTTTATATCTATTTGAGTAAATGCTGTGGAAACCTAAGTTACACATATATATTTTTTTTTCATGTTACAGCATCAAGCAATCAAGCTTTATCCGTTTTAAATTGATTAGTTTTTAAAAAGAATTTTAACACATTTAATTCCTTCAAAATATGTTAAAATAAAACCACCACATATTGAAGACTTATGGTGAGCTGGGAAAAATGTTCAATATTGTAATTTCTAATTTAACCCTACAACAACCACAGAGGTAACTATTGTTAACTTCATTTTCCTATTGAGGAAGTAGGTCAGAAATGGTCTTAAGTTCCTTACCCAGGCACGCAAAGCTGGTAAAACAGAGACAACAATTTGAATCAAGTGCCGGGTTACTTACCTGTTGCAAATTGGCATGACCAGAGGCACAATTTTTAAAATCAGTTCATCTAAAGTTGTGTTTGTCAAATATTTCAGCAGTGACATTCTTTTCAAAAATAAATCTAATGCAAAAGAGATGAAAATTGCATTTTATTATGTGGTGTTTCTTGATCTGTTTCTCTTTGTTGACAACAACAATGTATACATACATGGTAAACATTCAAGCAGCATGGAAATACACAACATGACAAGAAGTGAAAATTCTGTTTGACAAACACAAAACTTTCAGACAGTAATTTAGGTGACAGTTGAAGTCAAATCACCCTTGGCATTCAATTTATTTTTGTAATTTACTGGGTTGTTTAGAAAATAGAACATCTTGACTCTTACAGACAAACAGGAGGGTACACCTTGTTTGTGTGTGTGTGTGTGTGTGTGTGTGTGTGTGTACAGGCATGCACAGATGCGAGTTACAAAAATATTCAGCCCAGAGATATAACCATCTTAATCAAGGACACATGTTTGCAAGCTCAAATATAGCCCCAGAGATGATAAGATTTTATGTAAAGGCCTGCACAAAAATGAACTAATCTGGCAGCAGAAATCAAGATGCTGGTGGTCTATAATGCATTAAAATTTAGTATATAACACATTTGAATGTGTGTTTTAACAATCTATTACCATTAAAATATTAAATTGGAACCAAATGTCAATGGACCTCTCAAGACATCTTTAAGACCTAAGGTTCCTTAGAAAACAGTTTGAAAATCACTTCTCAAAACATCAAATCCAGAACTAACTCTATTTAAGAATTGTAATCCTTTCTAACCTCTGGCTAACCTGTAGATCTTCACATCAAATAATTGGCAAGCATTAGGGGATTGAATACACACAAACACACTCACACGCACACACAATTCTCTAAACAATCTGTAGCCAATACAAACCCTAAAGAATATATATTTGACATACACCAAATATATTTTTGTTCTGGAGTTGTAGAGAAATAGAAGAAACTCTTAAGCCAAGGGCTCCTGATGGGCCATACCAAAGGATGGAATATCGTATGCAATAGACGATTTGGACAAAACGAAGAATATGGGTAAAAGCTGGAGGTAAACCCATAGAACGTGTGGTGAGGTTAGAGTTAGTGTTTAATATTTTAATCCTTGGTAATAATCCCAAGCATGTCCATTCTTTATTTTTTCCATGAAAATATTTTCTTAGCGGAAAAGAGAATTCTCAATTAGGGATGTTATCTTCAACACACATACACATGCAAATCAGTCATTTTAAGGGAGGTCCAGTCTTGAAGATCATAAACTTAGATGTAGTGGCAAGCAGATTTTCCTGTAAATTTGTTTGTTTGTTTTCCTCTTCTCGTGGCTGGACTTCAAAACTGTGAATAAGCCCTTGAACGGAGCCTCTAAGTAGTTTTGCCACTTTAGTAAGTGGGATCTGGCTAAGCTGCTACATTTGTGCAGATAATAGAAGAGGTATGCTAAAATATAAAAGGGAGACCAATTTCTTCACATTTTTTAATGTTGGTCTTACAGCAGTTGAGGCATTTAATTATCTCCCTTTGAATCCTGTTGTGTTTTTTCTTGTTAGACTTAGTTCAGCTTTTATTATTCATTTCTGTGACTGCACAAAATGAACTGAAAAACACCAGGCACATAAGGAATTAATTTAATGTGGGTCCCAGTTAAGAATGAAGGCAAGTCTGGGTTCCGTGCCATTTTACAAAAGCGAGGGGCAACATTTTGTCTTGCTTTTGTACTATTTAATATACCACCGAAAACAGTCCTTTCAAATGATGGTTTTCAGTATGGGTCTTCCAGCCCGCCATGAAAGTCCTTGACAGTAATCTGCATAATAAAAATAGTACCAAATACAAGTAACAGAGGGAAAAGGGACTGGTTTAAAAAACATGACTTTCACTATAGAAAAAACAGCATTAAAAAGTATGGAAAAACCTTTTCTAAAAATATCATAATGAGGCTTTCCTTTTTTCTTTTTTCTTTGTTTTTTTCAGCATTACCAAGTAAACTGTGTAGGAGATCTGAGGAGATTTTCCTGTTTAAATGTAGTCTATAAAATAAAAGATTTGGGGTAAATGCTAATATTTTTATTTACACAGCTGATTTCACATGTCAGAAGGTTTAACAACACTGTAAGAGGGAAATATAGATCCATAATTCCTTATAGAAAATTTTCAAAGTCAAATGTGTTTCCAAATTCAGAATTTCAGATTTTGGAAACATAATCCAAGACATATGCCATATATCACGTAATATCTCTAGGAGCGTCTGTCTGGGGCAGCACCTAGTAAATAAACATGTTAATACTACACAGCAGAATGCATGAATAGTCTCATTAAGTAGGATAAAGATCACAAATAACCTCATTTCCATCATTTCAGGGCAGGTCTTGCCAACAAATCTGTTTTCGGGATTTTCTGCATTTCAGAATTGTAGTTAAGGGATCATGCACCACTGTCGTCTAACAGCTCTCCAACATGGTGCACCAGTCCACTTTCCCAGCAGCACTTCCAGACGATTTCTTGGCAGGTCTTAGTCATCCTTGAATTAGTGTCCAGCATGGTGTCTAACTCATAGTGAGTATTAATTTTTTAATTGAATTATTTAAGCAAAATATCAGCATCAAGAAGAAGTACCAAAACAGCAACCTTTGGGAATGTTCACCTGAAAATAAGTTGAAAAACAAAAATGTGAACTTTTCTCAATATTACAATTTGGTTTCCGTTTGAGTAGAAGGCTAACCTAAACGAGATCTGCATTTCACAAGACATTGGGGCCCCCAAGTATTTAAATGACCAAACTCTGGGCAATCACTTATAGATCAATCACACGGTCAATTCAGTTTAGGAGTTTAAAGGGCCAAAATATGATGTGTTTCTCATACCTTTAGAGTGACCATGCCAGGAGCTTACTGACAGTTCAAGATACAGGATTCCTCTAGCACAAAGCTTTGCAAAGTTTCAATATACATATAAACTTCGTCAGCTGAAACCTAATTCTTTTTTTTCCCCTATAGAATACTATGACATTTTCCCTATCCCATATCATCATGAAACAACAGCAATCTTCCCTAATTAACCTTTGAAAGTGTCTGTCTTAACAGTATCAGACCTGAGATATGCCAAACGTTTTCATAATATGTAATGTGATTCCACCCAGAAAAAGTAATTCTTGGAACACATCTCAGAAAGTAAGTTTCTCTCGGTTTAATACAAAACAGATTCGGCATCTAGAATTTTTACCATTTACTTGTGAAAACAAAGCTCTTGCCCACTCTTTGAGTGATGCTGGAGACATGTCCCTCTTCTCCATCCTGGGCTACCAGCTCTCCCTGAACCCCATAGCTACCAGGCTTGTTTCTTTAGAAAGTGTATATTCCAGAAGTGCATTTATGGTCAGCTCTGGATCTGGAGAACGCCTCATGAATTTTCTCTGAACATCAAAGCTCTTCTCTTTCAGGAATTATAAATATTTAGAGGAGAGAAAATGTTAATTCAGAAATTTATTTATTTATTTATTTATTTGGTGAAGAAGATTGGCCCTGAGCTAATATCCCATTGCCAACTTTCTTCTTTTTGCCCAAGGAAAATGGTCCCTGAGCCAACATCTGTGCCAAGCTTCCTCTACTTTTTGTATGTGAGATGCCACCACAGCATGGCCCAATAAGCACTGTGTAGGTCTGCACCCAGGATCCAAACTCACGAACCACAGCCTGCCAAAGCAGATTGCAGGAACTTACCAACTACTCCACTGGGCCAGCCCCCAGCAATTTACATTTTTTGTTTGCCTTGCTCTGTTTATCTCTTTTCAGGCCACCTCTCTCACCCTGCCATGGTGATATTTCTAAGCTATTAATCTATTTAATCATGTTAGTCCTTTTGTTAGAAACCTCTTTTGATTCCCTCTTACCTTCAGTGTAAAAAATATTATTTTGCTGGGTTTTTTTACTATAATTCTGAATCTCCTTCTCTGGCTTCATATCCCTTTATTCCCCACCTGCCCCAGGTCCACCTGTGTTTCAACTTCAGTAAACTCCATGCTGTTCTAAAAACACCAAAACCTTAACCTTGTACCTTTGTACATATTTGTCTTTCTATTTGTGATACATTCCACTCCTTCTCAAGCAAACACATATTTATAACAGTTCAAATGTCATCTTCTCAGGTAAACTTTGCCCAACGGTCTCCTTTTGTGCTCTTATAATACTTTCTACATCCTTCTTTTACAGTGCTACTTTCTCAATGTCATTTTAAAAATTCCGTGATATTTCTATCTCTTCTTAATCTTTTTGTGTCTTCTCCCGAACATCTCAAATTGCCAAGTATATGTTAGGTGCTCCATAAAAATGTACCTTGACTGAATAAAAATAAATGAATGTTTCATGGATTTGTTAACAAATTTCTTTTGAGGAGAGGTCAGTTCATGACATACTGTTTAGTAAGAGAACTCTACTCCTATAATAAGGAATCTAGGGAGTTTTTAATTGAATAAACAAATATTTTTCTTTTTGAACACAATTTGCGCTATCAGGAGGCAGTGTCACCCAATATCTGTGAAAAGAACATCATCTGTCTTAATGAGGAGATTTGCAGATCTTTCTCAAAGATTGAGTGTTTAAATATCCTCTCGTGTGATGTCAGTGGTAAGGAAGAGTGATGCAAGTTGTAGGAAATGCCAGCAATTAAGGATTCTGAGAATACCAAACGCTTGTGCTAAATTGGTTTTCTTCAGTATTGCACACAATTCCTAGCACACACAAGGCTTGAAAAAACAATGACAAAGAAGTCATCCTGGTCCTGACTTCAAAGCAGAGCAGAGCCTGAATTCCTCGCGGCGCACACTGAGCTGGCCCTTGGAGCCAAGGACTCTTCTCTGAGCTGTTTCCTGCTCTGAGGAGAGTAGGACGCAAGACTGCCTGAGCTGCCATCCCCCCTGCCTTCTTTCTCTGTTCTCTGCCAGTATCACCAAGCAGGGCCCAAGGCACCCAGGAGTGGAACAAAGCAAGCATTTGGTTGCTTGCGTTTCCGCCCAGGATGATAAGCAATATTCACTCTAACTTCAGGGCCACAACAGCTGAGCAAAACAGGGCGTCACAAATGAAACACATTATGGTTAGTCCAAGATATTTTTATTTGGAGTAATTGTCTCTCCTCCCTTGATGGCTGTACCAGGACATCTCTTTTCTCTAAATTTCCATTTTAACGTTCTCATTGGCAACTAGAGGCTTATATTCTTTTACTGAATTTGATACCACCCAACATGAAATTCTCTATCAAATCTTCCTTTTTAGGGGAGAGAGGAGACACTTCGCATATTTCTATCTCTCCACATGTCATTAATCCTATATTTTTTTCTGCAGTCCTGAAAGAAAAGAAGTTTCTATACTTTTTTATACTTGTGTTCTGATTTTACATAATATTATTTCCTGACAAGATTTATAGAAAAAAACTATAGAAAATTTTAGAACTCCCAGATGTTATTGGCAAATAGGAATTAGGATTTGGAGATTGTGATCAGCTATTAGGAATTAGGGTTGGAATATTCTAAATTTCACAATTTTTATGTAAATATGGGTTGTGCTGGATATTCAGGAAGCTTTCCTAATATAAAGATTCAAATTCTCTCCTATTGCTGGAATATTGACTTATTGACTAATTTGTCTATTATGACAATACCCGACTGTCTTGATTACTGTACCTTTATAAATCCAGAAATCTGGTAGTGTTATTCCTCCAACTTTGTTCTTTTCCAAATTTTCTTTCCTTTCCTTTTTTTTTTTTTTTTTTTTTGCATTTCCATATGAATTTTAAAATCAGCTTGCTAATTTCTCCAAAAATGCTTGGTGGGATTTTGATGGGGCCTGCATTGAATCTATAGATCAATTTAGGGAGAATTGACATCTTAACAATAATGAGTCTTCCAATCCAATCTTAACAATTTTGGGTTTTGGAATGGAGAGAAGATAAAACTGTGTGTTTTTATCTAATCTCTTTACTGGAAGCTTTGTTTATGATCTTTGATGTTTTTCTCTCAGTTTTCCCCTTCTAACTTCTAACATAGAAAGTGTCAACTGTTGGTAAAATAATACTCAATTCACTAACACAGTTATTTTTCCTAACTAGTTCTCTGTTTTCACAACCAGGTGGAGTCAGATTGCTATTAATACGTATTCATCACTACATCTCTGAGATCCACTTTTACCTACAACTTTATACCACTAGTCGCTAGTGTTTCCATCCCAATCAAAACCTAATGTTCGTTTTCTCTGCTCCTTTCTTTGATCTTTCTGTGTATTTCACCACTGCCTTTCCCCACTGTAAACCTCCCCTTCTCCAGTGAATCCTACGGACGATAGTTTCCTGGTTCTGACGCCGAACTCTTTGACTATCCTTTACACCAGCTGCAAGATCTAGCATAATATATCCTAAAATGTATTCCAGAAAGCACTAGCTCCTCGAGATATTAATTGACAAAAAGAAAAAAGATAAAGAGAAATAAGTTTAGGCAACACAAGCTCGAGGTTCTTCACTGCAGCCTTTAATATGCTCATGTGCATCGTGTATCATATAGAAGAAGTTACTACATATGGCATATACCAAACGTGCAAGCCTGGGGATATAAGCCCTGAGCAGTCATAAGGCATTAAAAATTGCCATGCCCAGCAGGGGGACCTGAGTAATTCAGGCATCTTCCTATTCCTTAGTGTCCTTATCTGTTTAATTCTTGTCCAAATTTTCCTGTCTCATCTTTAGAATTCAACATACATTTTATTATTCAATAAAATGTTAATGATTGTTCATCATTACTGAACTATTCATCATTATAACAGTTACAATGATACTACAATTTCAGCAAAATATTCCTTAACTTGATATTTTCCTCCAAGCAGAGAATGGGATTACTTTTAGTTTAAAATGTGTTTTAAAAGTACTTTTGAGGAAAAGAGCAGGGGTGGAAATGGTGTTAAAGAAGAAAAATCACCTTGGAAGAGAGCATGATTCTTTACAGACATATTCTAACCTTCCATTTTGTGGCCAGAGGGAAAAACTGGGTCTCAAAGTACCAATTATGGGTTATAGCAGTATGTTCAAGATGACTAGAAGTAGTCTGCATCACGATGCAGGACACTGTCGGGTCTGCCTAGAACTAGATATGCACTTCAAAATGTTTCAACAGTTGGACTAAACCAAGCTGCCTCACACCCAAACAAAGAATGACTTCAAACTCTAGTGAACGCATTGGTTTCCAGTTGAGGTGACAGAGTGGCCTCATCAATAATAAGTTGCAGAGAATCCTGGAACTCTTCTGCCTTCTTTGATCAGTGTGGTATCTGTCATCTTTATGGAGCTCTGCCAAAAGGGATGCTCTCTGACTCCCAGGGAAAAAGTTGGCAAGAAATACCAAGCTCCATCCCCGTTTATGAAACCAAGAGCTTAAACTCAACTATTTGGAATTTAAAAACTAAGAGGAAAAAGAAAAAATGAAACAAGAATCCATTAATTTAAAATTAGTTTTTCATTTAAAAAAACAACAACAACCCAGGACTATTCATGCTTGATAATAGAAGAGGTATAAGGGTCTATATTTTCTAGTTAATTTTACATGTGATTTATTTAACAAAGTTTCTATCCTGATTTTTAACTTGGATTTTTCAACTCACACGTTGCTTAATACTTACTTGCAAAATAAATATGCTTTCAATTTAGCTTTAATATGGAAGGCATGGGTATTTAATTAATATTAAATGAGTATTAAAAACATATTTATCTAGAATCAAAACTATGAGATACCACAAGGAAGGAAATATAGTTTTTTCCTATAAATCATTTATTTGATAGCTGTGCTGCCTGCTGGGTGTTTTAGAGCAATGAAATCTTTTCTACTATTTTTTTTTATATTTAAGAATAATGAATGGCTTCGATTCAGCCTGTTCAGCTATCATGGTATAGAGTCTTACAACAGGAAAGATTGACTAATGTGTTTTTTCCATTTCAGGAAAATTAAACATCTTTCTTTTAAAAATTCTTATTTACTGTAGTTTTGATATGGGAGCTCTTCTAACAGCCCTGGCAGAATGATTTTCATTGGAAAGCTGATTATACATCCAGGTCCTCCAAAGTATGCTTTAAATGAAGATATTTATGGCAAAGGAATTAACATCTTCGAGCATGCCATAGTCAATTTTATGTGTCAACTTGGATAGCCTAGAGTACCCAGTTAATCAATTAAACATTAATCTGGTCCCCTGTGAAGGTTTTTGGTAAATGCCATTAACATCTACAATCTGTTGACTTTAAGTAAAGGAGATTATCTTTGATAATCTGAGTGAGCCTGATCCAATCAGTTGAAAGATTTTTAAGAGGAGAACTGAGATTTCACTGAAAAAGAAGAAATTCTGCCTGTGACCGCAGCTTCAGCTCCTGCTCTAGAGTGTTCAGCCTGCCATATGGGTTTTGGACTTGCCTAGCAAGCCAATTGCATAAGCCAAATCCTTGCAATAAATCATATAGATTATATATGAATATATATATGGATATTCACACAAACACACATATATGTGCACTCATACACTATGCATATGTATATGTGTGTTTGTAGTTAGAGAATTTTGTGTGTAATTATGAAATGTACGTATTTATCTTTTGTTGAGGCGTGATTACACAATATAATTGTGTGTGTGTCCCACTGGGTCTATTGGCGCTGCTTATAGTTGTGAGTCTCTGAGTCGCAGCCCTTAGTCACATACTCCAGGCAGCCTGTACCCTTACAGAATTAAAAACGACTGAGAATTTCCCCAAATTAATGTCAGACGCCAAATGACAGATTCAGAGAGCTCAGAGAACAGTAAGCACGATAAAAATAAAAATTTTTAAAACTACACTTAGGTATTCATTTTCCAACTACAAAAATGTCATTTAATTAAGTATGACTTAGAGTACCAGGAAGTAAGAGTACCAGGTTCTCATTTCTTGATGACTAAATATCTAGATTTATAGGTTGACATCAGAGTGAGGCACCTTATGGTATTAGGCCTTTCTCAACATTTTCTTAGTTCTGATTTGGGGCAAAGACCAGACATTTGAAAATTAAATATGATGTATGACAGGTGCTTAACATTTTAACATTTCAAATACTATAATGTGATTTACCTCAAATCCAGGATTTGGACAAAGGTTACTCTAGAGACATATGAAAATCCCCACACTCTTCTAAAATAACCAAACGTAGCCCACTCCTGAGGCTGTTTATTTTTACATGATATACAATGAAAACACTGTAATTAAGAATGGGTAAACCCAGCTGTACTTTGGGTTTATCAAATTTCTTAACATTGTTGTTGACTATTTGGAGTCTGTAAAGACTAAAACCTACTTTTCCAAGAATTTTCCCTCAATTTTTAAATCAGTGTTTATTTTAAAAGAAGTATAATCCATATGGTTTTGATTCCTCCTCACTTAACTCATCCAAACTCAGTTTTGCGAGAACTATTTGAAGTCAAAAGCTTTTTGAAATTTTTATGAGCTTTTTTGTCTTTTTTTTCCTCCTCAGAAGAGGAAGCAATACTTTGCCAAGTATAAACCAAGCTAATAACTAAACAGTTTTATATTCTAAAATAATGAACCCGGATGGGGTGCTGAATTTGACAAAATGCGGTCGTTCATTTACGCCCAGTGAAACTGTTGCTAAGCTCTTCCAGAGACTGCCTTCCCTAAAGGACAGCCCAGGTGACACCAGCCTGGTACCACCCAGACTTTCAGATCTGGCACCGTACGTACAGCAGCTAACTGAGTCCTTTTCCAGCCAAGGTTTACTAATAATATCTTTATTTGCCACCAAATAAAGTGCAATACTAAAGATCATGACAATCCAGGAGAGTTCGTGATAGGGCATGTAAGCGGAGAGGTAATGCTCCATCTAAGAACAAGCACCTCTCAGGACTGTCAGACTTGAGAAGGAAATCAAGGAGGAAAAAACACAGGACCGTGTGGGCACTTTCAAAGTCACATCTAGAAGAGCCGTCAGCAAACTAACTACAGCCCGTAGACTAAGAACAGCCCTCCGGCTGTCTTTGTAAATAAAGTTTTATTAGAACACACCCACACCATTCGTCTATATACGCCTATGGCTGCGTTTGTGCTACAATGGCAAAGTTGAGTGGTTGTGACAGAAACTTTGGAGGGCAAAGCCTAAAATATTTACTAACTGGAGTTTTACAGAAAAAGATTGCTGACTCCTGATCTGGATGATACGTGGCTAATAGCTCTTAGCTTCTCAGCTCTGGCAATAATACAATACTTTTTTGAATGTCATATTTTCATTCTAGATCAAAGATTGGAAGGGTATAAAAATAAATAAAATAAAGATAAAATAAACATGATAAAAATAAAAATTAAAAATTTTAAAAAGATCTTTATTTTCTCAAAAAGAGAAAATATTATTAGTAAACACACATAGGTTATAAATATATGCTATTTTTCACATGACAATAAGAAATGAACATTTGCCGAAAATTTCCCAATTTCTAGCTTCTCTATGACCAAACATATTGGGGATTTGGAAAATGTTTACAATTCTCCCAGCACTAAAGTATTTACAGTGGAGATCCCTTTGGTGAGGTGATGATTTTTTTCCTTCTGTTATTAATATAACAGAAAAATAATAGTCAAATTTCATAAACCTTAACTTTGTGCTAGCACCTATGCTGTGCTTTTTTCATGCATTATTATATTCAATCCTCACAAAAGCACTTTCCTAAGTTATTTAAACTCTAGAGATCTTAGTTTCTCGTTTTGTAACATGTGGATGACAATATTACCTTCCTCACAGAACTGTTTTGAAGGTTAAAGGGTTTAATACATATATGATACTTAGGAGAAGACCTGAGCCATCTATCAAACCCAAAAACGGCCCCCTTAAAGCCAGTTGAGCCAGGAGAACTCAATTTATTAAACCTACTGCAGTAAACAGAAATACTGTTCTACAGTCTTAGGAGAGTCTTAGAAGGGGGAAGTCAGAAGAAAAAAATATCCATACAGTCATGCACCGCTTAATGGTAGGGACATGTTCTGAGAAATATATCCTTAGGTGATTTCATCGTTGTACGAACATCATAGAGAGTACTTACACAAACCCAGAAGGTACAGCATACTACACATCAAGGCTATATGGTACTAACCTTATGGGACCACTGTCGAATATTCTTTCCGTTGTTGACTGAACATGACATCATGTGGCATATGACTGGATATATATAATATGTATAGATATGTGTATATATATGTGTGTGTGTGTGTGTATGAGTGTGTATCATATCATATATATGGTGTTAGAATTTGAGCTGATGATTTTACAAGGAGTCTTGAAAAGCAGGTGACAAGACTGGGACTGCGCCGTTCATGATGTGAGTTATGGATTTGTGGGCACAGTGAGGCAAGGGGCTTGATACAAGTATTGATGTATAAGCAGTTAGTCTTGTTAAATAAGTTGTTTTAGTTGGTTTATCTTCTGGGAACAATTATTTCTTGGCCCACCGAGCTGTTATTTTTGCCTGGTCCCAGTATTGCTTAATACAAAAACAGGAAAGTGTGTTGGTTTCAGTTTTCACATCAGATGCAGTAAGTGCTAAATACGTATTAGCGATTTTCATTATTTTTTTATTATCATTATTTTATAGATGAGGTACTTGACACTTAGAAATGTTAGATAATTTGCCCAAGGTCACAAAGTCCAGACCTCATTATTGCCCACATGTTTTCATATCCAAATGCATTCATGTAAGTCTAGAATTACCAAGGTCTGTACTTTTAAACGTCTGTGTGTTCAAATAAGCCTAATTCAGAAGAATGAGAGAAATTGCACATAGGAGAATTCTTTATTCTTAATTTTAATGTGTGCGCAAGTATTTTTATACTAATCCAATAGGAATCAGTGAAGTTTGATGGAGCTGATGGCGGCGTGTGTATGATACAGGATGGCAGTAGGGGAGGAGTAGAGAGGTGCTATGGCCATCGACATCAACCTCCCCCCAAAACACAGAGAACATGACAATCAGGCAAAGCTAAGTTTATCAGACCTACTGCCCCAAGGGAGAGAATCACTTCGACAGTCTCAGTTGTGTGCCTAGAGGGGGAGCTCAGAGCGGGATCTCTCTCAGGTTTGGATCTGGTCACACTTGGTTTAAGGTGGATATTTCAAGATGGGAAACTGATCGAGGCTGGAGGGAGTTTGTGGCATAGAATTGGTGGACACGGTGAGGCAAGTGTCTAGAAGCAGCCGCAGTAAGTAAAACATTGTTTGATAAGTGAGCCGTTGGCCGGGTGAGTCACCTATTGTCCCGATAGGAGAGCTGTTTGCCTAGTTGAGAAAACTATTTGCACAAATTGGTTTGCACAAATTTTCTGAAGCCAAGAATGAAATTATTTACCGGTTATATTCTTATCTTCCTGAGTGAGAATTTTCCTGGAACACTCAAGTCATGTTGACACAGGTGGGCTCAGTCCTCAGTCCTAATAATTAAGCTACATGGATGTAGGTGAGTTCAATTCTCAGATCAGACAGTGATGGATTATACTTGTGTTAATTCTCATTCCCAAGGTTATTTCTTTTTTAAAAACCTCTTTTAGTGTGTAAATCCTCTAATCAGGTGAATTGCCTGCAGATAAACAACCAACAAAAAACTTATTAGGATAAACAATATTACTCAGATCAACAAATTAACTTATCATTGTTAAGTTTAACTGCAACATTCATAGAAGATTATGAATTTGTGGCAACTTTGTTAATACCTCTATACTATAAAGTGCAAGTGTTTATTTATTCACCTGTTCACTGGAATTGTACTATTTTGTAACGTTGTGTCAACTGGGCTAAAACACTTTCCAAAGTTAAATGTTCTCTAGTCTTTTTCTGTTTGAATATATCTATGTCCATTATAATTTTCTTTTAGTTTTCTGCCTCTACATCGTAAAATTAATGGAGGATGACTGTTTTTTTCACACTGCAGCTGATGTCCTTCTTAGGGTTTAATAAAGAAAGAAAATAAAAAACACTGAGTTATATAATTGTACCTGAGGAAGCAGATAACCAAATCTCTGAAGCGAATACCGTGAGGCTCCACTGAGCTACGGGGCAAGGAAAAAAGAACGTAAGCATTTCAGGCAGAAGCTAAATAAATATCACAAGGGAGGGAGGAGAAAGGAAGAGAGGGAGAGAAGGAGATAAGTAAAATTCTAAAAGTTATTGAAAAAGAAAGTTACTCTTTAAATGTGCAGAAATATGAGCAACAGAAACTAATTTTTAAATGAAAGCAAGAAATTGTTCAGAAAGGGGATATTCCAAATTTAAAGATATAGCCAAGTGCGTGAAATGCGAATTGCAAATCGTTTGTGAAGATGCCATAGCAATGAAAAAATAAGAAACAATTAGGAAGGGGTCCATGATCAAGATTAAGCGGAAGTCTAATAAAGGACCATTATGCAAAGAGGCAGAGTCTGTCAGGCCTATGGATATTGTAAGCAAAATGCAGAGAATATATCCCCCCAGATAAAATTATTTTATTAACTTCATCTCCTTTGATTAACCAACAAAGTTCTCCAAGTAAAACTTACAATTAAAGATTCATTTTCTTTCTATTACTGAGTGTACAAAAAGAAATATGAAGTGAAATGCAAATGAACAGCTCTTTCTTGGAGGGGAAAATCGTTAACAAGGGAGCTGTGTACTAACAAGAACCATACACATCTGACAAGCCACCACCAATTATAGTTTATAATGCATGTTAATAATAAGTCCACCTGTCTGTTTTTCCAACTTTACATGTATGCATAGCACTTTACATTAAGTAGAGAGAAAGCAAAGCCAACAACTAGAGGATGAAGAAGAGCCTACCAATATGGCAGCCAGAGGTGGTCAGCTCACCGCACCTCTTATGGCAAGTTCTTTCTGAAGGGAGACCTGACCCAAGCACTTCATAGCTATCGTGGTCACACCTTGTGCCTCTTCTCCCTCTATGTTGGGGAGCTGCTCCTCAATGGTTTCCATGGGCCTCTCTTCCTGAGGGAAAACCTAAGAGATCGACGGGATAAATTACAACCCCCATTGCCACAGCTGGTCTTGGGGCAGCAAGATGAGCCAGATGAGCACTTGGGGCAGTACTCATCCACCCTCTCCTCCAAGCTCCGTTCTAAATTGTCCTCACTCTCAGCTCTCACTGTGGCAGTTCTAGGTGGCTTACCTGGTGGCTTGACCTCAACCTTCATTTCTGAGGGATCTGAGCCCTTGGCAACCATACCTTTCTTAACAGGAGTTGTCTCTCACATACATTCAATAATTACAGTGGGACAAGGGAGTGTGACAAGGTGCCCCAGTTCCACACATATTCCTCCCCACCCTGTTGTGTAAAAGCAGCCCTACCTCCTGCTACTGATGAGGGTCAAGTACCCCTGCATGACAGTAATTCTTTCTCTTGCCACAAGGGGTCCTAAGTGCCCTTATAGCAGAAATAGTGTGTAGTTCAATACTGCCCGTGCTATTCCCCTGGTAAATGTGCATCTTCTAAGGCAGGGTTTTTCAACTTCAGCACTATTGACATTTTGGGCTGGATACAATTTTGTGGTAAGAGCCTTGTCCTGTGCCTTGTAGGACGTTTAGCAGCATCAACGTCCTCTACCCACTGGATACCAGTATTCCCCTCCCCAGGTGTGACGGTAGGTGGGGCCTCCCTTGCTTCCATCCCTTGGATTTCAGATCCCATTTATTCTTCCTATTTGAGACAGAAAGACGTATAGAGACCTCTGATTTGATATCTATCTTGCATTACGAAGGATGCATGCTGTCCTTTCAGACTGTTTACTCCGAGCAGGTGCTTCAGTTGGGTCTTAGAAGAAGCTCTGTGTTCCAGTTCTATATGAATCCAGTTAATTTTGGATTGTGTGGTACACGATGCAGTCCACTGCTGCACCTTATTTGCTATGAAGTGGGCCCATTGGTTGGATGTCTTATTGTTTGGGGTTTAATGCTTGTGGATCAGGCATTTCATAAATCCTGGACAGTTGAGTGGACTGAAGCTCCAAAGGTAAACCAATCCCTGCAATAGGCATCTGTCTCTATCAGGATGAACCACACAAGGGGTGTCATGTAGTCAGCTTGCAGCTAAGTCCCTGGTTGGTTTCTTCAAGGAACAGTGCCAGATCATGCGCTCAGCGTCGGTCTCTGCTGGCCACATAAAGGCAGCAGTAGCTAGAATGGCCATGGTAAATGGAAGTCCATGCCCTTGGGACCATATGTAGTCTTCATCTCTGCCACCATGTCTGTTCCATTCATTTGCTCATCATGCCAGTTCTAGGGCAGCCAATGACAAAGGCCACCTAATGTCAACTGACTTAGTCACTTTGTTTATTTGGTTGTTCAGTGGCTTTTCCATGTTGGATGTTTTCTAGTCACCATTATCATATGATACAAAACTCTTCACATTTTATTTCCACTCTATTATGTTCAGCCACATGCCTCTACCCTGGACCTCCTTGACTTCAATCTTCTAATTCTTTTCCTTCCAGGTTCCTGACCAGATAGCTAGGTCACTGGCCTGTGCACAAATATATATATATATATTCTCACCTTGGGCCATTTATCCTTAAAAAAAATGAATAGATATTCTGCTCACAGCTTGGCCCATTGGGAAGATTTTCTCGCCTCAATCTCTTTCAGGACACCCCTGATTTTGTTTATAATACAGCTTCCGTCTATTTTTGGCTTATACCTACACAGCAAGGCAAGCTATTTATAAACCAACCATAGGTCCTTTTCTTCCTTCTTCAGATGGTTTATGGGAGCTGGGAGAGGGGCAGTTGGGCGACTAAATAGGTAACGTGGTCTGAGTTATCTGTTCATGTAGGTTACACATGCTTTGCAGTTCAACTTGGGCTTGATTCTGGATGTACAATTCGCATGTTACAGTGGAGCGCTGCTGGGCCAGTCTGGCTTTATAACCTATAAGGTCTGACAGGATCCAGCTGATAACAGGAAGTTGCGATGATTTGTCACTGATGCTCCACAGTCAAGCGTTCTGTCTCTAAGAGAGGACAGTGCCATGCCAGGATTGTTTCTACACAGGCATATAATTCTCTGTGTATTAGTTAGCTACCACTGTATAACAAATCACCACAAACAGTGACTTAAAACAACACATGCTCGTTACCTCACAGTTTCTGTGCATCAGGAGTCTGGGCCTAACTTTGCTGGGTCCTTTGCTCAGGGTCTCACAAAGCTGCAGTCAAGGTATCAGCTGGGCTGTGCTCCTATCTGGAGCTCAGACCCTCTTTGAAGCTTACATGGTTGTTGGCAGAATTCAGTTTCTCCCAGTTGTAAGACTGAGGTCCCTTGCTAGCTAACAGCTGGCAGTCACTCTCAGCTCCCAGAGGCAACCCTTAGTTCCCAACCACAAGACTCTCTCACAGGGTGGCAGCCTACTTCCTCAAGGCCAGCAGAAGAGTCTTGTTCCAGTCATCTAAGGCAGAGTCTTATATCATATAACATAATCAGGAGGGTGACTATCTCACCGCCTTTGCCAAATAGCATAACCTAAGCAAGGGTGTGACTGCCATATTCCATTGGCTAGAAGCAAGTCACAGGCTCTGCCTAAACTCATGGGATTATACAAGGGCATGACTCACTGTAAGGTCATCTCAGGGTGTGTCACCCACCTCTGTTTTGGATGGCATGACCTTACTCCTGGCTCCCAGTGGCTGGGTTGTGATTCTCCACTGGTGCTTATTATAAGCTTTGTATTGCATCTTTTCCTACCACAGACACTCTAACATCATAGGGTCTGTTAGGACATGAGGCCAAAGTGTTGGGCTGCTGGCCCCATAGCCTGGATATGCTCTAGAGCTCTTCCTTCTCTGGATCCTGCATGAAGCTGGCAGCCTTCTGTGTCAGCAGGTAAATGGGCCAGAGCAGAATTCTCCGGTGTATAATGTGTGGCCTCCATAACCCTAAGGGGCCTGTCAGGCACTGAGCTATCTTCCTTGTGGTAGGAGACACAAGACACAGCAATTTCTTTTATTTTTGAGGTAATGTTCCAGCACAACCATGGCCACTAAACCCCTAAAATTATACTCAATAGCAGGGTCACGATTTTTCATAGAGTTTATCTCCTATGGTCTGAAGTACACATTGTCTTACCAAGATTTCCAGTACGCCACTTCTCACTCTTCCTGTCCAATCAGCTTGATGCTGTCAGTATAATGGATCCACGTGATGTTCCACAGGATGTCCCAATGGTCCAAAGCTCTTCAAACTATATTATGTAGTGAGAGGGACTGTGCTTAATGTAACCCTGATGCAAAATTGTTAATGAATGCTGTTGCACATGTATGCAAATTGTTTATGATCCTCTTTTCTAATGGGAATACAAAAGAATGCATTTGCCAAATCAATGGCTCCCGGCCATAGACCTGAGGCCTTCTTAATTTGTTCTAGAAATGATTCTACATTCTACACAACAGCTTTGATCAGTACCAGTAATTGGTTGAGCTTGCAGCAGCTCTAGGATCTATGTTGTCTCGACTGAGGCCAGACTGGTGAATGAAAGTGAAATATGATAGTGATCACCACGCTAGTTTTTTGTCGATGGCACTAATCTTTGCCGTCCCCTCCCCACTCTGCAATGTGATATAGTTTTTAATTTGCTATCTTGGCCAAGTGGAATCAGTTTCAGAGGTCCCTAATTGGTCTTTCCCACTATGATGGCTCTTGCCGCCAGCCAAGGACCCAGTATGGGGGTTACTCCAATACCCAGTGTTCAATTCCAATAGTATACTCAAGGTCTGAGGAAATGATGATTGTGTGGATCCTCAGACCCAGTGATCTCACTCTGAGCTGGACTTTACTCAGGACTCTATTTATTACCTCGCTTTCCTAAGTCCCCACTCTAACAGAATGGCCATGAGAATGCTTTGGATCTCTGGTTATCAATGTCAGCTCAGATGCTGTAACTAATACATCTTGAATTATCTTTCCCAGTGCGTAGTCACTTGAGTAAGTGGCTGTAAGTCCCTTTTGGAAAGGACTGAGGGAATCATTACATTATTTACTTGTGGCAGTGTTACAAGGCCCTTCATACTAGAGACCTAGCTATGTTTTCAGTTAATAGTTCCAGATCTAAAAATCAATTCAGCAACTGAGCAAGGAATTGTGATTTTTTATCTGGAAGACTGTCTCAGCCTCCTTTTCCTCCATTTTTGCCTACTTCTGGTTGTAGATATTAATTAGCAGTCTTCTTGCCTGCCTGTCTATTCTGCCCCTAGGGGGACCTGCTCAATCAATCACCATCTCCATAACTCCCTGGGGGTCACAGCTCCTTCACTGCCCCTCTGACCTTCGCAGTCTTATGGTAATTGTGGTCTTCTGGACTGCAGTGGTTAAGAGCTGCGATCTGGCCTCTATTTCTTTGCAGTCTGTTGCCCCCAAGGACATTACAAGCCCAGTGCTGGTCCACAGAGAAGAATCAATACTGAAATCACAAGTGGTGCTGGTGCCACAATCACTAGCACGTTCCTGAGAGTTGAAGCACATAGTGTTCTCTGGGGCCTCCTTAAAATACAATCCTCTGGTGGGTCTTCTGGCCTCGCATATTCATTCCAGCAAATGCACTTTCTTCAGTCTCTTTATTTCTTTCTTTACTCTCCAAAAGGGCAAACTGAGCAATCTCACTTTGCTCATGTTGGCCAGCACTGTCCATGCTTCTTAGGGTCGCCATAGCAGCAAGTTTGCCCAAGGGTCCATGGCAAGGTTTTAAAACCCTTATCATCAGAGCGTACCTCCAAGGCAGTGAATTCTTGCCTTCCTTGATCAAGCATCCTCAAAATCCAAAGCTAACTCCAGGCCCAGATGGCTTCACTTATGAATTCTACCAAACATTTATGGAAGAAATAGTCAATACCAATTCTACATAAAATCTTCAAGGCAACTGAAGAGGAGGGAATACCTTCTATGAGGCCAGCCTTGCAATGATAAGATAATTCTTCATATATGAATGAAAAAAGATTAAGAATAATTTTTAAAAAACACTTTGTGAAAGAGTAATAGCTGGGAGAATTTACATTATCTGCCTTCAAGACTTATCATAAATTTACAGTGTGGGATTTGCATAAAGGTAGACACATAGATCAACGTAATACGATAGAGTCTAGAAATAGACCCACTCATATGTCTTAATTGATTTTTTTTTATTGAGGTAACATTGGTTTATAACATTACATAAGTTTCAGGTGTACGTCATTCAGGTGTACACACATAATGACTTCTGTGTAGACTACATTGTGTTCACCACCAAAAGTCTACTTGAACGCGGTTCAGTGGAGAAAGGATAATCTTTCCAACAAGTGGTGCCGCAACAATGAACATCCATATGCAAAGAGGACATTGTCCAACTTGCAACTTACACAAAAATTAACACAAAGTGGATCATAGACCTGAGAGTAAAATCTAAAACTATAAAAGTTCTTTTAGGGAAACATTGCTTAAATACAGAACGCAAAAATGAGGATTAACTTTAAAAAATTATAAATTGGACTTTATCAAAATTAAAAAAAGTGAACAACTTTTGCCCTATGAAAGTCATCAAGGATACTTTCCTCTGTGGAGAGGATATCAAAGTCACCAAGGTCCAGGATCTTGTGTCCTCATGGGAGATGAAAAGATAAGCCACAGCCTGGGAAAAATGCTTGCAAATCACATACCAGATAAAGGACTTGTATCCACAAGAACTTTAAAAGAAAAAAAAGCAAGCTAAATGTTTGAACAGACTTTTCTCCAAAGAAGATATACAATAGACAAATAAGCAGAGAAGGAAAATAATAATTATGGTAATGATAAAAATAATAATGAATTTAGAAAGTAAGACCTATAAAGAAATTCTTACTGAGTTAGGATCATCTAACCTAGCAATTTGAATGGGTTCTTCTAAGTTGGCACCAGAATTAATCAAACTGTGGACCAATGTTAAATTAACATAAGTGAGCCCTTTCTGCTACCATTCCCAGTTGTCTTTATTTATGGTTTTATGTTTGTGGTAGCAAAAAGCAAAGTCAGGAATTATTTGGTTGAGCTAAGCATAGAGATTGATTTAATATTTTCTCTGGGAAGATATACTACATTTTCTCTGCTGCTTTTGCAGTTTGTTGATAATGTTTCTTCGTTGTAAAATTGCAAAAGGCATTCCCATGGTAGAGGTGGGAGGGATGGGACGGAGTGGAGTGCTTCTTGAATAAGATTAGAGGGGGAGTCAAGAAATTATGTTGAGCCATTAACTTCAAATGAAAATGGTCTGATTATACATTGGAAGCATTTATCTGCGAAGTCTCATGCCGCCCAGGGCTTAAAAGGAAGGGTCCAAGGCCAGATCCAGAGAGAAACCTGGGATCTGGGCTCCAGAATGCACTGAAAGTCCCATTAGAAAAAACAAAGGGGCCGACTGGCATCCAGCTTAGTTGAAGCCTTAATACCTTGATTAGGCATATAATCCAACAAAAGAAAAGGCCAAAAAGTCCATTTATTCATTCAAAGCTGCCACTGAGCTTGGCATTCGCAGATGGGGGAATACAGTCATGAACAGAACAATCTAGGAGCTCTGAGTTTACAATCTGTGGTCAGCATTTGGGGGAGAGTGTGAAGACAAGCCTTCTGTACCCAGTTGGGCTTCTTCTTACTCCAAATCAGGTCAGGTTGCTGGATCTTAAATTCATAGAAGCCAGTATTAACATTAGGCCACATCATAAAAATTGAGATAGAATCCGTATGTGATCCAAATACACTGAGGGATCATCCAGATCCCCAGGGACAGAAACTTTATATCCAGTTAACAAGGCCTAAGTCTCTGCCAGAGTTCTTCTCCAGGCTGAAGACAAGATCCTAGACCTCAGCAACCTTGGTATCAAGTCAGACTCGATTCTTTAGGGAGAGCAGACCAGCCCACCCACAAACCCTGCATGTGTCTCTTAACTGGCTTCTTTGCCAAAACATTTTAAATGCAGCATGTGTGCCATGTATTTCAAATTGTCCAAGCTTTTCATATATATCTTCAGAGAGGAAAATTCGAGGATAAAAAAATGCTTAGATGTTTCCATGACTTTGGGGAGTTTCTTCATATCTCCTTTTACTGTACACAATAATTTAGAGAAGACTTTATTTCATTTGATTAATCTTAATGTTATTTAATTGTTATTTTAGGTTACCAAATGGGCCTCAGCATTCTAACAGATATATGTTGTTAACATATTTGTAATAAGTGACGACCTCCTCTAATTCATTTTTAACAACTTTTCTAGAATTTGATATATTTTGGTAGGACAGTAAAAGCAAGGATTCGCTTTTTGCCAAATATTTTTGCATTAATAAATGTAATATTCCAGAGCTGTATGTTATACTGATAATAATAATTAATTTCTGAACACTTACTACGTGCAGGGCAGTGTGTCAGTGCTTGCACAGATAATTTAATTTGATCTTTAAAGCAGTCCCATTACAAAGGTATTATTGATACTTTAAAGAGATTAAGAAGGTGAAATTCAGCAAAGTTAAGTAAACTATTAAAGCCCCAGAGTCAATATGACTCTAAAGGTCCTTCATCTTAACCTCTGCACTATATCACCTCACCACACTTAAATTCCCTTTGTTCTCAAGAAGCTAACATTCCAAACAGATGTTAATGTTATTATTTTTCCTTGCTATTTCCACTCATGGTTTGACCTAAGTCTTGGGTCATTTCTAGCTTTGGTTGCATGCAAAATTGGCTAAAGAATAACATGCATGAGGGGAAAAGACTCCAATGAAATTTCTACTGACTACACTGATCATCTCAGGACTTTAATGAAATAAGTTTATTTCGTATTTCAAAGGGAGGATAAGTTCGCCATGAATGGTCTTTTATTGCACAGTGTTCCAAGGCACCAGGCGAACAAGGAGGACCAACGTAATTGCACACATTCCCAGCTGAAGCACATTAGTCATATTCTATTTTAGAAGAAGAGCCAGGTTTGGGGTAGGAAAGAAAAACAAGAGGAGTGGTTGTACCGTGAATTTGTTCTATGTGAGATGTGTACAGCAAAGGTGCAAAGGCAAACTCATAACACAAAGTGAATGACTGTGTCTTCATCCAAGGGGCACGTCCTCTGTTTTTTGCATTTTTCATGACCATCCATATATAACAGTCACCTAATTAGAACAAAATTAATTGTTTGTTTTTATTCTAGACCACCAGCAGTTTTTAGTTTGGTTTTTATTTTTTCTCTTAAAAGGATTGAATGAGTAGCATCTAATACACATTTCAGGGACATAGGTACAGTTTATATTTTTGGTGTGTAAACTGTGGAGTATTTAGCCTAATGTTTGGCATATAATACTAAAGAACTAAACAAATGCGCGATTATAAAAATAAATTTATTTCATGGTTTGGAGTCATTTCATGTTTAGATAAGAACATTGTTTAGTTAGGAAGCAAGTTAGGGCCCTAAAATAGCATCATCCACCCAGAAGTATTTTTGAGTGTTCATCTGAAAAGAAAAAACACACACTGGAAATAACTCTCTTTAAAATCTTTAATAAATTCTGATTAAATATGTTTTAAATTGTTATGATGTGGTCATTGGAGATTTGTACTCTGAGATGGGATGTATATTTAGGGCTTTAGAAAAGATAAATTCTTTATCATATTCTATATTTTCTGATCAGGATGCTTGCTCTGGTAACAATTGAATGAACAATTTATTTCACCCGGCACAAAATTATTTATCATTAAGGAGAAGCAGGAAGCTAGCTGGTAATATGAATGAGAAAACTTTTCCTAATTAGGCAACAGACTAGCTTTCATGAAGATCAACATCCTTACATCCTGGCAAATTAATCTCTCTTAGCGGGAACTAGAAAGAGGCCGTAAAGAGGACGCTGTCTTTATCTTGCACACAGAGTAGTGTTATTTTTGTGATAGTGAGAGATGGAAGGAAGCAAGACTGAGAAAAGACAACCCAATTCTGCTCTTTAGCTGACCATGAACTTCTTGAAGTCAGACACCAAATAGTATATGTATTTTTTATTTATCATAATATCTTGTAGAAGTTAGGCACGTACGTGTGTGTGTGTGTGTGTGTGCATTAAACCTTTTTTCATATTGGCTATTAAGTTTTTCTTACTAGAAAGATGAACAGAAAGCATAGATTTTACATAGAAACAATATCACAGCTATGAGAAGAAAGGAACATATAATGACAGTTTTATTCCAGGGAAATATAAAGAGAGAAGGCATACTTTTGACAAAATGGACAAAACTAGAAGCATATTAAAAGATAATAAGGGTAGAGGAAGAGTGAGAAAAGTAGCAAATTGCAAAAGAAGTTTAATCACAAAACAAGTATTGGTAGTTTCCTTTAATCTCATACTTTTTAGAGTTATGTGTTGTGATCAAGTTTAAGCAGTTTGAATAAACTGTTGAAACAACTCTAGATTAGTCAGAAGTTTTTATGGCGGCCATGGAGATATGGTGCTCAGATCTCCTTTCAAAAGAAAACCTAACCAAAGAAGTATAGTTAGATCACAGCCTCCAGGTCCAGGTGCCTTTAAGCCGTGCTGCAATGCAAACATGAGCCAAGGCCTCATGTGTCCTGGACAGTGCTCAACCAAGGAGTTTGGCAGGGGTACAGGAGGGCTTCAATTTTGAGGCAGCACAGGACTCCTCAAAAAGCAATCTTTCCAATGGGGCTCCTGCTGAAGTTGGCTGAGAGTTTCTCAAAGTTGCACTGCTATGTGAGGCTCATCCTACCCAAACCTTTAGCCCTCCTTCTCTCCTTCACAGGAGCCAGAGCTTCGTCACCGCTTGAAGCCTTTCCTTGGATGTCCCTGCCCCTTTGCCTTATTATGCTTCATATGTATTTCCCCCAATACATTTTTTTGCACTTTTAACTCAATCTTGGTTTCTGCCTCCCAGAAGAACCAGATGACACAACGGATACTGGAAGTGGCCTGTGATAGCAGTGAAAAAGGTGGAGTTTTGCAACTGGATCATTTGCCACCCACCAGAGAATGAGGATGCCTTCCCAAGTGGTGTGTGGATCGTGGATAATTTTGGGTACAAAGCAGCAGTGCAACTGATAAACATGCCATCAGTGGTGACTTGGGAGAATGTCTCGTCAAATATGAACTCCCTAGCTGGGACAACACTCAGGCTTTTGAAAAATATGAAGCAAAGAGCCCATGTAAAGACAATGGAATTGGCTGATTATTAATAAGGTGCATCATAGCTCTAACGAGAGAGAGATTGAGAAACTGGTCATAGTTAAGAAATAGCTCAAATGTAAGTGTGAAAGCAAGAAGGCATCTTGGGTAGCTTATGAACAGCTTCTTAGCTTTTGCAAAGGGAGAGCGGGCACAGCTGCAGAGAAAATTCAGGATCTGCTATTTAGGGCCACTGAACTGCAAAGATGATCGAATGTTCCGTTGAGGAATGTTCTTATGCTAAGCTCAGAGCTCTGCTTAGGAAAATTTGGGGCATGAAAACATAGGATGGGGACATCTGGGTAAATTCTCCCAAAGATCTACAACCCGAGAGCCTGCAGAGTTGGCTCAAACTTCTCTGTTAAGAGCTCTAAATTTTCCCTTCCAGGAGGACACTTCACGGACTGCTCCCACATAAGTTAAAAGGTACATCCCTCAGGAGTTGCCTCCAGCTTCCATCCTGGCTTCTAGGCTGAAAAGTATGGTTAAATTCCAGTATAACCCAGCTGTGGGATGGATAAATACAAAAAGAAATAATCACCCCATGAAGCAAGCTCAAGAATTAGCTAACATGGACTATCTGTCAGATTGGATTTTCAGAGTTGGTCAACAGGGGTGAAACTTATGACTAGAAAAGCAAGAGATTATTGACTTGGTATTCTCTTGAAACATAGGGCTTAATGCCCTGACAAAGACCCCAGGGCATAGGGAAACTTGCTAAATGGGTCTTAGAAACCTGGAGAAAATCTTTTTTTTTTTTGGTGCTGAGGAAGATTCACATTGAGCTAACATTTGCTGCCAATCTTCCTCTTTTTGTATGTGAGCCACTGCCACAGCATGGCCGCTGACAGATGAGTAGTGTAGGTCCATGCCCGGGAACCAAACCCAGGCCACTGAAGTGGAGTACACCAAACGTAACCACTAAGCCTCCAGGGCTGGCCTGAGAAAGTCTTGATAAAGTTGAAATTCCTGAATTGCCATTAAAGATACTGGAGGAGTAAAAGACTCTGGGAAGTGGGTGTGTTGGAATGGATATATTATTTCATGCCAGGAAATCCATCAGAGTAATATTTTCCATGGAAGAGCCCATACGACACATAATTCACCAAGGCCATGGGGAATGTGTTGGTGAGACAGACACCAGAATCACTAATTTGCTCAGTCATGGCTCTTTTCTGAAGATCATGGCTGACAGTAGGAGAGACTGTCACAAAGCTTAGCTTGCTAATAGCAATGGAGATGATGGGAGGCCTGAAGAAACAGAGCCCAAATGGTAGTGCTTAACTGCTGGACATGAGGAGACTGCAATGCCCGTAACAACTGACAAGGTTGAAGGGACACTGAAAAGGGCTGCATCTGCAGAAATTTTTTTTATGCCATCACAAAAGAAGACTAGAAACAGTGTGCATTTACGTGGAACCCTCAACAATACACATTTACATTTTTTTCTCTTGACTATGTGAACTCTACTGTCCTCTGTCATAATATAGTCCAAAAGAAGTGATTTATCTGATCTTCCAATCCTTTTCTATCTGGATCTCTGGCCAGCTGGCCAGGCTATTGGTTCCTTTTCATGAATCCATATATCTTCTTATCCCAGGCTGCTTCTCATTCCTCACAAAGTGGGGACGTCAGGGCATCTCACAGAACATCACATTGTTCCATTACACTCAAGTTGATCAAAGCAGACTAAAAAGGCAGTGGCTAACAAGCTCAAAGTCTTGGTAAGACATAGGAGCCCCAAAGTGAGATCAAACATACAGGGTCAGGGACCTGCCACTTTTATTAAAATTTCACGTGTCCTGTCTCCCTAATGTACTGGGTTATCCTCTTCAAAGTAAAAGACAAGTAGATTTATTTTGAGTCTCTGCAGCAGGTCCAAGCTGCAGTGTGAGTGGCCCTGCCTCTTGGGCCGGGTGATCCAGCAGACCCTGTATTGTTTTAGGTGTCGATTGTGGGAAAAGGTGCAGTCTGAAGTATATACCAAGAGCCAGTGAGAAAATCACAGCAATGGCTGCTGCAGTTCTGGATCAAGGCCATACTGTCTACAATGGAGAATGATAAATCTTTGAAGAAACTACTCCCAGCATGCTCTTGGGCAATTGCAGAGGTGAAATGTTTGACCATCAAATCAAACAAATGACCACGTACCCTGAACTTCCCAAGTCAAATGGGCCCAGTAGCAGTCCATCATAAAATGGAAATGGTACATCTTGGATCTAGTCAAGTAGGGCCAAAAAGTGAGTAAGCTGCATGTACAGGAAATCCGGGCTCCCATGTTATCCACTCTGGTTGAACCATGTCTCTACCTCACCATGCACCTAAGGGCATGTGCAAGGGCCTCATAAGACCAGCTGAAGCAGAAGAAAAACTATGAACTTGACTTATGGATATGTCAGTTTGGTATATGAGTATAAACTGAAAATAGATGATGCCTATGTTATAACCACAATCTGGAATGGCCTTAAAATAAACTGATGAGAGGAAATTTTTCTAATAAGCAGAACTTCAAATGGTGCACTGGGTCATCCACTTTGTGAGGAATGAGAAGTGGTCTGGGGTAAGAAGATACATGGACTCATGGAAAGGTGCCAATACTCTGGCTAAGTGGTCAAAGATCTGGCTAGAAAAGTATCAGAAGCTTATGTAAAATGATATCAGATGTGGAAAGGTGATGTGGAAAGATGCTGATGGATATATGGAAACCGGCAAAAAGTGTAAAATTTATTTTATCACATATTAATTTCTATTAGGAAGCCTTCACCACAGAAGTGGTACTGAACAACAAAGTTAAAAAAATGCCTCTCGGGGCTGGCCTGGTAACATAGTGGTTAAGTACAGCATGCTCTACTTTGGCGGCCCGGGTTTGTGGGTTCAGATCCAAGACGTGGACATATGCTGTTCATCAAGCCATTTGTGGCGGCAACCCACATACAAAATAGAGAAAAATAGGCACAGATGTTAGCTCAGGGCCAATCTTTCTCACCAAAACAAAGCAAAACAAAACAAAAAGCCTCAGTAAGTTGATATTAGAAGATATTAGTTGATATCTTCATCATTGGTTACTGCAATACAGGCACAATGGGCATATCAACAGAGTGGCCACAGTGGCCAGTATGGATGCCAAGCCTGGGCCCCACAGCATGGATTCCCACTTATGAAGGCCACTCTAACTATTTCTACCTCTAAATATCCAACTTGTCAGTAACAGAGACGAACACTGAGCCCTTGCACGGCATTATTTCTCGAGAAGACCAACTGGTCACTTGGCTGAAATATGACTAGATTGGGTTCCTTCTTTCCTGAAAGAGGCAACAGTTTCTTACCTTAGGAATAGATACCCATTCTAGGTGTCTGCAGTTGTCTCTCTTGGCTACAGACCATCAGCTGGCACCACTAGCTGGAGGCTTAAGGAGTTGGGAAATAATGCAGTGAAAGACAGTCTGCTTCACAGTGAAAGGGGTACAGGAGTGAGCCGTGAAAATGGGATCTACTGGTTGTATCACATACCAGGCCACTAGAAGCTGCCAGCCTGATTAAGAGAGCATTGAAATGACCTACTGAAGGCCGAAGCTGAAGCACCAGCTTGGAGGGGATGCTCTGCAGACTGTGCAGCCTGAATTGACTACCGAGGCCGTGGAGAAAGCCCTGAGGCAGAAAGGCTGAGAGTAGCATGCCCAGTGTTTGAGTTGTGATGCTGTCAGCATCATCAAAACTGCTGAAGTCAGAGGTGGGCTGTGAGATAAGAGAAAATACATATATTGGTCTCTGACCCCGGTTCCTGGTACCGAGCTCCTAAAACTCTTGCAGTTTCCTAAGTGATGAAAGCACGCACAGGAGCATCTTTTGTTCTAACATTTGGTCTAATATCTGGTTCCTGAGATAGAGCTCCTAAATTCCTTGGAATTTCCTGGGTGATAGGAGTGTCTTTTGTTCTACTGAGGAGACTTTGGGTTGGGTCCCAAATTGCTTCTGGATGGGGCCAGGTTACCAGAAAGACCAAGCCATGATTAGAAGCTTGGAAATTTCAGCTCCCCTCCCATTCTCCAGAAAGGGGAGAGAGGCTGGAAATGGAGTTAATGATCGATCATGCCTACGTGATGAAGCCTCCACAAAATTCTCCAAAGTACAGGGTTTGGATGGCTTCCAGGTTAGTGAACACGTGGAGGTACAGGCAGAGCTCGGTGCCACATCCCCATCCCTTGCCCTACGCATCCCTTTCATCAGATGTTCGTCTGCACGCTTTATCAGATTCTTATGCAGGCATACCTCAGAGATGGTGCAGGTTCCATTCCACACCACACCAATAAAGGGATTATTGCTCTAAAGCAAGTCACACGAACTTTTGGTTTCCCAGTGTATATAAAAGTTATGTTTGTACTACACTGTAGTCTATTAAGTGTGCAATAGCATGTCTAAAAAAACTATGTACACACTTTAATTAAAAAATACTTTATTGCTAAGAAATGCTAACCATCATCTGAGCCTTCAGTGAGTCATAATCATTTTGCTGGTGGAGGGTCTTGTAAAAACACAGTTATCTGTGAAGCGTAATAAAACGAGGTATGCTTGTATAAGAAACTGGTAAACAGTAAGTAAAGTGTTTTCCTGAGTTCTGTGAGCTGTTCTAGCAAATTAATTGAATCTGAGGAGGGGATGGTGGGAGCCTCTGTTTACAGCCTTTGTCAGAAGCACAGGTAAAACCTGGACTTGTGACTGGCATCTGAAGTGTGGGGAGAGGGGCGCTCCCGGGAGACCGAGCCCTCAACCTGTGCGATCCGACACTGTCTCTGCCAGAATTCCTTGGTGTGCTGAGCCCCCTACACGTGCGGTGTCATAGTGTTCTGAATGTGGTAGCAATGTGACAGTAAAGGAGAAACACAAGAGTTGTGTAGCCATGTATTCTTTACACGGGCTTAGGTGATATAATATGTGGTACCAACTGTTTGCATCAAACAATCCACACAGAGAGTTTCTGCTCTCTGCCGTGAAAACAGCATGTCCCAGAGAGTGGCTGCTTCTTCATTCTAGCTCCAGAATGGTAAGCCATGCAGAGCAGGATCCAGCAGAGTCCAAGTGAGCCAAGCAGAGCTGAAGCCAGCCCTAGTCCTCGTGGCATATAAACACAAACTAAATGGCTACGTCATAAGCCACTGATATTTTAGAGTTCTTTGTTACTGCACCAAGAATTCACTAATACATTAACCAAAGTTTGGTAGGGGGTATTGTATAAACTTATCTATTCTTTCTGTTTTCTTCTTTTTAGTGCCAGAAGGAAGAAAACTCAGCTTCGCTATACATAATAATATAGAATTTTAATTGTCAAAATCATGAAAAATGGGCATTTCAAATTTCTATTTAACTGCTTTTTATAGTTTCACCTAGACAGACTGCATTACTATGCGGTGATATTTCCAGCTTGAAAAGTATTTCATAAAGAGTATTCTAGGAAGTTTATCTATTCAAAATGTAATATCTCTAAAAACAATTTAATGTATGTAACAAGGGCTTTTGAACAATCAACAAAGCATTTCAAAGGTTATTATTTTTGCAGCCTTGGGAATATGTTTTTCATTGTAAACCTCTTCAAAGTGTATTTTCACAAAAGAAAATGTTCATTTAAAATCAATAATGGTAAACAACTTTTTATTCATTTAATAGTATTTTAAAATAGTATAAAAACAAACAAGCAATTCTAATTTTCAGAAGATAAAGACAGTAATTCAAGTGATAGTTAATAAATCTGTACTTACTGAGTCAAGCAGAACAGAGTAGATAACAGAATTTTGTAGAATATATCAAGCTGTTTCTTCATAAGATATAATTTGATAATTATCACAAAAACTATTTATTGTCTACAGACGAAATTTAAGTTGATAGCAACGTTACTTATCCCTTCAACCCCTAACTAAGAAAAACAACCTAAAATGCCATTGAGTCATCTGAATATTTCTTTCCTGTAGGGACAAGGAAACTTAACAAAGTTGTTTTTCCAGTTGCTTTCATCAGATTAAAGCTGCTTTCCATCTGCTCTATACTGTTCAAAACCTCGTGACCTAGGTTGAGGCCAAACTTAATATAGCCAAATACTACTTAAGAACTGAGCAGAAAGAATCAAGCAGAAACTTTTGCTTAACGCTCTCAAAGGACTTGGAATTGAAAGCTCAAAATCTACCCCAGCTGCTTGAAGTTTAGCTCACACAGATTTCCCATGGTCACTGCTCCCTAGGAATTCTTTTTGGTCCTTGTTTTCCTTCCTCCCTGTCTCACTGTAGAGTCTTCTTCCTGTCATACACACACTAAGGTGACCAACCAAGTTTGCCAGGGACTTTCCTGCTTTTAGAACGAAAACTCCTCCCAAGGCATGGGCAAGCCAGGACAGTGGGACATCCTCATCCGGTCCAGCTCTAATCCTGTTTGTCCTCTTACCCAATTCACCTTTAATAGTAGAATCTGCAGTGGTGTAAGAAGGAAAAGGAAAGAAAGGAGAAATGAGGATATGAGAATGAAAATAATTGAGAAGATTAAAAAGGAATTAGGAATAGGAGGAAAGAATGGAGGGGAAATTCCACCTGTTAAAGCTTAGTACCCCTCCTGGAGGGCCAGCTGTTCTCAACTCATGCCCATTCTCTCTCCTGTCACTTATACATCAGAGCTGAGCAGCTTCTTCTGCCCATCTCTCCCCACCCCTCTCTCCAGCCCTTTCTGGAAGATGTGGTTGGGAACATTAGTCCTGGAGCCAAATGCCTAGATCAAATTCTCTTTCTACAAGCTG
Organism: Equus quagga; assembly: GCF_021613505.1. Taxonomy (NCBI): domain Eukaryota; kingdom Metazoa; phylum Chordata; class Mammalia; order Perissodactyla; family Equidae; genus Equus; species Equus quagga. The sequence goes on from NC_060285.1 coordinate 28,982,579, forward strand.
AGAGCTATGTGCAGGGGCCTTCACCTCTTTGTGCTCATAAAGTCTGGATGAAAGCAGTGCCTCTCTCCGAGTTATTGCTAAATGAGTTAATACATGTACAGCTGAAGAATTAACTACATCATTACTGTTCTCCAACTCAGAGTCCATAACAAAAGGGAATTAGGAGCCTTAACATTGCATGCCAGGTTCTGATAGGCTGACCCAGGCGCCTCAGCGCAGCGTAGCAATGTTTCAGGACTGATTCTGCGGTCTAAGCAACTTACAACAAACTCTTGGAAAAGAAGCTTCTCATAATCATGAGATTGCCTGTAGGTCAGATAAAATTTATATTGCATTTGTCATGCTTTGTTGCTGGAGCTGATCGTATCTGAGAGCAAAAATCTGGCATGAGCCATTTTCTCATACATTTTTAATTTATGGACTCGAGAGTTTGGAATAACATTCAAAGTCACAGATGCTTATCTGAACCAAACCCAAAATATTTTGAGGTTTTCATATCAGTTATAACCATCAGAGAACTGTAGCTGGAAAAGAAAAAACCTTTGGCTGAAAAAAATATAACTGTGAATTATTTTTAATATTTTTCTTGAGGAAAACTACCTCTAAATTTACAAATTATATCACATGTATAGACAGATTCACTTTTTTTTTTTTGCCTCAATGAAACTTAGGTTAAAAATATGAGCCCAGAATAAGGAATAGTCTTCCGAGAGGTATATATCCAATTATTTCAGGACATTGATCATCTGCAAAATTTTTTAAATTTGTAAAGAGAACACAATTTCTGGGCAACAAAGAAGAAAACCCCATCGTACTTGGGTTGGAACCTGGGATCTTGGAAGGAATGAAGGCCGCTTCTCTGGGTGCTCTCGAAGATAATTCTGGATAATTGTAGTGATAGACTAGACGAATAGGTAGCTTAGAATCCAAAGCTAGCTGTTTAAGGAAATAGATATACAGTTTGGCAAATAAGGCTTAAAATCAGTGGAGGTCCAGTCCACAAAGCTAATCAACTTTCCTGGGAAAGGCACAGGCAATTACAAAATGACTCCAAAGAATCGAACTCGATAAAATCCTCTGAAGGCTGATCCAGAGGGTGTGTGCATTTGTGGGTAAGAAATTTATGAGCTGCATCTCCAATAATATTTGAAGGTGAGAAGTCATGAACTGAACCTTCCGTCTGCTAAAATACTACAGCAATTCGTCACTTTGTCCTCAGCAAAGACGTGTTTTAGATTTAAATGCAGATATGGCAGCTAAAGGTGGCATGACCTCAGGATGCAAAACGTAAAACAACAAACAAACAGGGAAGATAGGGCTGCCAGTTCTTTATTTAAGATGGGAGTTTGAAGAGAAAGAAGCAAAAGACTGAACAAGAAATAATGGAAGCTGCATCTATGGCTACATTAAACCCCAATGGGGGAGGGGACGGTTAATTTAATGAATTCTTTACTATTTAGTTCGTCTATAAAAAAGATTCCATCAAAACAGTTGCATGTGTAGGCAGAGCTTTCAACTAATTAGTGAATGTTTTAATTCCTGATGGGTTGTCTGCAACGTGGACATAGCTCTAATTTGTATTTCACACCATCCTCTTAAAATCAAACCCTTCTGTGTAAACACGCCATCCTCACGCCCATCACGCCATGGCCCACCTCATTCTACTCCCACTCACCCTGTTTTACAGCCCTTTGCTCATGCTCTTTCTTCTGCTTTGAACCCCCTTACCTCTTCTTAGTCTGATTGTCCCTAGTTCTCCTTGAAGTTCCAGCTACTAATTGCAGAATTACTAGGCTTCTGGCCCTGATGACCAGACTCTTGCTTTCTTGTCTTTTACATCCTTTGGCCTTCATCTCCCAGCTTCCTAGCTATGACTGGTTTCTCCCTGGCACCTCTAACTAACTAAATCCTAAGTACTTATGTAACAGTTCATTTCAAAATCTAACTTCCAAGCCAGCGTTCCTTCCAGAACCTGTGGTTCTGTTTCTAAAATGAACAATAAAACATGAGTGATACAGGTAATTCTAAAAAAGAGGAAGATTTGAAAATAAAATTACCCAGGAAAGTACCTCCATTATCAATTTTGTTTTGGCACAGGAGACAGAGCCTGCATGAACTTTGCCAAGTCCCTCAACTTAGAGACCATAAACCCTGTAAAATGTCTTCTAAATGGAGATTATACTAATAACAAACCCCAGAGAGTGTTGTGAAAAATAACATAAAAATGAGAATGGCTTGCTTTATTAATGCTAAATGATAAATACCTAACTCCCTTATAAAATCGTACTGAGGATCAAATGAAGTAATGAATAACACAGTGGTTGGAAAATATAAAGTATGATTTTTGTATGATTTAAATCTCAGATATGCAAGAAATGCCTTTTGTGTTATTATTTTTTTTAAAAAAAGATTTTATTTTTCCTTTTTCTCCCCAAAGCCCCCCAGTACATAGTTGCATATTCTTCGTTGTGGGTCCTTCTGGTTGTGGCATGTGGGATGCTGCCTCAGCGTGGTTTGATGAGCAGTGCCATGTCCGCGCCCAGGATTCGAACCAACGAAACACTGGGCCGCCTGCAGCGGAGCGCGCGAACTTAACCACTCGGCCACGGGGCCAGCCCCCCTTTTGTATTATTTTTAATACAAAAATATCCTACTTTTAACTCCAAGACTCACTTCCACCATATTGTCAAGAATTGCTGTAGCTTTACCAAAATGGCACCAAAGACTGAGAAGTTGAAATCTTCCTGAACACAGGGACGAGGCTGTCATGTTCCAGCTACCATGGTCACATCTGATTTTCTCACTATCCAAGAGATCTCCTTGAGGCCTGGGAGCTGTCCCCTGCTTCTAGAACAGTCTCAGGTGGGAATCTTTGGAGGGTTGGGAATCTGGGTGTGGTCACTTCTCCCTTATCCACCTCCAATTTTTGGGCTTCCAATATCTAACGTTGAACTCTGGAGTCATCCTGCCTCTCCAGCATTCATATGGGGACCCGGGCTCTGGTTCCATTGCTCTGGGGCCAACAGTCAGTGAGTCTCTCCTAAATTATTGGCATAGGCCTGGAAACCAAAGCTAGGAAGCCTTTCAGTCTTCTGCTTCTTGCCTGACCACCTTCCTCTCTGAAGGGATGAATCTGAGGCACAGAGTCTGTTACACCCTGGAACAGAAAGCATGGTCCAAAATGAATGGGAAACATGAAGGAAATGGGAAAAATAAGAATATATTTTTAAACACACATTTTATGCAGACATTCACTTAAGGCTTTCTGTTACTGATGACCAGTTGTGGAAAGAAAGCAGCTTTGATTTCCTGTGAGGGATACTTTAGACCTCCAGGAAGGTGAGGAAGGCAGCTTCTTGTGTGCTTTTGGCTCCAGCTGCAGAGCTGCATCAGCACATGGGAAAGGATTTTTGCTTTCCTTCTTCCCAACTCTTCGGCTCCCACCATGCACCGTGATGATGGCACAGGGACAGCTGTCACGGCTGAGGCTTGAACAACTCAGCAGCTGTCAGGCGCAGGGAGATAAGGCACAGATAGCTCTCACGGCCTCTCCCACTGGCAACCACCCCCTCCTACTTCTAAACCAACCACTGGACACTCCCTCATGGTCTGTTGCAACTAAACGGTGGGTGATGAATTCCTTTAACTGGCTCTGGGCCAATATGATAAAGCCAAGACTATAAAACTCACAAAGTACTGCAAGAGAACAGAACCCACATTCTCTCCAGACACTGAATGTTGGAAATGACATATACACCATCCTTTGGGGATTGAGTTGTTTAGGAATATAATTCCTAGGTGGATTTTTTTTTTTTTCCGGAAGGAGACTATTACAAAGTGAACGCAAAAAAAAAGGACTACCTTTCTAGCTTTTGTATAATTTGTTAGGCGAATAAAATACTTCTCTCAGCAACACCCCAGCCCCCATCTGTGTTTTATGGAAAAAGATCTACTACAGGCTCATAAATGCAGTTGGGACCAATAATTAGCAAATGCAATATTTCAGAGCAGACTATGCATTTCCTTTAACAGGTAATCTTAAAGAAATATTGCCCCTTGATTACACCTAATCACGCAATAAAAGTATGATTCCACTTTGCAGAGATGTTTGGTTTCCTTAGGTCTTTTATGCCACGCCAAGAATAAAGCTTAATTAAAGTTTCATTCACTAATGGTTTATCGTAAAAACTATACTCAAGACAAAAAAACCGTGTTGAACCTGTAGTTTTCTGAGAAGAGAACATGTAAGTAATATTTTTATCTGTATTTCTTTGCCGACGGTGTTCTGGACTGGGTAATCTGTATGGAGGTTAGAGTGTGTCCTTGTGTCTTTCCTAAAAACTTTGAGCCTATGAAGTGTCACGCCATCTTTGAATGATCACTCATTTAATGAAGCCAGTTTAAAGCCATGAAATGGCTTACGAGCTCCTACGTGTTATGTAACATTTCCAGTGGTTACTGCAGCAACATTTTGTCCTGTACAGCATTTCAGTTCCATGTGAAGTAATCTGTATTGTTATGCGATGCTTTGTCCCATAGTGATAGCCATAAAGCATGCTTAAGGGTTTCAAACACTGACTCCCCACTCCCTTTTGTCCTACCTGAAAGGCACCTACCAAACCCATTTTCTCCTTTCATTTAAGATTAAAGGGGGACAGATGCACATCGTCAGCTGTGCAACAACGACCCCTAGAGGCGCCACTGCCTCGAAGGCGGCCAGAACCTCCCAAAGCTCAATGCGCTTTATTTTCCTTATCCTGAGAGCTACCACAGCGTTAATCAAGAACCGCTTTTACTTTGAGAACATGCGCTGTTTTTGATGCCCAGAAACGAAAGTCCAAATTTTGGGGAGCTTTACTATCTACCTATTTATGGCACATGAGTCTTTGCTTTCTTTTTGTGCCATTGAAAGGAATCCTGGACGAGTTGCTTTCTATTCATCAGCAAATCAGCATATAACAAACTTGTGCGTAGTCAGACTGTAACGCCTTTGCTAGCTTTTCCGTCAGGCAGAGAAGACGCTTAGAAAATAAGTTAAAAGCTCAGAAAGAAAGAAAAAAATCCTAGCGCTCTTGCTTTGCTAGGTTTGCAAATGTGTGTAGCCCCGGCAGCCGGCTGATTCATCCTCCGAAAGCCTGAGAGCTCCATTTGTTTTGTTGATTTCACTACCCCCTTTGTTCTGCTTCAAACCTTTCAGAGGGCTGAAATGCATTATTACCTTGTTAAATCTCAACCAAAATCATTTCTACAGCCTGAAGCTGTTTTGACGTGGGTTCAGCGTCTCACACACAAAAGAATTGCTTTTGTTCCCAGAAGCTCTCATTGGCTGAGTGGCCTTTGCCCTGAGCCAATCAGAAGGTAGTCGTTAGGCTTGGCTGGCTATTTTTAGCCTCACTCGCAGAAACTCTCGGTCTTGGAGAGAGAAGGCTGGAGAATGAAAGCAGCGTAGTTACAGCAAATGGCTAACTACATTTTGCGTGTCGCGGCGTGTTTGGCATTTTTCCTTTAATTCCTCATACGCTGTTGCATTAGGATGTGTTTTGGTAAACAACAAACTTAGAAATAAAGCTGCATGTCCTAGTTCCGAATTATCCATTTAGTAAAGAGGCAGAAAAGTCTAGCAAATAGCATTCCCTTTTTATCTAAAAGCAATGTACGCTAGTATCTAGTTATTTCACAAACACATAAAAATGCCAGTTACCATATAGAGAATACTAAGATTTTTTTCCAAAGAATTTTTATAAATTTTCATCTTGAGTTAATAGAAATTTTCAACTTGCTCATCATGAATTATAGTCATAAAGTCGTCCTTTCCCCTTGCCCTTTAAAAATGTATATAATTATACAAACGAGTATGCACATGTTGTGTAGCAATTAAAATCATAAATATTCAGTGTTTTTTATGCATGGAGATAAAGTATTCTTTTGAACATGTTCTTTCATTTAAGCCATTACTCAGTAGGCACAAGAAGTATTTTTCCCAAGTGCACTTGAAGTGACAAAGCATGACCACATAGCATTTGGTAATTATCCAGTATTATCAGGAAATGAAAGTTGCCAAAGGGAAAAAGTTGGTCCCTAAACTTTGATTTTTCCATCAACCATCTATTTAACTGGGCAAAAAGGGGGCAGAGCCAAACTGAACCAAAATTTTATGACATAAAGCAATTTTATTAGCAGGAGGGGAGACTTTCTGAGAAGAAAACAAAGGACCAAATCTATGTCTAATTCCTAAAATTTTTTACAGGTTGTAGGTTGTTCCCGTATTTATTACTCAAGCTTAGCCTGTGACCTCTGTTGTTGTTGCTGTTTTTCTTTGCTTGTTTTAAGAAAAATCTTTTTTTATTTCTAGTTGCAAGCCCTTGAGGTGCCATTTAGACATATAGTAACAGGGAATCTGGATCATGGGCATATTGAGAAAACTGGAAGGCTTCCAGAACGAGAAAGATTCAAGATCCAAGCTGGGACTGCGGAACTAGTTTGCTGTGGGCTTCAGTGAGCAAGGATAATCAAGTACATGGTGGGCATAGATAGGCCGCGGAACTCACAATAAGTTCACCAGAGAGAAGGGAGCACCAAGGAGCTTGGGGAGGAAGCTACCTTGCTTGAAGCAATATGGAACACAGTGTTTGGGGGACATGTCCCCTGGGTTCCTAAAGATGAATTTGAATGGCTGAAATAAGGCACTTTGGAAAGAGTTATCTTTTTCTTTCCAACATCAATTTGGTGCACACTGGGACAGGTTTTAAGAAGGCAGCTATACAATAGCTCCCAGGAGTTCAGCTACGTTTTTGTAGGCGACCAGCTGCTAACAATTTAGTTTAATATGCAGTCCTAGTAAATTAAAGGAATCTGATAAAGCGAGACCCAGCACGATTCTTATTTGTTTGCTAATGCGTAGCATGTTGAACCCCAGCAGAAATTAACCCATTGCAATTTTTCTATTCAAGACCTACATTTTATTTTCTTACTTCCCTGTGCCAGGTGTTTTGTCTCCTGACTTGGTCATCTGAGCAATTCCTTAATTTTATACTTGTCTGCTTAAAAAGTAAATACATAACAATAATAAAAATTTTTGAATCATCTTTATTTCCAGTTCTCTCTCTGCGTTTATATTTAAGCACTTTGAAGGCAAAAGTAAATAAAATGCAATAATAAGAGTCTGCTGTTCCTTTGTATCTTAACCTCTCTACCTAACATTTGGTTAGTCTTAAACCTGCGTGGTGTACATTTTGTTTTCTGTGGAAACTGAGACACTTGTGGGAGGAGAAAGATGCAAATTTGTACTTAGCTCCATCTCCATGGGAGTGGTAACCAGAAAAGAGAAAGGATGCTTACTAGATGCCGAAAGGATAAAAGAGATGCAGACTGACTGGAGATACCAAAATTGAAGAGTGCTTATTTCATTTTTCTATACCTACAAATGATCGTGTTACCTGTGATAGCAGTTGTAAAATGTGCATGATTACTAACTGATAGAAAATTGTTCCGACATTAATTACAAAATTGTGAATGCTTGAAATAACTGGATTTTACCACTCATATCTATAAATGCATAGAGCCAGTAAGTCAGACGAAATTATAACAGGTCAAATTATCATTCTTCTACAATGAAGTAGGTATTTTCTTAGAGTAACAGTTTCCTGTGTTCTTGGCAAAAGCACGGAGTAAGCCAAATTTGTCACGAGTACCTCTGGCATCTCCTGCTTTCTTCTCACCTCATGCATGCAGCACTTTCAAGACGTTTTTGTTTTTTTTTATTTTAAGGTATGCTTTTTGGTGAGGAAGATTGGCCCTGAGTGAACATCTCTTGCCAATTTTCCTCGTCCTTTTTAGCTCCCCATAGCCCCAGTGCATAGTTGTATATCTTAGTTGTAGGTCCTTCTAGTTCTTCTATGTGGGATGCACTCATAACATGGCTTGATGAGTTGTGTGTAGATAAGCACCCAGGATCTGAACCAGCGAACCCCCAGCCTGCCGAAGTGGAGCACAGGACCTTAACTATTACGCCACTGGGCTGGCCCCTCAAGTTTTGTTTTAATTCTCCCTTCTGTGTAACCTCACCTCCGGCCAAGCCTGCCCCACTGCCCCAAATGCTCCTCTCACATCTTGCAAACTTGTGGTTAGGAGTGAATCAAAGATCCTTTTTTCTCCCTTTTTACATTAAATTGAAAACACGACAACTTTTTCTAAAATTATTCATTATCAGATGTGTGTGTTCTTGTATGTGTATAACTGTCCGTTGAACGTCAGTGTGTGGAAGGTGCCTTCACATGCCAGAGAACATATTCATTGCTCCTGGGTTGTCATCGTTTCAATCTGATTAATTTATGGTCCCATAGAAAATCTTCTGGGTGGATTACGTTAGCTTTGTTGAGACCACTGTGCAGAAAGTCAGTCTGTATAAATATTCTCCTAGGCTTGACAGTTTCACCTTAATAGGCTTAAGAGTTGCCTGTCACTTGTCCCTAGGCTTTTTAAAAAATCTTGTGAATGGTTCACTGTTGGGCCAACAATTTGTGCAATATTAATATGAAAACCAAAAAACATGAGAAGAAAATTAGAATCACATGCATAATTTAGCAAATTAGTTGTGAGTAAAGGAAAGCGCCTTTTTACAAACTTTTGAGGACCTTGTAGGAGATAAAAATCTTTAAGGACATGAAGATACCCAAAGTTGGGATAAGGGGCAGTTTGGGGGAAAAGATTTAAGTTGACGTCTAACTTTGTGCAAGGATGACTGACATTTGTAAATTTTAGTGTACAAACTGCAATAAAGCCTACAAATTGAAACACCAACAGCAACGATTGTAAAACAAATTGTCTAAATCAATCTTTTAACCATAGTGAAGTAAATGCTGTGAGAAAAATGAAGATTTTTATTGTGACAAGCAATTCAGGAGCAAGTAGATGTCATTAAAATTTTTACAACTATAGGGGCCGGCTCCGTGGCCGAGTGGTTAAGTTCGCGCGCTCCGCTGCGGCGGCCTAGAAGGACCTGCAACTAAGATATACAACTGTGTGTGTGTGGGGGGGGGGGGGGTGTGGGAAATAAAGCAGAGAAAAAAAAAAAAAAGATTGGCAACCGTTGTTAGCCTAGGCGCCAATCTTTATAAACAAAAAAAAAATTTTACAATATAAAATAAAGACAAAGGAAAATGTTGCTAATCATAAAAACAAGTGAAATATGAAGAATGAAAACAAAAATAGAACATGTAATTGGCATTTGTACTGCCTTAATTCTTCTGGCTTTTATCAAAAGATACACTGTATATTGCTAATATTTATTCTAAAATGTACTCCCCAAATGAGAAAATAGTTGTATTTACATTATACTGTAAGTATAAATTCAATTATGTTTTCAAAAGTAGATATGGAGAGTGTAATAATAGCCCTCAGGGTAAGAGAACAAAATCCCAACATTCCTTGAGTTTTTAATAAAACACAGCTTATCTTTATGGCTTGTACACTAAGGAAAAATATGGGAAGAGCATATGTAAAGGTGAGGAAAAACTTAGATGAGGCAAAAAAGCGTAAACAATTTTGAAATGATGTATAAGTAAAGCAAATTAGTTTATCAAGCTGAAGGAATCTGTAAATAGGAGTTTAACATTCTTTTTCATTGGCATCCAAAATCATTAATCATGTGAAGATTCGTCAATATAGTTAGATGTGAACAATTGAGAAGGGGTGTGGCTGGGCGTTGGTCACATAACTCTGAATTTTACAAACCCAAAAGATTTCAAGGTCTTAGGTGAGTTCTCCCTCTCCTTTAGAAAATGTCCTGAATCAGTGCGCAGAAAGCGAAAGTGTGAAGTGCCACTGTTAATAGTCTTCATCTTAGCTGTGTGCCTAAGGGATCTTATTTACAGCCACCTTTCCAGTGGCGCTTCTTTCCTCTTTCATACATTCTGAAAGCCTCTGTAATTTCTAAGTGAGGATGATTTGTTGCTTACCACTGACAGAACTACCAAAGAATGCTTTTAAATGCCTGTTCCAAACACAAAACTATTGGGAAAATGCTGTGAAAAATCACTTAATCTTTCTTTTTTTTTTGGCTGGAACGCTTCTGTCCTTCTGTGGAGTCGTTAAAAGTGGAACAACTGTAGACTGTCCTGTAGTCTGTCTTGACACTTGATGACTTAGGTTTGTTTTGAAAAGGCCATTTGTTGATGGATGGGTTTTCCATTCGGGAGTGAGTACTAACGTCCATGGCAAGGTCCTGCTTTGTTCCTTCGTTTGCTTACGGAAACATTAATGCTATGCTTCCTTTGATTAAAATGATAAAATACATGATTGACTATCTTACAGGCTCCATCATACCACGACCAGTGCTTGTGACGCCAGAGTGCATGCTTCAAATGAGCACACGTGCTGTTCAGCAAATTACTCCTGAAAAGTGGCGTACACACAGGCTTCTCGAAAACCCCACAGCTGCGGTGCCCAGATGCTGGCTGATGTGCCACTGAGGTCAGCGTGGGAAAAGGAGTCTTGATGCTTAGTGGAGGACTTTATATTAAACTTTACATCAGTAGCAAAACACAGTCTAAATTGATGATGGATGAGGTGGCTTGAAAGCTGGTGAGTATTTATTTGTCACCCTTGAAAGGCATTACTCTTTACACAATAGACAACCCCATTAACCTCTGGGACTAAATCTCCTTCAATAAAATCATCCCAGACTTTGTGTAAATGTTGCTTTAAATGTAGTCATTGGTATCAAAAGACAATGAGACAACATGGGAAAGTGGACATAGAAGCATTTTCTGACAAAAAATATAAAAGATGTGGGTGTTCCATATGTAAAGGCTGAGAAACGCAAGATATTCATATTAATTTCCAACCTTCCAACCTATGTTAGAATTTGTGGAACACACTTAGAACTAAGGAATCTGGAAGAGCAACCAAACACCTCTAATCCAATCAATTGTAGAGCTCCCCTTTTAGCATTTTATCTTTCTTCATTTAATATTATTTCTCAGAACAATCAGAAGTCATATAGTATGTTCACAAATCAGATTTCAGTTCATGAATTTTGCTGTCACTATACAGTATTCTCATAGCCTAAGGCTAATGCAGTCCATCCAATTTGGAGAGCAAGAGAGAAATTTTTTGTTCAGAGGAAGAGAGGAAGGCTGCTCAGAGAGTCATCTCCTACACTTAGAAGGAATTTTTCTTTTGGTTATTTCTAGGTGGAAGAAAAGGTTAGGTCCACCGGAGTACCGGAATAGCCCCTGATAAGGTGGAGTTAGCTGACCTAGGCAGTACGAAAGATTCTGAATTACAAACAAGTGATCACAGAGCTTTCCCTGATTAGGAAGGATATGCCTGTTTCCCACAAGAGATGTCAATCTGGGGATGCTTCTAAACAAAGCCCTGTCTGTGGTTCACGTGTTGTTCCCTGTTGGTTTAGTCAGTTGAACTAAAAGGAAGATTTGGAGAACATTCAGAAGTGAATATTTCTTCCAAATTATTTCTGACTTCCCTTAGGTCATTTTAGGTATACTCTTTATGTTCTTTCAGTTATTCGATATTGACATATCATGTAAATATGAAAAGATATAACTGCTATCCTTGAGAATTTCTTATGACTGAGCTGTAGACTAGTGTGGAGATATTTGCAAAGTAAGCTATCCGGTGCTTTAATCAACAATAGGGTCAGAGAAGATAGTGTGAGACCTTTAAACTAAGACCTGGAGGGCAGGGAGGCATTTAATAATGGGATGGAGGGGACAATCCAGGCAGAGTGGACTGCTTGTGCAAAGGCACAGAGGAAAAACATTCAGAGAAAATAATTCAGTAGGTATGGCTGGTAGCATGGGATGGACACGGCGTTAAATGAAACCAGACTTTAAGGTGCATCCACATCATAAAAAGCCTTGCTCCCTTCTGCTATAAATAGAGTGACCGCATCATTTATCATCTAAACTGGGCCACAGAGGGGGACGATGAGGGACATAGAGGGGTGCTATTAGTAATTACTCTGATGAAAATGTAAACCAGAAATCTCCTTGTTGAGGGCTGGCCCCGTGGCGCAGCAGTTAAGTGCACACGTTACACTTCTCGGCGGCCCGGGCATCACTGGTTCGGATCATGGGTGCGGACATGGCACCACTTGGCAAGCCATGCTGTGGTAGGCGTCCCACGTATAAAGAAGAGGAAGATGAGCACAGATGTTAGCTCAGGGCCAGCCTTCCTCAGCAAAAAGAGGAGGACTGGCAGTAGTTAGCTCAGGGCTAATTTTCCTTAAAAAAAAAGAAAAGGAAAGAAATCTCCTTGTTGAACTGAGACCTCTGGTTTCCCGGGCTGTAGGCAAAGGGTGACACTGAAGAATTTTGAAGAGGAAAGTGGTGGCTAGGATATAAATGTTAGACTGATAACACTGATACCAGCAAGGAGGCTGGGTTAGATTTCCAGTCACTGAGATCTAGCATTTAGAAAGAACTTTTTGCTAGTGACAAGAACCTGAGGGCCCAGGTTTTCTTGGGTGGCTGAGGATGAACTCAGTCGGGTCAGCGAACCCATGAGAAGACCCTTTTCACCCATCTCAGATCTTCAAGAGCTGATGTTGCTTTGCCCTTTTGAGTCCATAGAAACATAAATTTGCTGGTGAGCTAGCTAGTCAGCAAAATGGGGCTCTCTACTCGATTGTCTTGCCATTTTATGAAAGTCAAAGGAAAATGCTGGAAAAGGGTTGGGGAGCTGGTGAACCACTGCTACTCTTTCCTTCCCGTGGTCCCAGAGTACTAATGTTTATGGAGCTGCAGCTGCGTCAGTGATGTGCTGCCCGCTGGGTCCCTGTGTGGTGCCCCCTGCAGCAGTGGGTTGATGGGACCACGAAGTGGAGGTTGGGACGGAGGCTTGGGGCTGCAGGGCACATTAAAACTTCAGTAAAATCACTCATGTAAAGCAACTGAGCCCGAAGGGAGTACAGCTGTTTCTGCTCCTGCGTACAAGGTTTTCAGAGTCAGACAGCCACAGCCTGAGCAAATACCTTTTGGGTTTATTTCTTCCGTCTGCTGGACTATGATTTGCAATTTGAACCTTTACCAGTGGAGGAATCACAGGTCTTGGAGGAGCTTCTGTTTTGTATTTGCTTTCTGGCTCCCCTCTGTGTTCATTAGATAATGACCAGCTTTCCTAAAGCCTCATTTTCACATCTTATTTTACTTTTTTCTATCTGAACTATACATTTTACAACATTTCCCTGAGGCAAAACAACCGTAGCCAAAGTTCCTATAAAACAGTCTTGTGTATATATCAAACCAGTATAAACAACATTATGGTTTTAGACAGCCCTTTCTAAGTGAGTACTGATTCTCCTGTTTACGTATTTTAAATTAACTTACATAAATTACTCCTGTTACGTATTTTATTTTGGTACAACAAAATTTTTTGAGCATACTCTTATTCTAAAAAGTGTTCTCTTGATGTAAAGAATTCCCATTTTTATTCATTCATATATAGAACAATTCTTTGTTGAGTATGTGTCACGCTCCTGGTGCTGTGCAAAATCCTGGGCTCACAGTGATTTGAAAGACAAAATCCTTCCTCTTAAAGAGGGTACAATTTATTGGAGGTAAATGGAGGAGGTTAATGGAAGGAAATAAGCTGTTTATCTATAGCAGTCATTCTCGAAGTGTGGTCCCAGTACCAACAGCATCTGTATCACCAGGGAACTTGTTAAAAATGCATATCATTGAGCCCACCCCAAATCTATTGAACCAGAAACTCTGGGTTGGGGCCCAGCAGTCTTTGTTTTATCAAACCCTGTGTTTGACCCTGATGCACGTTCAAGTTTGAGGACCACTGAACTATACTATAATAAGATGCCCGCGTTGGGTGGTGTGGGAGGACATGTGAAATGGGGCTAAGTCGGTTTTATGGGGTCAGGAAATGCTTCTCAAAGAAGTTATTTCTAAATGAAGAATTGAAGGATCAGTAGGAATTGGCCAGGGAAAGGTAAGGTGGAGTGGGCAGAAATTAAGTCCAAGGAGAGCACGTACTGAAACAGGCTAGAGTTGAAAGATAGCGGGGCTTATTCAGAATTCTGGAGGAGTTCAGGATGGCTGGCCCTGCCACTGGTAGAGGGTGGGGCACTGTTGACATCTCCTATCAAAGGCCAGGCAAAGCCTCCCATCGCATCTGCAGATGACAGTATAGTGAAAACTACAGCTGCGGTCAGAGGTGACAGTCGGGTTTTTCACACTGGGGATTTTCACGTTGGGGAGGTCTGGTAGGGCAGAGTAACGCAGGTGGGGAGAGAGGCACAGCAGGGAGCATGAAGTTAGGGCATCTCTGGGATGTATCTGGGCAGACACGCAGAGAATCAGCAGGAAGGAGAACCCAGAAAAAGTGCGGCTCAAGTTAGGCCTCCTCCTCAAGAGGGTAGTGCTTAGTCAGCTTGTGCTGCCATAACAAAATAGCACAGGCTCGGGGGTGAAACAACAGAAGTGAATTTTCTCACAGTTCTGGATACTGGAAGTCCGAGATCAAGGTGTCAGCAGAGTTGGTTTCTTTGAGGCCTCTCTCCCTGGCTCGCAGACGGCCACCTCCTTAGTGTCCTGATGTGATCCTTCCTCTGTGCACGCACCTGCTGGAGTCCGTTCATGAGTCCTAGTCTCCTCTTCTTAAAGGACAGTAGTCATATTAGATTAGGGCCTACACTACTGGGCTCAATTTAACTTAATTATCTCTTTAAAGCTCAATCTCTAAATACAGTCTCATTTTGATATATTAGAGGTTAAAGATTCAACATATGAATTTGGGGGACAGGATTCAGCCCATAACAGATGGCAATGACAAGTGAGACTCCAAGTTCAGAACAAATAGAGTCTTTGGTGGTTAATTAAGACAGGGACCAAGGGAGGCAGTGCTGACCAAGAGAATTCAGGAGGCTTGTACCTAGATCTGTGGATCCGTGTAAGAAAATAACCTGGTTTGTCACAACAATACCTCAAGTCCCTACCTGGGACTCCTCAAAATTCCCTATGCTGAAAAGAAATTGGTTCCATATTTGGGACATCATGAACTCGCAGGTATGAGAAAAGAAAATGTGGTATTTTGACACAATAAGTGCATAGAGAGATACAAACTGTTTGCCATAGAGGGAAATCATATGGTAAAAAGTCACCAGATTTGGAAAACAGAAAATCTGAATTTGAATGTTGTCACTGCTTTCTTTTTTTGAATGTTTTTTGAATGGATTTGCTCCTTTTCTCTTTGAGAAACTCGGATAGCTACTCAGTCTCAATTTCTCAACAATAAGTGAGTCCTACTAATACCTACTTCACAGGAGTAATGAGATAATATGTACTAAAGTACCATAAAATGCAGCAGTTTTAAAAATGTAAGCTATTGTTAACATTGTCAGACATAATAATTGTCACTTTTGTTGATGGTTTTCTATAAATCAGATATTACATTCATGCCTTTACTTACAAGATCCCATTTAACTGTAATCTCTAAAGAAACTCATTCAAAAGTATCTGAAATAAATGTTCAAAAGAATCTGCACAAAAAAATATGTTTATTGAAAATAGTCCTTTCTAAGAAGTGATTTGCCAAGATTAGTTAGTAGGGGGCTTATCCAAGTTTAACACAAATGATCAGAATTTATCCACAGGACACCTGACTGAAAATAACAGTACATGGAAAGGAAGCAATACTCTATTTACATAGAATTATCTTATTTCCAATAATTCAGTGACATGGAGATTAGATTTCATGGAGATTAGAAAAAAGATGGTGACTCAGAGATGAAGAAGGGGTTATAATCACTTGCTGTGGTTATTTGGCTTTCTCTGGCTAACCCAACCTGTATAGTGAGGTTGTGCAACCCAGTGAAAAGGGGCTCGTTCTGCTCATTCTGGTTCCAATCAATTGCAAACAAGCTGGCAGTTGAGAAAGGAAAATTTATATGATTAGCTAGCATAATCGGAAGATGGCAGACTACTGTCCTGAAGAACCATCTTAAGGGGCCGGCCCAGTGGTGCAGTGGTTAAGTTCACACGTTCTGCTTTGGCGGCCTGGGGTTTGCCCGTTTGGATCCCGGGTGCAGACCTATGCACCACTTGTCAAGCCATGCTGTGGCAGGCGTCCCACATATAAAGTAGAGGAAGATGGACACAGATGTTAGCTCAGGGCCAGTTTTCCTCAGCAAAAAGAGGAGGATTGGTGGCAGAGGTTAGCTCAGGGCTAATCTTTCTCAAAAGCAAAGAAAAGAGCCATCTTAAAATCATACAGAATTTTGAGGCAGTTATATAGGGAAACAGGCAGGGAAGGAAAGGGATTAGGGATATCTGCCATCTGGTGTGGCAAACTTCAAGGCACCATATTATCTCTTCCTTCCCTCATTTGTGATGGGTACCAATGCAGAATTTTTCTTTCTGGAGGCCATCATGTTCCTGGGGAACTCAGAGAACAAAGTTGCCTTATCACAGCTGGGAGATATATGTAAGCAAGAGTCTTAGAACTAGCAAATAATGTATTTTGTAAAAGAGAGAAGTGCTTAATCATCTAGGCTACGTGCAAGCTAGAATGTATTCACAGAGACTAGTGAGTCAGGGTCATAGTTATGATATTGCTTCCTTTCCTTCAGATGGCTTCCCTCATGTTGACTTAAGATCTAGCTGTTACAGTGGGTGCATCAGGATATCAGAGCTGGGAGCACCAGCTAGGAAGGTTATTCTACACAGTTCATCTAGTTTTCTATATCCACAAAGCGATGCTCCCACGGTACGTGATTTCTCAGGTGGGCATTTCAACAGAGAGAGAAAGAGCAAGCCAGCCATGGATGTTGTTATATGTCAATGAAAATCAAGTAACAGTAAATTCTGTCAGACCCTTCAATTCTATTCAACCAAAAACCTCAAAGACACTTTGAAATCGATTATTCAAAATATGAGATTCAATAATAATTTAAGTATGAGCCTAAAACATGATGTGAAAAGAGCAATTATAAATGTTGGTTCTTAGGTAGCACACAGAGGGGCTTGCTACTGTTCATGGGCAAGGGGCAAGGGCCCCTCTACAGAACAGAAGACATCTGAGCTGGGTTATCGAACTGAATAGGAAGGATTCATGTGAATAATGTAAGAAACAACATTCTGATTCTGATGTTCAAATCATGGAGGTTCCAAACCGCTGGGGAAGAGCTACGTCTGTGTGCAAGTTAATGACATTTTGTCCCTCCAAATCCTTCTTCATCTTGGTCTGTGCCCCCAGGAGACTGACTTTATGTAGGCATTGCATCATCCTTGCCTTTTGTCACCTGTTTGGGATCAGTCAATGGGAGGCGGTAGACTCCAATATACACTGAAAGAAAGGAGGAAATTGAGGCCAGGGATTCAGTCCCCTGACTTTCTCCTTGCCAGTTACTGCAGGTTGGCTCTGTCCCTCTACTAAAGGCCACAGCTCAACTGGGCAACCCCAAATCTTTAGATGCTGGTAATGGTTCCTTCCCCTTTCTCTTCACAGCCATCAATTTTTGCATTCCTTTTCCACATTTGAGTAAATAGTCCCTTTGTAAAACTTCCCTCAATTACCCCCCTTAAGTACTGCAACTATATTCTGATGGAATCCTAGTTGATCCATTTACACAACAACACAACTGAGTAAAAATCAAAGTTCCTTCCGCCCAGAGTTGTCTGTGCACTTCCCAAACGTCAGGTTCAGTTGACTTGATTCTCTCCTCTGTTCTCTCATCTCTCCATTCCTATTGTGCTGAGCGGCTATTTAACATTACCAAGCATGAGCAGAATGGTTTAGAAGTTGCCACTTGAAGAAGTGAGGAGACTATTTCACATCAAAATTTCCTATTGCCACAGAAGAGATTTCATGTTCCTAAGTCTGTAAAAGTCCTCAGAGAGATCACCTAATATTGTCCAGTGGTGCAGAAAACTGGCTCATAATCAAAATCATCTAGACAGCTCTCTAAAAATATATATATTTGTTTCCCAAGCTCACCAAAATCTCTTGCATCAGAATCTCTGGGGGCAGGATCTAGACTTTTATTTTATTTATTTTTATTTTTGTATCACTATGAGGTTTCCTGGCCTATGATTCTCATTTAAGGGATGGAAAACCTAAGGATCTCAGAGGTTCTGTAACTTTCTCAGCCTCAGATAAGAAGACACAGGCACAATCAGAATGAGATCCACTGCTCTTGACTCTCAGTTAGCTGGAGTGAAGGGACTTGAGAAACGGAAGAAACCTAGGGAAACTTTAGAGAGAGAGTTAATGCCCTAATTTGGAAAAGTATAACACTGAGCATACATCAAGGAAAACAAGGTTGATTTCCAAAATCTTACATTCACCGAACATTCTCCTGGACCTCACACAGCTTTGAAGACCCCTATTGTTTTGGTCCAGACCTTTCAGTAGAGTTGTTTCTTACCGTGAATATGATAACCAGTAGTCGCCTAGATCTAGTTACATACTAGGATTGCAATTCCACAGGAAGGACTCAGTGTTCTGATAAGTGACGGAAATAGTCATTTCATAAATCAGAAGATAACCTCGAGCCACTGCTTTGAAGTTTCGCTGATGTTTTCCAACTGATTTCCTAAGGAAAGAAAAACTGCCAAAACCCTCCAAGAAGATAAACAATATTTGGCCGGTGGAAATCTGGAGTCTGAAGACAATCAACTGATCAAATATTTTCTACCAGAAAATCATACAAAATCATTTCGGTTATAAAAGAGTTTCTTCTGCCACAGCCCTTTTCTACAAATAAAGAATTAATATATTCTCTCTTCACTGGTGAAATAAGAATAGAATTGACAAAGAGAAGTAACCCATTCATTTCAGCTTGGATGAACTTCTTTGACCTCTGATATCTTACAGCAGATATTTATTGGCAGCCTCAACTGTCCAAAATCAGAGAAGGAAGATTCCCCAACACCAAAATCTGATTTCAGTTTAACCAACCTGCTACTTGTCTCTTCATCAGTTTAGGTTGTCTGAGCATGGCGGAAGGGTGGAGTCAGGTGGACATGCCCACCTCTTAGGCTAGACAGTACCAGCTTAAAGAGAGAAATTCCCTGGAGAAGGAGGTCACTGTGAGCAGCTACCATCTCAGTGACTGGGGGCTGGTGCCGCAGCTGGGAAAGTGGATCAGGGTGAGGCACCACCATATCCATCTACCCAGATAAACAGAAGTCTTACTTATTGACTTTGGGGTTAAATAAAAAGTAACTACTTTCTCAGTTTAATAGAGGATTTATGACAAAGCTGTTTTTTCTTCTCTTTAATTATTTATCAATTAAATTAAAAGAAGAGCTCACCTTTGCCTAACAGGATGGAGATAGATTAGATCCCTGGTCCTCTCTGTAGTGCCAAGAAAAGCAGTAACGAATTTTCTAGGCCTCATTTTTTCAATATGTAAGCAAAATTATGGCAGTTTTCAAAGTTATAAGAATTAGCAATTCCATCTCCTTAAATATGAAGAGATATTAGCATTTCAGGAATTAACGGTTCTGTAAATGGCACTGAGATAGTCTCCATTTTATTTGTAGGGCATAAGTTCAGAACTCCTGGGGCAGGAATAACTGGCATGGATGGAGTATCTGCACCGTGCAACTCATGCTCATCGTCCTTTGCATTTGAAATCACTTTTAACCCTCCCAACAAACCTGGTAGGTAGAGACTGTGATTCCCCGTTCTTCTAAGAAGGAAACTGAGGCTCAGAAATTTGGACTGACTTGCTTGAAATTATCCATCGAAGAGGGGAGAGCCAGGATGTGAACACAAATCTGAAATATTCCCACTAGAATCCAGTGTCTTGCTCTATCTCAGTATTTTGATCAGTAAAGTACCTTCCTAATTTGGACAAACTGCTTGTAAGGGAAAATTTTCAGCAAATTCATTTGGTAAAAAGATAGTTTGTCATGTACTTTAGCTGATAGTCTCACGGAAAGTGCCAGAAGAGTATAACAGTAAAAGTTCTTTTAGATGTTCAGAGCATACTTCTGGTTAATAATTATGTCTCATCTGTGCAAATCCTACTACTACTCTAGAAATTCAATTCCTCCGATATTGGCTTTTTAAAAGACTGTGCCACAGGGCCCTGAAAAATTATACTTTCAGATACTCAAAAAAGAAAAGAAAGTTGTTTCTATAACTCTTCTTCTCCCTCATTAGATTCTGTATTTTTAGCCCTTTTTGCATGGCATTCCCCAGTTAGTTGCTGGTCCCTTCACCCTTTCTCTGGGTTCTCAATGTCAGGGGCTGAAAATGGGCCTTCATTTCCTTGGTGCATGTGCCTGGCATGATTAAAAAGAAAGACTGACTTCATGGGCACCACAGCTCCCCAAAAATTATAGGTTGTTTATTTTTCTGAGGAAGATTGGCCCTGAGCTAACATCTACGCCAATCTTCCTCCACTTTACACGTGGGTTGCTGCCACAGCATGGCTGACAAGTGGTGTAAGTCTGTGCCTGGGATCCAAACCCGTGAAGCCAGGCCGCCCAAGTGGAGTGCACTGAACCTAACCACTATGTCACAGGGCCAGCCCTAAGAATTATGTTTTAAATGTAAACATTGCATATTGTTGCCATTTACTTTATGACTCATTAAGAACACCAGATCTATTATTTTCCATATTTTATTACCAGTGTTTCTCCCACTGCTTTTCTGCTTTGGATGCATTTTTCAATTGCTATATTTCACTTCTTCTTGCATTCTTCATGCCTCTTTAATTACTTTTGCCAGGATCCTGCTGGCAGGGGAGAGAGAGGGGGCTGGGGTGATAATGGGGTAGCAGGGAGGGTTTGGTGGTCCCTTTATACACCCTGTGGGAGGGATCTGGCCCCAATTGTTGGTGCATGCTTAACTGATGTCTCCTTTGAGTGTGGGATACATAATAGCTCTTTCTACTCAGCGTTGGTCCCTAGCAATCAATTCCAGGGCAACAGGAAGCATCACTTAAAATTTTGTCATAAATACATCATCTTGTTTAACTTTCCCCCAAATCCATTTTTCATTTGGGGAAACTGAAGCTCAGATAGTTTAAGCAGTTCATCTAAAGTCACACAGACAGTAGTGATAGATGTGGCCTTCAAGCTCAGGCCTGACTGGCTCTAGGCAACTCATATGTTTAATAAATGTGACCGCATAGAGGCAGAAGATTTCCCTGGGCCAAATTTTGGGAAACTTTTCTATGGATTTATCATAACTTATTAGGTGAGACATTAAAGTGTAAAATATGCAAAGACATCCAGGCCTGTCCCTATATTTGGGTGGACAGAGCTAAGAGATTACCTGGGGGCCTCTGACCCATGCCCTGCCTGCCACCCTGTCATCGTACACTGGGCTCTGCCCCACACCATATGGAATCTCCTGCCATCTCTTGGGCCCGGGGCGCACTCAGTGAATGCATCTGGAGAAGGGGCCTATGCAAGTCCTAGAAGCAATCTGAGGGCTATTTTGGCCAGGAAATTCAGGGTCCTGAGTACCTGGAGGAAAGTCTAGAAAGATGGGGAATGTGGGTAACAGATGGTCATGCACCATATAGCCTTGCCCTGTAGACTCCTCCTTTACAGGGGGGAGTGCAGCTGGCAGAGGAACAGTGCTGGCCAGGCCAGAGGCTCCAGCGCCTGGGACCAAGGGCATTACTGAGTATGGCCCCATAGGACACCTGCTTTCAGAAACCAGCACAGCTTGTGTAATTAGTAAGCCATCAAATGCACAACATGTTAAATCTGACCTGAGACTAATTTGTTGTTATGAAGCACACCTGACAGTATGAAATATCCTTCCTCAGCTTGCTAATGCAAATATGTGGCCAGGGAGGGATGGCCACATCAGTAGGTTGCCATGCTAAAGAGAGTAAGTAGTTTAAAAATGATAATAAAAAAAAAAATGCCCAGAGTATTAGTTTCAGCTGCTAGTCATTAAATGTCTTTAGTTAAATATTTACTCAGCCACTTTGTGCCAGACACTGGAATTAAGTAGGAAATAATAATACAGAGCTTGATATTAATAGCAATAAAGAAGATAACCTACTATGTACTGGGCACTGGGCACATTTACAGATACTGAGATTACATTTTCAACCAAACAGACCTGATTCCTGCCGTTATAGAAACTTACAACTTACAGCTATGTAATACACACTGAAAAATGACTTATGCATGTAAAGATTACACTTACGGTAACTGGTATTGAGAAATTTTGGGGTGTTATGAGGGTTGATGTTATGGGCTGAATTGTGTTCCTCCAAAATTCATATGTTGAGGTCCCAACCCCCAGTACCTCAGACTCTGGCTGTATTTGGAGATAAGGTATTTAAAGAGAAAATTAAGTTGAAATGAGGTCATTAGGGTGAGCCCTAATCCAATACGACTGATGTTCTTATAGAAAGAAAAGACCATGTGAAGAAACAGGGAGAAGACGGCCATCTTGGAGCCAAGGAGAGAGGTCTCAGAAAAACGAACTCTGTTGGCAGCTTGCTTTTAAATTTGTAGCCCCAGAACGAGAGAAAATAAATCTCTGTTGGTTAAGCCAACCAGTGTGTGGTACTTTGCTTTGGCTCCCTAGCAAACTAATGCAGTATGTAACATGGAGTCCATATCTAGAGAAGGATGGCCAAAAGAAGACAATTTTTGAGGACGACTTCTAAATGGAGACCCAAAGAAGAAATAAGTTTTTACCTAGATGTCCAGGGGATTGAATAGAGTGGGGTGGGCTAGGTAGGCTTCCTGGTAGAAGGTATGGGCACAGCTCCTGAAATAGAAGAAATTGAATCAAGGATGAACTGGGAGAAAGTCAAGGAAGTTCAGCCACAATGAGAAAGAAGTGGATCAGTCTTTGAACAGTTTCTGGGTTGGTGCAAGCTGACGGCAGTCGAACTGTGGTGGAAAGTTCGCTTTCCAAGCCCAGCCCTTTGACAGCGAAAGAAACCTTAGTTTCCTTGTTTATGTGTGTGCATGCCTTAGAAGGCTATCGTGGGAATTAAAGTAAAGGCTTTGTCCTTTGTTCCCTGGTATAAGGGAAAAAGAAAGAAAGAAAGTGTAAAAATTTTATTTACTTGACATACACCGCAAGACAATTGGAAGCTTTTGAAAAACTGACTGAGCACATCACTTTGTTTATAAGTGGTTGTAGTGCCCTAATATTACTTTTATAAGAAAATTTTACCTCAGAATCAGATCTAGGAAGGCTGGGCCTCGTTTTTATAGTGTATATTTATCGACACCTAGCGGCAGGATTCTGCATCGTTCTAGCACGCTCTTGAAAAACAAGCTGTTCACACAATAGAGATTTCAAGTCATTCTAAAAAGGGATTTCTTCTCTTGCCTATTCTCCAACCATCTATTGAATCCATCTTTTGTAGCCTGCACTGTGTTTTTGGGGAACTCAACCAAATGGAGCTCTGTATCCTAATTTAACACACATGATCTACACATTCAATCACGGCAATAGGCACCATTGACTGAGGGCTTACTACACACTGAGCACGGGGCTAGGCAGCGTTTGCACATTGTCTCATTTGAATTCGACAACCAAGTCCAGAGTTGCTGTCCTTTTCCTCCAATGAGGAAACTGAGGCTCAGAAAGGTGAAGGAATTTACCCAAACTCAGACAACTAGTTAGTTGAAGAACTGCAGTTAAATCTTAACCTGCCTGGCAGTGAAGGTCATGTGTATTCCTCTCTACACAGAGCATCTTAAACAACCCACATATAAATTCATATATTTAACATACATTAGCCTGTTTAGTTTATATATTTATTTAAGATATATGTGTATGTATCTTATATATATATATATATATATCTTTGTTCACCTATTATATGCACACCAGGGACAGTACTAGATAAGTATATTCATCCCCAAAATATTTTTTGAACACCTGTTATTTGCCATGCATTATGCTGAGTGCCGACAGTACATTTGGCAAAAAGATGTGATCTCTGTCCTGGGTGTGTTTAGAGCCTAGTTGAGCAGAGTGGCATTAAACAGATAATCACACTAATAATGTATGTAAATTACATTCTGGGGTAAACTTTCATAGGAATGGTAGTTCAAGGATGTGTATACACAAGAATCTAACGGCTCTTAAGAGTTCAAAAAGGGGTTCCCCAAGGATGTGCTGCTTCAACTGAGATCAGAAGGATGAATATAACTGAAACTGTGTGTTTAGAGGAGGGAGTGGCAGGGGCAAGTGGGTAGGTGAGAGGAGTGTTCCAGACAGTGAGGATGGTATGTGCAAACGCCCTGTGGTAGAAGGGAGAGATGCACAGTCAGGGAAGAGAGAAAAGAGGTAGTGTGGAATCAACTGTGACTGGGGAATCAGGACGTAGCTAGATAAGGCTCAAGGTCACTCTGCAGACTTGCCTATGAGTCAGTGTATTTTCCCCACTGTCATGGCAGAGGAACTCTCCCTCTGCTCTCCAGCTATAGCAAATAGGAGTCCTCCCCCAGTGCTGGGGGAAGGAAAAGTTAGTAAAGACCCAGGGCAATCTCTGTGTGTGCTCCTCACTAGGGCTGAGGCTGGGCAGTTGGCCACATGCTGACTCAATTCCCCTACAACCTCTGGCAATGCAAGCAATGCTTTTTGTTGGTGGCTCTATTCCATGACACTTTTCATTCTTGTCCATGTGGCCCCTTCACATCCACTCCCATACACAGAACCCCAACATTATCACTCCTATTATCTCTACCCTCTTTGTCTTTTCTCTTCTACTATCTGAGAGAATTTTTTCTAACCAAGTTGATAGGGAGCTTCTGCCATTTTGGGCCAAAAATCTTGACCTAGATTGATCCTAAAGCTCTCTTCCTGGACAGATTACCCAAAGCAGGAAGTGGTATTTACAGAACAGCACAGTTTCTTTTCTATTTTTCTTGTCCTAAACCTTGAACTTCTTAATATGGCATTCCACTAATGACTTCTGGACTGCTCCAGTCTTCAGCCAAAATTTTAGGATCTTGGCGCCTAATCTGACTCTTCCGCCCTTTCCCTTTATCACCTCCAGGAGTTCAGGGTTAGCTCATTTTGACACCTCCCTCTCTCATATCCCTAACTTAGGAGAGCAGTTCTGGCTAGTTGTCCTCTGAATATCCATTCTTTACTCATTTTTAGTGATAAAACCCCAGACTAATTCGATTCAGTAATGTGCCCAGCTAACAGACTACATTTCCCAGCATCCCTTTCAGCCAGATCTAGATGGGTGACTATGTTCTGGCAGGTAGCATTAAGTAGAAAATTTTGGTAAGGATTTTCAGGGACTCTTTGAAAACAATGACATGCAGTTAAGAAAAATCTGATTTTTTTTCTTCTATTTTTCCTTCTTTCCAAGTTGGAATGTAGATGTGATGCCTGGGCATCCAGGAGCTATTTTGGACTAGGAGGTAACCTTGAGGATAGAAGCCACATGCAGAAGATGGTAAAACACAAAGATAGGGGGAAACTGCATGGAGATACTTTAGAAGCCCTGGACGTTATATCTCTGGATTTGTTTTACATGAGGAAGAATTAAACTTCTTTCTTGGTAAACAGCTATTATTTCTAGTTTCTGTTTCAAGCTGCCAACACAGTTCTTAACTTATATACTGAGAGGGTGGGAAGTGACCTAATGCAGTGTAGGTGATATTTGCCTCCATGAGTATGGGGGGAGGAACCTCAAGCTTCTGCTTACAGAACTATTTAGGGCCACTTTTCATTTTCAGAAATATATACTGTCCCTTTGGAATCCTAGATTTTCCTGACCTCCTCCCTGGGAATAATCATTCTCCTGAACATGGTGTTTGCAGGAAGGTGCACCTGAATTTCTGTATTATACTAGAGTTCTAGGCTGCTACTACTATCATAGCCACTTAGAATCTAATTAAGCATTGGTATATATGTATGCATATGAATTGTGATGCCATAATTCAAAAAGTTCCTCACATACTTTTCTGTGATGGAAAGGTTTTATGCCGGGAATATTAACCTGAGAAGAGGACAGTTTGTCTGACATTCAGAAAAATCCCAGATAGCGAAAGCTACTGGCATGCCCATGCTCCTCCTCCGGATCTGAAGTTAGCATCTGAAGAGCATAGTAGAGTTAATATGGGAGCTTCAGGGAAGGTGGTGGAGAAGAAGGAATGAGCTTCAGCTGCTCTTTACCTTTTCTCCTTCCTTGAACTGAATGCTCCAGCTTTACTCTGATAATTGAGCAGCCAATGAGACCTCCTATATGAGCCACAAAAACCAAAGAAAGCATTTGGGTCCCTTTGATTTATGGGTCGAAGCACATGGGTGATCGCTGACATTTTTTCAGATGTAGTGACTTATCCTTGTTGGGATACTACATGCCCAGTGTCTTTCACAGAGGTTTGCCAGAGTTGGCAATCACCAAGGGATGATTTCAAGGCAGCTGGCACCTTGAGGTGTTGTTACTTGAGCCCTTTCAGGGTTCCACCAAGAATAATTATGCCACTAAGTAGACTAACACTACAATGTAATTTGTATTCCCCAATAGTCTTTTCTGTTAATTAATGAACACTGACAGTGGTCTAGGAAATAATTAGGAGCATCCTTATAAGATGAAAAGAATCCCACAGGCTATATATATAAACAATTTGTTTGCTTTTGTTTTGCCCTTACTGGTCACACATATTTGATACAGTCACTTCTCAAGATCAGCCTTGAAAACCATTTGATCTCAAAGACCGTGTCCAAGGCCACTTGAACTGAGGGCACAGTGTACTGGTCTACACCAGTGAAATTCTTCAGTGTCAGAAGGCCTTGAGATATCTGTATTTTGTCATCTTTCTCATGAACCACCGTGATGTTAGATTCCTGAGGGGTACTGGATGGAGAAACTGGGCAATTAATTAGTAACCTTTGATTAGGATCTCACAAGTCTTTGATTTCAAGCAATGCGATTATTCTAAGTTCTAGCTTGGAACTGGCAAACCAATATTCTTCTGCATTCTATTGGCCAGAGCAAGTCACGAGACTAACCCAGGTATGAGGGATGGGGAAATGGACTCCATGGGAGGATGTCCAAAGTTTCACAGTAAAGGACATGAAATAGAGAGGCTTTAGCAATTGGAGTTGTGCCTGCTATCACTCGGCCACAGTAATTCAGCGCCAGGTGCCCAGGGAGCATATAGAACAAGCATATATGACAGGAAAGGAAATCAGGAGAAATTCCCAGAGGATGTCATTTCCAGGCTTCATCTGGCATCACAGTTGTCATTGAAAGAGTGAAGATAAAAGTCAGGGGAGGGGAAGGCACTTCAAGGCAGACGGAGTGACTAAGCAGGCACAAGTCAGGATACAATACCTGTTTGAAAATTATACTATTTGTGGTGGGTAAATAAAGGAGAGAGGCTCAAAGCAAGTTCTTAGAGCATTCAGATTTTTGTGTAATTTGGAAATCTCCTATTCCCTTAATCAAATGAAATTTCTTCCTTTTTCAATTATTTTCCTACCTTGTTGATTGACTAAAAATTTTATGTTTTTACGTTCTCCTTGACATGCAGAAGCATAGGAAAATGCCCTGGAAGAACGTAATTTTAGACTTTCACTGTACATAGAAATGTCTTTCTGCCAGAGTTGGTTGTCCGTACTTGTATGTTTTCAAGGACTAATGAACACTTCTTATCCTGGGAGAGCCCAGAAGGGAACCATTTGGAATGAATGATGGGTGGATAGACAACTGTCAATCAATCTGTCTAAAAAGCAATTCTCTGAATGTCAGAGGATGGTGAGGAAGACTGGAAGGGATTTGAAAAGAGAAAGTACGACTTTTAGGCCATTAAGATTTTTTTCAAATACTCGATATGATGAGAGAGAGAGGAAAAAAATTCCAATAGTCGCTAACACATAGAACTGAAGGACAGCTAAGTAATCTAAAAATCAATGGAATGATTAGTCTAGATGAGCTTTCCTGAAACCACTCAATTCTCATCATTTTCTATTGACTCTTTAGGTTATATGCTATTCTACAATTTAAAATGATCTTATTTTTCATAATCGCAAACAAAATATCAAATTTTGTTAAAAGTTATGAAATATTGGCTCCAAACAAGACTAATTTGTCATTTATTTGGAGTGACAGCCAGACATATGTACCAGAACTGGAATATTTTCATAGCTATAGGATGATATTATTCTTTTTAATAGTTTTTTTCAGTGTTCCAGCATTCCGCATCTAGAATTTCCACCTCTCAGCCATCTCCATTTATTTCTCTGACAAACCACCAGTATTTCTCTGAGTCTTAATTCAAGTTTATTTTTTCCTGTATGAAGCTTTTTATGTCTCTGCAACCCCTCGCTACCCCAACTTGGCAGCACTGAATAATCTTTTTATGTGCAACACTAAAGGTGGTACCAGTCTCTACTCCAATATCCATTATCACAACACATTGCATGTGTTAATGTCTGTCTTCATTAGTAGACTGTGATTTCTTCAAGGGTAAAGTCTGTGTTTTCTTAATCTTAGTGCCCTTCCTACGATGATGGTGTAGCAGCTTCTGATATGCCCTGATGGAAGTAAGCTATGAATAAATGAGCAAGTGGCTTTCAACTGCAAATGCAGCTTTGAATGAGATGCGTGTTTCCATACCAAAAATTAAAGAAATAAAAATATATTAACTTAGATTTCTTTTAATAATTTATTATTCAGAAAGCCCTTTCACATGCCCTGTTGTTCAACTGATACTTACAACAACCATATCCTCCCCATTTTATAAGTAAGAACACTCGGGTTTACAGGAGGTTATGGAGCTACATGAAAGAAAACTCAAACCTTCAGCCACAGCCACACACCCCTCATTGTACACTGTAGTGGGAAATAGCAACTAAATTGGATGGCAGTTCTGCAATTCACTCTTTTTAACATGAAGTTTGGGTCGCTTCTTTTTTTGGATCATTTTTCTTATGTATAAATAAGGGTAGAGGATAAGGCGGCTCCTGGGTTTCCTTCAACTCTACCTTATGAAATTTACTCATGTGCTCATGAAATCTCTGCGTCTGGGCACCACCTTATCTGACCACTAGATGGCGAGGCAGCTTAACTCAGTGCCCAGGTCTGCAACCCCAGCATCTGAGGCAAGCTGCGCCCAAGGCCATGCCCCACAGTCGGAAGTTTTTGAAAGATAGATATTCTATTGTAGTTGAGAATTCATCACGATCCTTTCCAAATGTGACTTCCTGGATTTCCTTTATGAAGAAATTTTAGGATGCCAGCCACCAATAAGTGCAAGCAAGAGGAACAATTTGAGGCTAGTGCTAGAACACAAATCAAGAAGAGAGCTCATTCAAATGACTAAAAACAAAGTGTGAACTCCGTGCCGGGCAATGTTACCAATGGCAAAAATGAAAAATTAAGAACTGGATCCTCATCAGACGTTAAATTTCATTATCGCACACATCGGGTTTGTTCGTTGTTGAATTCCCAAAAAGCATGTACAGACTAAGTGCGGCAAGCATCTTCCAGGAGCGAATCGGTGTAGTGCGGCGAGGAAAGGTAGCCACTCTTCTGTAAGAGCTCACAGTCAGACTCCGATATTTAGCCCACATTTGCCGAACCCTGTCCATGTGCGGGCTCTGTGCTGGGTCTCAGGAAACAGCAGTAACAATGGCTATTATTACTGATTGATTGCTAGCTGCCAGGGCCTGTGCTCAGCACTCTTATACTTAACTCGTTAAATCCCTATGACAACACTCCGTATTAAGGGTTATTATCCCTGTTTTACACATAAGAAAAGGGAGGCTCAGAGAGATTAAGGAAATTTACTAAGGTCACTAGCAAGGTCACTGACTCCTGTTTTTACAATGAAGGAAAGACAAGGAGTGTTCTGATGGAAGAGGAGAGGTACATGCCAACAAACAGATAGATATTATGATGACAGATATTACTATTATGACAGATAGATATTAATATTATGACAGACAGATACTAATAGTATGACAGATATTATTCCAGACAGTAACTAGACGTGCAGTTGGACACTTTTAGATCACAGTACTTATTCTTTGCCTTGATTCTTGAAATTCACTTCCACTGGTTCAAAGAGGGAAAAGGTGGGATTTCTGATTTGTCTCACAATCGCCATTGTCTACCAACGCCCTCATGGCTGTGTGGTCTTAGGCTGGCTCACTAGGTGATCTTTAATCCAGAAGATTTTATTATCTCAGTTGCCACCATTACTACTGTGCCTGTATCCTGGGAAACATTATTTCAATGGCAAGACTTGTCCAACCCATGCAGAGGCCAGAGAAAAGGCGAAGAGACAAGTTCTCCGGGTGATGAAATAAGACTCCCTCATCCTAGGCTTGGTTTGGATCTGTGTTAAAACATAGTCATTTTTAGAAGTTTATATTCTTTCCACCAAGTTGCATATAAGTCTGGCCTCAATTTGGATGCTTTCTTTTGTTGACACATATATATCTATATGTATACATATCATACATATAAATATATAAGGAATAGATATATATATCTATTCCTTTATTGCTAAACTGAAGGAAACATTTCTGGAAACAAAGAATAAAGAAAACAAGAAGAGGTCTTTTTGCCTGTGGCTTATAATCTAAAATTGACTGAGAGCCCCATAACATGAAACATTAAAGAATTGAGAACACATTTTTTTATCAGAAGCTAAAAATGATGAGATGAAATCAACCAGCGCCCTCCTAACAAAGGGTGGCACTTTTTATACACAAACTGGCAGCAGAGATTGTCATAAGAGTTATGCCTTTATCTCCAAGGCTAATTCTTTCAAATGACCTCAAAGTAGAGAATATTAACTGAGGGACAGAGTTTGGACAGAGCACAGAGCCAGTGTCTAGGAGACAAATATCTCAAAGATTGTAAATTTGCAATTTTTCTTTTCTGGTTGACTCGAAGCCTACTGTGGAAGAGACTGCCAACGGTCCCTCAGTATGTCTTCTTCCTTTATTCCTCTTAGTAATAAAAGCCCTTAATTTGAAGTGAAGCCTTGTGGCTGAATTCCCCAGCCTGCAATGGAATGCGAATGCAAGTGATGTGTCCAACTTCCACATCACCTTCGTGCCTTGGATGCGAGGACTGAAGAAAAGTGTTGACAGCAGCCACTCCCAGTCCTACACAGCTCATCTCTGGTCACGAAAGGGACTTATTTACTATTGTCTTATAACACCCACTGCATTTAAAAATTACTTTTGTTACAACAACTAGCAATTACCCAAATTAGTGCCTGGATATTAATCATTATTGTAACAAAAAAAAGAAATATAGCAGTTGATTAGCAATCAGGCAGTGAATGGCAAACAAATAGGTCTTGCAGCCTGGAGACCTGGTTAAGGCGCTATGGCCAAACATCTGGAGAAAGTACCACCTGTGAAAGCTTGAGGCCGACCTTTTGCCTCCTAAGCTCAGGGAACAGTTGAAGAGAAAGAGAAGTGACTCGTCCAAATTCACATGGTTGGGCTAGAACTTAAGTCTCTGGTTCATTGCTCCTAATGCCCCACATCAAGCAGTATCTCTGATGTATGCTCCTCTGTTGGGTGTTCGGCTCCACTTTTGTTAATCCAAAATGCGTTCCCATAGGATATACAAATACATCATTGTCTATCAGGTGAATATTTTCTGCTTTCATTAGCATCATAAATATAAAGATATGCCTCTTCGGAGGTCTTAATAGATAAAATTAGACTTAACAGCTTGCTTCTCATTCTTGACGTTTCTGTCAGTTATGAAATAATAATGATTCAAAATAGAGCTGGAAAATGAGCATTGTAAATGCCTTTGCTCCCCCTACTGTCCACCAAGGTCCCTCTAATCCTGCTCTCCCTTGCCTCTGCCATCCACCAACAGGCATGATTGTTTAAGCATAGTGCTGTTTCACACTAAGCCTCAGCTTGTTCTCAAAATCTTCCTCAACTCATCTTCCGGGATGGGAGTATTTCCATTTCATAGGCACACTTTTAAGACACAAGTGACACTAAAGGTAAAATTTTCCAGCGTACAACAAGGCAGACGTGAAGGTGATGAATCCCCCATCTTTGAAGAGCCAGCCAAGGACTTCCTTCTCCTACTGACAAGGACAGGTCGATGTTTGTTTTCCCATGAGCGCCATCTATTTGAGTTCTGTGGGTCTCAACTTACACAGCAGTTTTCTAGGACTAGAAAACACTTTCATTTTAGCAACCAACGGCAGTGTCCACACTCTGAATTGATGACGAGATCTGAGAGCAAACGTTCAAGAATAACTACCATTTATGGGGCCACCAGGTGGGGTAGTAGTTAAGTTCACTCATGCTGCTTCAGATCCACCGGTTCAGATCCTGGGCGCAGACCTACACGCTGCTCATCAAGCCAAGCTTTGTCAGTGTCCCACATGCAAAATAGAGGAACATTGGCATGGATGGTAGCTCAGGGACAATCTTCCTCAAGCAAAAAGAGGAGGATTGGCAACAGATGTTAGCTCAGGACCAATTTTCCTCACCAGAAATAATAATAATAATAATAATAATAATAATAATAATAAGGAATAACTACCATTTAGGATTTTGTAATTGTTCTTCTCAGCAATCTTGAGGTGTGGCAAAGTGTGATCTTCCACCAGTGTAACGCACTCCCGTTATTCCCAGAAGAACTGGAAAACTCATCTTTGAAAAGTGAGGAACCATCATCATTCTTTGCATTTTACCTTGGCATTTTGGCATTCACTTTGGAATTTCTTCCCACTCTCTTATTATTCCAGTTTTTCACTGTGACTATGGGCTGTTAACGCCATTATTTTCTTATTTCAAAGGAAAGAATGTTCTATTGCTTTTTGGGGAATATTCAACAACCCAAGTCCACTATTAATGTTTCTAAGCATATGCCAGCTTCTATTTTCCCTTTTCGTTTTAAATTGGAAGACCTCAAGACAGTTTTCCCAAATCACTTTTTGTTTGTTTCAAGATTATTTTGACAGCAGCTTTGTCAAAATTATTTACATAACTAATCAGGATATGATTTTTTTCTCTGAATATATCAAAACATCTACCCTCCTGAGATCAGATTTATACCAGGAAATATGTGAAAACTAGCAAAGGCTAGAATTATATAGTTTGAAGAAATATTTTTGAAAATGATTGAATTTTACATTCTGGATGGATTTAGCTGCCGCAGAGAGTATTTTAAACACAATTCTAGATGCTTTTTACTATAATACTATAGCTTTGGAAACAGGAAAGTAAAACATGAAATTTGATTCAATTTAGTTTTGTGATTTTGATGAATTCAAGAATTACAAATTATTACCTATAATTTGTGCCACCTAATGTCAAAAGCAAATGTAAGATATACACAAGGACTGTCACCATCTGAAACTGATGGTCCTGGCCCTAAGGTGGCCGGTTACCTAGGCAAAGGACACCAGGAGCCAGGAGCCTGTAGCCAAGTTCTCCAGGACAGTCACCAGGATTTTTATTTTATTTTTTAATTTTTAATTTTTTTTGAGGAAAATTAGCCCTGAGCTAACATCTGCTGCCAATATTCCTCTTTTTGCTGAGGAAGACTGGCCCTGAGCTAACATCCATGCCCATCTTCCCCTACTTTATATGTGGACACCTGCCACAGCATGGCTTTTGCCAAGCGGTGCCATGTCTGCACCCAGGATCCGAATTGATGAACCCTGGGAGGCAGAGAAGCAGAAGGTGTGAACTTAACCGCTGCGCCACCCAGCCAGCCCCTGACCAGGATGTTTATGGAGCAGCTGCAGAGAACCCCATGTTGTGATATTGGAGGCAAGGACTCTGATATTGGGGCAACTCATTTGTCTTTTACATACATAACTAGCAGTTTTATTAAGAATGCTAAATCTGTGGATATGATATGATTTTTGAGTTTGTCTTCAACTAATAAACCAATGGCTCGCTTTGGGACAATGTAAAGAGAACCAAAAAGGATTTAGGGTACTGGGATCCATGACTATTTTGCAATCTTCAGGCATCAGTCAAATTGCCTCTCATGACTCATGTGCAAAATGCAGAAGCTGGGTCATTCCTACGATCTGAGAGCTGTTATTGTGGACAGTAGAGAGCAATGAGTTCAGACAGACATAGGTTAGAATTTCAGCTCTGCTGCCCTTTCTACATGGTACTTCTGTATTTTTTGATAAGTAAATTGGGTGTAGGAATATCTACCTCCCAGAATTCTGAAAATTAACTGAGTTATTAGAGATAAAGCTACTAACACACAGGGAAATAGTGGCGGCTGTTATTACCGCGGGTCTAATATACATCTCCCCGCAAACGTCTTCCTCAACTCTGTTCCACGACCACCGTCATATGCCGAAAACTTCCACTCCCACTGGACCCTTCTTCAGTCTACGCAGGGCTAGGTGAGACCTATGGATCCATAGGCTCGAGAAAAGTAAAAATTAAAAAAACAAAACAAACAGTTGAGGAATAAATTGTAGGGTGGCACAGAGTGAGACCTATTTTTGAGAGCCTCTACTCCTTTCTCAGCTGTGTCTAGGGCAATAATTCCATCCCTCCAGTCAACAAGCATTGACTAAGCTTTGACTATGTGCCGGGTCCTTGTCCATATTCCCTGACCTACCTCTTTCCAAGCCAGTGTAGGCTAATCATCTGTTTTATGAGTTAAAGTGATGAATATTTTGGTGCCAATTGTCATGTAATCATGATTTTCTCATTTCTAAACACCAACACAGCTTTTCTTTATTTACCTCCAGACTATTACTTGGCATATGGTTTGTTTTTTGGATATTTTCTTCACACTTTCCTAATTAGATCAACTTTGTCTTTAAAGTCTCTATTTAGAATATCTTCTAAGTCTGTGTTCTGGTTACTTGCATTTTTAAACTTGAAAAGAAATCTATTCAAGTTTCTGTGATTTTTTTTCTATCAAGTAGGTTTAATTCCCTTTTACATTTGTTTTGAAATGTACTGAAACATAATGGGAACCCAGAAGTTCCCAATAATGGAGGACTTGCTATTTGAAAAAAGAGAATCTGTGTAACACTCTCATAGGTCATATTATAGGGTATTGTGCATGAGACAATCTAGTAGTGAAGAGACATAAGTTCTGGCCCCAAATTCGTCAGTGATGTGTTGTGAAGGGAGATATGATAGCTCTGGTCCTCAATTTCCACATCTTGAAAACTGAGAAATAAGATATTATTTCTCAGTGAAAGTGTTATGAAAAATAAAATCAGTTAGATATATGATAGAACCTTTATAGTTATAAAGTGCTTTACAACAAATATCGGAGATTACCACATCCTGCCTGAGCCATGCTAGAGTGCTAAAGCTGGTCTGAATTTGAGCATTGGAGAGAATGATGTCACGGAATAGATTTGGGTTACTAGTTAATGAGCAAACACGCAACGCATAGGATGAAGACATTGTCAAGGATACTAGCCAGTAGGCCTGACTCCAGGGTCCTTCATTTGCCCTCACAGAGGGGTGCCCTGTGCTACAGAATCAGATTCAGCAGCCCTTATAGAGTGGGAATCTACCAGGACAGAGCACCCCACAGCCATGGGATCCAAGCTTTTTACATGACTTTTTATGGAGGGATGGGAAAAGGGAGGTCATGTACATCAGCACTTGATGGTCGGCCCTGTTTCTGTACAGTAACACATGCACGCACAAACCATATCTTGCTGTGTTATGAGGCCTTCTTGGAGTTTCAGTCATCTGGCTAGCTGTATGTGACCACTGTGCTCCCCGAGGGTCTTCAGAAAAAAAGGAAGATTCAGGCTTCACCTTCAGCCTCCAGGAGGTTACTGAGCGTAATCAATGGGAAAGGCAAGGCATGCAGGCCACCCCCAGGAAACTGGAGACATGACAGAGAAACAGACACAAAATCCAGCCTGACTCTGGGATAAAGTAGGTTATAGGAGAGTTGTCAGTTATGTATTTTAGGTTCCTTCAACTCTTCAGTCATGTTCCCTTCTGAGCAGACTCTCCTCGCCCCAATCTCCCACTCTGCCCTAGATTCAATCCATCCCAAGTGCTTCAGGGACCACATACATCCCCTCTGTCCACAGACTGCCTGTCAGGAACCCACCTCTCCTCCTCCTCCGGCCCCTTGGAATGTTATTTAGTCTTTCCCATCTCATAGGCATGCTGATCTTCAAGATCAGTCTTGCAAGGTACCAAGTACCTCAGTCTCTATGAATGCAAACAGTATAATTTAAGAGAAAGATTGCCAACTTCAGAATCACATAGATCCGAGAATGAATCTTGGTTCTCTCACTTGCTGGGGGATTTTGGGCAAATGATCTCATCTGTCTAAGTCATGGTCTCCTTGTTCTTAAAAAAGGCATGATGAATCCTAGCTCAGAGGCTGGTATGGGCACTACATGTAAATTTTATATGAAATGCACATAGTAAGCTGTCAACAAATTTGCATCTTTCCATTTGCCCCGATCTGCAAAGTTGACAATTTCAGCAACAGGACTATGGGGAATGTTTTTGATTAAGAAACTTAACTCACCTAAGGGCTGCCTGTGATTTTAGCTGCTCGTTGCCTAGCCAACCTCAGCTCTCTGTGAACTGTGGTCCACACCCTAAAGAATCAAAATGGAGGGTAAAATATCTCAGGTGTCATGTTTTCCAGACATTGTTTTTCAAAAACGGTTCAATTCATATTTATCTTATAAAATATATCTCAAATATATTCACCATTTGCCTCTGATTAGAAATGGACTATACTTTTTGTTTAACTTTTAAATAATTTGATATCTAGGAGTTCCAATTTACGTTAGATATTTTAGTTTATGTTAGATCTTTCTTAGATATGTTTCTTTTTTTTTTTCTGAGTGTACCACATAGGTAGGAGTATGTTCGTGGTAATGAAAAATATTGAGAGTGACAGTCGTTTTCTTTCCTTTTTTAGCATTTCTCTTTCTTATCTGTACATTAGTCTCTGTGCTGGTTGTTGGTCAGCACAGAGCATGATTTACAGTTACAATCACTTGGTAGAAAACTGAAATTTTCCCTGCACCTAGAAAATGTGTGAATGTTCTTTAAGACAATGCAAAAGAGAAGCACCTTTAACACTTACTCACATTCTCTCCGGGAACCCTGAAAGTCTGAATCATTGTACCATTTACCAGGATTATCGTGCAATTTATGCCTCATGGGGGAATGTTTCCACTTCTGGGAAATGCATAGTATTCTTAAGGATCCCCTGGGACTTGGTGGGAGGGGAGGAGCAGATGACCCTCCAAAATCCAACCTGGGTCCAGGATATATATATATTTAAAATAACCCTGTGGAGCAATAAGAAAAAGAAAATATTGGGAGAATCTGTGGACAAGGGAAAACAGCTGGAACAACAACAAAAGCATGACAGAAAACTTGTGGCAGCCTTCCTCCCCAGTGTGAAGAAAAAAGACTTTGATTGCAACCTCAACAAATAATCTATGGTTAAGTCACTGGTAAAACAGAAAGAAGAAAAGGAAAAAAAATATTTTTCTGTTTATATTCACGCCAGCAAGGCACGGTTCAAGCTCATTCCAATTCTGAGAAATATCAATATCTTTGACAAAAACTCAACCTTTTGTGAATTTGCCAATTAAACATCAGAAATCTCTCAAGAATATACAAATGTTTCCAACTCCAGTGGTTATCGGGTCTTTTTTAAAGACTTTTTTTTTCCTTTTTCTCCCCAAAACCCCCCCAGTACATAGTTGTATATTCTTCGTTGTGGGTCCTTCTAGTTGTGGTATGTGGGACGTTGCCTCAGCATGGCTTGATGAGCAGTGCCATGTCCACGCCCAGGATTCGAACCAACGAAACACTGGGCCACCTGCAGCGGAGCGCGTGAACTTAACCACTCAGCCACGGGGCCAGCCCCCTTGTTGGGTCTTTTGTAATATAGATGGATACTGTGGAAATTGGTATTGAGTTACATTTTGTGATAGAAATATTCTATAATATGGAAAGAACGTATTCTTTTTCTTGATCCATGGATTCTCCTGAAGACCTGAATTCTCTGCAATAAGAAAGCAGAGACAACGCTTGGACATGCAGAATCCAAAATAACTATTTTTGATAAGGAAATACATGTCCTTGCAACTTGGTGGATGAGAAGACAACACAATTCTAGGTGTGCTTTATTTCTTATTTTCAGAAAGCTGAATTCTAATTGAATTACATTTATTTCAAGATCATGTTGAAATGACTGTATTTTTAATTTTGTGGGTTAAGCCACAGCATTCCAAGCTATACCTTCTAAATGAAGCTAATACAAACAGTTGCAATTTCCTACGTAGGATGGTAAGTACAAAATTGACACAAAGGCCATGTACGTAGTGGTATCACTGCTCTGAATTTTTAGGGCCACTCAGTTCTATTGGTATTCCATGGATGTTTCAAAAACCAGTAGGCCAGGCTCTCCCAAGAATTTGTGTGTACTGTCTCTCCCCCTATACTAATCTTGGCTGAATGATTTTCTTACAGTGAATTTGTAAAGCTAGGAGAGGTTATGTAAAGAATTTTTCTTTTTCTAGAGCAGACATAACTCCTTTACTGTCTTGGTCAGGAATCCCCACTGTTTTGTATGAGTTTACCCCCAAAATGCACTTGAATCAGCTGTTTGTTATTATGTGTCTTAAATGGAAAGCTCCTTAGAGCAAGGTGCTCTTCATGAAGAAAACCCAGCAATGCAATTAATCCTATCCACGCCTTTGTTTGGCTGGCTTTATCTCTGAATGGAGATTTACCTTGCTTCCCCTCAGCTCTTCTTGATCTTCTCCTCTTCCTCTAAAACTCATGACCAAAGAGGAAGAAGATTGTGTGCCCTGTCTCAGAAGTAAGGTCGGTCCATATTACTTATGGAATTGGCCTAAATTAAATTGCAAGCATTCTTTTACAACTGGAGGTATAAAATTGCCTTAGGTTAAGCCCACATACAACCCATAAACTGTTTGATGTGCTGCAAAGACAGAGCAGAGGAAATTTAGTTCATCATTTTGGTAAAAACCTAATGTTACCAAAACAGTATTTATAAATTGTTGCCTCGTTCTGTGGATGCCGACTGCTTTGCATAAACAAACTTCTCCTTCCTTGCTTAACCAATATAAATAATTTTCATGATGTATTTTTTTTGTTTCCTCTTTTCTCAGGGAAACACCAAGAACAAAATATTGCAAGAGCTATTATAAACAGAAAAAAGCTAAAAGTGTATTGTGGAGGACAACTTTATAAGAAGGAAATCCTCAACAATGTTTTTTTCCACTTAGGTTTTACAGTAAA
The DNA here is from genome assembly GCF_021613505.1 of Equus quagga. Taxonomy (NCBI): domain Eukaryota; kingdom Metazoa; phylum Chordata; class Mammalia; order Perissodactyla; family Equidae; genus Equus; species Equus quagga. The sequence goes on from NC_060285.1 coordinate 29,021,774, forward strand.
TTAACAGAAGCGATTATATACAAATTGCATTTTTCTGTTCCTTCTTGTGATGACGAGTATTACTAACAATTCGAAACTGACTTCCAGGGAAACTTTCCAAATATATAGCTTTTCTCTATCTTTCTTATGTTGAAATTCAGCTCATTCCTTTTATCCTTCTTATATTTTTGAGTGGATGATGGGAAGTTGAAATATAAGCTCCGTTGAAATTTTCTTGGTTGAATCTGAACAGATCAGAGCTTAGTTTTATCAGCTGCACTTGCCATTGCCTTTCTTAAATGGACACATCCACATAGACATCAAAAAAGAAAAAGAAAAAAGCCTGTGGCAAATACAAAGGAATTTTCCTGTGGTATTAAATACACCCAAAGATTAGAGACGTGTTGGAATTCATAAAGTGTATGTGAAAAGCCACTGATGACAGGTAGTTGAAAGAATCAGAACTTTTAAAATAATTTATTTTGGGAGGAGGTAATTGGATTTAAAGAGAGATGAGGTGCATTTGATAGAAGGTAGGAGGGCAATGGCGCTCCACTGTGTAAGTGTAATTCCTGGCATGCTCCGCTCCAGGTCATACTGGCCACCTTGCTGGTTCTTGCTTTTTTTTTAGGAAGATTAGCCCCGGAGCTAACTACTGCCAATCTTCCTCTTTTTGCTGAGGAAGACTGGCCCTGAGCTAACATCCATGCCCATCTTCCTCCATTTTGTACGTGGGACACCTACCACAGCATGGCTTTTGCCAAGCGGTGCCATGTCCACACCCGGGATCTAAACCGGCGAACCCTGGGCCACTGAGAAGCGGGACGTGCGAACTTAACCGCTGTACCACTGGGCTGGCCCCAGCTGGTTCTTGAATATACCCAAGCATGCCACTGCTTTGGATTTTTGACATTTGCTGTACTCCACACCTGGAACATTCTTCTCAGATATTCACATGGCTTACTCAATCAGTTTGTTTAGATGTCTGTCCAAACGTTACCTTATTAGAGATAAGTATCCTATCCTCTTATTTAAATAGCACACCCCTGCCAACTTCTAACCTCCTTGCTTATTTTTTCTTCATAGCATTTGTCACCATTTTAGGTGAATTAAACCAATAATATATCTTTTGTTCTGTATCCGCAATGCCTAAAACAGTGCCTGGAACTCTAGAGGGGCTCAATTTATGCATGTCGAATAGACAACTCATTTAAACTATTATATCTGTCTTCCAGTAAAATATTTTCTGTATCTCAAATATTATAATGATACCTGCTACATATGTCATTTGAATAAATAGAATAGGATAGTTTTGAAGGCTATTTGATCCAGGCTTTAAAAAGCCAAAAAAAATTTTTTTTGAAGATTTTTGCTTTCAAAAAGACAATGATAGCTTTCTGCTTACTAGAGAGTTCTTTCTTATTGTGTAATCCAAAAAGATTTCTGATTTAGAGAATTTCGATAAACTTTTCTATTTTACTATTTTATTTCGTTAAGTGCTTACGATGTGTTTGCTATTCTTATTACAATTCTCCAATTCACTTCAGAGCACATTGTTGTTTGAGGACCTACTGTGGTTTACAGCCAATGGGCATCTCACAGCTGCCAGCCTGCCCAGGAGCCCTTCTGCCCGACACGGGTTCTGACAGACCCACCTTGTACTGGTATTCTGCTCTTCCTGACACATTTGGTTGTAGGTGACACCAGCTGCTATTCATGAGAAACCTCGAAGTGGTTATGGCTTTCCTGGAGTCACCCACAAGACTAACAGTGACTAACCTAAGGTGTAAATTCGAGAAGCTTCACTGACCTCTTGCTGTGTATTCACATCAAGGGAATATATCTTAGGTCGTAAAGCACAACATATGGTAGAAAGTTTTCATAAAATTTTAGGTGAATTAAACCTTTTCTCACTTTTCAGGACCTTTCGTAAGCCCTCCTAATTCACACCTATTTTATTACCATAGCAAAATAAAATAAAGTATGGTCCATAAAAGAACAAATTGATAAACTGGATTTCATTGAAATTAAAAACATCTACCCTTCATAAGGCACTGTTGATGGAATGAAAAGGCAAGTCACAGTCTGGGAGAAAACATTGGCAAAGTATGTATGTGCATATGATATATGTGCTTTATGATATATGATAAAGGATATTTCTTCAGAATATGTATGTAAAGAATTCTTACAACACATTAATAATGAAAATGAACAATCCAACTAAAATTGGGCAAAATATTTGAAGAAATACTTCACTAAAGAACATATGCTGATGACAAATGAACATGTTATTTACTTATTTTTAATTTTTTTTCTTTTTGGGGGAAGATTGGCCCTGAGCTAAAATCTGTTGCCAATCTTCTTCCTTTTTTTTCTTCTCCCCAAAGCCCCAGTATATACTTGTATATCCTAGTTGTATGTCCTTCTAGCTCTTCTATGTGGGATACAGGCACAGCTTGGCTTGATGAGCAGTGTGTAGGTCTGCACCCAGGATCTGAACTGGTGAACTCTGGGCCGCCGAAGCAGAGCATGCAAACTTAACCCCTATGCCACTGGGCTGGCCCCCAAAGATGAACATGTTAAAAGATACCCAACATAATTAGTTATTTTGGAAATACAAATTAATGAGACACCACAACAAGCTAACATTATACACCTATTAGAATGGCTAAAACAAAAAAGACTACTATACTAAGTGTTGACAAGGTTTTGGGGGAATTAGAACCATCATTAACTCCTGTTAGGAGTTGTAAAATAGCACAACCCCTTTGGAAAATAACAGTTTCTTAAACAGTTAAACATAAACTCAGCTATTTACTAGTTACTCAGCTATTTATTAGTTATTTATTTCCCAGTTATTTACTCAAGAAAACTGAAAACATATGTCCTTACAAAAACTTTTACATAACTGTTAATATCAGCTCTATTTGGAATAGCGAAAAACTGGAAACAATCCAGAAGTTACTCAGCAGATGCATGGATAAACAAATTGCTATATATTTATAAAATAGAGTTCCAGTCAATAATGAAAAGGAAACTATGCTACAGCATGAATGTAAATGTAAGCAAAATAGTTATGCTAAATAAAAGAATCTATATAAAACAGGGCACAATGTATGATTCTAGCAATTCTAGCAAATGAAAGTTAGCATATGGTGGTAGAAAGGAAATAAGTCGTTGTCTTGTATGGAAGAAAGGGGGGCAAGGGCAAGTGAAAGAGGGATGACAAAGCGGCAGGAGAAAACTCTTGGAGTTGATAGATTTGTTCAATGTTTCAATTGTAGTGATGGTAACACACACATGGATACATATACCTTAAAACATGGTATGTATATAAGTTAAAACATCAAATTTTACACAATAAATGTGTGCAATTATTTTATGTCAGTTATGTCTTAGTAATTCTGTTAAAAAACAAAGCAAAACATAAAACTCCACTATAACTGTCATCCATGTACCTCGATCTTTTTTGCTCCAGGTCACCGCGTAGGTGTCACTGGTGGTACGGCTTGGTTGGCATCGGTCAAGGACTCACTATTGGATTTCTCAGCTATGGGTAGAGTGTGGAGATGTAATATCCATCTGTGGTCATCCTGAGCCTCTGTTTCAGGACTTGGCTTAGGCTGGAGGCTAGCAGCCATTCTCAGACTTGCCTGTTTAGTACACCATCCAATAAAAAGGAAAATGCAGATGTCATCAAGAATAGAGAGAAAATTAGTGAGGCCGGGTTCAGACATTTCTTACCACACATAGCCCCTCAGCCTGGTTTCCCTGTCCAGTTTAGTTGTGTCCCCTTTAAACTTCTCTAGCACTTCCAATTATTCTGGTAATTTCAAACTTCACAATCCACATTCAAAAAATTAGATCGTTGCTGAGACTTTGGATCTTGGTTTGAAATATGATGCTCCACTCTGCCAGCCATCTTACTTTTACCACAACATTTTGACAGCTGTTTAAGGCTATTAATATTGAATTAATGTTCAAGGAAGTTTACAGTTGTTCACTAGGGGAAAAGAATGTAAGTTAACCACAAACCTTCCTCTTAATGTTGGCCAGCAAAAAGATGCCTATGGCTCATTGCGAAGTGACACTCGGATTTCGTCTTTCTCTGACTCACACAATTTGCTTTTCCTTTCTTAAAAAGGCTACTCAGGGGGCTGGCCCCGTGGCTGAGTGGTTAAGTTCACGCGCTCCGCTTCAGGGGCCCAGGGTTTCCCTGGTTCGGATCCTGGGCAAGGACATGGCATCGCTCATCAGACCATGCTGAGGTGGCATCTCACATAGCACATCCAGAAGGGCCCACAACTAAAATATACAACTATGTACTGGGGGGATTTGGGGAGGAAAAACAGAAAAAAAAAGATTGACAACAGTTGTTAGTTCAGGTGCCAATCTTTAAAAAAAAAAGGAAAGAAAAGTAAGAATGACACAACAGGTTGTTTTTGTTTTTTAACTTGGGCAACTGAAAGGATTATAGTAGTATATATTTAGATGTATATATACATATATGTATATATATCACATATATATACCACATATGTATATATACCACACACACACAATAGAATATTATTCAGCCATAAAAATAAGGAAATCCTACCATTTGTGACAACATGGATGGACCTTAAAAGCATTATGCTAAGTGAAATAAGTCAGACAGAGAAAGACAAATACTGTACAGTCTCACTTATATGTGGAAGCTAATTAAAAAAAAAAAAAAACACCAAACTTTTAGAAAAAGAGATCAGATTTGTGGTTACCAGAGGTGAGGGATGGGGAGAGGGGAAATTGGAGGAAGGTGATCAAAAGGTACAAACTTCCAGTTATAAGATAAATAAATACTAGGGATGTAATGTACAAGATGCTGGTTGTGGTTAACACTGCTGTGTGGTATGTAGGAAAGTTGTTAAGAGAGTAAACCCAAGAGTTCTCATCACAAGAATATTTTTTATTTCTTTTTGTTTTTATTGTATCTATAGGAGATAATGGATGTTAACTAAACCTATTATAGTAATCATTTCACAATATATGTAAATTGAACTGTCATGCTGTATTCCTTAAGCTTATAGAGTGATGTATGTCAATTATTTCTCAATAAAACTAGAAAAATTTTTTAAAAAAGAAACTAACATTAATAATGCTAGTATCTGATCTAGAAGCCAGGTTCAAATTCAGCCATTTGTACCACTGTTGTTCTTAACCAGCCCAGGGTCACATGTTGCGTGTAGTTGTCATATCTCTTCATCTTCCTTAATCTGGAATAGATCCTCAGTTTTTCTTTGTCTTTCATGACATAGATATTTTTGAAGAATTTAGGCCAGTTATTTTGTAAAATGTTCTTCATTTTGAGTTTGTCTGATGTTTCCTTATTATCAGATTTAAGTTATGCATTTTTGGCAGGAATACCACAGGAGTGATGCATCTTTCTCGGAGCATCATGACGAGCCATTAGTAGGGTAATAATTTTGTCCACTTGGGAAATGTGTACCTGCCTATTTTCTCCAATGTAAAGTTACCATTTTTCCCTTTGTAATTAATAACTATTTTGTTGAGAGCCGCTTTGAGATTCTATTATCATCCTGCTTCTCACTATACTTTTGTCCACAAATTCATTGATGATTCTTACCTGAAACAATTATTACTAGGGTACTAGAGTGGTTTCTAAATAGTGATTTTTTAATTTCCATCATTCCTTCTACCTTTATTAGTTGAAATTCTATTATAAGGAAGAGCTTTCCTTTCTCCTTGGTAAACTTCTTTTCTGAGGTCTCTCCGTCAGTCCGTCTATCTGTCTATCCATCCTTCTCTCTATTTACTTTTTTACCCATCCATTACACCATTTCACGTAGTTCCGAAGAACTCCATGGGATAGGCCTATTTGATTTTTCTCACCTAACTGAATTTTTACAGAAGACTTATAGTGATGGCCCTATTCACAATATTATTTCTCTAAGGATAACTAAGTATTCATGAGGCTTTTCAAAATTACTACTTTCTATGGTATTCCATGAGAAAGGATAAAAGTCCATTCTTTAAAATCTATTGGAGGCTTTTCCATGAGAGAGAGATCCGTGCTTTCCGCAGTGACATGACATATCAGATGAATCCAAATATATTTGTGAACATGTGTTTGGACTGTCTGTACTCCTCTCCCAGTCTCCTTATACAAAGATAATCCCCGATTAGAATGTAGGCCGAAACTATAAGGCTCAACTTCTGTAAATTTGATGTTTCTGTCAGGTTGATCGAATGTCCCATGCTTTTCATTTATTTGAAAGGTAAGACTTTTTACATCTTCTCATGATATCCCTGACATTGCAGAAACAGAAGTGTTAATAAACTTTCATTTGAAAATGTAGAAGAGGGCTAGGTTTTAGATTTTTTCTTATATATAAAAATTGTGGAATAAAAGACTTTAATCAGAGATGTCCTTTATTCAGTGCCCAATATGGGTCCCGAGCACTTTACATATACTATTTGAAAGTCTCATAAAATCCTACAAGGTCCACTTGGATCTCCTAATTTTTTAAATCTGCAGTTGGAGTTTCAGAGAAGCTACATAATTAGACTGAGCTCAAAATTAACAAGTAGAAGGGCTGGAATTCAGATCCAAGTTTGTCCCAATTGACAAGGCCTTGTTCTCCCTCTGCATTCCATTGACAGTACACCTGGTTTTTGTTGTGAGTGCCATCCAGTCCATTCCGACTCCCAGTGACCCTGTGCACACCAGAGCAGAACCCTGCCCAGTCTTTTTGCGCCATCCTCTCACCTTCAGGCGCTGTATCAGACTTGTCCTGCTATTCATGGGGTTTTAGGGTTTTCATGGCCAATTTTTGTGGAAGTGGTGGCCAGGGCTTTCTTCCCAGTCTGTCTTACTCTACAAGGTCCACTACAACCTATCCTCTGTGAGTGACCCTGCTGGGTGAAATACTGGTGGCATAGCTTTCAGCATCACAGTAACATGCAGCTGCCATGGTGTGACAAGCGACAGAGGGGTGGTGTGGTTCCCTGAACAATATGACAACTGACAGACTTGTGGTATATTTCCCTGTCGGGAAAATGAACCTGGGATGCAGCAGTGAGCGTGCAGAATCTTAACCACCAGACCAACAGGGCTGGCGAAAACACCCATTACCAGTAATAAATACGCAGAAGAATAAACATGTATCGTCTACGAAATCAGCAAGGGTAAAAGCTGTTGGGATTCTGTGGCAGAAAAATCAAATTCTCTTTTCTTTAGTGTACAGCAGAATGCGCAAGCTGAAAGTATTTATTTATTTGACTTGACTTTACCTGTTTTCTTCTACTTATCTCTTTCATTCTTCATAATACTAGTATATTTAAAAATCTACACACATGCTAAAAAATACATTATTTAAAAACCTTAGAATCTGAGAGATGATGGTAGTGGTACTTTAGCCCCATAATAATTTATAATTAGATTGAGTTTTGAGCTTCCATTTCTGTAACTGAGTTGAACTCACTAAATTGAATTTTCTGTTTCAAACAGCAGGTGGTGGTGCTGGGTTACTCTGTCAAGTTTAAGTTCTTAATTATAGATATGGCTGTATTGTTGAAAGTAATATGTAATATATATTCTGGTTTCAGAACCATTACATCTTCCTGTTAAGATTTACTCTATAAAGTAATACACACGATAAGGTCTTATGTTATTTGAAAAATACCACATATATATAAATTCTTTAAACGAAAGAAAATGATTGTGTATATACAAAGCACATCATTTAAATCATTTAAACAGTTTTCTACTTCATACAATTGCTTAAATGATTTTAATATGTATGTTTGGTAATAAATATGATTTAGTATTGGGGATTAAACATTATATCAAATATACTCTAAATTTGTAATTATTATAAAAAAATAGTGTTCAATGGTAAAGACTAAAGAAATCTTTCTCATTTAGTAAAAGAATGGGTGGAAAAATGAAGCTTTTTCTCACTCCTTTAATTAATCCCTAGTTGAGTACAATGATTACTTTTAATCACTTTTAATTAATTCTGTAATATACTATATGTTTTCCATTACTCTTCAATCTACATTCCCATTCCACTAAATTCAATATCTCTAAACAATTTATTTCGAGTCTTGGCTACATTTCAGTTCTTAATAAAGCTGAAATGGAGGATGTGGGGTGGGGAGTTATTTTCCAGTCTTTGATCCAGAGCTGGATTTGATTGGATGGTGGGAAGGAGATAAGGAAAAAGGAGGGTGTTATTCTCTGTTAAAAGCCATTGCTTTTACCGGTGAAATAATATTTGAATGTTGTAGTTTGCTAGGTCATGATGATAATTATGATGTTACATTATTTGAGCCAATGTCTCAGAGGTGCCAGGCCACACAATGCAAAGGTAATATTTATATCCTTGAATGATTCATCGACAACACTCGGCAGCAGAGGGCATCTCTAAAGATTCTACCGACTGTTTCGCACTACCTGCTTATGGCAGATGGAACAGAAAAGTGGAGAGGCAGGTGGCTGGGAATTGTTGGAATGAGGTAGAACCAGGTGGTTGGCAGGAATTAGGGGTCCTGTGGAAGGAACGGAGGTTAAAATCAAGACAGCAGGTGAAGAGACAGAAGTTGAGTTAGCAATGGGACTAGTAGTGCTGTATATCGGTCTACACAGTGGAGGTGCGGGGACCATTTACATCTTATTGTAGGGCCAATCTATATGACTTCATTTTTATTGTGTCCATTGTGAAATTAGAACTGAAGTTTAGTGGTGAGGTCATTACCAAGGTGTTCTGTCTATGGCAGGGTTGATATGAGTCAATACCTCCCAATGTCTGCTCAAAGGGCTACGTCCAAAGAGAGTACTGAACCAAGCTGAGCCTACCACCCCCTCCCTGGCCCCTTACAGTTGTCGTTGTTTCCAAATAGGAGGCCACCCAACGGGGCAGCAAAAATTCCAGCTTATCTTAAAATGAAGAATGTCACTAGCAGACAAACACTAAGGCTGCTTTCAATTTTAAAATTCTCGGTGTATTTGATTCTCAATGTGTGATCTATAACTATCAGATTTAACTGGGATATAGGTATCCAGACGATACCTATATATGGTATGATATATATATATATATATGGTATGATATATATATATACCACATATATGTGAACATATAATCATATATTATACATATATCATAAATATTATATATGCATATATTAATATATATGCATATATTATATGTAATATTTATATTCTTAAGGTTCTGTAGAGTGGCAACTTAGAAATAACATTTAAAAATTTTCTCCAGATAAATATTATGCATAGTATAGTTAAGAACCACTGGTTTGGATATTTTAAAGACTATTGTTAAAAGCAGTAACTTCATAATACAGTGAAATAAAACAAAACAAAACAGTACAGAGCCAGTAGAGGCAAACCAGATTTATGTGGCTTGAAACCCATAAATGTTAGGATCTCTATAGAATAAAATAAAAATTTACAGATACAAAGTTAGATACAGTGCCTCAGAGTTAATCTACTTCTGAGGCATAAACATTGAGGCCAGCTTCACTTCCTACCAGCTTGGGCACGTTTCTAAGCCTTTCTAAGTTGAGAATAATGGCTTGAGGGGGGTGTCAAGATCAAATGAGCTAACAGCCCTTCATAAATAGTGCAACAGCTATGGAGATTTTCGTCCTCTTCATCTCTGACCACCTAGTTCACATGCAAGAGTGTGAAATGAGTAGAGAAAACTGTTCAAGATTTTGAGATGCTCAGTAGGACGATGATGTACACTTGCAACCCCTGCTCTTCTCCAATTTTTCTAGAGAAATCCAACACTTCTACACACTCAAATCATATTGCTTATTTGTTGAATAAATGACTGACTGAATGATGAATAAATGAATGAATGAGTAAGTGAATGAATGAAAGGCTGGGCTCATGGCCCACCTGCTGCTATGACAGGCCCACCTATCATAAAATATGGTTGGGCAGAGCCTTAGACGTGACTTGTCCTTTTGAGGATTTTAAATTGATGAACTGTTTGCTGGGATGAATGTGACTAATTGAGCTGGGTGGGTTTACCTGTAAGGGCCTCTTGGAGGAAGGGTTTTCTAGCAAAGCTTTGGAAGGAAGGAATGCATGTTTAAAAACAGCAACAAGAAGGCTTTCTACAGGGCATGTCTTTATTTCCATTCCACCATGAGGGAGCCAATAGTCTCATTCACCTTGTACTGATGTACAGTGCAGTTTCAGTGAAAATTATTTGGGCTTTCAAAATAAGCAAAATTAATGTTTGCTAAGTGTTCCCTGGGGAAAAAGCACAGGAAATTACACTAAATATTCACCACAACCCAGAAAGTCAGGTTTTTCTCACTGGAAAACAGGAGCCTCGGGAGCTTAATAACTTCCCAAGATCACAAGATCTCGGCTATTGCACAAGATGTTGGAAATAAGATTCAAACCCTAAGCGCTGACTTTACGCTTGTGTTCTACTATATTATTTTAAGTAGCAAATATTGTTCTTTGCCTTTTGTAAAAGGATGAGTAGGAAAAGAAGCTCTGTTTTAATCACTTCCCTGTTGAGAATATAAATGATATTTAATTATTTGCATTTATTTTATAACATTTTCCAATGGGGTCAAAAAAAAGCTATAATTTTTCTGGTAATGGCCACCAGACTGAATCTGAACTCCACTTTCCCACACACAATCTGGCAAAAAATGAGGACCCAAATTATGCACACGCACACACATGGTACACATCATACACACACACATACGTATATACATATATATATATATATAAAAAACCCTTTTTATTCTTTTGAAAACAGAAAAAGGAATTTTAAAAAGGAATTTTAAATACGATGTTTGGATGCTTGCTTTCTCCAATCCTGAAACATACGGAGGCTGAAGTACGTAAAGTTAACAACAAAATAGACCAGTTTGTAAGCTTGAGCTGAAAAGTATCAGGAACATTCTGGATACAATGTTCAACGTGCAACTCAAGCTTCTGGTTTTTTTGCCATGTCCTCTATGAATTTCAATGAAACATCTATCAGAAGAAACAAGGATTTGGTGGAAGCTACAGCTTAGAGAAAAAGAATGTATCAAATAATTACAAACAGCTTTTTCTTATTTTATTTGGGGCACCACCATAGTCTTGCAGCGCTAAAGGATCCTGTCTTAGAGCTGCTTACATGAACAAATATGCCTTGGAGTGTGTGTGTGTGTGTTTGTGTATCTAAAGGGGTAGAGCAGAGACTTTTAAGACCCATCCCCTTTTTCTTGACCTCAAAAAAACAAGTTTAAACCTTCCTGATCTTACTCTATAAATATTCACATCTTCTTTTATTATTCCAGTCATTTCTGATAATTCCTCTCCTTTATACTGACAATGTGGCAGAATCTGAACATACATGTTCTACATGCATCTGGTTTATGATTGCTTGGGGTGCAAATTAAATGCTAGAGAGTAACCCCAAATAGGGAGTGTGTGTGGGCAAATTACAGAGGTTCATGCAGCCACAGGGAGAAAACAGACATAGAGCTTCTAATTAGGAAAAGAATAGGACATTGTCTCTGGGCTCCCAGAAGCTCTTTCAAAATGTTAAATTTCCTTGGAAGGTCTTCATATTTATTTCTCATTTTAAGTTCCAAATTATTTTTGCAAAAATCAGTTCTAAGTCATACCGTTAAAATGTCTGTCCTCACTTTATTTTCAGGGCTCAAGGATTGTAGATATATACTATTGATTCGATTTCCAAATTCTGGTAGACCTCCTGAAAAGAAAAAATACGCCTAAAACTCCAGATCCAAAAGTACCTATTAGTCAGCTCTGGGCACGCCAAGTTGTCAAGTGATATTGCAGTTACGGTCTTTCAAGCATTTGAAAAAAGTCTGAATAACTCTGTGTAAAAGGCTGGACTTTATGGCTTTGTCTATGCCAAAGAGATTGTCCAACAGAAAGCATCCTGGTAAGCCTAATTATTACTCCACATATGGTACGTGGCACTATAAGCTATTTTGAGGTTTGGGAAAAGGGAAAGCTATGGGTGACAACCACAGCAGGCCATACTGAGGAATTTTAACTTCAACTCTAACATTCCCACATTGGCAGAGCATAAAACACAAAGTTTTGTTTTAGTAATCATTCTTTCATGTATATATTCTCAGGGCAAACAATTTTGTTAAAATTTATAGAGTAGAATGAGGAAGGAAACGATATACAAAAAGTCAGTATAGTACATCTATATTCAATAAAGCTTGTACTTCAAAATATTATGACTGTTATTAACAAGGGTACCTTTCATTTCATACTTAAAATCATAGCAGCGTTTATGACACTTTATTTAGGGAATAATGTAGGGTCTGACTTGGAGTACATCTTCAATTAAATGTTAAAAAAGAATGCTTTGAATTTGTATGTGTAGGTGGTTGCACAAAAAAAATATGTCGGGAGAATGAACTCAGAGAAACATGGAAGCAATCAGCCATTTATCAGATTTGTCTCTATGCCTTTAATTGATTAATTTATTATGAAAGTTTCCTCAGAGAAAGAAAAGAAGAGGATTGAAGACATCAAATAAAGAGAGTTGTTTTATACTTATGACTTCAATATGTCAGTCCAATGAGAACTATTTCCAAGTGAAATTTGTGGATATTTCAATATGGCTTAAAATGAAATGAAATTCAGACATCCCTCTCTCTCCATCTCTTAAGCATTTTAAAGGTCAGCCTTGTCTATTGTTTCGTTGCAGAATCTTATGCTCAGTGGTCATTCTCACAGCCCAGGGCCCAGCCATAAAACCTGACACATGGAAAGGTGTTTACACATATTAAATGATAATCATGCTTACCTACTCTACCATTCCATAGGATTTAAAGGCCTTTAACCCTCCAAGTCCAAGAAACTTAGCAGATTCCTGGCACCACCTTTTTCCTGGTTTTGGATAAAATAAATAAAAAATCTTCATCTTTAGCAAAATAAGGGATTTGCCTCTCTGGTTTTCCATTCTAAATACAAAAAACAGGACACTACTTGAAGTTAACAATTATCTTAACTAGGATGGAGTAATGGAAGCAAATAATTAATATTCCCAGTAGATGTCTACTCATGATCAAGGCTAAAAGGAAATCTTAACATCAGGATGTGGGACAGCATTTTGGTTTTCTGTAGTTATTTCAGACATTGTTTTAAAACAAAATCAGATGTACTTTACTTACTGCCATTAAAAAACCAGGAAAACCAAATCCAGGTTTTAATTCAGGTTTTATCTATATTTTTAAGTTGAATGACTTATAAACCTCTGTGGGATATAACTCCTAAACATGATAATAAGATTAAAATGGTATTTACCTCTTCGTTTTTCTCGTTGAGAGTGAAATAGACAACGTTCTTTAAATCTGGCTTCTTTGATTCTATTCCTACTTTCCCCAGAAGGTGGCACTTGTGTAATCTTTTTCTTTCTCAGGGTGCGGAGAACCGGGGGAGCCAGGGGGACCGGGGTGAATTTTCAGAATTGTTTTTCTTCGACAAACTCCAAGGAGCCACGTCAGAAATCTGCGAGCTCCTTTAGGCTCAAAGAACCCATCCAATAAGAATTAGTCTGATTTTGTGAAAGGAAAATATGCTTCCCATCTTAGGTTTAAACTTTGTATTTCTTTTCTCCCAAGTCTGTTTTATAATGTTCTTCTTTCCTTGTGATCTTTGACTAAAGATCTCACTCTGTTTTTAGATAACTGTGATCCATTTGAAGTTGTCTTTCTAAATTAGAATGCATAAGCAACACACAAGTATGTCTGGACTCTATCTAAACAAACCTTTCTGACAGCATAAATCCAGAAGGATAAATCATTCAGACAGGAGAAATCGTTTGAACTGTGAAGAGACAAAAAAGAGTGAGAGGCACAGAGGGAAAGAAAAACATTCTGGAGAGATTCTGACGATGAGACGGGAATTAACAGATGAGACTTAAAACCAAACGTGCAAGTTCTTCCCAGCAATTCATGGAAATTTGCTCCCAATTCCTGTAGCTGAAAAGAATTTTAAATGTGATCTAAAGAAGTCCGACCACTTCATTTTACAGATGAGGAAACTGAGTCCCAGAAAGATAAAGGAGTGTGTTCAGTGGAACACAACTGAAGGCTGATTCTACTTCTGAGGAAAGAATGCAATGATCTGTCAAAGAGTTGCAAGTCATAACTTGTACTTAAAATCTCAGGCAGCTTTGAAAACTGGAGTCTGTTTAACAATGATTCTTTTTTTCAGCCACATACTATTTTGAGCCACTCTGACGTCTTAGAAGCCCTCCCGCAGCACCAAGCAGGAGCAGGGTCATTCATTAACCGTGTAAGTTAGAGATCTCTGCTGTCCAATATGGTAGCCATTGGCCACATCTGACTTTTAAATTGAAGTTTAAATTAATTAAAGTTAAATAAAATTAAAACTTGAATTCCTTGGGTACACTAGCCATATTTCAAGTGCTCAACAGCTGCATGTGGCCAGTGGCTGCTGTATTGAACAGGGCACACACAGAACTTTCCATCACTGCTGAAAGTTCTCTGGGATAGCACTGTTATAGATCATTCCTGTGGAGAGTAGGAAGGTTAGGTACATAGTGTGATGAGCTTATCCAGTTATAATGGCTAAAAGCATTTGTTTCCCAATTTACGTGAGTTCACAAGCCAGTTTACAACAAATTATGGAAAATTATCTGACTCGTGTCTTTTTTACACACTCTCTCTCTCCCTTTTCCCGTCTACTTTTGCCCTCTTTAATATTCTTTACTTTTGAGTGTTCAGTAAATCTTTGTGAATACCTTATTGATTCCCTCTTGTGTGCATCATTTGAGGACATTCCACAACGGCCACTGAGTGCCTACTGTGTGACAGACATTGCCCTAGGTAACTGAAAAGGAAAAATCAGATGCCCTGTGATAATGAATCCGGCAGAAGGAAGACACATTTCCAGAGCCCAATCAGGATAGAAAATGCGACCCTCAGACCAGTTTAATTAGCAAAAGCAAGTATTGTTAGCACAATTATGTAGACTAAGAGACGGCAGCTTATTCTGAGGGATTTAGTGACTTGCCCCAAATAATACGGATGGTAAAAAAAGGACATCCTCAGATTGGAATTCAAGTCTTTTAAAGCCAAGTCCAGTGCTTTTTCTAATCTGTTACCAATCCAGAGTAGAGATTGCTTTATGCCAATTGCCTAATTTCTTCTGACATCTGCCGATGAATCATCAAATAAGTAGTGCCTTGAATACATCAACATTCTCAAGTCCAATTTTCAGAATTTCTTTGAATAAAAACAGAATTTGTCTTTTTACATGGGTTTCTCTGTGGAGCTCTCAGCTGAGTGCTTATAGAAGGCCCTTGTGTTGAATTGATCTGCGCTTGATATTCTGCCAATACTTTGAACTCTTAGGGGTTGACAGAGCTTACCTGTAAATTAAACAAATACTCTTTCTATCAAAGAAAGATATAATTCTTATCAGTTGGCAGATGAATAAAATCACACCATTTGCAGGCAATCAGGAGAGCATCAATAGCATGCAGCTTTTCAGATTTGGCACTTCCCATGCCTTTCTGTTAACAGTGTGATTCATTTAGGCACACTGAAATCCAGATGTTATCCAAACTCTAGGTCCTATATAGATATTCTCTTTACTGCAGGGCTTGCTTCAAAATTTGACACCACCACCCCATCAGTCAAGTGGTTTAACAGGGTCCATTGCTAACTGTCTCTGCACCACGTTACTTGGATTTGCTCCACCTCCAAACATGCCATTCAGTATAAAGTGTAGTATGATACTTTCCCGCATGCATACAAGTTTTCAGTCAAATGTTAATTTTTATGTTTAGATGGGGTTCAGAAACCCTGTGTTATTTGCAATTATTTTAATCACAAAGTATAGTGAGATGGTACTACATTTATTTACAAAATGGACTTAGCTAGAGATTGTCCCTATCTTCATCAACAGAAGCTTCCAATAATCCTCTCATGTTGTCTTTTCCTAATTCATCAAATTTGCCATACAAGATTTAATTGACTGAAACGTTTTCTCAGTCCTTCATAGAGCACTGCTCTGATTCCATCATCCTTTTCATTTTGTCATACTCTCCTAGCAAAAAAAATAAACAAATAAAACAAAACAAATCAGCAAAAAATCCCCTTTAGAATGACTTTTCTACTTTTTATGGCTCATACTCCTTTCTTCTCATCCCATCAGTTCAAAGAATCTACCCCTTCTTATCCACAATTCATTTCTTCCTCTTTCAAGGTTTTCCTCTAGCATCTTAGAATTCAAAGGTTTGCATAACCAACAATACTGTTCACCCATCTTGAATATACGCTTCTTGCATAACAAAAGTACATTCATACATTGAATAATATATAGTAGTCAGTGTAATGAAATAAATTAACTTTTTCATAGCAGAACACTCTATGTGGCTTTGGGAAAACGACTTTGTCATCCTGGACTCCAATGTTCTTCTCTGAAAAATTAAGTGCAAAAAATATATAAAAAGAGATTTTTATTGCTGGCATTCTATTTTTCTCAGTCACTTTTCTTTTAAAAGTCAAGTAAGAAAAACATACTAGCTAGTAATATTTTTTCCTATAGCTTGTGTGACAGAGACTAACTCAATTCTTTTCTAGAATGTGTTATCGCTAGTGAAAGTAATTCTGGAAAACAAAAAATTTATGTCAAAGATAAAATTTGCTATTTTCTTGAGGATTTGTGTGATTCTGCTAGTAAGACTAGAACTGGAAATTTTGCAAAATAAATATATTCTGATACTAGCTACAAAAATAAGGAAAAATCCTTATACGTTTAGCTGAAGAGTGAATTTGTACCGTTAAATTGTATCCTAGTTTATATTACATAGCATTAGAGAATGCCACAGTATTCTTCAGTACTCCACACTGGGAAATGGGACGCCTACTTCAAATGGCATTTGTGCTTGTTTCAGCTGGAATCATTCGTATTTGTTCTGTGGCTTGGGAATCTCTCCATCAAGTGAAGGAGCACAGAGAAGACTTTCTCCTGGTCAAGCCTCACATACATACGCCTCTCTCACAGCCACAACACACTTGAACTAGCCGACTTGGCATTTTTTAAAAAGTCTCTATCTTGATCACGTTGAGATATGTGGCTCTCAGTACTAAAAGGAAATTTTGTCTACAACAGACAAATTCCAAATCTGAGTGACTACTTGAAAAATATTTTAGAAACCAAAAGAACTGGACCATCACTTTGTAGACTTTGCTTCCAACTAAAAGCTACCTATGTGGTCTATACACTGGCTAACGCACTCTGGCTGCAGTGTCAGCTCAATCTCAGGTGACCTGTGAGAGCTTGCTGAGAATTGGGGCTCCCAATACTCTGCAAATAATTAAGCACACACTGGCTATTGTCACTGTGTTCTTTCCTTCATTACTTATCTATCTCTTTAATATGGCTCTACTCTTGATAGAGAAAATGTAAGGGCCTGAAGCGCATGACCTATTTCTCAAATGTGCTTGACATGAGCAAAGCACAAACCAGGCTATAATAATCCTCCCCAAGATATAAACTTCATAAAAATTACATTTCACAAAAATTACTTTGGACAAATTACCCTTGAACAAAAAGAAAAAACTTGAGGAAAAAATAGAGAAAAGGAACACATTAACAGAAACGATTTGCTTTTATTAGTTTCCACTGTATGACTTTGACCTCAGTTGGTGTGTAATAACTACTTATTGATTTCCCATGAAAGACTTTTACTTCTCTCTGATTCTATGTTGGGCAAATACAACTTATAATTATCATTCATTTTGTGATAGTACAGGATCCATTCAAAACAAAAGAACTGTGTAGGAATTCTTCCTATTTGAAAACGACAAGATAGTGTCTACCAGCTTAGGTTGTGAAAGTAAATGGTTTCCATTGTTTTATAAAGTGACTTTAACTGGGAAGATGCTGAATTTTTGCATCTACAGATCAAGGTCTGTTCGTCTCAAATATGATACCAAGAGAGGTAGCAAGCTGCTTTTCTAATGTTATTTAAATAGCAAAGATTTTTCTGCTGCCCTGTCTCAAATTTAACAGTGTAGACTCAGTACCTTCTGAGGTTCCTTCTCAATAGAACTTACTGGAAATTCAAGGGACACTGGAAACCATAATTTTGCTGTAGCTTGAATTTGCCCAGATTAAAGGAGGGACAAAATTCTAAACAAACTCTCCTTTGGCTACAGTCTGCTACTACTCCAAACCAAATACCTTTTTTTTTGCCTGTAAAAATGAAAAATAAGGGTTCTTTATAAGTAAAAGTTGTTATTTTCATTGAAAAGGATTTTCATTCATCTTTTCACGATTATGACAAATTTCACTAATCTCACATTTTTAGGTATCTTGACTTCTAAGCCTGCTTTTTAAAAAGATTTTCTTTCCTTTTAATTTTTTTTTTTTTAAATTCTAAGTTATCTAGAATGACTGATGACTGAAGAATTTCCCAGACCTATTAAACATCAACAAGCAAGTAATGTATGAATGGATAAAATGACATTGGCAAATTCTTTTATTTGCAACATTTAAAAACTAGAGACATTGTCTTTTATCTCTCTGAGTATTTATATCCTCGACATAAAATGGAGTCATGGAAACGTGCCCATCTGTTTACTTTTTTAAATCCATGGTGTCAACAGTTCAGAAGTTTCAAGTAAAACCCAGGAATGAAGGCATTCTTGTGGGATGTAGTCAAATCAAGGAATTCTGTCCAAATCCTGGAAACAAACAAAATTTTTGGCTCATTTTCCAGGAAAGTTTTAGATCAAGCTTTTCATTTTTATAGTTTACAAACACCATTTCCACTGATATATACACTTGTGTGTGCACAGTTTTTAAAATTAGAAGCAAAGTATTGAGGTGATTCCATTTTGCTTGATAGTTGTGAACACCTGGATGGCATGAAATGTGGATTTAGAAGCTTTCGGTGTTGGTTGAGGGTTGGCCACCAGCGTGAGAGGAGGGTAGAGAGATGGGGAGGAATCATCCTTATCTGGGTGTCTTTTTTGCTGGGACTTGGCTAGGAACATAACATTGCAGAATAGCAAAGCATGCTTGGTTGTTCTTTCTGCTCCCTTACTCAATGCTCCACCCTTCTCTACCCCATCTGGGCCTTGGAAGGCTAATTTCTGAAAACTGCCTCACCCTGGCTTCCTTGCCAGCTGGCTCCTGCTTAAAATCAGCCAGTGGTCCCAGCGGACTGAGATACAAAGGTAAAAAGACAGGAAGTTGTGTATTTCTCATCCCTCCCTCCCTTTATCAGCATCCCGTGCCTGGAAATAATTGTCTTTCTCCTTCCCACTACTCCTCTGAAATTCCAATTCACAAAGATCTATGATAACACCATTTCTTCCTTTTGTCTCTTTGGTCCTATGGGTAGAAAAAACTTCCCTCTGTTGGTAGTCTCCGGGTGCCCCACAATCCCTTGATTGCTCCTTTTACTGTGCCCACACACAGTCAGGACCCCAATTGATAAAAATAACTCT
The DNA here is from genome assembly GCF_021613505.1 of Equus quagga. Taxonomy (NCBI): domain Eukaryota; kingdom Metazoa; phylum Chordata; class Mammalia; order Perissodactyla; family Equidae; genus Equus; species Equus quagga. The sequence goes on from NC_060285.1 coordinate 29,041,274, forward strand.
ATTCTTTAAAGGCAGATTTACGCACAATGTGAGAAGGAAAAGTGGGCTTTGTCCCTTGTCTCCCTAGCCAAGGAAACATGATTAATTATTGTCACTCAGCCAGATATACATTAGAAATCAAAAAGTAATTCATATTTATTACTGGATAATTTTTTAAAAACACACAACATGGGAAAAATTAAATTTTAAAAAATGGTAACATTTAACCTTTACCGATTGATGACAATGTGTTAGCTGTGTCCCTATAAAGTGGGCACTGTTGTTGCCCCATTTTAAACTATAGGAACCAAAGTACTGAAAGATGAATTGACTTGTGTAAGGTCAAACAGCTGTGGAATGGCAGAGGAAGAATTTGAACTGAGGTAGACTGGTCCCTAAGCCTACACTCTTAACTACTAAACACTACTACCTCTCGGAAAGAGAATAGGAGGTGAAGAGAAATAGCACTTCTGAAGTACCTATTAGACACTTCCACACGCATGATCTCATTTATAGCCCTTCAGAAGCGCTTGACACTGTCATCTACTCCCTATTTTAAGAACCACTTTCCCTTCTGGTTTCTATGACATCACACCTTGCTCTGGTTTTCCTCCTCTTTCCTGGCTACTCTCATTTTCCTTTGCTTCTTCTTTCTTGTTTATTCAACCTTAAAACGCATGAACATTTTTTTTTTGGTGATAAAGATTGACCCTAAGCTAACATCTGTTGCCAGTCTTCCTCTTTTTATTTTTCTTTCTCCCCAAATCCCAGGACATAGTTGTTTATCCTGGTTGTAAGTCATTCTAGTTCTTCTATGCGGGACGCCATCACAGCACAGCTTGATGAGCAGTGTGTAGATCCGGGCCCTGGATCTGAACCACTGAACCCCAGGCCACCAAAGCAGAGTGCACAAACTTAACCACTCAGCCATGGGGCCGTCCCATGTGTAAATGTTTCGAGGTTCCTTTTTCATTCTGTTTTTCCTGGTTTAACTCATCTAATTAAATGGCTTTAAAGTGCAAATGATATGCAGATGACTCATGTTTTTATTTCTAACTTGTCCCCTCTCTTAAATGTCATACTGGTATGTTCAACTGCTTCCTGGACATATCCCTTTGGGTGTGTAGTAAGCATCTTTGCTTACTAGAAAATGCTTGTTTCATTTCTTCTTCAACCTGCTTCTCTTTCTGTCATCTCCATTTCATTAAATAGCACCATTATTTATTCCAACTGATCAAGCTAAAAATTGAGGGATTATTCTAGTAGTCATGCTTTCCTTCTCCTGATGTCTAATTATCAAGGCATTGTGTCAGCTCCATGTACAAAGATCCAAGTCTCATCCTGCTTACTACCATCCTCTTTTGCCTCAGTCATTGTGATAATTTCCCAAGTGATGTTTCTATTTCCAGTTTTGCTCTCCTTCAAGGATTTCTACAAATGGCAGCCAAAATAGTTATTTGAACATAGCATGACACTTTACTGTTTAAAATCTTTTATTGGTTCCAAACAAGGTGCAATCTGACCTCTCTTTTGCATAGGATCAAAACCTTACCCGAGCTGCTCTCTGTTGAGTGAACCAATGCTATAGGAATGCTTAGTCTTTACATTAGCTCTTCCAGGTGGTTATCAGTATGTCCATTTTTTTTCCAAGTAGAATGGAGGCAAAGAGAATAATGTTGTATTCTTTCCGGAGGCTTCAAAATCAGTTTTTAAATAGCCTTGATCCATATATGTATATATAGATCATTATATATGTAATATATAATAAGCACCCAGTATTTTGTGAGCTACAATGGATTATGCACAATACTGTGGTGGGCATTTTTCATGTATTATCTTAATAATTCTCTAAATGGCAGTTTGGAGAAGGTGCTACTATCTGTATTGGATATTAGAGAAACAAGGCTCACAGAGTTTCAGTAACTTACTCAAAGTCACAGTGCTGGTTAGTAGGAAAGGGTTGATTTGATACCAGGTCTGCATTCCAAAGCCCAAAGCCTTAACCATGTGGCTACTGTATCTCTGTGGAAAGATGGTATGAACATTTTTTATTCCCACAAATTATATACACCCCAACTTTTTTCGCTTTCAAAGAATATAAACTTCTTTGACAGGACTGTATAGTATAATAAACTCTGTTTGTAGATGGAAGCCAAAGACAACAGTTTTGTCCAAAATCTAGTGACTATTCTATTTCTCCTTGACTTGCCCCAAAACAATTACCAAAGAGCACTTAACTGTAAAATGCAGGGAAGGGAGACTTCAGTATGAATGCTCAAAGGCAGTTTTTGAAGAAATACATTTGTTATTGACATCTTCGTAAATTGACATTGTTATACATAATTTCTAATCAGTCAGGGAATTTGTAATAAAAAAATTCTATACCGAAGAAATGGAATCATTTATTCATGTGGTTATGATTACTTCTCCTCTTATAAAGGAAAATAATTTTATATCATGTGGTTTTGATTCACACTGAGAGGAAAGAACACAAAGATATTGTGCTAATACTTAACGCAGTGACAGATGTGCAACATGATCCCCCAGTTCTACTACACCCAACATCAGAGTGACAGCCGGTAGACGGATTCCATCTTGTTTGTGCTGGGAGAGAAATACCTTGTAATTTCCATTTTGAATAATGATTCTCTAAAATTGCCGGAAATTTAGTTTACTGCACAACTTGCTACTTTGACACTGGTGAGTGTTTTAAGATACTGTTCCAAGTTCATCTTTTGCAGAACTATTTCCTTTTCATGCCCAAAGAAATCACAAAGGGAATATACTATCTTGTTTATTCCAAAGAAATCATGAATCAAGCTTTATTTTCTTTCTTGCCTTGTAAAACTACTGCCAGGAGAAAGCACTACCAGTAAGAAGTCAGGAAATCTGGTCCTTAAAGCAATTCAAAGTGAAAACTACATTCAAAGTTACTTAGGTTTTTATTTCAGCACACCAAGTTGATCCCTTTATCTACATTCACTGCGATAACTTGCAAGAATAAGTATTTTTATTTGTCTGTTTTTAAAAATAAAGATCCAGATGCTATGGTAGAAATGTGCAAATAAGCAAGTAATGATCATAATTTTGTGGGAATGATTTTTTTGTATGACTTATGAAGTGATCTTGACAGAAATTCCCAGAAAATGTTTCAAAAATGTCTTGAGCAATAGAAACGTCATTGTATGATATTTCCTATGATGACTATTGTAAAAGACACCGGCTATTTCTATGTGTGTATTCTGCTAAAATTATTATTTAAAAAATTATTTCCAATGCTTGATCATTTTTCCTTTTGTCCTTAACATGATAGCCATTATACCCATGGCCTACTTTTCTGCACTTCTCAAAGGTTTCTTCAATGAGATACAACAGAATCAGTAATGATTCATGTGGTCATTTGTTTTTGGATAATTTCTCCTCCCTTCCTCTGATAAACTCCGAAATAGATTTGGGAACATTGGGTAATAGCAGAATTGGATATGGACCAAGTCCAATTAGATGTTTAAAAATTAAAGTGCTTTTCATATCACATAGGATCAATCTTCTTTCCAGAGAGTATATACTGCTGAAAATATCCTCAAAATGAAGTTATCTCCTTTCTGGTCCTATAAGCCCCATGTAAACATCACTTAGTATTACCAATATATCTGGAAGGAATAAGATAGAAAATATATTAAGCATTACTTTAATAACTCAAATTCATTTATCAGATGTTCAGTCAGTCATCTACCAGGACCTGAAGGAAAAAGGGAAAAGAGCAGGCCTTAGGATTTTGTTGGCAGTGATGAGGAAAGAAACGGCCTTAGGATGAAGGCCAGGAGAGTCAGGCAGAGGATGAGTGGCGTTGAGCCTCTGACGGACAAAGACTGTCTCCTTGACCAAACCTGAGTCAGGCTCCACTAAGCCCTTTTCTCCACTAGGCCTCATCCTTGGGCCTTGTCCTCAGACCCACATAGCTCAGTTTTAGAAAGAATTCTGCTAGGTCAGTTTAGTAAGAGTGCCCACCCCTCAATATCTGATCATTCTTGATTTCTGATCACATTCCTCACCCCCTTCTGCCAGGTAATATCTGATTATCCTGGCCCGCCTCCAGCAAGAATTCTGTTAGGTCTGTTTAGCAAGAACTCTCCCTCCCCTTGATGTCTCCTCTTAAAAATTTTCCATCCACCAATCCCCCAACCTGCTCCATTGGTTGTAAATCTCCTTGTCTTTGCTGTATTTGGAAATGAGCCCAGTTCTTTACTGAGGTCTCTTTTCCTCTATTGCAACAGTTCTGGAACAAAATCTTATACCACTTTACTATCTGGCTCTGGTTTTCTTTAGCAGCCTCAAATATCTCTTGAAAGAAAGTGGGACACTATATTGCTAATAAATGAGTAAGGGTGAGAAGCTGGGAGAAGAACTAGAAGAGAGAGGAAGACCTATTGCTGCTCAAGAGGTCAAGGGTCAAATACACTCCAATGTGTCTGGTCATAGATGTGTGGACACTTCCCAACTTCCTCTGGATGAATAAAGTTCTTACTTTTTACATCTGCCAGATCTTTCCCTTCATTCTGTTCTCTGTATTGTGATTTGTAACAGTTGGTCATTGGTCTTCACTATTTGTCCTGCCACTTTATTTCACCATGTTCTTTATTCATGTTGCTATTTCCAGCTTTTAAAAATAATTTCTAGTCCTGTGATGCAATCCTTTCCATCAATCTTTAATATAGAAGTTAGAATTTGTCAAAACCTGATGTCATCTTTTCCCTTCTTAATAGTGAATCACAAAAATAGTCAACTTTGTGATTTTAATTTGTAAACACACTCTGAATGCAATTTTTCTTTCCTTTATGACTTTTTCTCTTTTCTTCCTACCTTTCTCCCTTGATTCAGGATCGATTCCTTCTCAACTTCTGCATTGACTTCTTATGATCACTTTAGTTGAAAACACAGCAGGCATCATCTCCTTTTCTATGGCCTCTTTACCTAATTGCTGCTCTAGATAGCTTCTCCCGTTTCTTCTTTCCATCCCTGTGGCTTCTGATGGACTTCCCTCTTGTGTTCACTCCCCTCAGCGAGAGTTACATTCCCCGAAGAGCGAAGAGTAACATCCATTGGACTCTGTTTTCTTTGCTTTCTTGTCTTGACACTGCCTGAAAATCATCTTAATTTTCCTTTTCTCTTCAAAAGCTTCTTCATCCTGTGACCCTTTCTTTTAATGGCTTTTGCATCTTCCCTGCCTTGTGCAGATGTTACCACTCATTTTGTAAGTTCCTCTCTCATTCTAAGTCCTTGAAGCTGACCCAACTGCGTCTGTCTCCATTCATTTTGAATTTTTGTTAAGAAGTTTGCTCAAATTTGTTATTCTCTACACAAGTTTTGTGCACCGCACTCTCTGCCTTGATTTTTTTTTTTTCTAAAGCAAGTTGTCTCTATATTCTGTATACTCATAAGTTTTCTCAACCACAGATTACCTAAAGCTTTTTGCAGTCTCTGCTTGGATATCTTTTCCCATTCTGGCGGGTCATATTACTACCTCAAATTCACATCCCTCTATCCAAATTCCAAATCAGTCTCTTCTTGTATTGTCTATGACATCAGAACAACTCGACTATATCACAGTGCACTTATCTTCAAAGTCCCTCTAATCCCCGGGGAAAGCAAAAGGCTTCCACCTTGCTCCTCAAAGTGTGGTACTTTGACTAGCACTATTGTCATCACCTGGGAGCTTGTTAGAAATGCAAATGTTCAAGCTGAGTCACAGACCTTCTGAATTATAATCTGCATTTTAACAGGATCCCTAGATAACGTATTCACAGTACAGTGTAAGAGACATTGATGTGCTACGATATTCATAAACTTGAGGGTGCAGAAGAATCACCTAAGGGAGCTCAAGTATTTTGTAACTTGTATCCAAATCATATTGCCAGCAAGGCTCCCAGCTTTTCTTGGAGTTCACATATAGCGATTACAGTTGCTACCCTCTTTCTCCTTATTCAAATTTAACACACTCTCCTTCCCAGCATGCATCGTGATCACATAGATGGACTTCTTTCCATGCCCAAAGGCAAGGGACGACAATTATTCTATTTCCCATTTTACTAATAGAAAACTGAAAAGAGAAATTACATGATTTTCTTAGGGTTACCCAGCTAATCACAAGTAGAATGAAAACATGTACACAAAATTCTTAACCTTTGGTCTAAAATCTGTACCATTACAATGCGTTGTCAAGTAAATCTATAAATGTTATTTTTCCTCATTCTCTCAATATTTTTTAATATGATGACTCTTAAGTTCCAGATTATTGTCAAAGACACATTTGGAAACATAATTGTTTCTATAACATTCTAACAATTATGCCTTGAGAGAAAATAATCAAAAGAAATTGAAGCTTTAGAAATTATATGCAAGAAAGGGTGCAGTGTTTCTTTAGAAATGCACAGAGGTTCGTAACAAAATTTCACAAGATGAAATACATGAAGGCCACATATCTTTTGGAGAAGATTACTAGACTACTAGAACTATTCAGAGGTATGTGCCGTCATCTTTAAATCTTTACAGTTGCCTCATCCAATTTGTCTTGACAGTCTTCTCCACAGCCCACCCATTAGCTTGTTTCCTTTCTCTTCAAATCCATGCAAATGTTGTCATTTCTCCTATTCTTCACGTACCGTAAATTTCTGTAATATTGATATTAGAGGGACATGGTTGGGGGAAGAAATGGAGGCACATTGAGGGACATTAAAAGCTTTATGAACGTTCACAAATAATTAAGCAGTTATTTTCCCAGTGAATGTAAAGTAATAGTCTAATTTGTGAGTCTCAACAACTAGTTTCCTAAGTAATTTTTAAAAAGTTTTATAATGTAACAGTATGCAAAATACATCTATTAGCTAGTAATTTTACCATGTAATTAGAACATGAACATCTGTAGCTGAAGTCAGACTACACTACTCATACCTAATTTAAAATTCAGTTAAAATACCTCACCAGAATTTTCTCATTTCTCTATTGCTCTTGAAAACCTTAATTATTGAGACAACATGACTTACAATGTGGAAACAAATGTCGTGAATGAAATCCAAATCACGGAGGTAGCATGTGGCATGAATATAAAACTTGGTATTATTTGAAGGACTGACTTTGAACTTTGTATCTGTCACGTTGTGTGACCTTGGGTAAGCGACAGAGCGAACTGCTCCTCTTGGTTTGCTTGAGACCTTCCTGGTTTTAAAATTGAAAGTCCTGCGTCCAAGGAACCCTCTTTATGTTGAGCAAACCAGGATGGTTGTTCACCCTAGTAAGTGACTTCGGTTTTCTAAGTATCACATCCCTTACTTGAAGGGTATACATATGAGGTGAGATTTAAATCTTTCTTTCTGTCTTCATATATACATATATTCTACCATAGTACCTATCAAAGTTCATTCTTTAGCAGGACTTTAATAGATAAATCGTAGTTATAATGGAGGAGAAAAATATCATAAATTGAGCAGTGGAATTTGCACTTTGAACACAAATTCGCTAACACGAGAAGTTTCTCTAAGAACTCCTGGGGTAAAATCAGATTTTGAGTGGAAAACAAAATTTGACCTTGATTTAGCAGTGGAGACAAGGGTTTGGGACATTTTGCAGTCTGGAAACCAAATTTTCAGTTTTTAAGAGTAGAATGTTTTGGTAATACTATTTAGTCCACAACTGAAATGAGGGAGATTGACGTCATTTTCCAATGAATCTCAACAGAGGTTTATGGGAGGATGTTCTTTAAACAGAATAACAGAGACGTCTCTCTGATTCATTTCCTGATCTTAGTCAAGTTTTAACAAGAGCCGTTATGGAATATTGCGAGTCCTGATTCCTGCGGAATAATTCTGTTATTTTGTCATTTCTGCGGTCCTCAAATAAGCACACGCTGGACTCTTCCTTCTCCACGTCAGGAACTGAACCCAACCTTGTGGGTATAAGGTTAACATCCTCTGCATTGAGGAACTCATGATTTACGGAGAGAGTCAGGTATGCAATCAGATGGTTAAAATACAATCTGATAGATGCTAAAATGGAACTCTGAACAGAACTATAGAGACAAAAATGAAGAACAGCTATTTGCCTAAAGGAGTTAGGAAGGCTTCAGAGTTTGTGACACTTGAGTAGAGTCTGAAAGGATGAGTTAGAATCCACCAAGCAGAACAGGGTCAGAAAGGCATTCCCACAAAAGGAAACAGTATATCCAAATGCAAGAAGGCATGACTAAGCCTGTCATCTTCAGGGGAGGGCAAAGCTGGCAGAATACTGGTATTGGGATCAGAAGGATGGGTAGAAATGAATTGGGAAAGACTTTCATAATATTAAAGTCTTTAGCTTTTTTCTTGTAGGTATTGGAGAAACATCAAAATTCTTTAAGGAGGGAATTGAAAAGCTTGGGTTCTTGGTTTTGAAGGAATAACTTTGGCTGAAGTGTGGCGGTAGGCTTAGCATGGTGAAGAAGATTAGAGGTAAAGAGCTCAGAGAGAAGGCTACTGTGTTAATCAGGAGAGACATGAAAATAACCAAAGCAAGCTAGTGGTCGCTGAGAAGGGGGAGGAAAGCTGAGTTTAGATTGGACATTTTCTACAGGACTCTTCCAACCATTGAATGTTGAGGAAGGAGTGGTATGAACCAGATTTGTTTGGACAATCGGTTGGATTGAGCTTTCTGGATGGAATTTTACTGGCTTAAACTATCTCTGTAGCATCTGGAGAGTCATAAAAAGGGTCTGTGCTTGACCATGAGGACATTTGAAGCCATTGTGTCTTTGAAAGCCTGGAACTTAAAATAAGAATAATGCTTAGAGAAAGAGAGAGAAAAATGAGTGATCTTAGAGTCTATGTTCCACATGAACTCCCAGAGGAAAGAAATTGATCCGGTATGAATAGGATTCGAGTTGTCAAGGTGAGCCCAGGGTACAGAATCTTATGGTGACAGAGTACACTGAAGTGGAATGTACATTTGGAAGTTCAAACAGACAGCTTTTAACTTAGAGGTAGGGCCACTCTTTCACAGAGCTTCTAATGCTTTCCAGGACCCCAAGCAATATTCAGCATTTATCTTGGGTTAAATCTAGAGTCTTTGTAATTCAATAAAAGGATTGTCTCTTAGAGAAACAAGCCAGCAAACGGTACTATGGAAACTGGAATGCATCAAGAGAAAAGTGTGCCTTTGGGTGCTGGCAAAGCATAAAGAACCTAGATGAAATCTTTAAGTAAACAAAAGTAGAACAATGAACTACAGCAAATTAATAGATAAAAGTGTTGTATGTGGAAGGGCTTTACCAGAATCCCCTTTTAAACTTGGCTACAGAGCCATCTTAACACACTGTAAATACTTGTAGGATGTAAATAACCATAATAATAAAAGAAAGGCTGGCATAGCTAGACCACTTTCAAGGCAAGTTAATGAAAGTGGGCAAGAAACAACTGGTATTTGGAGCTCTAGATGGGTGAAGCTACAAGTATGAGGTTTTACATAGGAAAGAAAGAAGTGCCATATATTTGATCTGCGAAGGAAACAAAAGTTTTCTTTATAAATATTCTTAGATTTAAAAAATATGAATACATGCTCACTGTAACAAATGAAACAGTAAAGGGGAATAAAACAACTTGAAAATAGCTCCAGCTGACACCCGGCCTCCTCCACTCCCATACTTTCGAGAGTAGCAGATTAACAATGTCTCTTACAAACCACTATACAGATAAATAAATTTTTGTGGCAAAGTTTTTACAGAACCAAAATATGATCATATCTTTCTGCAACTTTCTTTTTCTCATTTTGCCATGGATTATGGACAACCCTTCAGATGAGTGGTCAAAGATTTACTCCATCAGTTATGGGCACTGAGGTTGTTCCCAATGTTGCCATTATAAGCAATGGTCAAACAAATAAAAATATTGTACAGATATTTTTATATATCGTGTTATCCTTTTAGTAGAGCTAAATAAAGAGCTTATGACATTTTAATTATGATAGACATTGCCAGAGTATTTTCAAGAAAAGTTTCACTTAACGTTCTCCCACTAGTAATGTGGCTAAGAAAGTTTCTATTTTCTCACAGGTCTCTTTTTAGACCTGAATGTTATAGGTATTTTCTAAAATTTTGCAAATATGATTAGTAAAATATGTTATGTTATTGTTGTTTTAACTTGGATTTTCCTGAGTTTTCCTTTGAAGTATGGCTGACACCTTTGAAATAAATTTTTCCAACCTTTGCTTTGTCTCTCCTATGAACTGCCTGTTCATCTCTTTTACCAATTTTTATTGACTCTTTCCTTTTCAGTTTTTTATCAATTGGTAGGATTCCTTTATATATTCTTTATTTTTTTTTAAAGATTTTATTTTTTCCCTTTTTCTCCCCAATATATATACATATATTCTACCATAGTACCTATCAAAGTTCATTCTTTAGCAGGACTTTAATAGATAAATCGTAGTTATAATGGAGGAGAAAAATATCATAAATTGAGCAGTGGAATTTGCACTTTGAACACAAATTCGCTAACACGAGAAGTTTCTCTAAGAACTCCTGGGGTAAAATCAGATTTTGAGTGGAAAACAAAATTTGACCTTGATTTAGCCCAGTGTTTCATGGGTTCGAATCCTGGGCACAGACATGGTATTGCGCTCATCAGGCCACGCTGAGGCAGCGTCCCACATGCCACAACTAGAAGGACCCGCAACCAAGAATATACAACTATTTACTGGAGAGTCATAAAAAGGTCTGTGCTTGACCATGAGGACATTTGAAGCCATTGTGTCTTTGAAAGCCTGGAACTTAAAATAAGAATAATGCTTAGAGAAAGAGAGAGAAAAATGAGTGATCTTAGAGTCTATGTTCCACATGAACTCCCAGAGGAAAGAAATTGATCCGGTATGAATAGGATTCGAGTTGTCAAGGTGAGCCCAGGGTACAGAATCTTATGGTGACAGAGTACACTGAAGTGGAGGGAGTATATTTTAAGAGTAGAATGTTTTGGTAATACTATTTAGTCCACAACTGGGCTGCCTGCAGCAGAGCGCGCGAACTTAACCACTCAGCCGCCGGGCCAGCCCCTGCATTTATATATTCTTGAACCTAGGGCATCTACCAATTTATTCAGGTTTTGTTTGATAGTTTATTTCATATAGGCAACTTACTTGTGTTATTAATTTCGTTACTAGGTATTTGTAGTTTTGTAGCAATATGGATGTTTTCTTTCTAAGTAAGAAGTAGAGTACATCTAAAGAAAAGTATAAGAAAATATAAATGTGTACTTCAATGAATTAACACCAAACATACATCCAAGTAACCACTTTTAAATCAGAAAATAGACTATAACCAGCACCCAAAATGCCCCCTGCTGTGCCACATCTAAGTTGCTACCACTCCCTTCTCTCAAAAGTTAACCCCTTTCCTAAATTTGAACACTACGTATTTTTGGGTTTTGTGTCTTCTTCATTCTATTGAACAATATACAAAAGGTATAACACGACATCTATTTTTTTGTGTCTGTTTGGAAGAAACGTTATGTATTGCAGATTCATATTTACTACATATATCTAGTTTCTTCATTTTCATTGTTCTATTTATCCATTCTATTTGTTTTGTTTCGTTTTGTTTGTTTTTTGGGTTTTTTTTGAGGAAGATTAGCCCTGAGCTAACATCTGCTGCCAATCCTCCTCTTTTTTCTGAGGAAGACTGGCCCTGATCTAACATCCATGCCCATCTTCCTCCATTTTATGTGTGGGACACCTATTACAGCATGGCGTGCCAAGTGGTGCCATGTCGGCACCTGGGATCCAAACCAGCAAACCCTGGGCTGCCAAAGCGGAACGTGCACACTTAACCACTGCATCACCAGGCTGGCCCCAGTATCCATTCTATTTTAGTGAACATAAAGATTATTTTAACTTTGTGACAATTACACATGCCGTTATTGTGGTTTTTGCTTGCATTTCCCTAATAATTACTGGTGCTGAACATTTCTTCATGCGCTTATTGGATATTCATATATCTTCTTTGGAGAAATGTCTATTCAAGACTTTTGCTCATTTTTTAATTGGATTGTTTGTTTTTTGTTGTTGAGTTGTAGGAGTTCTCTCTATATATCCTGGATATTAGTCTCTTCTCCAATATATGCTTTGCAAATATTTACTCTCATTTCATGTGTTGCCTTTTCACTCTGTTGACAGCATTCTCCCATGTATGAAAGTTTGTAACTTTTATGGAGTTCAATTTGTCTATTTTTGCTTTTGTTGCCTTGCCTTTGGTGTCATATCAAAGAAATCATTTACTTTATTGTTTCCCCACTTTTCAGTGTCATTTTTTCATAATCCAAGTGTCTATAGGTGAATAATTATTTTTCTGGACTCTCTATCTATTCTGTTCACTTGGGCAATGTATCTATCTGTGTACCAGTATCACACTGTCTTTGTTATGTAGCTTTAATACAAAGTTTTGAGATATGCAGCAGAGTAAATCTTCACACCTTGTTTTTCTTCAAGTGTCATGACTATTCTTGCCCTTTTACATGTCTACAATATGTTTTAGAACCAGCTTTTGAAATGACACATTCACTCATAAACTTGTTGAGGTTTTTATTTGAATAGCATTGCATCTATAGATCAGCTTGAGAAAAATTGAAATCTTTGAAACACTGAGTTTTCCAATTCATAAGTATGATATATCCTTCCGTTAATTTTAGTCTTAATTTATCTCAAAATGTTTTTTATTTTTTCTGTGTAGAAGTCATGAGCATTTTTGTTGGATTTTCTCCTTACATACTTGATATTTTTTGTTATTGTGACCAATGTTTATTTTGAAAATATTTTCTAAGAGTTTATTGTTGGTATAAAGGAAAACAATTGATTTTTATTAATCTTATAACCAATCTCTAAACTCATGTGTTTATTGTAATGTTTTCTCTACAGAGTCTTTAGATTTTCTATATACCAAATAATGTAATCTGTAAATAAAGATAGTTTTGATTCTTCATTTCTAAAGGTTATATATTTTAACATATTTTTTGTTGAAGTAAATCTACGTATGGTAAAGTGCTGAATCATAAGTGTACAACTTGATTAATTATCACAAAGTGAACACGTGAAAACTAATCCCAGGTGAGAAATGAAACATGACCGACATACATACCTGAACTTCTCATGAGGTTAAACTAAACTCACTGAACTGACTTCTAAACCTGTGGGAAAGTTTTTCATAGTATTGAACTTAACATCTTGACAGAAATGGAATCATACATGTGCTAATCTGGGTTCTTCAGAGAAAAAGAACCAGTAGGATATGGATATATATAGAGAGAGAGAGAGAGAGAACAAGAGAGAGAGATATAGGGAACTATAATAAATAATAAAGGAACTATAAGGAGTTAACCCACTTGCTTATGGAAGCTGAGAAGTCTCACAATCTTCCACTGGCAGACTGGGGACTCAGGAGAGCCGATGGTGTCAGTTCCAGTCTGAAGGCCTGAGACCCATGTCCCAGCTGAAAGACAGGCAGAGAGAGTGAATTCTCTTGTACTACACCTTTGTTATTCTATTCTGGCCTCCAACTGATTGGACAAGGAGCACCCACATAGAGGAGAGCAATCTGCTTTACCTGGTCTACTGATTCAAATGTTAACCTCATCAAGAAACCCCCTCACAGACACACAGAATAATGTTTAATCAAATATAGGGGCATTCATGGACCAGTTGAGTTGACACATAAAGTTAACCATCACAATACAGTATGAACCTTTGTGTTTGCTTTCTTTTGCTCAACATTTTGTTTGTGAGACTCAGTATATTATATGTTATAATGACGTTCATTTTTGGTGTTTTATTGTAGTCTATGTATATACCAAAATTTATTTATCCATTCTGCTGTTATTAGATATTCAAGTTTTTTCAGTTTTTGCTTATTACTGATAATACTGCTATGAACAGCATTTGTCTGTATTTTAGTACAAAAATGCTTATACTCATTTTGTGTATATAACTAGGAGTGATACAACTGCCAGTTTTCCAAAGTGGTTGCACCAACTTACACTCCCCCCAGAAGTTTATAAAAGTCTTAATTGTTTTATATGTTTGGAAGAAATTCAATTTTTAGCATTTTAAATTTTATTCAGTATGAAGGTTATGATTCTGATTGTAGCTTCATGTTCATTTTTCTGATGATTAATGAAGTCCATCTTTTGAAAGATTTAGGAATTTCAATATCCTCTTTTGTAAAGTGCCGGCTCAGTTTTTTCCCGCATTTTTCTTATGGTTTATTTGTCACTCTTTTTTTAAAAAAATTGAACTTAATTTTTGTTATTCTGGATACAGACTCTATATTCTATAGGAGTTGCAAATCTCTTCTGCTCTATGACTCACCTTTTCTTGATTTTAATGGTGTCTTTGGGTGAATAATAAAAATCCTAATTTTAATGTAGTCCAATTTTTAGTTTTTTCTTTTTTTGTGGCTGGGTGCTTTCTTTATCCCTTTTAAGAAAACCATGTTACCTTATAGAAATTTTATTGTCTTATCTTTTACATACAGATCTGGGATAGATTTTTTGTGTATGGCATGTTGTGAAGTAACGTTGAATTTTCTTTCTGTATAAGTATCCATTTGACCTGAACGACTTACTGAAAAGACTACTTTCTCCACTGCTCAGCAGTGCCAACTTTGTTAAAATAAACAAATGAATAAACAACAAATAAATGTTTAGGTCTATTTCTGGTCTATCCTGTCCCTTTGGTCCGTTTGTCTGTTCTCGCTCTAATAACGCACTCACTTAATTAGAGTGGCTTTATAATAAATTTTCATACTCAGTTTAAGGTTTCTAACTGTTCACCTGTGCAAGTTGTTTCTGCTGTCTTGGCCGTTTGTATTCCACGTAAAATTTGTAAAAATTTATTATCCATTTTAGGGGAAAAGTATGCTGGGAATTTGATTGGGATTGAATGGGGTCTATAAATCAATTTTGGAGGACTGACATAATAACAATATTGAATTTTCTGGTTTATGAGCATGTTATTAAGTCTTGTGTCTCTCTATATACAATTAAGTCTTTTTTCATTCCTCTCAATACTAATTTTTGGTTTCCTGCAGTGGTGTCACTCATTTTCCAAAAAAGTTTTATTGTCTTTTATACCATTTTGCAAGTGTCATTTATTTTCCCTTGTGTTTTTGTCAGAGTGAAAAATACAGTTGATTTTTGCATATTGATGCTGTATCCAATGACCTTGTCAAATTTGCTTAGTAATTCTAATAGTTTTTCTGTAGATTATTTTGGATATCTAAAGGCAATCATGTCTTTCATGAATAATGAGAGTTTTCCTTCTTAATTTCTAGCACTGTGCCTTTTATATCTCTGACTAGCCCTTTGCATTTGCCAAGAACTCTTATATAATGTTGAGAATTCTTATCTTTAGTCCCATTTTTGAGGAAAAACTCTGAATATTTTTCCATTAACTATATAACTATTTTAGAGTAAAAAAGCTTTCTTCTGTTTGTATTTTGCTAAGAATTGTTTTTTTTTTTTAACATAAATGTGTGTGGGTTTTTCATGTGCTCTTGCTCTATCTACTGACATAATTTTTCTCATTTTTAATTAGGCAAATTATTATAAATTTTCAAATGTTAACCAATCTTGCACTTTTATCATTAACCTATTTTGATTGTATGTTTTTAATTATTGCCTGATGCAGTTTACTGATATTTCAGTTGGGAATTTTGCTTTGACAGTTATAAGTGAGGTTGTATTTTCATTTAATGTCTCTGTTAAGTTTTGCTCTTAAGTTTATGCTAGCCTCATAAAAGAAGTTGGAAACTGTTGTTTTTCTATTCCTCAATAGGGATTGATGGTCTTGTTTGGTTTCTTTTTCTGTGGTCTGTATCAGTTTAAGTAACAGAACTTATCTAGTCTGTAAAGAAAATTGTTATAGACTGAATTGTGTCTCCCCAGAATTCACATGTTGAAGCCCTATTCCCTAATGTGACTGTATTTGGAAAAAAACCCTTTAGGGAGGTAATTAAACTTAAATGAGGTCATAAAGTAGGGGCTCTAATCTGATAAGGTTGGCATTCTAATAAGAAAAGGAAGAGACAACACAGATCTCGGTCTCCATGTGTGTAAAGAAAAGGCGCCACATGAGAATGCAATGAGAAGGTAGCCATCTACCAGCCAGGAAGAAGCATCTCACCAGAAACCAACTGACAGCACCTTGATCTTGGACTTCTTGTCTCCAGGACTGTGAGAAAATACATATCTGTTGTGTAAGTGAGCTGGTGGACCACATTATGGCAGCCCAGGCAGACAGATACAATGATTAAGACATAAGTAAAACCAACGGGACTAGGTATCTTTTTCTTAAGTTGTTCTTTAATTCCTTTTCTGTCCTCTTCTATGGTTTTTGATTTGTTCTAGTTATCTGACACTTGCATTACAAATGGTAAGTTATATTTTTAGGACATCAGTCATGTTTTGTAAATATTAAAATTTATTCTTATTATAGCATAATCTTAAAGTTCAGATTTTAAGTTAATTTTGCAAATGTCTCCACTAATAGGTCAATGGATGATAATCCTGAAATATTAATTTAGATAACTTGGTCCGTGTCTTATGCTTTAAATGGTCTATTTCTTCCTAAACTTTTAGTTTGTACCTTTTACCTATTTCTGTGCTGTTTCTTTTTTGCTGATTATTCCAGTGCGATCATCCACATCTCTTTTTTTCTCATCTCAAAATGATTGACAATAGAAAATATATGATATCAAACCTTGTACTAGGCTCAAATTCTTCTTCAACACCCAATTCTTGCCATTTTTTCTAGGGAGCTTCAGTGTTCTCATGGAAAACATATCCAATGCCCTGACTTCCAAATTCCTTGACCTCATTTCCAAAGATTTTCTCCACCATATGTAATCCACTGACACCTTCAGTCACACATATCTACCTCTCCTGCAACATGGTCCTTTTCTACCTTTCCCTATCCGTGAATGGTTATGTTGAGTTTGAGGAGTTAGTGAGGAATTAAAATGGATATCTAACAAATACAGTTAGAGTTGAGTCTGGAATTGAGAAAAGTTGTATGGACAGAGGTAAAAATTTAAGAGACATGACCTTGGATAAGATGGCGTGGGGTAGAGTATAGGGTGAGCATAAGAGAGGGGCTAGGATTGAACCATGACTAGCTGCAGTATTTAAAGACCAGGCAGAGAAGTGTAAGCCAAACTTGCAAAAGAGGGAGAAAATAGCCACAGAGGTGAAAGGAGATTCTATTGTCATAAAAGTCAGCAGAATAAAGTGCTCTGGAAAGAGGCAATTAAATGATGCTAAGCAGTCAAGATTGGAAAATGTCCAATAGTTTGAATCTTACTGAGGTTGTTTGAGTTTGTATTAAAAACCACTTTAGAGGCATAAAGGAATGAAAACCATATTCAAGGGATGAATATGAGGAGAGGAAGTTAAAAAATAAAAGAAAATGTATCACTATCCTTGTGGAAGCTCCAGCAGGAAGTTCTTATTTATTTATTTATTTATTATGGGTAAAGTTAGACCATAATTTCTGGTGAGTTTACCTCTTAAATTTCTTTCAAACAGAATGCCTTGTCTTCGTTTCCTCTTCTGATCCACCTTTACCAGCAGCTGTAATACTATCCTTTACTATCACTGTCACCATCTTCTTCCAAATTACCATCATTTTACAGGGAATATAGCAATAGCATACTTTTTGATGTCTTTTTATCTATTTCTCCCTTCCACTAATTGCATCTCTACACAAAGCCTGTGTGATCTTTCAAAACACGAGATGTATGTCTCCAAGGTTAAAATTCTTTAATAGCTTCCCATTGCTGTTAGCATAAATCCTTATCTGATTTAAAACACTCCCTGTGATGTGTTCCTTCTTTCTTCTGTGACCTCATCTCATGACATTTCTCTATTTTTAATCTTAAGTGACACTGGGTCTATTTCAGTCTCCTAACATGTCCAGCTTGTCCACCAGACCCTTAGTTTCATGAAGGGTTGAATCAGGTCTGTCTTGCGGAGTAACCTCTCTCAGGATCTAGTAGAGTATCTTACACATGGTGAGATTTATTGAATAAATTAATGGCACTTGTTGCGCTTAAATAAAATATGGCGTGGAGTGGGGAGGAAGAAATGAGGGGAAAGAAAAGAAGGGGAACAAAAAGAGAAGCAGAAAAAAATAGGTAAAGGAAAGAAAGAGCAATAATTACCTTTTTTCCCCCTGAATAAAATCCAGAGTCTTTAATGCAGCTGTGGCCTATATATCCTAAATAATTTCCCCCTTGAATAAAGTTGAAATTCTCTTCTGACCATTTGTCCACACTCACTCCAACACATTCTTGCACCTGTAGCCTACAGCTGAGCCCTAGAAAATTACATGCATTAGTTTCATATGAAATGATATGCATTATTTGCTATTGTGTCTCTGACCACTAAGACTTTGAATTGCTATCCCTTCTGCCTGGATTGTTCCTCCCTACCCAAAGTCCAAATCATGATTTTAACTATTTCCTGCTAAATCATGTGTCTCAGCTTAGATCTTGCTTCCTTTTGAAAGTTTTTCCTTATAGTGCTCTAGTGAAGATCAGCATTATACCAAGAAATGAATAAAAACCTAATACTGCTCTTGGCACACGGTGTCAGCTCATTAAATAACAAATACTATTATTGTTGTTGCAGGGTTTTTTTTAATACAATATTCAGAGAGATGGAGGGAAATGCGTTTTGTTTCCTCCTAGAATTTACTACTGAGCTGTAACTTTAGAGTTGAATGTTAATAGCAACTATGGGCCAAAATATGATTAAATATATTTTATTAACTAAATTCCTACTAGTTTTAAGCTACATCTAAGTCATAATTAAAAGTATACAAGCAGATTTCTTTTGGTTGAATTAAGAAATTTGACGTTGAAGTTTTTTGTTATTTTTGTATTGTTGTTTTCTAATGGCAGCTAACAGTTGTTACACCAGAGATTTGTTGTTTGTTGGCAGTTTCCATGATTAAAAAACCCCAAAGTGATGTTCACGTCCTGGTGCTCAGAAAGAGAGGAAGGAACTGGTGTGTTCCTCTGAGATCACACAGATGCAGGAGAGAGTGGGTTACGTAGACAGTGATGGCTTGATTGCACACTGAGTACCTTCATCCTAGAATCTATACTTTTCTACACTTGAGAAGAAAATTTCAGAGCAAAATTCTGTTTTATTGACTTTGATAAGAGACACACTCTTAGGAACCATGGCATATGCTTGATCGTCTGAGACAGTCTTATTTTCTTTAAGAAACAAAGCCCTAAAACAAATAAAAAACAGACAGAATTTGCTATTTTATAAGCAAGATAAGTAGGTAAAAAATGCTGAAGTCATTCTCCTATATATCTGACACCATTAAAGTAACACCTCACTCAAAATCTGGGAACAGGGTTTACATGATGAAGGACACAGCTATATCCAGTTGAATCTGAGTAAACAATGCCTTAGATACTCACAAGTCCAGGTTGGGCCTATTTCCATAATTATCATAACTTTAGATCAATTTCAAAATAATGAATTGATTTAATCATAAGTGCATATTATATGCCATTTTTCAAAGGAGAGGAAATCAATAATTCATTCACCAATATATACTGCGTGTCTACTATGTGGCACATATATGTCATATACATATAACACATATGTTATTTATTTCAGTCGCTCAGGATATACCCGTGAACAAAACAGACATACATCTCTGCTGTTCTGCAGTTCCAGTCTAATATGAGGGGAGAAATTAATAAACAAATGTATAAATAAATCATATAATATGTCACTCTTGAGTGATATGACAAAAACGTTACTAAGTAGGACAGAAGCGGGACAGGAAGTTGGAGGAGTTGCGGAGAGTTGTTTGAGAAAAAATGTGAGGGAGGCTTCTGATAAGGTAAACAACACATGAAGGTGGTAAGAATGTTGCTAGCAGATATCTGGAAGAAGAGCATTTCCAAGGGTAGAGAAGAGGAAGTGCAAAGACCCAGAGATGAGGTTGTGCTTAATGTGTTTGGGAAATGGTGAGGAAACTGGAGTGACTGAAGCAAGTTAAGCATTATTGGAAATGTGGTCAGAGAGGTAGAAGGCAGCTAGATTTTTGTAGGACCTGTAAACGACTAGCATTTAATCTAAAGAAATTGTATGTCATTTTAGTGTTTTGAAAAAAAATGGCATTATCTGTATTAAAGTTAGTGACAATGGATATTTTTGTATTTTTATCTAGCATACTTAGTCATGTGGATCCAGGTGCTGAAATCCAGGTGGAAAAGGGGATGTAACCAAGGTTCTGTGTATTGCCAGCCAGGTGAGATGAAGGGAGAGAGAGCAACGGAATTGAAAATATGTGCTAAGCAATGATTATAATGCCGATATTGAAATCGAAACTACATAAGGAGAGAACTATAGACATGACAGGAACAGTGAAAAGTTCATAAGGCCAATAGTTGTAGGATTTCCAGAGATGGAGTGTTAGGGAAATGGGGGTAATAACTGGGGTAATTGAAATTAAGAAGAAGGAGTGGCATTTATTGATAATGGAGAATGCTAAAGTATGACCAAGAGAGTTGTTGACGGATTGAGTGAAGGACAAGGTTAATGGAAGAGTGGATGTCAGGGAAGAGAGAGGTCAGACAATTGGAAGGATTATTTATGTGGCTACTGAAATCATCACGAATGATCACGCAAGCACTGTTGGAAAGAATGACTGAGCTAGAAAAAACTCTTTAAGAAATGAATGGAGTGACCTATGGCTTGGTAAATGAAAACAAGAAAAAGTTGATATATTCTGATAGCGTGACATTCGAAGGAGTAAGCAGTGACCTCAGGGGTGAGACATAATTCAATTAAAACAACAAAATGAAGGTAGAGGGTCAAAGTTAAAGATAGGGGCTTTTGTTGATGACTCACAATGAGTCAGTTACAAAATACCCAATGATTTGTCAACTTTAGAAAAGATGTTTTGTGGTTTGGCCTCTAAGGTTTTATTTTGAAAGCCATACACATTAATGACTTATCATATTTGTTCCCAGGTTTGAAGGTAGAGACACAAGGAATGCCAATTTTCAGAACTAGTCTCAATATAAAATACATAGAGGCTTGGCTTTGTTCCAATTATAGAAATCACTATTGTAAATACACTTTGAGTTTAATTTCATTTTTCAGAAGAGGGCATGAGCAGGCATAAAAGCAACCATTTAACAAACTGCCTGAAGAGAAAGATATGAAAAATTGCCAAAAAGAACATCCACCTGGATAGGGCAAGAAATTATATTAAGAGGATTTTGAAGAGTTTCTACTCAATTTTCTTAAGTTCCAGGAAGTTTTCTTGGGAAAGATAGTGATGCTTGAAAACCACATCATTCCTGAGATAGTAGAGACTTCTGGTCAGCATATGTGACTTTAGGGAGAAATAACTAATGCATATTTTAGAAAAAACTCTAATTATCTAAAGATGACTCTTTGATAAAGTCATAAGGTAAGCAGGAAACAGACATGTGTCTTCTTTCCCCAAACGCTTTCAGGACCCAGTGAATAATAAATGGAGGTAACAACGTGATTTTAAGAAGGCTTGTGTTTTAGCTGTCTTCTCTGTCCACACTGATATTAGTGTGTGTGGAACAGGGATTTGCCTTAAGCCATCTTACATGATGTGTGCCAGGGTATTTGTATAATGCTTTCTTATTAAAGGCAGTCGATGTTCCATATTCCTCCTTACACCTTCCACATTCTGGAAATGGGGTGGATATTCATGTATTGAATAAATTTGAAAAACAGGAACAGTTCTTATTTTCCAAATTTTACATTTTTCAATATATGAGTGAGTATCAAGAAAAGACTAAGTACCAAGACTAGTAGCAAGAAAAGCTTCGGAGGGGGGAAAATATATATATATATATTTTTGTATTTAAGGAAAATTAAGTAAACATAGTCAAATCAAGGAGACAAGTAAAAATAAAGAAAAATGAATATAGACATGTTAGTGGTTAGCATTTGTACCTCACTGTCATTTCTTTTTCTTCCTAATGTTGCTTTCTAGTAGTCGTGCATAAAATTTTCATCTTTGGGGAGTAGGCAGCTAACATTTTTGAATGTATGATGAGTCTGCTGGTGACTCTTCCACAAAGAAAATTTCAACCTTTAAATGTAATAGGCATAAAAACTAGCTTTCTCGCGGTCTCATGCCAACATCAACTTTCAAACAAACAGCAGCCTGTCAACCAAGAAGTAGTTAAAAGCACATTGCAGTTTTACTGAGGTTTCTCTTGAAATTACCCAGGAGGGGGAGATGAGAAATATATTTTTAACACTTAGGAAAACTTCTAATATATGTCCTTTCATCATATCTCTTATTTGAAAATATCTCCCACAAAGAAATCTCTCTCCTAAATGCCTCTCATTCTTCTTTCTGAACTACCCTAAACTCTTGACCTTTGCTTGTGTTAATCTTATATTTTTTCTCTATTGCCTTTATTTTACCCCCTGACCTGCTGCAGCCTCCATTTACGAGAAAGTATCCAGAAGTCTCTTGGTAAGACCAAATATTCTTCAGCTGAAGTGGGGAGGAAATTGGGCTGTGAAAACTCAAGCTTTAATATCTTAGTCTTGGCTAAATAAATTTTAGTGGGGGCTGAGTGGAAGTGGGTGAGAAAGAAAATTCTTTTGCTTGATCTTCAGAATTTTCAACAAACACTAGTAAGGTATATTTATGTTAAGCCTCTAAAGTCAAAGGATTTTGCTGAATCTTTGTTTTAGTTTAAATTGGAATAAAAATGAAAGCTCCTCATG
This sequence comes from Equus quagga, assembly GCF_021613505.1. NCBI lineage: Eukaryota > Metazoa > Chordata > Mammalia > Perissodactyla > Equidae > Equus > Equus quagga. The sequence continues at coordinate 29,064,073 of NC_060285.1, forward strand.
ACTCTCATTCCATATATGGATGAACTCCTTATCCAGATATTCTTTGGGTCCAGCTCCCTAAGATCTTCAGATCTTAGGGATTTTCTCACTGTCATCCCCTGGAAGAGAGAAGGGCACTCAAGCAGAAGCTTCTAACACTGAGCTGAGTAGAAAGTTGAGGAAAAAGGCAACTACTATTTTCCAGAAGGTCCTTAAAGTGAAACAGACCACAGATTCTCTAATTAGCAAGAGCAGACTCAAGACAAGCAGGCAGCCTTCTGTTTACCTCAAGACTAGGAAGGAGACCAGCTGGCTTTCCCTCAAAGATAACAAATGCTATTTATTGCTGCATGAAAGAACCTTGCCAGATTAAGTGTATTTGCAAAAAAACAAAGCTCACATTGGTATTTTTTTAAACCCTTGAAGAAAATGAGCTTGTTTTAAGAAGACGCTTTGGATGTCAAGTTAGCCCTGTACTCTTCCTTTCCTTCCTTCATTACAGAATGAAAATAATAGTTCCCAGCCCCTCAAATTTGTTGTGAGGATCACATAAGATGATTTTTGTGAAAGCATTCGAAGAAATAGGCTATAGGTTTCCGTTTTCATTACACAAATGTAAAGTATTGTTCTATACCTCCTGGTTGTCATTATTGTTATTGGGTCAGTTTGTAAACCTAGCTTTCTTGAAATAAAATTAATAAGAGAAGAGTTTGACTACTGGGTCCCTGTGGAGCAATTTAGGAATAATTGAATATTAAACAATCATTTAAAAATCACTTGGATGCAACATCAGCTGTAGTGTGCATTTGTATGTATTATAGTGTTTTCTTTGGTATTTGCATTTGTGACAAAAGAGGGAAATTTCTACGAAAAATGAAAAACTAATGAGATGTACCTAGTACCAAAAGGAAAAAGGAAAGAAAGGGATAATCAAAACAAGTTCCATAGCAGACTATCTTAATCATGTAAATAAAACCAAAATGCAACCTGAGAGATCACCAAAATATAGATTATTTCTAGACTTACAAACTACCTTTTCTATTGAATTAGAACAAAGAGAGAACAATTTTAATGTAAATAGAACATTTATGGGATGTACACAAATTTTGTTTCTGAGAAGGAAATTCACTCGGTAAGCCAAGTCTTGGTGTGGGTCGATATCACTGATAAATATTCTACACCAGGCATTGTCCATTGGAAGGGAGGTTAGTGATGCTCCAGTTTTTCCCGGGGTGGAGGGTACTATTGGGAGTTAGGCTAGGACAGTTCTTTATTGGGCTTTGGAAATGCTTAGCTTCCCTGTTCTCAGGAAAACAAATATCAAGAGGCTCTCCTAGTCATTATGACCAATAAAATTGCCAAAATATCCCCACAGACTTCCAGCACCCCATAGCTGGTGGTAAATCTCACCCCACCTTTCCGGGAGCCACTTCAGTTTTACACATCAGGAATCAGAGTCCCAAGGAAGTTAATGGATTCTCCAAAAGCCACGGAGTGACAGACCTGGGAAGTAACCTTTCCATCTCAGTGCTTTTCCACTACCTCATGCTGCCTCTTCTCCAAGTCCCCTTAAAGCACAACTGGAACGATCTGGAAAACTACACAGAAACTTATAACAGGGATGACCTCTCTATAGAGGGAATGAGGAGACAGCAGTGAAGGGCATCTCACCTTTTCTTCATATTGTTGTGAATTTTTTGAAGAATTCACAATAAGTGCGCACTAGATTTGTGATTTTTAAAATAAAAGTAAATTCTCTTTGGTGTCTTTTCTTACGATTCCTAAGATAGTTTAGAAGGGAACATTTTGTAACACTCTGGAGCGTTTCTTTCCATTTTTATACAATGAAAGAAGTGATACCAAATACTGTTCTGGAGGTGTCACTCTTTTTCATGATCATCACATCCACTCTCTCTGTTGCTTTTAAAGTTGAAGAATCCCCAATAGGATTTTCTTTTCATTTGATTTTCCCATTCGGACTGTTTTTGTTTTTCTCTTCCTCCCGTCTTATTCTGCAATGTTGATGAAGTATTTCCACATTTCATATATTGGTACCCAGGTACTGAAAAAAATAGCAAAATCATGGCAGGATAAAATGGGTTGGACCATTGAAAAAACACAAATGGCAAAATAAAATTTTGTTGAATCATACATTTACAAATGTGGTTTTTTAATAAGGGCAGAAGGCAGACTAGATTAAGTATTTCCAATACTAACAAATACAATATCTATTTTGAAAATCAAAAGTATCGTTTACTGACATAAGATCGCTAGTTTGTCGTACCAAATTAACTCCTCCCTCTTAAGTGGTGTACAAACTACATTCTTTGGGACATTATTCATTTTTTCACATATTTGCTTACAAAAGCCTTTCATCCTGTGTCAATTCAGACGGGAATTAAGTTGAAATGAAAAGAGACTCAATGTACTACGAAGACACCTCCCTAATCGGGCCAACTTCTGTCTCCCTCTTCCCTTGTGTCCACATTTGCTGGGATTTTGTGTCTCCTTTGAATTTATTGTTGTCATAGAAACATGTGTTCCTAGGTGACCTTTTGTTTTTCAAGGGAGAGATAAACATGCCCCCCACTCTGGGGACCCAACTAGAGGCTGTTCCCAGAGAATTGCACCTCCCCAGCTGCGGAGTCTGACATGCTCAGGAGAGCAGCCACCTCCCAGCCTTGTTGGCAGCCACAGGCAGAGAATGGACGCCAGCTGTACTGGGGCTGGAGCTTCATGAACCTTTTCCTATCAGGCCACATCCTGTCTGTCTTTTAGGAGTGAAAGAATGTTTCAGGTCAAATAAAGAACAGTCTTATGCAACATAACCCCTAGGATTAATCTTTTGAAAATAACAGCAGGCAGGCCACCTGAGGTGAAGGTTAAGTAATAAAATACTTCCAATTGGACATAATGGAATTATACTATGTTTTATAGATTACAATGACTAAAAGGAGGAAAATCTTAATGTTTACAAGTCCTGCATACTGTAAATGGAAGTTAAACTTGGATCTGGACTCAAATCAGAGCAGCATTGCATCTAGTATATCCTGAGTCTGTGAGGAGTTGTAAGAAAGTGCTCCCTCTGGGGAGATGCCGCTGGGTGCCTCTGTGTAAGGCTTTAGCTGCACACGTACGTGAGGGAGCCCTGCTTGGATATCTATCTGTGTACTTGGCATCTGGACTTGGATGTTCCAGAAATATCTCAGGCTTAACATTAGAACTCTTGACTTCTTCCACAAACTTGTGTCTCCTCTATAGCCTTCCCCATTTCAGTACATGGAAGGCAAATACACACAGTTTTTTAAGCTAAAATTGCCGTTATTCTTGAGCCTTCTTCCTCTCCTTTTGAGTCCCCACTCAATTTGCCACAGGTAAACCGCCAGAAAGTCCATCAGTCTCACCTCCAAAATACTTCTAGAATGTACCTTCTTCTCAATTTCCACTGCCACTCCCAACCCAAGACACCAGCACCTCTCAGTGGACCTACAGCAGTGGCCTCTAGTCAACCTCCCTGGCCTCATGTGGTCCACTAACACCTCCATTCTCCACCCAGCAACCAAAGTGTTCTTTTACAAAGCCATCCAGGCCAAGTCATTTCCCAACTAAAACCCTTAAGTGTCTTCCAGATTTTCTTGGAGTTAAACTCATGGTCCTTATCGTGGCCTAAAATGTCGTGTATGGTCTGACCTCCGCCTAGCTCTCTATCCTCCTCACATCATTATCTACCCAACTCCTTGCACTCCATGCATTTCTCTCAGACACGCCAAAGTGTCCCCTGCTCAGAGTTTTACATATGCTGATCTTCTGCCTGAACTATTCTTTCTCTAGAACTTTCACACGACACACAACTTAACCTCATTCAGCACTGTTTTCTAATAGCACCTCTTCAGAAAAGCCTGCCTTGGCAAAATTCGTTATAATGAAGATAAAATTAAATTAATTAAAACATTTAAAGAAAGGACAGCCTCTCCTAGTTACTGTTACAGCACCCCATTTATTTCCTGTCTAACAAGTATTGCGATATAAGGTTGTTGTTTCCCTGTTCTTTGACTGTCTCACCCTACTAGAAGATAGGGACCTCAACTGTGCCTAAAACATCACTTGATGGTGAGAGTTTTGCATAAATAAAGATTTATATAGATATACACATACAACTTTATGTAAATATTTATGTAAATAAAATACTCATACATATTTTTTATAAATGGGAAATTTCTTAATATCATGGAAAAACTAATTTCTCCTGTCCCCATCTATCATCGATGATGCTTTGAGCACTTATTTAGCTTTGTTGTATATGCCTAGGATTTTACAACAATTATTTAATATCCTCAAAACAAGCTATTAAGCTAAGCTATTATTATTCCACCAAATAGAAAAGAAATTCAAAAATGGAAAATTTAAACAACTTTCCCAAAACTCCACAGCGGCGATTTGAATTTGGATATACTTGACACCAAAACCTGGATTCTAAACCATTATTGATGGAACTAGCACTTTGAGAATGAGATCAACTTTTATACTAAGCTCTGATAATAGCTCTGTGTCACCTTGGACAAGTGATTTAAAATTCTTTAACATCTTTCTCATTTTGAAAATAAAAGTGAAACTAGTTAATGTATAAATCTTTTTCAGTTTTAAATGTAATGATTCAGGAATCATAGATAGCTGTTAGTCAATTTCAGTTACCGTTTTTTCTTTTCTACCAAAGACAGCACAGTCGTGACCAGAGCAATGAGTCAGTGGCCATTGCTGTGCACTCTGACTTGTGAATATACAGGAAAAAAGTGACTTATGAATTAACTCACTTTTGACTATATAAAAAAATACAAGAAAATAGAATTAGGGCAGGAAGGGACCTAAGAATGCTTCCAGTTAAAGGCCCTTATTTTACAAATAAGGAAATTTTTGGCCTAAAAAATTTATGACTTGCCTAAGTTACATAGTTATTTTGTTGTCAGAGATTGGACTACATCCAAACTCTTATTATATTATGCTTTCTACTATAGTATGGTATTGATTCCCCTCATGAAGTTCTTAAAATTCAGAAGGAAGAGTGTAAGCATAAATGTTGGTACACAAAATCAGAAAAAGCAGTGAGAAATCTGCATCCAAAATAAATCAGTTTATCTGTGAATTTGGTCAAAAAACATTCCTTGACAACCTCTGTCTCAAGACTGCTTACACAAAGCATAGTTTCTAACAACAAAGAGCTTCCTGTTTAGTGGAGGAAGCAGATAAGTAAATAGACTGTTACAAACAATTATAGCAAATCCCATGATGGAAAGAAGCACGAAATACTCCAAGATGACACATCTTGTCCAGATTGGCTGGGTTAAAGCACTGATCTCTAATTTTTTTTTCTCATTTACCCTCTATACAGATTTCTGAAAATCATCTACCCTCTTGCCTATTTTAAGCTGCTATCTAAAATTTTTCATTGGTGATATATGTAGTTCCAAAGGATTTCATTTCTAGCATATTACAAATTGTGATTTTTAAAAATAAAACTATGACTTTCTTTTAAATATATCCAATGAAATTTAAGTTGCAAAGCAACATGTTATCCACCATCATCCACTAACGTGTACATGAGCAAGCTCTTCTTTGGCAGGAAGAAATTTCCTATTGTTTCTTTTAATCCCCGAACTCATCTTTCTATTTCAATTCTTCTATCGAAGTTTGTCAAACGTAACGTAATAGACCTCAACACGTGAAAATATTTTTCTGATTTTCCTAATATTATTTCTACAATAAAAATATTTACATAGATTATATAAATTTAAAATATAATTTTAATGTACAATTAAATATGACATATGATTTGATGTATATTATGTAATATAATTGAATTAAATAATTTATATTAATAATATAAATAAATTATATAAATTTAATTTATGTTTATTTTTTCAATTTCCTGGAATTTTATGGCTCTAAGTGCTGAAAGATTTTGTCTAGAGTTGTCATTGTAATCTTTATTAGACCAACTGATAAAACAACAGAAATACGTGACTAATTTAATGAGATGGATAAGAATTGTTTTCAATCATTTCATGTATTTGTCCATGGATATTAATTATTGTTTGGACAAAGCAGGTTACAACATTAATTTTATTTCTGATTTAAAATATTTATTTTTATAGAGGTTACGCTTATAAACCCTTTTTACATAAATATATATGTGTGAATGGAAGGAATTTTTCAGAGAAAAAGTACCAATTTTAAAGATTTCTTTCCATTTACATGCCAAAAATCACATAATAATCTGCAACCGAATATTTTCAATGAATCAAAAGCTCAAATAGGCATTGCTTTAATTTCGCTGAAAGCAAAGAATTGAAAACTATCTGGCATTAAATGGATTTGTTATCGAGTCCTCGACTTTCTTAATTTCTGAAAAGTATACTTATAAAGGTAATCAAATCTGATCAAATTATTTTTAATTTTGCTTGTTACCCCTTCATTCAGAGGCATATTTATGAAGCTAAAATTGGGAAAAACTGGGGGTAAAATTGGAAATTTCACATTTTAGTATTTTTTCCACTTTGCTGTTTCAGTGTTGTTGAGTGGGTCAAAATGCTTTAAAAGGGCATGAGAAGTGAACAGAAAAACAGACACTTGATAATTATATTAGTAATTTCTCTTCATGATGGACAAGGATCATTTTCCTAATTATGCCTTTGACAGAATTGACATGGTTTATATCAACTAAAGGGGCTGAAAGTTAATCTTAATTAAGTTAAATTGACTTTTTAAGGCTCAGGATATATTTATACATGGATAACCTTTTGTCCTAATCCACTACACTAAATTAATATCAAGGAAAAAAAAGCAGAGATGTTGGACCCCTAGTAATTGCGCCACTTCAAAAGGTATATTAATAATTGTTTTTAATTGTGTTATTAATTGTTGATTGTATTTCTAGAATCTAAAATATTCTACAAATAATTAACAAGAATAAATAATGAAAATATATATATATGATGGCCAAGAATTTTGGAAATATGGAGAATTGCCTAGATTTGAAAAACAGATATACTAAGTGTATGTTTAACTTTATAAGAAACCATCAAACTTTTTTCCAAGGGATTGTACCATTTTGCATCCCCACCATTGATACATGAGAGTGCCACTTTTTCCAAATCTTTGAAAACACTTGGTGTCTCTAGCTTTTTAAATTAGCCACTTCAATAGATGTGTAGTGTTTTATATCATTGTGTTGTAACTTGTATTTCCCTGTTAATTTATAATGTTGATCATATTTTCATGATTTATTTGCCATTCATATATCTTTTTCTTGCAAGGAAGGATTCACCCTAAGCTAACATCTGTTCCCAATCTTCCTCTTTTTTTTCTTGTCCCCAAAGCCCAGTGCATGGTTGTAGATCCTAGTTGTTAAGTCTGCCTAGTTCTATGTGAGCCACTGCCACAGCGTGGCAACTGACAGACTGCTGGTGCGGTTCCGTGACCAGGAAATGAACCCAGGCAGCCGAAGCAGTGAGGTCACCAAATCTTCCCCGCTAGACCATGAGGGCTGGTTTGTCATTCAAATATCTTGTTTAGCCAAATATCTGTTCAATTCTTTTTCCTTTTAAAAAAATCAGGTTGTTTGTCTTATTATTGAGTTGTAAATGTTCTTCATATATTTTGGATAGAAATTTTTATCAGAAATATGTTCTGTTAACATTTTCTCTCAGTTTGTGGTGTGTCTTCATTTTATTAAAAGTATATTTTGAAGAGCAAAAGATTTTTAATTTTTATGAAGTCAAACATCCATTTTTGAGCAGTCCACTTCTAGATGTTTACCCAAGAGTTATGGAAACATATGTCCTTACAATGACTTGTACTCAAATGCTCATAGCCATTTTATTCATAATAGCCTAAAATGGGAAACAACCCATATGTTATCAAGTAGTAAATGAATAAACAAAATATTGCTTATCTATATAATGAAATACTACATAGCACTAAAAAGAAATTTACTACTTTTATGTGCAATAACATAAATAAATCTCAAATGCTAAATGAAAAAATGTGCAACAGAAAAGACAATGTGCTATATGATTCTATTTATATGAAGTCCTGCAAAAGAAAAAACCATACAACAAGGAGGAGGTGGAGGACATTGACTACAAAAAGGCACAAGGGATCTTTTTGAGGAGATGGAAACATTCAACATCATGACTATGGAGATGATCATGTGAAGATATATATCTGCAAGAATGCGTTGAATTGAATACTTAAAAGTGAATTTTATTGTTTACAAATTACAAATTATTTTTAAAAATGTTGTAATTTGTAACATCCAACAATTTTTAAATGTTGAAAAAAGAAGTAGGGATTTATAACATCACTAATTTTTTTTATAAAAGTTAATAAAAAACATATAAACATCACTTCCGATGTATGTTCCTTTTAACCAACCAATTAATCAACCAAATAACCAATTGTTAAGGTTAATTGGTGGAAGTAAACGTGTAAAGATGAAGAGTCAAGATCATTGAAAAAAAAAAGTAATCCCTTCCACTGCTGCATTCTACTATATCTGAATTAAAAACATTTCTAAGGCCACATGTTGCCCAGAAGAGAAATTTGTTTGGGATAAAAGATGGTGAAATTAAGCCCTATATCAGGTATCAACTTGATTAAGGAGGCTTCATTAACACCCACTCTTCTAATAGGTTCTTCAGTGTTCTAGAGGATTTTATGCCCTGGGGCAGGATGAGGATGGCTGAGTGACCAAAACTGTCAAAAGCTCTTTCAGTAAAATCTCTTGTTGGACGTTCATAGGATACACTGCCTCTGGAACAGGGGGCACACAGCTGGAGGGGGAGACTGCGGTACCCGCAAACGAATGGTGATTCCTAACAGCTTCCATCTAGATTGTGGAGTAAGAAAGAGAGTACAAAACCCTTCAGAGGATGGCAAAAGCAGAAGCTAAAACCACATAAAGCAGGTAAAGAGAAGGGAAATGCCATCAATAAAACACTTCTTACAGTCCTCAAAAAGCTGGTTGAGAAGAAGTTTGAAAGAGCAGGAGGGCATACAATATTGGGCAGAAGGATAATTATTATACTCATAAGATTACTGTGTGTATGCATATATAGATATCCCTCCCTACCTTCCAATAATCATTAATCATTAAGAGAAAAGGTACGTCATTCCTAACATCATTAAGGGAGATGGAGAAATTTCAGGTAAGAACATCACTTGTCCTATTTTCACATGGTCTGAGTCTGATCAGTTATCTGCATGTTGTTGTTCTTGCTGTGGAGTCAACTCTGACTCCTCCTAGCACCCCTATACAGAGCAGATTAGCACCCTGCCTGTTCTATTTGCTCCATCCTCTCACCTTCTGGTGCTCTATCAGGCAGTGCTCCACTGCTATTCATAGGGCTTTCATGGCCAATTTATTTGGAAGTGGGTGGCCAGTTCCACCCACTAGACTTCCTAGTCTGTCTCAGTCTGGAAGCTCCCCTGAAACCTGTCCACCATGGGTGACCCTGCTTGTATTTGAAATACTGGTAGCATAGCTTTCAGCATCACGGCAACATCCAGCTGCCACAGTGTGACAACCAACGGAGAGGTGCTGTGGTTCCCTTATTGGGAAATGAACCCAGGCAGCTGAAGTGAGAGCAAATCTTAGCCACTAGACCACCAGCGCTGGCTAGTGCATTGACTGCAACTTTGCAAATAAAATAGCCTTCTCTACCTACATCATAGCCATTCTCAGCTCATCCTATACTGCCTGTTTCAATAACTTCTTACTATTTCTGTCTCTTGATTCACCTAAATAAAGCAATTTTTCTAATAGTCAACACATTCTGCTCCTAATGTTCTTTACTGTGATCCTTTTCCTTAGAATCCTGTCTTGAGAAACTTAAACACCATTGCCTTCCCCATATTCTTTCACAGATATGGAGGCATACATACACCTTACATCAGTTGTAAGCTTGTACTATGCTTATCTTACATCTCTATATGTTGCATATTTTCAGATCAGACATAGATCCCTTCCTAGGCTGACCCTTTCTCAATTGAAGACTGAAGGGTAATGGTCATTTGTGATGAACCTATGGTCATTTGTGATGACCCTACTTTGAATAGCTCATCCCTCCATGTGTTAGCCTACTCTGTGAGCTTAAGTTCAGTAACTTCACTTTGGTGGTGATGCCTTGCTATTCCTCATCCAAAGTTTGCATCTTCATCGTCTCTTTATTTTCTCACTTATACCCTGGAATTAGCTCAATTAATTTTAACTTAATCGTTTTCCAATTTGCTTTGTTTCAAATGAAGTTTAAAATTAATGAAGGATTTAATTTAGCAGAGATTTTCTAAGCATCTAATATGTGTAAGGTTCTGGGCTAGACACTATATAAAGATAAATAAGACAAAATTCTAATCTTCCAAAGGGCATCTAGTAAGAGATGGAGGAGACAGGTCAAAAAGTTCTAACATGATGTATTATCTGATGTATGTAGTAAAAGAAGTCTATAATGCTATAAAATCATCTAAGAGAAAGGCGTTACAAAATAAAGACGTTGTAGATAGAGATGGGGCCTGGGAACTTATCTAGTCCAGTGGTTCTCAAACTTTAGTGGGAATTAGAACCACTTAGAAAGCTTGTTAAAACAGATTGTTTGGTCCTGTCTCCAGAATTCCTGATTCAATAAAAGCTGAGGCAAGCCCCAAGAATGTGCATTTCTAACAAGTTCCTGAGTGATGCTGATGCTGCCAGTCCAGGGACCACGCCCTCAGGACCACTGATCTAGTTCCCGGATTCTCATTTTGCAGATGAGAAAATTGAGTCTGAGAGAGGTAAAAACTTGCCAAAATGTGGATCACTTATTAGTGGTGAAACTGGGATTAAGATCCAAGTCCCCTAGTTACAGCTGAGTCTTCCTTTTCTTTCTATATGCTTCTTTGGAGCAAGACGTGGGAGAAGGGGAAAGATTTCTACAGACTGAAGTTAAGAAAAAGAGCTCCCCATGCCTAAGAAGCAGGGGCTCAGGTGAAAATACAGCAAGGAATTCAGTTTGGCTAAAGGGCAGAGTGCATTGCCTAGGGGTGAGGGTGGGCCATGAGCTATGACAGAATTGATCACTTAAGCAGTTATATATTGAGAGGACTCGGGGAGAAGGCCGCTTGATGGCAAGGATGCTGTAACATCCAATTGAGAGATAATAAAGGCCATAACTAGAGTTACGTGAGTAGTCATAAAGTAACAAATTGTCTATTTATGATTAGGAAAGTCATTAGTTATCTCCCTTTTTGAACTAGAAAGCATCTCAAACAGTAAATTCAGAAAAACAAGCTGAAATTCCTGATCTCAGGAAACCATTAGTGTAAAGAAAAGAAAAATTACATATTCACTCATATTTTAAATATCAAGATTAACTCTTTATGCCGCATCAGAAAGATACTCTGAATATTCCAGCATTACAATGGTTGGAGTTGGAATAATCAATAATTTGAAAATAAACAATTTCCTAAATATTTTATTCCTAATATTCCTAAAATATTTTATTAATAATTCAAAATAGAAATTTTATCCATGCCTTCTGGCTCTTTATAGTCATTTTAATAAATTACCTGAAAAGATAAGGAAATTTAATTGAGTTTAGAGATTTAAACATGGTCTATTTAAAAGGTTGAAGATTTTAAACTTCAGAGGCAGTTTTTAGTGAGCCTATTCTTCAAGTTTATATTTTGGCCAAAACTACATGAAGGGTCTTGTTTGAGGGGAAATTAAAAGAGGATTTTGCTCAAGAATTTAATTTCCTAAATTTGACTTTCATTGATTTTTTGTTTTTACTCACAGAAGGTCAGCACAAAATTTCAGAATTACGCTCATCTGGCATTACTTTCTACAGAAAGACCAGAAACTAAAGGATTTCTTGTGTAGATAAAAGTGTATTTACTTCCTGGGCTTTAAATTCATGCCTGTGGGATGGTACCTTGATATTCTATCCAGTATTTTGAGACAGATCAAGAAGTCAGGGGAAATCATGAGGTTGGAACAAGTATCTCTAGCGTTCCTTGAATTAATGGATTATTTTCAACGCTTCTGAAAAAATCAGGAAAGCTAATGCAATTTCCACTTGCTTTAAGGATTAGACTGTGCCGTTAGTCATCCATTCCAACACTCTATCAGGCCACCTGCTTCTACATGTGGTATATGATGCAACTCATGCTATGCGGATCCTGTGGTCACTCCTGTACCCACTTTACTGTGAAGTGGGCCTCTTGATCAAACGCTATTGTGTATGAGTTTCCATTTGTAGATCTGGGACTACATAAGCCCTGAACAGTCATGCGGCTTGAGGTTCTGTGGAGAGAAAAAGCAAAGCCATATCTAGAATACGTATGTATTCCTGTGAAGACAAATGCTGGCCCTTTTAGAATGAAGGGAACCCAAAGTAGATGACCAGTGACCAGTTCATCTCCTTGAGGAACAGTGCCATACCAAGACTTCAGCATTGGTCTCTGTGGCTGGTGGGTTGAACACTCAGAGTTGTCTGTAGTCTCAATCAATGGAAGCTCATTGGGCCAATGCACAGTTTCCCTCTCTTACACTATGGCTACTCTGTTCATATGCCCATTGTGTCTGTTCTGGGATAGCTGGATACAAAAGCTGACTGAATGATCTTGTCTGTTTGGTTGTTCAGTGCCTCCCCCAGGGTGAATGTTTTATGGTGGATATTAATTTGCAATAACAAAAATCTTCACATTTCATGCCCATTCTCTAATGTCCATTCACATGCCTCTATTCCAGACATCCCTGTCTCTGACTTCCAGTCCTTTTCCTTCCAGTATGCCTGCAGTGAAGACCCTGTTCACTTTTGGTGTACACTCAAATATCATGCCAATCCCTCAATAAACCAACTGAGGCTTTTTCCTCCTCTTTTATCTGGATGTATAAGACTGTCATATGGCCATAGGTGAAATGAAAAACTGAAGGAAGATCATTGAAGCCACTCTGGTACGTGATATGGGAATCTGGATCATTGCAGCTTACTCAGGCCCTCTGATTCTGTTGAGACTCAACTCCATTTCTTTCTTATGATGGACTGTCTTGGGCCCTTCTGACACGCATGGCAGGTCTGACAGAACTCAGTTTATGATGAACAATTTCAGAGACATAGCCTCTTTGTGCACTATGATAAATTGTTCTGTATCTCCCAAGGTCCAGTAACTTACCAGGAGCTGTTTCTCAAAAGGAGTGGAACTGTCCTGTGCTGATGGCATGGCCATGGTCCAGAACCCCAGGGGCCTGTGTTAAGATTCTCTTTCTGGGGTTTGTTGTAACACCACACTGCATCTCTTTTTAACCACTTCGTCTTCAAACAAAATTGGGCTGGATCATACAGTCCAAGTGGCAGGACTGTTTGACTTCAGCCTAAATTGTCTGCAGAGCCCTTTACTGCTCTTGGCTCTACTTAGAGCTTGCAGCCTTTTTCTCACCTGGTACACCAGCTGGAGAGTAGACCTAGATGTGAAATGTATTGCCTCCAAAGCCTAATAGTCCCTCCAAGCATTGTGCTTCCTTCTCTGTAGTGAAGGGTCAAGATGCAGAAATTTATCTTTTACTTTGTAGGGGTTGGATCAGCATGCCCCTTACCATAGGCTCCTTTAAAATTTTACTGAAGTTTCATGTCCTTGAATCTTCTTAAGGTTTATCTCACTGCCTCTGGAATTCATGTGTCTTATCAAAGCCTCCAGAATCTTAATACATTCTTGCTCATTCTAATTGAAATGCAAAATGCCATCACTGTGATGTTCTATGGGATATTTCTCTCATGTGGTCTATCTCTTTTTGGACTACATCATGACACAGGTTGGGAGAATTAACATATTCCTGGGACAAAGCTGTAAATTAATATTGTTATTCATCTCACTTGAAAGTGTATACTCTGTTCTTTATTAATTGGATAGAAAAGAATGCATTTGCCAAATAAATGGTCATTAGTTGGCTCCTGCAAGGAGACCACATCCAGCACAGCAGCTCTGATGAGGGCAACTACTTTGTTGGGCTTTGAGTCGACTATAGTCCTTCTGTAAGATCTATATAGTTTGCACAGGGATCACAATAGCTTATTAAATGAATACATGATAAGAACTATCTCCATTGCATCTTTAGATCTTCAAGGATAGCACAACATTCTTCTCAACTCACTGTGGGATGATTTTTTTTTTTAATTTAATATCTTGGTGTGAAGTGAGGAAGGTTTAAGGAGGGGTCATTGAATTTTAGGTGGTCTTCCCTGCTATCAGAGCTCTTATTCCACAGGCCTGCGACCCAATGTGGGGTTACCCCAATTGCCAAGTATGGTAATCCCAATTACGCATTCAATGACCGGGAAAAGGAGCCCAGTCACCCCACTGAAAGATAGACTTGCTATCAGGACTCCACCATTTATTATCTGGCCCTGGACATCATCCTTTTCATGGGCGACCACAATGATGTTTCAGGTTTCCAGGTATCATCTCCACTCAGAGCCAACGTCCAACAGTCTTTGAAATGTCTAGATATTATCTTTAATCCAGTTAGAAACACCAGAGTAAATGGCCATAGTTCCCTTTCCAGATAAATAAAAAATTGAAAGCATACACACTAAAAAGCTAATAACTATCCTGCTGTAAAGGGAATCAAAACTGATGTATACTTATGCTATTTACCTTAGTGATTCATTCATACATACAAAAAACATTAAGGGCCTATTTTAGAACAAAATCTGTGCCGGATGCTTTAGTTTATATAAAAAAGCAGTTCAGACACAATGCCAGGAGGTTCTGAAATTTGTCAGATTTCTCATTTGACACAGCATATACATATAAGAACTATTTTTAAAGATAGTTGTTAGTAGTTTAAAAGGATATAAGCATCTTTTGTTTTTGATAGTTTACATTTTTTTAAGGAGTTCTAAGCTCTCACTTATATAATTTATTATTCTTTTTCTAGAAAAATGTATTAGGTCTACACCCTGTAAAAAGGTTAACACAAAGATATTTAAAGAAATAGGTTAAAATAATGTGGACATTGGCTTGTGGCCATCACATATGGCACTGTGCAACCATAGGAGGTAACATCCACAGGTACCATGACGTGACTGACACCCCTACAGTGTGTAGCATGCTGCCTGCACAAGACTGCAATTCTGTTACCTCAAATCATGATGTAGTCAGAGCCTAGTATGCAGGAATGAGTAGGAAAGTTTTGCCTCATTCTCACATTTAAAAGCCTTGAATGCAAAATTTCGATAAATCCAAATGAGGCTGCATATCCCATTATTATAATGTTTATGTGCTATAATGTTTTAATTTGTTGAATGAAAATATTTAAAATGCGCAATGAGTTTTTGAAACGTTGCTTGTTTTGTTTTTTAATGAATATAGCCTTAAAAAACAAACAAACAACAATAAACAAACAAAAACAGAAGGAGTCCAGGCTTCAGTACATGCCATGGAGGTGGAGCAATTATTACTATTATTATTTCCATCTATCATTAAAAAAATTAAGTGAATTACACAAGACCATAGGCAGGATCACAAATGCAGCTTCTTTCATGCTAATTGGAGGTCGAACTCCACCTCTGTGGGGAGATGAGGAAAGAAAAAAAGAGAATTTTCTACCCTTGCAAGGCTGGTGCTAGTTCTTTGTACTATTGGGAAGATACTTCTGTTTCATAAACATTCGTTGTGCTCAGTCCTGGAGAAATAAAAAGGAATATGATATCCCCTTTCTCATGTTCTTTAGATTTATGGAGGAAGACTAAAGATGTGGTAATTAACTGTAAATATTTCTGTTTACTCTGTACATAATATACCATGTGTTACATACTCTGTGAAATACGATGGCAATTGCATGCAACTGCACAGGTCACTTGCCCGTGAAATGGGCCCTGCATACGGGATTCTTCTCTGGAGACAGACTGAGGGTAAGTGCCAGTGAGCCTATAGTAGTAGACATTTTATTAACTCCTTAGCATCCATCCCATTCCACTCCATCGTTATTTGTATAGAATCCATTTGGTTGAGGCAGAATTGACCTTAACCTCAGATCCAAGTGGATCCTAATCAATATGAACCAATCAGTGTAATCTTATCTTTTTCATCTCAGTGAGATGTTCAATAACTCAGGCCTAAGCCAAACAGTCTCATTTTCCAGACCAGAGCCATCTGTTCAGATGGGTCCCATCAGATTGAAGTTTAGACCTATTATCTGACTTAGAAAGAAGGTCTTTCTCTGGGTGTTATCATATTCAGAGAGAGGTTTGGAACTTCCGTATGCCATTTTTCTACCATGAAGGACGCCAGCCTGGAGACACAGCTCTCAGACATCTGCATGTCAAACTCCTCAAGTCTTTATTTTAAGCCGGTAAAAATCAATCGTGGCTGCCAGGCAGGAGGAAAGAAGTGGAAGTGTAGGTTGGGTTATTATAGGCTTTACAGCAGCATTTCAAAATTCTAGAAAAGAGAAATGAAAAAGGAGACTACTCGATGATTAATGGAGGCATAAGCCACGCAGCTGTAGTAGTAGAAGAAAAAATGTTCTAAGAACAAAACAGGAAGCGTGAAACTGTAATCTGGCTGTTCTCAAGCCTGAATGCTCCCTTTTGGCCTCTCAGGGCCTTGGTAAAAGTCAACTATCAGCTACAAGCAGGAATTTGGAAAGGAAATTCTAAAAATTTGGAGGAGTATGGAAGAGAAGAGAGGAAAAAGAAGAAAGAATAAAATTAAGAAAGAAAATTACAAACTGGAGACTCCTGAGTTATTTACTTTTCCTTCTGTATGACATAGAGATGGAAAAAATGACATAAGGAATAAAGATAGAAAAATTTGTAATGAATAGAGAAAGAACACTTTCTCTACTCCTCTTGGATAAACTTCCTCTTACATTCCTCCATTAGATATTCCAAATCTGTGCCACCTCCTTAAAGCGCCATCTAATTCATGAGTGGCCCGTTCTAGGCAAATTGTTTCTCCTACCACAGAAATGTGAGGCCATTGGGGACCATATAACTCAGCATTCTACCACTCTGACTACAATAGGACCTCCATCCATAAGAATCTTTTGTCCTTTCTCTCATCTCCAAAGAGGAGGTTCCCCACATCTTTGTTGAGGCTAAAACCCCCATCTATTGTCTTCGTCTTTTCTCTAGACCTCGGTTATCTGTTTTTATTTCAAACTTTTATTTTCTACAGAATCCTTCCTTTCAGCTTGGGTATATGCTTAATCGCCAATCTCTCCATCTTTGAGAAATTTCTCCAATTCACGGTGTTACTTTTTACCTAGGTTTTTGGGGGAAAAAAAGTCTACACTTTCTTCTTCCACTCATACAGTATTACTGAAGCAGCACTGGCAGAGATAACGGACGATCTGATGACCAAATCCAAAGGACTAGGCCTCATTGCGACATTTTATTTTTTAATTATTCCTGCTTTGTAGGAACGCTGTGCCTTTTGTTTCTCTGACATTTTCTTTTGGTTCTCTTCCTACATATCTGATTCATTTGCTGGAAATCTTTTTGCCTGCTATTTAAAGTTCTGTGTTTCTGACTCAGATCACTTCTCAGTCTATACATTCTGCCCCAGGAAATCTGAATTCCCAAAATCTACATGCTGGTAACTTTCAACTTTATATCTCTACTTTAGACTTTTTTGCAAAGTGCCTCACCCATAGAACCTATCACCTACTAGCTATTTGCACTACAATATCTCACTAGAAGTTATGTTTCCTCCACTCATCACTGAGCTTCGTCCCTTATTTCCTATCTTTATCAGAGACACACAGTCGCCCAAGCAAGAAACAGGGAATCAAATCAACTTCTATCCTTTGTTAGTCACTAAGCTCTCACCCCCTCCTGCATGTTCTATTGCAATAGCTTCCTATTCAACTGGTCTTCTTATTTCCAGTCTTATACACTTCCATCCCTTCCTCTACATGTTGCCAAGAGGGATATCACTAATAAAAGTAAAATATGAGTTTGTTCATGTTATTTCTTGTTCAAAATTCCCCTAACAGCATCCCAATACCTGCAGGATGAAAGCTAAATTATTGCTAAACAACTTTGGCAGGCGAATAAGAACGTGCATGCTTTGGTTCCTATGTACTTATCCAGCCACATCTAGCTTATTAAGTAAACTGCTTAAAATTGTCCACTTAATACTGCAATTTTTGTTCACTATCTTTCTCCACTGTTACTCCATGACCTCCTTGAAGGTAGGAACTTTGTCTTATCTAATTTCTATTCCCAGAGCCTGGAATAATCTGATTCATATTTCATCTCGACAAATGTTGGTACGAATGAATTAAATTCCAAAACATGGAAGATTTTTTAAAAAGAATATATAGGATATGAACGCACCAAACTTAGTAAGGGAACAAGAGAAGCTACCTGGTTATGGGTTATGTAGGAACCTTAATTAATATGCCATATTCGTGACCCAGAGAATATTTTATGTAGCTTCCAAAGAAGCTTTTATGTAAGTTTCAGATGATAGTGGAACATGGATTTATTTTGTAGTCTGCACAATTACAAAAGGATTAGGACTTCTTCCACAGAGCAGATCAAGAATAAAGACCTCTGTTCTTCATTTTCAGTCGTGCAACAGTGGATGAAAGGCACAGCTGTGTCCTGGTAAAAAGATATGAGGATATATCAATGGTTTCAGGAAAAGTAGCAGATGAATTAAGAGTTTTACCCAGAGAATAAGTGAAGGGAAGAGGGTTGTTGTGAGGGCAAGGCCATGCGTATAGCCTAGACACCAGGTATTGTTTCAATCAATTGACAGTGAGCAATTTTGGTGGAAAAAGGCACTAAATAAAGACATTCTATAGATGTGACTACAGAAGTATACATAAAATGCAGGGGACACTTTTATTTTATACAACAAATGTGTTAAATTTGGGAGTGAATTCCAACTAAATCTTGGTAGAATTTTCATAGCATTGAAAGTAACCAAATAATATATGGAGAGGCAAATAAGAATTAAGGAGTTTCTCTAAGAGTTGAGACAGTCAGGATTTGGATATTGGAATGAATATAAACTGTGAAATGCGGTATTAAAAATAAAACCTGTAATAATGTTCTTTTTCTACCCAGCATCCAAAGCTTTTTCCTCTTTTAGGTCACTTCCCTACCTGTGAGTCTTGGTAGGGGCAGAGATGACCTCTAGTAGAAGTGAAAACTCGTTTTACCAGATGCAATATTACCAGATTTTAACTCTTCAACTCAAAAGTGTTTAATGCGAAGAGGTAGGACTGGTGGGAAATCCATCGTGTAAGAGTTGAACAGCAAGTAAACATGCATCAAGTTCCAGAGGAGGCAACGGTTGTGATTCTGTCAGCCTGTCCACGTTCCTGTGTTCATGGTTTCCATGGTACAACAGCAGTGCCTGTGCCCAGTGGTGGTTGCATAGAGGTCTTTATGGGACTACCTCTCTGACATCACTTTAGAGATTGTTCCTGATGGTGTGGTCTCTAAGAAGAATTCTAAATATTCTTTAATAAATATTATGTCAGCTTAAATCAGCCTGGGCTGGTTTATGATATCTAAAATTAAGAACCTTGACTGGTCATCTACCTTTCTAAAAAATCCAAAACTTTAATCTCCTATGATCACTTACTGAATGCAAGGAACTCTGTGATGTGCTGGGATGAGGGGGTTGAGGCAGAGGTGAATACCAAAATGTAAGACACAGATCTGCTCTCCAGGGGCAAGCAGCATGAAACATCAGTAAACTGAGGCAGAAAGATGTTAGTGCTAAATTAAAGTACAAGCTGTGCAGTATAGAAGATGCAACAATTATTTCTGACTGATGGTATCACAAGGGGCTTCACGGAAGAGAGATTTTTAATCAAGTCTGGAGGAATGAGTAGGATTTTTGATAGGGAAATGTCTGGAATGAAGGAAGTGGGAATTCCTAGTAAGGGATGCTGGGCTTAAGGGACATTATAATCAAAAGCAAAGAGGAAGTAGAAAATGTAAAGGACCTGAATGTAAGCTACTGTGTCACTCAACTATAACCAAGTACTGAGGAACATTATTTTTAGAAACACGAGAGTTCCCAGGCACACACATGGAAGGGCCTGAGCTTTTCCCACAAGCCTGAGTTCTGAGCACCACATTCCCAGGCTTCTGGGAAGGGTAAATAGTACAGGGCTTTGTAGATCCAAGTTCCCAAGTTTAGGTATGCTAAGCCTATCTCAGCCTGATTCTTGTTTCATGTTGTCCAGTGTTGCAAAAATCATGGGTCAAATGATGATTTTCAACCTTTTTTATAGTACAAATAACTTATTCAAAATAAATATTATTGAAGAGTCTAATATTTAAAAGATATAAAGAAGATCTTCTCTGGTGGACGGAGACACGGAAGATCTCACAGCCTCGCTGTCTGCCCCTTACCTCTTCCTCACCACCTCATGCTCTTTGACATTTCACCTTAGAACTTCTAAGAATTTAGTGAATTCAAGTTTCTAAACCATGGGTTAAGCCAAAATGGAATTCCATAGCAAGAACTAGAGATTGTCATAGGAGGAGATAGGATGGAGGAATCCCACTGACATGTTCGATTTCTCAATACGCTGTATCAAAGACTCTTGGAATCATCTAATCTATATGATGATATAGAGGGGAGAGGATGAACAAATGAGCTACAACTATAAGGCCTTCATGGGAACTCACTAAAATTAAGAAAGAAAGAGAGAAAACACGTCATAACTTGGAGGATAAAGACATTTTTAGATATGAAATAATAATAATAATAATTAGATTAACATAACTGTTCTGAAGGTAAAGGAAAAAATAATTATTAGTTTTATTTTAAGTAATAAAATAAAAGTTTATTAGTTTCCTTGCTAAAAACTCAGTTACAACTGTGGAAAGTTTGCTGACACTCTATAGAAAAAGAATGAAAAGCATAGGTATAAATACACTGTTTATTGCTTTTATAATAAAACAATGTACGATAATTATAACTGAAATACACTTTTCAATGCTAACTTTTCAATGCTTTTCAATGTAAAAAATATAATAAGTAAATCTTTGATTTCTTTGGGTTCGAGACATTATGAAGAATACGCTAAGCTATCAATGTGAGGATTCTAGTGCCAGACCACCCACGAGCTAATTGGACTTGGTAAAGGGTGTGTTCCATTTGAATGATACGTGTGTGTTTTCTGGGAGAAAGATGTTTTCAGAGTGTGATATACTAATCTATACACAGATGCCCTCGAGCGGATGGTGAGTTCAAGCACGTTTATTCACCCTTCTATGCCAAATCTGGCAGAGCGAGATGTTTCTAAATCTCCCTTAAAGCAACAAGTCAAAGTGGGGAGGATCCCTTAAGGAACTGTGATCTAGGATTCTACACTACCACCCAGGAAGCACACAAAACTAGCTAAACTAGTAAAAAACCCATTTTTCCCCCTTTGTATAAAGTCTCAGTTGTGCTTCTTTTTTACTCTTACATTTTATTATACCATTCAGTGCAAGGCTGCAACGTATCAAGCTGATAACGGGAATTTTACCCTAATATCACGTGTAATAGACAAAAACAGATTCTCAAAAATTATGCCTATTTAACTTTTGGTGCTTTAAATTTTACTAGATATCTTAAAAATGGGAATGGGACCCACAATCTAAGAAATAACTGCATATCAATGACCTATCTATTTACCTATTTATCTATCAATTGTCTATAAATTCAATTCAAGAAACAGTTATTGGATGTTGTGTGCTAGTCTCTATCTTAGGTACTGGGGATCCACAGAGGAATAAAAGCATAAAGCAGTCTCAGATGTCTACGAATTCCAACTTCACATTTTGAGTGAAAGGTCCTAATAAGTGTATGAGCCAATTCCTACAGGAACTATGCCTGGTGCTACAATACTGAAATTAAGAAATTGGCTTTGCAACCCAAGATCCCTGTAGTATCTCCCTTGTCTCTCTTTATATTAAATTGCCTCACCCTATATGATATCAATCGAGATGAAATAAAAAGTGTTACATCAGAGTTCCCTTGAGGAGTGAGAAAATCTAACTATGTGGAACTCAAGTTTACTTAACCCATTTAAAAGAGATCTTGGAACATGGTATCTATGTGAAAGGAGTGAAGTAGGGATGAGAGCATGACAAGATTCAGCATGAAAGAAAATCAAAATTATAAACTGCTCTGTGCTCCAAACAGTTCAGATTGTGTAATCAGAGCTCTCCCAGATGTTCTCAGAGTCCCAGGGCAATCTTGTGAAAAATGAGGAGATGAGGCAACGAGAGAACTATATATCCTGGGGATTTGTTTCTTTATAACAAAACTCCTTTAAAGTAATTTATCAAAGTCACCCAAGAACTGAAGACATTTAACGTGGCTTATAAAACCTCAAACGGAGTGCTTTTTTTTTGAAAATTGAAAAACCTGCAGGCTTTTTTGATTAGCATTTTCTTTACGATGTCAGAGTAAGGGAGGATGAGAAAGAAAATCTCCTCAAAAGACAATAGTGAGATGGAAGTTGGAAGGTACTAATACAGTTTATACTTGACGACATATTTTAAAAACATGACACGTGTACGTGTAAATAAGGCATTGACTACAAGAGCAAGGTCCAATTTTTGGTTTTTTTTTTTTTTTTTTGAGGAAGATTAGCTAACATCCACCACCAATCTTCCTCTTTCTGCTGAGGAAGTCCCATTTCTGGTTTTGAACAAACAACACATTCTGTGAATTTCAAGTCCAAAAACATCAGGAACTAATCTCTTACATAAGCCATTTCTATTTTCTTCTCCAAAATTGAAGTCATACACTAGGGAGATAGGGATGGGTTTTTTATTCCATACGTGGGTGAGGGCTGACTATAACTTATAAGTAAATTCATTACCTTAATAAGTATATGTGCTGAAAATGACTCTTATTCATATCAGCCAGGCGTATGACTGTCTTTATAATAATTAAAGGTAGAGATTACTTTAAAATATTTTGGAGAATTTTGTAAAGAAAACACAGTTGGGTCAGAGTCTGCTGCCAGCTGGAGAACTGCTTTTAATTAAAACCTTGTTCAACATGCTCACTGCAGAGTTTTCTTATTTTCCTGTTATATAAAGATGTACTGATTCAGCAATTATTGAACCCTGGACACGTTATAAAACTTTCTTATGAGACTCGTTAGCCAAAAAAATCAGCTGTGATTCATTAGATAATAACACCACCATGAAGAACGTTTCTGAGTTCTCCCTTGTTATAGGTCATTGGTGGTTGGCGAACACAAAGGCCCAAACTAAGAAAAGAGCCTTCTCATTTAAAATTTAATGGAAGTCTCCATAATGAGATGGTAAATGTAGACTAATCTACATAAGGCCAGTGAGTAAACAGAGTGTAAAAGTTAGAGAAACTGGGTTTCATTCACAACTTTGTTAGAGATTGCTTCAACATACGCCCTAGTACAACCACTATTATTCAATATTTACTTAGCACAAAAGGTCAAGTCAATTTTGTCGATTAAGGAATGCTGTGCAATTTCCACATAATACGTACATGTTATAGCGGACCAGAAGAACTACAAAGGACTTAATTCTTTCGCATCCTCGTGGACTCCTGGAGACTGCCAAATATTTTTCCCCTGCCAAAACTTGCTACTTTTTCCAACTCCAAATTTGTCTAAGTATTTTGTCACCAGTTATATGGAATATATCAAATTTCTGTTACTGTGTCACTGTATATTCTGAGAAAGATATTAGCAATGTTGAAAGAACTTTCAAGATCACATTTTTCTGGACATCGAGTGCATAGCATAGTGATTATATTCAATACGATGTACTGTATTATCTACTTTAAAGTTCCCAAGCGACTTGATCTTAAATGTTCTTGATACAAAAAAAAAAAAAAAGATAATTATATGACATGCTAGAGGTGTTAGCTAACTCTATGGTGGTAATCATATTACAAGATGTAAATATATCAAAGCCAGTCCTGGTGGTCTAGTGGTTAAGATTTGGTTCTCTCATCTCCACAGCCAGGTTTTTTCTTGGTCAGGGAGCTACACCACCTATTTGTCAGTTGTCATACTGTGGCAGCTGCATGTTGCTGTGATGCTGAAAGGTATGCCACCTGTATTCCAAATACAAGTAGAGTCACCCATGGGGGACAGGTTTCAACAGACTTTCCAGACTAAGACAGACTAGGAAGAAGGACAAGACCACCCACTTCTGAAAAGTATTCCATGAATATCCAGGAATAGCAGGGGAGCACTGTCTGATATAGTTCCAGAAGGTGAGAGGATGGCGCAAAAAGACTGGGCAGGGTTCAGCTCTGTTGTACATGGGGGTGCTAGGAGTCAGAGTTTACTCAAGGGGGGTAACAACAGCAAATGTGTCAAGTCAACATGCATACACATTAAATTTGCACAATGTTTTATGTCAATTATACCTCAACTTTTAAAAAGATTCCATTCCACCAAGTATTTTAAGAATTATGAAGTGATTAAAGTAGTATCTAATTCTCTTCAAAAAGGTGACAAAATCACAATTATAGTTGGAGAATTCAACAGTTCTTCTCTCAGAAAGTGGTAGAACTAGTAGGCAGAAAAATCAACAAGGATATAGAAGATCTGAACAACACAACCAACCACAAAGACATAATTGACATTTATAGAACACTCTACCCAACAACAGCTAGATACACATTTTTTTCAAAGACTCATGGAACATTCTCCAAGATAGATCAAATACTAAACAACAAAACAAACTTGACAACTTTAAAAGAATTGAAATCATAATGATGATGAAAGAATTAAACTAAAAATTAATAACAGATAAGAAAATCTTCATACACTTAAAAATTAGACAATACACTTCTACATAATTATGGTTCAAAGAGACAGTATCAGAGGCAGTAAAATGCATAGAACTGAATGAAAATGAAAATACAACATATGAAAATATGTGGGGGGCCAGTCCAGTGGTGCAGTGGTTAAATTCACGCATTCTGTTTTGGCAATCCATGGTTCACTGGTTCAGATCCTGTGAGCAGACCTACACAGTGCTTGTCAAACCATGCTGTGGCAGGCGTCCCACATATAAAGTAGAGGAAGATGGGCATGCATGTTGTCTCAGGGCCAGTCTTCCTCAGCAAAAAGAGGAGGATTGGTGGCAGATGTTAGCTCAGGGCTCATCTTCCTCAATAAATAAATAAATAAGTAAAAAGAAAAAATATATGGGATTCAGGTAAAGCTGTTCTGAGAGGGAAATTTATAGCACAAAAAGTTTATGTTAAAAAACAGCGAAGTTCTCAAATCAATAATCTAAATTCTAAACTCAAGAAATTAGAAAACTAAGAGCAAAATAAATTCAAAATAGGCAAAGAGTAGAATAACAAGTACAAGGGCGGAAATCAATGATATCGAAAGTCAGAGAATAATAGAGAAAATCAATGAAACAAAAATTTGTTTCTTTGAAAAAAAATAAATTAATGAGCTTCCAACATGACTGACAAAAATAAAAAAGAAGACACAATTCACACATATCAGAATATAGTTACAGTTCCTACAGCCATTAAGAGGATAAGAAGGGAATACTATGAATAACTTACGCTGATAAATTAAAAATAGCTTAATGAATGGACCAATTTATTGTAAGCCAAAAAGAAATAGGATGAGGATTTATTGTAACCAAAATGAAATAGATTATTTGAATAGTCCTGTAACCATTAAAGAAATTGAATTCATAATTAAAAAGGCTCCTGAAGGAAAAAACGCCCAGACAGTTTCACTGGAGAATTGCAGCAAACATTTAAAGAAGAATGAATACTAATTCTACCCAATCTTTTTCAGAAAAAAAGAAAAGGATGGAAAGTTCTCGATTCATTTTATGATGATAAAATTACCCTGATACTAAAACCCAACAAAGACAGCACAAAAAATGAACACTGTAGACTAATATTGCTCATGAATATATGCACACAAATTCTAAGAAAATTGAATCCAACAATGCCCATAAAAGAATTATACACCATGACCAAATGACATTTATTCCAAGTATGGAAGGCTGGTTCAAACTTCAAAAGTCAATCAATGTGAACCATCACACCAGTGGGCTAAAGAAGAAAAAATATATGATTAAATCAATTCAAGCAGAAGCATTTGATAAAATCCAAGACCCATCCATTATAAAAACTCTCAGCAAGTTAGGATTACAGAATAATAACCTCAACATGATTATAAACATGTTCGAAAAAGCCTATAGCTAACATCACATGTAATAACGAAAGGCTTAAAGCTTTGCTGAAAAGATTAGGAACATGTTAAGATGTCTGCCCTCATTTCTTTTATTCAGCATAGTACTACAAGATCTTGTCACTGCAATAAGGCAAGGAAAAGAAATAAAAGATCCATAGAGTGGAATGCAAGAAATAAAATTGTCCTTATTTGCAGATGACATGATTATCCACAAAAAAAATCCCAAGGGATTTTTAAAAATGTCTTAGAACTATTAAGTTAGTTTAGAAGTTTATAACAAACACACCAGACCACCACAAAAAATCTCATTCTTATATATTAACAAAGCATATGTGGGAACCAAAATTAAAAACATGATATCATTTACAATCACTCAAATAAAATAAAACTTACATATATAAACTTAATGAAATTTATATCATATATTTATGCTGAAGATTACAAAATACTGTTGAAAGAAATCAAAGAAGACTAAATAAACAGAGTGATGTACTATGTTCATGGACTAGATGACTAAAGATGTCATTTATCCCCAAATTGATCTATGTGTTTAGTGCAGTTCCTAGGAATGGTTTTGTAGACATAGTCAAGCTTATTCCAAAACTTACATGGAAACTCATAGACCCAAGAACAGCTAAAACGTTCTTGACAAATAAGAATACAATGGAAAGAATTACTGCGCCTGATATTAAGGCTTTCTATCTAGCTACAGTAAACAAAAAAGTATATTATAGCATAGAGATACAGGCACAGATGAATGGAAAAGAACAGAAAACCCAGAAATATACCCACACAAATCTGACCGACTGATTTTTGATGAAGCTTCAAAAGCAGCTCAATGGAGGAAGGATAGCCTTTTCCATAAATGATGCCAGAGCGACAGTATATCCACGGCATAAAATGAACCTTAACCTAAGCCTCACATGTTATACAAACAATGAACTCAAAATGGATCACAGACTAAAATGTAAAGCACAAAATGTTGATAAATTGGACCTCCTCAAAATTAAAAACTTTTGCTCTGCAAAAGATCCTGTTAAAAGGTTGAAAAGGCAAGCTCCAGGCTTAGAGAAAATATTTGCAAACCATATATCTGATAAAGAACTAGTATCTAGAACTTATGATAAACTCTCAAAACTAAATATTAAAAAGGAAAGAATTAAATTAGAAAATGGGCAAAAGACATAGACATTTTTATGATGAGGATATACAGATAGTAAATGAGCACATGAAAAGATGTTCAATATCATTAGCTATGAGAGAAATTCAAATGAAAACCACAACGAGATATTGCTACGCAACTATCAGAATGGCTAAAATTAAAAATAGTGACAAAACCAAATGATGGTGAAGATGTGAAGAAAGTGGATCACTCCTGCATTGCTGATGGGAATGTAAAATGGCGCAGTTACTCTGGAAAACAGTTTCTGATAAAATTAAACATGCAGTTATTTTATGACGCAGCAATTGAATTCTTGGTCATATATCCTAGAGAAATGAGAAGTTAACATTCACAAAAAACTATGTAAGACTGTTCACGATAGCTTTATTCGTAATAGCCCAAAGCTGGAAACAACACAGATGTTCTTCAACCAGTGAATGGATGAGCAAACCCTGGTATAGCTGTACCATGGAACATTACTCAGCAATAAAAAAGGAACAAAATATACTGTCGATATTGGTACACACAACAACTCGGATAAATCTCAAAGGAATTATGGTCAGTGAAAAAAGCCAACACCAAAAAGTTACATATTGTATGATTCTATTTACATAACTTCCTTGAATTGACAAAATTATAGACGTGGAGAAAATATTAGTGGTTGTCAGGCATTATGGATGTGGTGAAGGTAGAAGAAGGAAGGTGATATTATTTAAGTACAACCAGAGGTATCCTTTCAGTGATAATTTATAAATAAATTTCTATTTAAAAAATAAAGAGGAAATGAAAGTAAAACGGCAATTCTTAAGAGCACTGCTGAGGTAACTAGCTGAAGAAATAATAAATCAAACAGGATATCCCTTAAAACTTCAACAGGGAGCTGGCTCGGTGGCATAGCAGTTAAGTTCGTGCACTCTGCTTCCGGGGCCCAGAGTTCACAAGTTTGAATCCTGAGTGAGAAGCACTGCTCATCAAGCCATGCTGTAGTGGCGTCCCACGTAAAATAGAGGAAGATTGATACGGATGTCAGCTCAGGGGCAATCTTCTTCACACACACACACAAAAACACATCAACAGGACTTTGAATTCATGTAAAAACAGAAATACTACTACAATGTAAATAATAAAATAAATAATATCTAAAACAACTTATTCTTTCTGGAAAGAAAAAGCATTAGATATGTTACTTAAATTTTCAGAAAATATCAAGAGGCAGTTCTGGGAATGTTTCATGTGGTTATGCAGACTTTCACTACTCACTTGGTTATAAAATTTAGTCCATTTTTGGCATTACAATATCGGAAGATTATGAATCATTTCAGAGTGTTTAAAAGAATTTCAGAACGTGATTAAAGAGCTGGAAGGAAAAATATCTCTAAGCTAAAGCTGAGGAATCAGCATAGTTTGAGGCTTCAAGTTTTGAAAAAGGTTATTTACCAAAGTTTAGTTGTTAGTGCCCTTGAGTTGATTCTGGCTCCTAGTGCCCCTGTTTATAAGAGGGCAGAACTCTGCCCAGTCTTTTTGCACCATCCTCTCACCTTCTGGTGCTATATCAGACAGTGCTCCCCTGCTATTCATAGGGTTTTTGTAGTCGATTTTTTCAAAAGCGGTGGGCAAGTCCTTCTTCCTAGTCTGTCTTAGTCTGGAAGCTCCGCTGAAACCTGTCTACCATGGGTGATGTCACTGGTATTCGAAATCTTGGTGTCATAGCTTTCAGCATCACAGCAACACGCAGCCACCACAGTATGACAATCGAGAGGTGACGTGTTTCCCTGACTGAGAAACGAACCCCAGCCGTGGCAGTGAGATTTGCAAATCTTAACCACTAGACCACTAGGGCTGGCTTTACCAAAGAGAGTAGCTGGCTATTGTTTGTCTATACAGAGGTTGAAGCAAGGTAACAAGTTTACTTCTCTACATGAAAAAGTTATAACCCAATAATGAAGCTACTTCATTGACTATACAATAAGAATTTAACTTTACTTAACCCTTATGCTATTAAATAGACATTATTGTGCCGATAAAAATGGAGACACTGAGGGAGTTTGTATTTTGTCTAAGGTTGCACAATAGATGGTGGAACTTTAGTTCTAATCAAGAATGGCTAATTTCAAGGTTTAGATTTCCAACCAATGCACCAGGTCAGAGGTTGGCAAACTACAACCCATGGGCAAATCAGCCCTTTTGGTATGACCCATGAGCTAAGAATGATTTTTATATATTAATTATTTAGAGGTTAAAACAAATCAATAGAATAATAGTTCATGGCATGTGAAAGTTGTATGAAATGCAAATTGCTGACTTGTTGCAACAGAGACTGTATGAACCACAAAGCTTAAAATATTTTTTATGGAAAAATTTACTGCCCCCTGCACTAGGGCATCCCATGTAGTATGAATCTGCATAAGGAAAATTTCAACCTTGTAACGTTCTCTTCTAGGAAGTGGAGAAATCTTCTCTGAGAGATTGTACTCCAAGATATATGCCTCTGTGTGAAGAACAGATAAATATCCAGATTTTTTGACGATAAGAGAGCAAACTAGACAAAGAATTTCCAAAGCAATTGTTCTTTGTATTTTTAAGCACTGGAAAATGTATAAGGAAATTGGAATAGAAACCTGATGTTTCTCAAGCCACACCACAATGGAAACAGTCAACAATGCGTATTATATTTAAGCTTGTAGAACATATGGTCTGGATCCGTGTGTGCCCCAATCATGTCGCTCACCTTTTGTGTTCTATACTGTTAAGCTCTAAATACACTTCAAAAAAGATCAAACCAAAATATAAATCTCAGATGATATTTCTGAAAAGAATTCAAATAAATGTCATGCTATCAATCCATTATTTTCTTAAAATGAAATAATTGAAGGCAGCTACGAAAGAATTGAATGGAAGGAAATAAAAGTTCTCATGTCTAAGCCTCTCTTTCACACCCCAAAATGATATCCTCAGTTGAATAGCCATAATAGCAAGAGATGGCCCTTGACAGCTGCTCAACACCCCTTCAAGCAATGAAGCAGAGGGTTTGGGGCCAGAGGAAGGAAAGGTAATTCCTCTTTACTTTTCTTTGCTCTTTTCCTCATTTCAGAGATACCATTGATTTCCCTTCAACATATTTCTGTCTTCCTAAAGGGATCCTACTGCTCAGTTTATAGGTAGGTAAGTTCTTTTGCAATTAGACATTGTGCAGGTTTCCATTTTTAATGACTAAACTAGTCTTCAAGAATCACTGTGTTAGAAGAAGCATTTAATCTTTGAAAAACTCTTGAGACTCTAGCAAACATAATGTAACACTTATGCAAATAAATATTGCCTCCTGTCTTCATTTCAGGGTTTTTTTTTTTTTTTCCATTTATAAAATCAACAATCTCTAAACTAACTCCTTCACATAGTCACCCTCAAAGGACCAAATAACTCTGGAGGCTAACAAAGATAAACATGATAATAGACTTTGACTTTTGAAATAGAATTCATCCTGCTCAATTAAACATCACTCCATTTCAATAGTAGTTTTGGTTTAAATAGCTCGGGAAGCAGAAAAAGAACATTTTTGGAATATCGGCCATTTCACTCTGGCACAAAACTGATATTATGTCTTTGATGGAACATTCTATAAATACAGACCCTGGCTAAATATTATTTATAATGTGATAAGTACAGAAAGGAAAATGAATTCTGATTGGATAGAGAATGGGAGAAGCCACTGTATGATTCATTAGTTGCTTCAAGAGTTAGGAAAGAACCGAAAAATTCTGTTTTTCCATGACTGAGAGTGGCTGTCTTGAGAAGTTCAGAAAAAGTTCACACTGCCCTTGAACAAATATGTTTTCCATATTTCATTGCCAGAATGGGAAGAAAAAGAAGGGCCAGAAATTAGTGAAAAATTCTGATCTCATTTTGTGTTTCTGGACTTCCATAGAGTAGGAAGACTAAAAATCACCCTGGAGAGACTGATGCTTTTTTCCCATTGTTTTTGCCAGAAACGAAGAGTATTTTGCATAGCTCTACACCTAAGCTACCAAGAGACTCTAAAATTTTAGATTTCTTCAAGCTCTCAACTGCTGACATCTTTTTATATATCCAGTTAAAGACTCAAATATTAGAAAAATTAATACCTGGAAATGACAAGCTAACTATAAAAAAGATTTTATTCATATAGAAATTAATATGATTTTTCCCCTGGAGGGAAATGATGACAAAAAGGTATATTTTTATTAAGATTTTAAGATATAACTCTTTCCTTGATCATTAAGCAATATTTAATTTTTCCTGAAGTAAATTGTGCTAATTTAAAACATCTTTGTCTTACTATAATATGAAATTATGTGGAAACTAGACAATCCATATAAATAAGCTGAGAGATATTGAGACATTTTAAAATTACCTAAATTTCAGGATGTATGTATGTGTATATGTATATATGTATGTATTCATTCATTCTTTGTTTTATAGCTGATCCTGTGTTTCCCAGATATTTTCAAATTTTATATCTATGGGAAATTTTCACCCAAGGATTTCACATTGTACCTAGTTCGTTCTTGCATTACACTAGACATTTTTAAAAATTTTCACTACACATAGAAAATAGTATTATTGCTATGATTTAAGCTGCAGGAAGAATTGATTGGGTTTCAAATTCTAGCTTCACCACTAATTAGCTGAATAGCTTCTAGAAGGCTGTCTGTCTTCTGACCCTCAGTTTCCTCATCATGAATATAGGTTAGTAATATACACTTAGCTGTTATAGATATAAGACGAAATAATCTATAAAGCGCCGAGCATAGTATCAGGCCCAAGGCATGTGATCCATAAATAGTGGCTTCTCTATTTTTCTCCTTTTTCCTTCCTTTCCTACACTCTTTTATTCCTTATCTTCAAAACCAGTGGCAGCAATAATGCTTATTTCATGAGCCTTGTGTCTCTATTGGAAAAACCCTTCTTTTCCTTTTTGTGTTCACAACCAGCACACTGTCGGTCAGTGGAATAAATATTTGTGGAATGAGTCCTAAATCTTCTTTATGCATGTGGATGCAGCTAAAAAGTCCAATTCCAAACAACTACACATTATTCAGAACACACTAGCTTCTTTCTTGCTGTTTCAGAGGTGGTCCTTTTTAGTTAGATTCACAGTTTACACTTGAGTGTTCTAATGGTTGCTCAAAAAAGTATCTCGTTGATAACTGGCCTCCTAGACTATAAACTCCACAAGGTCAGGAACATAGCCTGTCTTGTTCGGTAATATATCCTGAATGTTCCTTTCCTTTAATAGGGATTCATTAAACAGCTGTGTAATTAATGATTAAATGAATTAAGATGCATTAATGAGTAAATGAAAAACTAAGGTATGCTATGGCTATTTGATTTTCACAGCCCATAGCTATGCAGGCTGCTGTGTCATTTCCCTAGAAGTTTTGCTTCAACTTTTGGCTACGTTTTGCCTTACTCTATGGAGGTTACTTGGAAATTCCACTACTCACTACTCCCCAGGAGATAAACAATCGGGTAGGTCTGTGCTAAAATGCCCTCAATAGACAAAATCTCAAGACTGATTACTCAGCATTCAGGTTTGACATTTACCATCCAGCGGAACTCCAAGGTCATGTTAATGGAAAGAGATCAGATGACTTTCTGCAATTAAGTCTAAATTTTAGACATACAATCGTTAGCTAACCACCTGCCAGGAGGCAACCACTGGCTATGTGTGTTTTTTATACCATATTATTTAACTGCAATTCCCTTATTACATTTATTATCAAATGTAACCACCAATGATTATCTTATCATCAATAAAGGAAGTACATATTGACTTTTGAGATTACAGTGTTAATTTCCCTGATCCCGTGAAGATTTAGAACTAGATCAAATATTTTTTCCATATTGGTGATAGAATAATGATTGGAAGTAATGGTTGGTGGCAGGTTTTAACTCTCTTACTAATTATAAAATTGGCCTGTTGGTGGATTCTCCTGGGTAGCTTATCATAACATCTCATTTTCCAGTATTGTCAATGTGTGTAAAAAAGTCCATCACTAATGAATGCATATTTTTTCTAATTAGAAACTATACACATTCTTTGTAGAAAAGACAGACAATAAAGAAGAAAATAAATGGAAAAATATAATATTCTGATCACTAATTAGAATATTATAGTACCAGCTACCAATATGTAGTACCACCTCCAGTCAATGACTATGAACATTTTAACATCTGTCTATGAGATATATATATATACATATATGTACACACACACATACATGTATACATATAATTAAGATCATATTGTATGTATGGTTTTGTATCTTACTTTCTTCTGTTTAATATCTTAGAGTAACGAGGGTCACAACACTTTCTCATGTTATTGAAAACTTCTATAAAATATTCTTGGTATATGTCTAATATTCTATTGTATGAATTTATCCTAATTTACCTGAACCCTGCTGTTGAAAATGTATGTTGCTTCCAATTTCTATTAAATACAATAAATGATATCGTGGATAACTTTGCATTGAATATCTTCTCTCCATTTGCTGTGAAATGGAGGACCATCTACATGAAGTGTATATTTCCTCGGGTGGCTTTTTCCAGGATATTTGGTGATGCTCACCTACTGAGTTAAAGTCATTCCAGTAAACTTATTCTGCAAGGTCTTTGGTGCAGCATTAAAAAAAGTACTATGTAGAAGAGATAAAGGAACATCATCTTTATTATAAATTGTACTTAATTCACTGGTACTGAGAAATAAAATGGACAAGACATTCTACATTATGCATATGCAGGGTAATAAATGATTAGTACCAGATAAGTGCCAATATATAGAGTTAAGGAGAGGAAGAGATCATTAAGGGTCAGATTTTAATATTCTTCCAACTTTCATTATTTCAATTCCCATCTCTTCAGATATATTATTTAATTTTCCTGTTTATTTGATGTATGGTAGTAATAACATATGCACGTTTTTTCATTGAACGGAGAACGAGTTAAAGTGATTTATTTGATTCACATTTTTTATTGCATTATTCCAAGATAATAGAATGCAATGATTTTGTCAATACCAAATTAAAACATCAAGAATATTTTTCCAAAATTTGACAAAGCTCTGGATTTTCTCCATAGTATTATAGATTTTTCTCTACAAATTCTGATGAAGTTTTCCTATAATTGTTTCAACTGACAACATTGTTTCTCTAACGAGTTGTTTATTATCCCAGATTTCATTTATTCTAACTCACAAGTTCAGCAAAACCATTAAAGTCTATTCCAAAACATGAATTTTTCATTTTAAATAGATTATTAAAACATTATAATGAGGAGCAGTTGAAATTTTGCCAATGAAATCAACATTTTATTTCATTTTAAAACTTTGCCCAAAAACATGTTTTCTCAGTCTGTAGAAACCCACATTCTGCAACAAGTGGGAGCATGAATCTAGACTGTGATGACACATTCATTGATATTATTCTTTTTAACTTTACAATTAATAGTGGAAAACATTCTGATAGTAACAAGGGTTTTTTTGTTTGCTTTTTCAACACTCTTTGATAAAATATCTCGGTACGTCTTATTAGTTTAAATGCTTTGTTTTGTAAAACTGTGTCAGCATGTTCTTTTAAAATTATGATTTCCCCATCAATGGTTGCAATTTTTCTTTATTTTTTCCATGAGCTTTCATGAAACATGATTGTCATTCTGATCAAATAGTTATTTAGCCCTTTCACCCTTAACAATATGAATTCAGAATATCATTGCATCCAACATTTTTGGCACTAGCATCAAAAAGCCACATATATTTTGTTGTTGTTGTTTAAGTAATCAAAGTTCTAAATACTGTATGGTCTCACTGATAAGTAGAAGATAAAAACAATGACAAACAAACACAGAACATTGGAGATTGGATCAGTGGTTACCATAGGGGAAGGGGGGAGGGTAAAAGGGGTGATTAGGCTCACGTGTGAGGGGATGGACTATAATTAGTTTTTGGGTGGTGAACATTATGTAATCTACACAGAATTCGAAATATATTATGACGTATAACTGTGTAACTAATACTTATATATTTAGAAGCTGGAGCAACTACGTATGTCCAGGATAATGATAATAAATGGGTGATTATCTCAAGGCCAGATATTTCGTGTATAGGCTGACAAAATCATGTCTCATTCATACTAGGACAACACTCTTGATTGTGAAAATGGATAATGTGCATAACTTTGTCAGGACAGCTAGCATGAAGCAGGACTGCCTTCAGCAAAGCAGAAGATGGATTGAATCTACTCAGAAGGAACTCACATCCTAGCTGCATGTCTACCTGGACATGGGACAAAATGCAATCTACATTAGCGTTTATATGAATGATTATTCTACTCTTTATCAACCAGATAGAAGTATTTTAATTTTTAATGGGTTCAGCACACAGGCACATACTGGGTATTGTACCTCATGTGACTCTTCCTCACAAATTGGACTCGTAAACATCATATCTTTCCCTTTAAATCAAAGTAAAACTGATAAGTCCCTGTCCCGCAGAACTGTCAAAAAGTGAAGTTTCAGTCATTAACTTAGTCCTTATTTCTCACT
Source organism: Equus quagga (assembly GCF_021613505.1). Taxonomy (NCBI): domain Eukaryota; kingdom Metazoa; phylum Chordata; class Mammalia; order Perissodactyla; family Equidae; genus Equus; species Equus quagga. The sequence continues at coordinate 29,100,024 of NC_060285.1, forward strand.
CTGATCAATTAGTCCAAGTGCCCTTTGTCCATCAGGGTTACCACTTAGGCATACATTGTCCAAAATTTCAGGGTACCTTGCAGTGCGGCAATGCTATCTTTCTATGTCTTCTTGAGCAAAGAATAATTCAACAGGTACAGAAGTCCAGTGACACCTCCCTTAATGTGTCTCTCTCCCATTTCCCTCAGTGCTGTGGGGTCTTTGGTCACCCCCATTCACAGAGAGTGAACCTCTAGCCTCTGCTGTGGAATGAGGCAAAGCTGTCTTCTCTTGACTGTTTCTCCCTCTTGTCTTTCATCCCCACAATCTTATTTTTTAGGAGCTTAAATTTTCTAAAAAGGAAAGACAGGAAAGGAAATTTGAGGCAGAATACAGTACACAGATTTTTCTGGGGCAAAGGAGTACAAAGTGTCTGCCTGCCTTCTTCATACGGAGAGAATATAGAAAAGAACAAAACATGAATTCTTAACCTCTGACTCTGCTGTGGTCCTCATGAGTAAGGCAGACCTACGCAGTGTCTCTCCAGACACCATGCTTCTTCCTCGACGACAGAAACAAAGCCTATGTTTACTCAATCTAAAAATGACCGAATGTTTGTGGCCTTTTGACCCTTCTTATGCATGGGGGGAAAGGAAGGGAGAAAGGGAGAGAAGGGTTTTCTGAGGTGCAAAATAAAAAAAGAAACACTCCAGTGACATCTCTGACCCAGTCTCCTTGATGTGGAAGACTTTGGCAGTGGAAAGGCAAATTCTTCTTTTTTATCCCACATGTCTATAACCAAAGTAGCATTTCAATATCATTTTCAAGTTTAAACCTCTACTTAGTATAGTTTAGCATATGCTGTTTTGGATAAACCAAACCCCAATAATGTATACTTATCCCAGGGCCAATGACAACCTCATATTCCAAAAAACAAAAAGAGAGACAGATAAAATAGATTGAATCTGTAGTTGGGGATGCTTGCTGGCACGTCAAGAGTTTCACTGACCCACTGTTAGTAGAAGGTCTATTTTTGATAAAAAATTTTAATATTTATCTCCTATCCTGCAGGTACATATACATCAACCCTAAACACCTATTTGGCCAGAATGACAAGAAAACAGTGTTTCTTAATAGAATGTTAGAATTGAAATTTTGTATAGCTTTTTAGTGCTACAATATTTGTATTTAAATGCTAAATTGGATGTTTTCATCTCATTCAATGTGTATTTCAGATATTCCCTTACAATTATATTATTCTTGTCAGAAAAAAATTGGTGTAAATTGTGTGGGTAAGATTTTTTGATATATATATATATTTATTTTTCTGTGTGGGTTTTTTCTCTAATTTGTAATCCTAATAATGTAACCCTATACATTCATGTTTACACAAGAAATCTGACAAAACTGTAGCTGGTTCTGATAATGGGACGCAAATCTTGTCACAAGAAATGACGTCTACATTGCCCCATTTTTAATTCACTCCTACAAGAAATACGGATTTATATTAACACTATGTTATTTTAATAGAATTAGGTTAGGTGTGATCTCTGTCCTCCAACATTTAATACTGCAGTAGGAAAACAAAACCAATGAGTACTAATACATCAGATATGTATAATGTGTGTGTGTCTCTGTGTTTGTGTTTGTGTGTAGTTTAGATTATATGATTAAGTGAATAATACATGTAACCTAACTGGCTAATTCATTCAAGTTAAATGAATTCGAATGGAATGTTTTGATAGGCAGTTTTGCTTGATCCTACAGAAATTAGGGACCACCTACTTAATAAGATAAAATTTCACTAAGACTTAAAGGACAAGAAAGGAATGATTCAGGACCCAAGGCAAAATACTTTAAAAGTTATTAGAGGAGTTTGTCAGTGACAAAGGGAAGCCAGTATTAAAAAACAAAACAAAGCAAAAGAAACAACAGGAAGACAGTCAGTCAAAGTCAAAAGTTAGGATTCTAATAATAAAAAGACTGGTTAAGTTGAGTGAAGTCAAGGTGATAAAATAATACAATCTCAAAGGAGATGTTAAAAGCATTTGAGACTACTCAATTTCTCAAATGAAATGGTTATGATATACTATTATAAGAGATTTATAAAATAGTAAAACTAAAAGAGACATGGAGATAAGTATGCGGATGAAGAATGGGACCACAGAGTTTGAGACGCCAATATTTTCACAGTAAGTCATAGGAAGAAGGAATTTCAGGATGCAGATTCCCAACTCTCAATTACCTCTGAACATTTTCTATAATTGAGGTACTGGGAAAGTAAAGCAGAACTTTCTGGAATGTTGAATAGAACTTCCTGCTGTGAGGCTATGAGCCATTGTGCACAGAATTTTATTTTTTAGTTTTAATAACAGGTGAATTTCCCCAAAGAGAATTGTTACTTAACTCAGACTAACTGGTCTTCATGCCCACTCATATTCACCTCAGGCCAACCAATTTCCCCTTTGACCAGATGGGCACAGATTTGCAGACAGCAGTGGCCCATGTGGTGTAGCTCAGAGCCTTTCCGGCTTCCTGTGTCATTACTTCTCCCCTGTGGAATTTGGACTAAGACACAAAAGTGCAATCATCCAAGTTCTCCTCTCAGGCAAGAAACCAGAAAAGAATTGTTGAATCATTTATTCAGCAAGCTTTGCTTGACTCCTCTGCTTACTCTAGTGCTCACGCCACACTCTATTACATTTTAACCTCATTTTTAAACCAGTCTTTTGAATCCTGGACTTCTAACTCTCCCATCCTTCATTTTCATTACTTCGAGGGCAAAGTTGACCATTGAAGTGGGCCATTCTGATCACATCTATGACTGATTTAAAATTCTTCAGATTCCCACTAGGCATAGCTTAAAGTTCAGATTCCCTACTATATCATATAAGGCCTCCCTGACCTGGAGCTTACGTTTTATTTTAATCCAGTCTCAAGACACACTCTCCTTCGCCTGTAATTTAGTTTTTTCAATATATTGGCAAATCCCCTTAACCCCAAAGTACGCTGTGTCTATTCTTAGTCTTAATATTTATCGTATCAATTATACTACTTGTCTGTCTCTCACCAAAGGCCTTAGGAGCTGTGTACTATTTTGCAATATCTCTCAGTTCTGGAAGCATGGCTTATATGCCTCCGTTATACCAATTATCACATTTTTGGGAAAAATTGTGATACTTGTCTGTCTCAGTACATTTTGAATGCTTGGAAGAGGATGATGTTATTCTGTGTCATTTCTGCATTCCCAGAACTTAACACAATACCAAGGATATAGAAATAGTATAACTATTTGATGAATATATTGATGGAAAAATGAACACTAGACTGGTTCTGTTACTATTGCTCAAGTACCCTTGTAAATAACTACTCATCTGCTCATAAACCTCATCCCTTTCTCTCCACCTAGTAAAATTCTATTCAGGCCAGTGTTTATCACAGTGCTTGGTGAATATTAGCTACTTAAAAACATGTGTTAAATGAATGGATTAAAACTTCTCCCAAGTCAAATTCTACTTTCTACATATAACATGTCTTGATCCCTATCTAGAAGTAATTTCTCCTTAGACTGAGTCCCCTAAAAAGTTATTTTCAAGACGATTTTTTAGCAATATTGGGTATTTCTCCCACACGTACTAGAAATTATCTAAATATTTTGTCATTATTTTAAAACAAATATTATGTCTTGTTTCCTTGTTCAGTCCTGGAGATTTTGAGTTCTTGATAATTATAACCAATATTATCTTCCTTTGACTCTCCCACATCTTGTTAATATTCAATAATTGTAACTGAATGGCAAGACACAGAAGAAAGAGACATGGTATCGGTCTCAAGTTAATGATGATGGTGGCAGTTTCAGGATGCAATCAAACGTGCTTTCATTAAGCTACAGAGCAATTATTAAGGATAAGATGAAGAAATATCAGATAATGTGATGAAACCTGTATGTATAAGGTGGTAAGGAAGAGTCAAACATAGAAATGATTGACAAGTGAGAAAGAATTAGGGCAGTATCCTACAAGGAAGTGAATCTGGAGCATTCTCCTGAATCAGGATTACTGAAAAAACGTGAAGAGGGAATTCCATGAAGGTTAGTGACACAAGAGTAAGCAATATTGGAGAATTAAAGAGAAGGACAAGCACAAGTGGTTTGGTCTGATCAGAGAAGCCATATCACAAGTTAACAAAACATGGGGTCAGGAATGAACATTTGTTAGGAGGATTTTAATAAAAAGTTATAGGAGTTGAGATAGTCTTGCTTATTTTCCAATAACTGATACATCTATTTCAGTGTCTAAAGTATTGCTGGGGTCCTGGAAGATCTCAGCCAACTTTCTCAACCTTGTTATAAGCTTAACTCCAGAACTTGGGTGTGGCATGGGCAATATGACTTGGTGAGGCAAAATGAAAAACCACATAAGCAAATGAAGCTAATACTTTTAAACATTATCCTTAGTCTTTTGCAAAGAATTCCACAGAGTCAGGGGTCTGAAACCATCATCTAGAAATTGGAAGACAACAGAGAAGATTAGAGTTTTTCCTCCCTCTTGGTTGGATTCTTGTAAACTTGCTTCATCAAATGAATGTACTCAAGAGGCATTTTTATTTGTCCTGAAATCTTGTGAAATAAATCAAAAATCTCACATGCAATTTGTCTCCAAAGAAAATAGAAAAATATGTCCCACTGGATCTTGATAAGAACCTACCAAGGAAAACGGATTGCAATCAAACTAATATTGCTTGTTATCTCATTAGACCTTTAAACAGCAACTCCTATTTTAAGCATATTCTGGTTTTCATGCAGAGAATATGGTGAATGATGTTAACCACTGAACCCTTTCCCCTGCTTGTGTAAGGAAAGACAAATCTTTGCCAAACAGCTTTGGTTTGGGGGACACCCATCCCAGTCCACATCTGCTTGAGTAGCTATTTATGTGAGATGGAAAATGGAAACTTAACCTCATTTAGTGACTATGTGCATGGACTGTAAGTACTCAGTGAAACTTAAAAGCCATCAGAGCTGGAAAGAATTTAAGCTGGCAACATTAGACAAATGTGTATATTTAGTAATATAAGGAGCCCATGGAGAGCGACCACTTGGAATCTGTGAAAGTCAATCAAGTCTTTGTAATATGTAGGGCAGGGAGAAATTATGTGTCAACTGTTCTGTAACAATGCACTGGAACACCTTGACTTTTTGAATTAAACTCCAGACTGGCAGTCAGGAATTTTGTGCTCTATCCCAGATGTGATGAAGTCCCTGGCTGAAAACAATATATAAACAAAGCATTAAGTAAAACAAAATAAAACGAAATATTGAGAAAATTTATTTGATTATCCTAAGAAAATATATTTTACCCCAAACACAGGAGCTAACCAAAAGCCAATGGCACATTCATTCCACAAAACCTTGCAAAGCCAGGGAAGAATGAACTGTCAAACTTAAAGGAGCTGCCATGTAGGAAGGACGGCGACAAATATACAAAGAGCGGTCTTTTCACAAGACCACTTTTTTCATAGAGTATCTCAATTGTCCATACAATGGATATCTTCCCCAGCACATTCCTTCTTACTATTTTTAGTTCAATTTATCATATGCCTTGTTTTTAAAATAAAGTAAATAATACATAATAGATAAAGGTGCAGTGCTCTGAATTCTCTTTTCTTCTCCTAAAGTGTCCTTTCCTTCCTTCAGGGTACATTCATCATCGTGAATTTGATATGTACGTTTCCTGTCATTTAAAAAATATTGCTGCACGCATAAATATATGCTCATGAATGTTATATTGTTAATAGTACCATATCATATGTTTTCTGTCACATTCTAAAATTCAAGTTATATTTCAAGATCTACTGTTTTTTCAAATCTAATATGTGTCTTTTAACAGCTGGGCAGCATTTCACTCTATGAATATAATACATGTTATTTATCCATTCCATGTCCCTCTGAAGGAATTTGTTTTTTTTGCCTTGTTTTCGACATTAGGAATAGCTCCATAGACATCCTCGCATACATCCTATGCAAATGAAGCACGTATTATTGTTATTTTCCAAGCACTTTGCTCCATAATCTAATTTAATCCTTACACAAAGCCCAGGAGTACTGTTGCTTCCTTGACATCTTAAAGGTTAATATATCAAAGGGTTAAGAAACATTGCCACCTTTAGACAAATGATAAGAAGACGGGAGCTGGGATTACATTTTCACCTCTTGCTATTGAAATAATTTTGTTTGTTTAATTGTTTGCATACTTATCATCTGTCACACCCACCAGAATATAAGTCTCATTGGGACAGGGGGCCATGATTTCTGCCAATAAGTACTTGATAAATGAATGAACAAACGAATAGATGAATACAATAGTTCTCCTGTATGTTGCAGGGCTCAAAGAGTCAAAGAACTGCTACCTGGTCTAAGGTCCCTGAATGAATTAGTTTTACTTCTAGGCAATTCCATGTTCAAAAAATCCCAGGCATGCTGTTCTGGGTTTGGCTCCTCATCAAATGTCTGCGTTTGCTCAAACTGGGAATCTGGGGACGTGTACTGGGTGAGCAACCTTTGGATCATTTCAGATGACATACAGAGGGCTGGCAGTTTGTGGTTCTAAAGAAGAAGTCTGGAAAATCCAAGTCAGGAAAGTTCAGTGGCTTACTATAATATTTTTACTCATTTTGTAAACTCTGGAAAAAAGTAAATCTTCAAAGTTACAGCCACAAGTTTTGTAACACACCATACTCTTAAAATTGAGTAATTAAAGTAATATGAATTGCTGGTGTTTTAAACCACAAGAATAGTCTTGATTCTGGGAAAAAGATAGTTTAGCAATCTTTGGTCTTTAGCGTTGCTGGCAAAAATTTTCCAGTCCTGCATTCCCTGCTATAAACACCAGATAAGACCTCAGGAAAATTCTTTGACTATTATCAGCACTCAGGACTGTTATCTGACCTGCATTTGTTTGAGTCGTGCATTTTATTCTACAATATTACTCTCCTGAAGCTCATTGAGTAACCCTAATTCATGGAGAATGATTAGTTCTGTTTATTAAATTTTCCAGTGAGATAAAACGTACAAAGGAAGACTCTCTTTTCTTTTTATCCTTATTCTAGCAACTTTCTAAAATGCATTAACATACTTTGAGTGCACTTAATATAACTAAGCGCAATCTTACTTTACAGATGTAGTATCTTTATGTATCTTAAAACTATCTAAGTTTTTTAACAGATTGTAGCAGATCTGTAGAAATCACAAGACGTAGCCTACAATTTGTTTTTCACTGACTACATCTTATCAGTCTATTTGTTCATTCTACTCTTGCCCAGATAATTGGACAAAATGTTAATGTAGAGTTCCAATTAACTGAATTCTGTTGGATTCGTGTTTTACCAGGTTGAGTATAAAATGAACCAATGTGGTACATAAGGTATCACAAATGTTCACCTTTTGAACATCGCAGAAATAATACTTTGTTAACAGTACTGAAATTTCACCAGCATAAGAACAAAAATAAAATAAACAACTTTCTACGAAAGCAGAAATGATGACTCTAGGGCATGCTTATTTTCCAAGAATAATTTCTAGTCTCTTCTTGCTAGAATGATTATAAGCAAATGTTTTAAATTGACAAATACTTTGTACTCTGTACTTACTTTCTTTATAAACTATATAATACTTTGTTACCTCTATGTTATAAATTATAACACATTAAATGAAAGATGAGCTCTTTCTACTTATTTTAAAACTTCTTATGTGAAAATTTTTAAATAAAGACAAAAGTTGAGAATAACCTAACAGACTCCATGAACACAGGACCAGCACAAGCCAATCTTGTTTCAACTATATCTGCCCTAGTATAAATATTCCTAGTATAAACATTAAATGTGATGAGGTAGAAACACCACTGAATGGAAGGCAAAAAACCTGGGTCCCAGTCTTTACTCTACCCTGGGGAAATGTCTAGTTTCTCCATAAGTCACCAGCAACATGAGGCATATGTAACCAAACAGATTCAAGTTCTCTTTGCAATCTTGTTTTACATACTAGGTTGTAGTAGTACATTTCGGATCAGTGTAGTCCACTGAATGCACCCTGCATCTTCAGTGTCCTTTTTCTTTCTAAATAGACACTTGGATGTAATCTACCTACACCACAAAGGCAAAATTATAACCAACTTTAAAAAGAAAATAGAACTGACAATGAAATAGTTCTTCTAATCATAGCAATTCAACCATTGTAATGATGTCAACCCTTAAAAAATGCTGATGTACCAAAAAAGAGGCACAAGCCAGATTTACCTTGATTATATATTTTACATATATGAAAACAGTAAAAAACAAAACCAATATCATAAATATGCTGTATGTAAAAATAAAACATTCTGAAGTGGGTTGATGGTATTTTAAAAACAGTCTAAAATTGTAAAATAAATGATTCTGTTTCAGTAGTGGAACAAAATACTCTGAAATTTATTTTAATGTGATGAGGATGCAATTAATCTGGCAATTAAAATTGATTACACATGCAGAAATCATGCAAAGATTAAGTCAGTGAAATAGAATTGACCCCATGTCACAGATTGTCACTATTTGCTTGTCATTAACTCCGTAATGCCACAGTTCTAGTCTGTCTTGTTCGTTGCTGTATCCCAAGGACTTAGAAAAGTACATAGCACACAAAAAAATTTATGAGTGAATGAATGAATTTCTATTCAGTGTATGCTATGGAAGAAACATGAATACAACAAATACAAGCTATGTATATCTGGTCATTTGGTTTACACTTATTGAAATGCTTTTTATACATATTCAAATACATTTTGGCGCTGATTATATTATAGTTATTTACTTCTCCCCATCTACACATGGGAACCCTAACCCTAATCCTAACCCTAATATATGACTATTATTTATCATATAGGCTTCTATATGAGATAAGCCTGAACTACTGACTTGAATAAATGGTTAGTACAGTGTAAGCTCACTCAATCATTCATTTAATGAATAGATATTGAGACTGTATCATGGGCCAAGTCTTGTTCTATGCCTCAGAATAAACCAGTGAACAAAACAATAATCGCTACCCTCATGGAGTTTACATTCTGATGAAGGAGCTACAAAGTGAATAATAATGATAAAAACACATTATGTAGCATGTGAGAGGGTAGTAAATGTGATGGAAATAAGCAAGGTAGAGCATGGTAAGGGAGATTTAGTGTCAGGGAGGAGGAAGGAACAAGATACAGCGTTAAATAGCGGCCACGTTAGGCCTCATAGAGAAGCAACTCCGAGCAGAGTTGTGCGATGTAAGGGAAGAGTTTTTTGGGAAAGGGGTATTCCTAGTGCAAAGGCCCGAAGGCAGGAGTGACTGGCTTAACTGAGCAACACCAGGGAAGTAATGATGGTGGGAGTGGGGTGAGTGAGGGAGAGAGCATCACTAGATAAGTGAGAGAAGTTATAGTGGTGGTTGGTTGGGGGAATTGTTTCTGAAGGCCTCATAGGCCCTTTTAAAAGTTTTGCCTGATTCTTTTTTTGAATGGAAATGCAGAGGCATTGCAGGGCTTTGTGCAGAGGAGTTCTGTGTTGTCAATTAGATTTTAGCACCTCACTCAGATTGCTGTACTGAGAACAGACTAGAATGGGTTAACCCTGCTCTCCCCCAGCCTACGAGTCTAAAGTCCTTGCCCCACTGCGTCTACTGTCCTCATCAGTCATCTGATGATGCAGCTGCTCACATGATTTGAACAACTTCTTTGGAACACATGGTATTTATTTGTTCCCTTTTTTCTAATGCCATGTAAATGAGTCATGAACAAAAGACTTTTGGACACCTTAATAATCTAGACAGAACAAATGTGAAAGTTTTTTGCCCCAACTTCTGCATTTGTGATGTCTCCCCTGGTAAACCTGAAACACTGGAAATATTAATTAATTGAATGAATTAATTAAATAAATATTTATTGTATGTCTACTGTGTCTCAGGCACTGTTCTATGACTTGGGAATTCAGCAGGAAACAAAATAAATGAGGACTCTGTTCTCATGAAACATATTAAAATTCATACACCATATGCAACGTACAACCTACATAGTAAAGGACAGCTCCCGTACTTGTACTTTGAATTTCATTTCAGAGAGGTAAACATGAGGAAAATCATGCTTAGGTATACTATCCCCTTTCATGGACACCATAATATCCAAGGTCACAAGATATTTTCCGATCCAGTGTTGTGCCTTTGAAAAGGGAGAATGGTATTCTTGTATTTACCACAGTCATTCGTCCTTTTTCTTGGTAACAGTATGCTAGTTTTATTCTAGTTACCCCCTTCTCTGTGTAGCCCATGTGAATGAGAGGAAGATAACACTAAACTCATCTCTAGGTATGATCCATGACCTAAGCCGTGTTCCTGGCCTTCAGGGATGAGCTCATAATCAAATTCAGGTCGATGTGATGGGAGGAGATGTTTTCTGAGGGCTTCGGAGAAGGAAGCTTTATTATTCTCCCAAGAGAGCATCTCAGACTGATGTTTCCTTCTGTTCACTGTAAATGAGAAGCCTGGCATCCACCAGCAGACACCGGCAGCCATCTTGTAACTCCAAGACGAAGCAGTCTCAGGTTGAAACAGGACTGAGAATTATGACAAGGAGGCGTGGAAAGGAGCTGAGTCTTGTGATGCCGTAGGCACATTGGATCATACTTGCCTACAGCCTGACTACCCCTGGTGTTCAGTTACTTACCGCATTCAATTCCTCTCTTGTTTAAGCCTCAGTTTGAGTCAAATTTTGTGTTATTTCAACGAGACGATTCTTAAGTGATACGACTACTATATGTCTGGTGCTGGTAATAAAATAGTCTGTAACATCAGGGGATTTACATGTTAATGACAGAAACAGAAAAGTAACAAATTATATAGTGATGAGTTTCAGGATAAAGGGAAAGAGAAGGACCCATCTAGCAAGGAAAACTCACTGAGCTTGTTAGTCAAAGGTTGCCAAGGAAGATTTCTTGGAGATGATTCCTGAAGTGCCTTTTATAAATAAGTGAGAGAGAGAAAGAAAAGAAGAGTCAGTCTACAGAAACAAGCCCAACACTGTTAACGATAATAATACTCCAACGTTGATGGTTTGCTATCTCTCTACTGTGCTAAAATGTTTGCAGATATTGTCTCATTTAATCCCTGCAACAATTCTATGAAGTGCTTTTTGTTTATTTGTGTGTGTGTGTGTGTGTGTGAGGAAGATTGGCCCTGAGCTAACATCTGTGTTAATCTTCCTCTATTTTACGTGGGATGCCACCACAGCATGCCTTGAGGAGCAGTGCTTGGTCCATGCCTGGGATCTGAACCTGCAAACCCTAGCCAGTGAAGCAGAGCACATGAACTTAACCACTATGCCACCAGGCCAGCCCCAAGTACTTTTTATAAATGGGGAAATTGAGGTGAATGAAAGTTAAATAACTTTCCCACTTTCAAATAGCAAAGAAATTGCATATCTGGGAACTCAACCAAACACTTTGACTCTAGGACCCACATCCAAATCCACTCTATGCTACTGCCTCCAAAACTCTGAGACAAAAGCAAATATCCTTACACCAAGTATTTCTTTGTAACTGGAGTCTTGGATATGAGGCGGAGTAGAAATCAATGAAGGTGGAGAGGAAATCAGGGGCTATAAAAGAATATCAAGTTCCAAAGTTTAGATTTTAGGCCTGAAAATTTAATTTCTCATAGAATGGAATACTCGATGTTGTGTTCTTGGATCTTACTAAGATGTGTCTGATAACTAGAAAACATCTGCATCAAGTGGAGGCCAAAATTGGAGATTCAGTAATATCAACACAACTTGTGATTATCTCTGAAGCGTTGTAAAAATTCCTGGGACTCATCGATTGTATATATAGCTTGCAGTAATATAAACGTGCACAAAATGTAATAAACATTATTGCACGAAGCTAAAAGTGTCCTTAAAGAATCTTATGCAAAAACACGATTTTTCACATATATGGAACATCTTAGATATATATTTTAATAGATGGTAAAGTTTGTAAAACAATACTATTGGACATATTTCACATGCTTTTTATCTTGTATAAACAAGAATTCTTGTGATATGAAGTACAGGCTAATTGATGTTTATTTATCAAACTATTCACACTCAGAAGTTATTCTGACTGACTTTATTTAGATTATATTTCTTAAAAGAAAAACATTTGTTTATAGAAACTTTCATTCATTGTGGGTGGGAATACGGAATAATACAGTCATTTTGTAAGACAGTTTGGCGGTCTCTTCCAAAGTTAAACATAGTCTTACAATACAATCCAGCGATCATGCTTGTAGGTATTTATCCAAATGAGTTCAAATTTTATGTCCACACAAAAACCTTCCCACAAATGTTTATAGCAGCTTTATTCGTAATTGCCAAAAATTGCAAGTGACCAAATATCTCAATAGGATGATGGATGAGCAGACGATAGTACACCCATACAATGGAAAATTATTCATTGATAAAACTAAATAAGCTGCCAAGCCACAAAAAGACATGGAAAAACCTTAAATGCTTGTTGCTAGGAAAGAATAGCCAATCTGAAAAGCCAACATACTATATGATTCTAACCATATGATATTCTGGTAAAGGCAAAACTACAGAGAGTAAAAAGAGCAGTGATTTCCCAAGGTTCAGGAGGAGGGAAGCAGTGATGACTAGGTGGAGCACAGGGCATTTTCAGGTTGTTCAAATTTCTCTGTGTAATGATGTAATGGTGGATGCAAGACATTTGTGAAAACTACACAACATAAACGGTGAACCCTAATGCAAACTATGGACACATTATTTACACATAATGTACTATGGATAAATTAGGTAATGTATCCATATTCGTTCATCAATTGTAACAAATGCACCATCCTAATCCAAGATATTCACAATAGGAGAAAATACAAGAGGGTAACACAAGAACATAGGCGCTCCCTGTACTTTCTTCGCAATTTTTCTGTAAACCTATAACTGCTCTAAAAATAAAGTCTATTAAAATAAAAAAAACCCATGTGTTTAGAGGCCATTTTTTGGCAACATAAGCTAAGGATAATTGAATTCTAAAGTTAGAATAATAAGTTCCAACATATTTCAGAATTCAGAGGGCTCTTGGACATTCACTAGTCTAAGCATGTCTTAGTTCCTTTTAGAACCTCAAGTCCTGAAAGTTTAATGACTGTCCTCATGGCCACAAAACATGCAAATGAGAGAATCTAGAGTTGAACTCAGTCCACTTGATCGTATCTCGTAACGGTCTTCACTATACCCACTGATTGATCCTGTAGTGTGCAAGAGACAGTGATGCCGAACCACCAAGCATGAGGTTTTTTGAACAGCAGTGAAAATGTGACTGTACATTTCCTAAATGCTTTTGGTTTTCCCAATAATGGTCCATATTTTGAAGACACACACATGTACACACGTGGGCATACACAAACACACTCATAGATGCAAACATCCTCTATCAGGGCTTTTGATGTGTTTCATATAAAGAAATAAAGTTAAACTCTATAGCAGGGCAAAATCTGTTTTATTTTATAGATTCATTGAATAATATTTATTTGACCCGTCAGATTCCTTTCTTTTGGATGGGAGAAATAGTAGTTACTGAACAATTCTTAACTTGTATAAGTCCCTTCTCTTTCAAAATCTAGCATCTGTGTAGATTTTTGTAACTTGGCAGATCTTGTATCTGGACATGACAAATTTCAGCTGGAAAAATATGTTGTGAAAAATCTTTCAGATGTCACATCACAACTGGGGCCTCTGCTAAACCCAAAAGTGCAGCTGGACCAGATTATTACATAGCTGTTTTATTTGCATTCCTGACCCTTAAGGAGTAAGTGGATTTCCATCTGGTATATTATATCATTCTTCTATGAAGAGGGTAAACATTTTTTTGAAAAGTTATATTAACAGCATAACCACATTAACCATTATCAATCAAATTATTTGAAGCAACATTATTCGTTTCTAACTTAGCAAGGAACTGTAAAACCGACCAAATCTCAAAAAAAGAATGAGTATTCAAATATGGTCATAGTTAGCTAACTTTGCACGATTAAAGTTAAGAATGAAAAAAAGATAAAATTAAATATCTCTTATTCAGTATGTTTTTAGAAGAAGATATTTTTACAAGTATCTATTCTCTTAGTGTTATGATCTCTTCAAAGTCTCAAAGCTAGTCAATATGTAACCCATGACCGAAACACCAGGCCTTCCCTGAGCTGGAGGACAGCAGAATTCATGTTGCCAGAAACAGAAAAAGAGAGAGACAGAGAGAGAGAGAAAAGAAAAAAGGATGTTTCTCAAATAAATTGCAATTTACATAAAGATTCTCATATCTGTTATGTGATTTCATCTCTAAAGAGAGCAAATATTAATATCCTAATGTCACCGATGAAAGTATGGCCACTTGTAGCTCTCCGAGCAAATGTGTAGTAGAGTCTGAAATTTACCTTAATCTTCTGCTTTAAATTATATCTAGCAGCTTCTAAAGCAATAGAGAAGAGACCTCATAAAATGTCTTTTCTGTTTAATCACACCCTATGCCAGTATCTTATTACCTCTGAAATACTTTTGTAGATTAAATAATTTAAAAACACCAACCATTTCACACGAAATTAAATTTACTGAAGTAGAAGGCAACTATTGAAAAGTATCTTATATTTAATGAATTCACCCTCTCCTATTTAGAGTTTTTTGTTAAAGACTCACAAAAAGACATTAAATACTGCTTATGCCCAAGAAGTGTGTCTTTGAGAGGAAAATGTGGTGATGGTCTGGCTGTCAGTCTCAGGGTTGGTGACATTGGAAGTGACCCAATAGAATCACACACCTGGTGTTCACATCAAAGCACCCTTGGCAATGGTTTTCCACTACCAGGCCAGCCCCGGAATGCTTCCAGTTCAGAGGAGTTTTGTGGACTTGTGACCTCAAGACCCTTGATTTCAAAGAAGAATTCCACATGGCTGAGAAAGAGTAGCTGGCATCCAGAACAAGGGGGCTGGATGGAGGCCACAGCTGTATCCTGGATAGGACAGAGGAGGTGCTTGCTCGGCAAGCAGACCCGGATTATCACAATTCATGCATGAGGAGATACGGGATCTCAGGAAGAAATGGTTAAGCTTAATGCCACTCTGGCTGTACTGTTTGCCATCTCTGTGCTGTTCTATGCCCGAGAGGTCTGACCTCTATGGACTTTTGTTATGGTGCTTCTTTAGTCTCTGGCTTCCAATGGGTCTGACAAAGGAGAGGAGTTTGCAGGGCAGGGGAAGAAGTGATTGGCTTCGCCTCCCTCCCACCAGCTGTGTTTGTGTCAGTGGCTGTGTTCCTCTGCTTTTGTGCAGCATTAATTCAGTGGCCACCACCTCCCAAGGCTACAGCTTCCCTGGATTCTGGTAACACCAGTCCCTTCCCTTTTCCTTGTAGAGATGGATGGTCATCATTTGTGACTGTTGCTGGTTTCTGGAGGATCAACCATTTCTTCTTGTTTCCGTATGGCTGAACACAACTTTGTGTAGCCCCTTCACTAAAGTCTTTTCAGTTCAATACTTTGAGTGTGCTGTGTTTGCTCAAACCCTAACTAATATAAAGTAATAGTAATAGCTAATAAGTATTACCATATGCCAAGTATTATGTCAAGAAGTGAAAATGATTTCTTATAAAAGCGTATAGTTACTGTGTGAGGCTATGTATTACTTACAGATAAATATAATTTACTGAGAAATATTAGAGAGGTTGAATGACTTCCCCAAGGTCATGCATCTCGAATGGATGAGTTACAACTCAATCTCTGATTTTCTGACTCCAGAGCTTAGTCTCTTAATTATTACATGATCCTACATTGCAAATTATCACACCGTCAGCCAAATACCAAAAGAAGCAATGTATAAAAAGGCTTAGAAAAATTCGTAGTTGACAAAAATCAAAGCAGGACTGACTTTCCAAATTATTTTTCCAAAAGGGTAAAATTTCCACATTCTGCTTGACTATTACAGCAGAAGATGATACAGCGGGACTTCATACTTCTTAAACCAACCGTGGATTTTTTACATGTGGAGACTCTGGTTTTAACATTAGCTACGTGGTAGTGCAGTGCCTATGTAAATCTGCCCAACAAAAGTGAATGATACAACATCTGTCACTGTTTTCCCTCAAAAACACCAATCGCTGTGCAGACTAATCCCTTAGGGGCAGGTTGATCTCATCCCACATTTAATCTACCGAGAAATATCTACTGATCTGTAAAACTTATCACCAGCTGTAACAGAGAAAGTCTGCTATTAGTTGGTTAGTAAGTGTTAGTAGCTTTTTCCAGGAAAGCCTAATAACACTGGCAAGTATCTTGTCCACAATTACTTTTTTTAAATCAAGTGAAATTTTGTCTTAACCTTGCCTACTTCTTATTATTGGAGATGTAATATTCAGGCACTGTCTGTTAGAGTTATGCCAATGTTACTGTCAGAAGACACAAGGATGAATTCATGCTGGGGTGATAAAAGTAAAAATTATGGCTACAAAGCTGAATTAGTATTATTTATTAAAAATTCCTGGCAGTTCCTCTTCTTTGGTTTTGTTATTCTGTATCACGGAAAAGAAAGAGAGAAATATTAGCTCCAAGAGTTACAGAGACACGGTTTGATTTTGTTCTTCTATATTGTTCATTAAAAAACACAAATGTCATGCTCCAAACAAAATTCATTCTTACTTACTTTACCTTATAATTCCTCTAAGAAGTAAAAACTAATTGAATGTTTTAATGAAGGGGTCAATAAATGAATGAACAAACCAACCAACTATTAGATTGAAAATATTTGCCCTACACACTGAGAACCAATTAATGTAACAATGATCTTATACAATATTTAAAAATTTCTAGTTTACTTCATTCTCCTTCTATGCATAGGGCAGTGGGAGGGATTTCAAAGTTATTGAACATCTATTACATGTGATATTTTGGCTCTTAAAATTATTTAAACATTAAAATAATTCTAGTATGTAGGCAAAGATGATTAACAGTTAAGAATAAGGCCTTTGGTGTCAGATCTGAGTTCGAATCTCAGATGGAGATATAAGTGGATCCAGTATTTCTATATAGAAGGGATATTGAATTTTTAGGGGGTCACAAGTAAAAGTCATCTTGTATATAGGAGATAAAGTAATAAGATAAATATGTCTAATTTACTGAGAATAAAACCTACATTGGAAGATGTGGCTTAGGTCAAAGACCAAATGGGTTGGTAATGCTCTCTATTCTTTGTATCCCCTCCCACCCCGCTTTAGAGAACAGCATATCCCACTCAAGTAAAATTTGAGGTCTGCAGAGGGCAAACCCACTTACTTACCAAAGATTGCTGTCACTCACAGCTCGGAGATAAAAACAGAAGGAAATAGATTGAATAGAGAACTCCCCAGTGCTTATGAACTTAAAATCATTTAATTCCACCTAGTTGAGCACAATGCCGACACATAATTTTAATAAATGGTAGTTATCACTACTACAAGGCACTAAGGTTCTAATTTTTCTATTCGAGAAAGGAAGTCTTCAATAGATAATATGACGTGTTCAAGTAACAGAGAAGCAAGGGTTCAAATCTGAGTCAGACTCTGTGGTAGGTAGAAGAAAACTCCCTCAAACCCCAAAGACATCCATGTCCTAAAGCCTGGAACCTGTGAACATGGTATATTACATGACGAAGGGGAATTGAGGTAGCAGATGGAGTTAAGGTTGCTAATTAGCTGGCCTTAAGATAGAAGGTGAGCCCAACGTAATTGCAAGTGTCCTTGAATAGGGTCAGTGTCAGAGTGATGCGCTGTGCGAAAGACTATATCAGCTATTGTTGGCTTTGAAGATGAAAGGCGGCTATGAGCCAGGGAATGTGCGTAGCCTACAGAGGCTGGAAAAGGCAGGACAATGGATTCCAGTCCAGAGTCTCCAGAAAGGATTGCAGCCCTACTGGCATCTTCATTTTACAGCCGTGAGACAATTTCAGATTTCTGACCTCCAGAATTGTAAGAGACTAAATCTGTGTAGTTTCCAGCCCCTTCATTTGTAGTTATTTGTTACAGCAGTAATAGGAAACTAATACAGACTGCAAAGGCAAACACTTCTTCCCCACACCATACTCTAACCCTGGACCCAAATGGACAAGCACTGAATCAAAGGCGGAGATTTAAGGGCTGGGTTAGAAGGTGAGGTGGCATGAATTCCAGATGTTGAGCAGGAGTGGCAAGAAAGATATTCTGAAGCAAAGGAATTATTTGCCACTAATACACTTTGAGAAATACTATATAGGAGGATTTGGTTAAAAGAGTAGGAAAGAGTGAACCCTCTTACCTCAGTGACATGTCCACTTTCGGAGAAACTGTATAAAATGGTAAAGAAAGAACATTTCTATAACATATTTTCATGAACACATTGTGCTTCATGGGCAATTTTAAACCACACTGTTATTCTGTGGCTCTGTCAGTAAAAACTGGTTACAAAAATACAGATTACTCCAAAGTAAAAGAACTCCAAAACAATGTATCATGTCTATTTAACTCTACCTTTTAATCTAGTGCTAAACCAAAACATTTTGTGAAAAAAACCAACAGTAGGAGTAACTTGTTCTAATTTAGGAAATAGTAAAGACGGCTATTAATAGTTTAGGTTAATTATGGCCCTTAGGACATCAGTTGCCCTTCTAAAATGGAGCTTACTTTATGCCCATTCCTTTGAGTAGCAATTGGAGCTTTTATTTGAGTTCTATTGGGAAAGGGAACATGTGCCAACAAAAAGTTCCATGGGCTTCAGGTGGGATAGCATTAGAAATTGTAAACAATATTAATCACCCCTTGGTCTCTTCATAGCAGTCTATGGCAATGTATTCTAAGAAGTTCATCCATGCTATAGATTTTTTGTTCCTTTTTATTTTTTTTAAGATTTTTTTTTTTTTCCTTTTTCTCCCCAAAGCCCCCTGGTACATAGTTGTATATTCTTCATTGTGGGTCCTTCTAGTTGTGGCATGTGGGACGCTGCCTCAGCTTGGTTTGATGAGCAGTGCCATGTCCGCGCCCAGGATTTGAACCAACGAAACACTGGGCTGCCTGCAGTGGAGCACACAAACTTAACAACTCAGCCACGGGGCCAGCCCCTTTGTTCCTTCATAAGAACCAATTTGTGGAAGAAGTGGGGCTATAATTTGACTCAGAATTCTGGATCTTCAGAGCATATTTTATCTGCTTGCTCACCTACCCCTGACCACTTTGCCTCTCTTTGGTGTCTGGAGGCTAGAATTTAGAAAATTTCAAAGGGCTTTTGCCCCTTAAGACCACTACTTCTGCTCTCAGACACAACATGGAGCTTAGGATGGAGCTTCAAGGATCTGAGTTTTCTTTCTCTACCAATGTTTCTAGAAGAAGCAATTTATGAAACACATCTGGAACACACTCTTCTATGACACGGAAATTCTCTGAAATGAGTGCATGTGATTAGTCATAAATATTTTGTTATGTATTCATTCACAGACTAGCTTGCAAAATTTTGAGTAATCATCCAGGAAAAACACATGTAGTCTAAATAAAGGTGGTATTAATGCGTATGAGATGCTTTCACAAATTTACAGCTATTTTTGAAGAACTGAAATTTGAATATGGATGTTCTTTGACTCCAGGAAATCATCACTCCAAATCAGGCACATGAGTATTTCCAGGTCTTCTAAAGTGAGTTTCATGTTTTAAAATCTTAATTTATCTATCTTTCTATGTAATCCTTGTATGTAATCCTTCCATGTGAATGAAATCTCTGTTCATACAAAGTGCATTTTTTCTTAAACTAATCAATAACTACTAGGAACAAACCCTCTGTACCTTTTACTGGCTGTATCAGGGAACATCATTCTTTCTAGCATCGTTCTGAAAGCTTTTACAGATTGTTAACTAATTCAGATAAATGAAGAATGCCAAGAGTTATTTGTCCTCGAATAAAGTTTTGCTTTGTTTTAATAATGAAGTAGTATCCCCTACTTTATCTAGACATATCTGAAAACCCCAGCTCTTTTCTTTTCGAGGGAGCGATAACTTGCCTTTGTGGGCAATGAAAAAGCATCATTCTCAGTACTGGCACAAGACTTAGTGGAGGATGAGCTGATGGGAAATCAAAAGGTGCTCATTTCAGACAGACAAGTTACAGGAAGGACCACCCTTTGGACAGATAATAAATTAAAGGCTGGAGTTAAGCCCTCACTCACACCCATTGCTGTGCACGCTGAGCCAGCACTTAAGCTGCCCAAAGGCGCCCATGAGCCTTGGACAAAGCAGACCCTCAATAAGTAATGTCTTTGTTTTGATTTCTTTCTTTCTTTTCTCTTTTTTGTTTTTTTTTTAAAGATTTTATTTTTTCCTTTTTCTCCCCAAAGCCCTCCAATACATAGTTGTATATTCTTCATTGTGGGTCCTTCTAGTTGTAGCATGTGGGACGCTGCCTCAGCATGGTTTGATGAGCAGTGCCATGTCCGTGCCCAGGATTCGAACCAACAAAACACTGGGCCGCCTGCAGCAGAGTGCACAGACTTAACCACTCAGCCACGGGGCCAGCCCCATCTCTTTTTTGTTTTTTGAGGAAGATTAGCCCTGAGCTAACACCTGCTGCCAATCTTCCTCTTTTTGCTGAGGAAGACTGGCCCTGAGCTAACACCCATGCCCATCTTCCTCCACTTCATATGTGGGACGACTACTACAGCATGGCTTGCCAAGTGGTGCCATGTCTGCACCTGGGATCTGAACTGGTGAACCCCAGGCCTCAGAAGTGGAACATGCGAACTTAACAGCTGTGCCATGGGGCCAGCCTCATTTGTTTTGATTTCTGAAAGGACTTTTCCTTATTCTTTTGCAAAGAGCAGTTGTGACAGGTTAGACAGACTATAGCCCATGCAAATAATGGATAAACATCAAGTGATCATGCCAGTGGGAAACAACAAAAACACCACAGTGATTACTTAGAGATAAGCGTTAGCAGCCTTGATGAAACTGTGCTGTCAGAGCTATGGAATAACACAAATAATCAATTCCTCCTGTGCAGCACTGTCATCATTTATAAAGGAACTTTCCCTCTGGGGAGCCATTATTTCACTAGATGATCATAACAATTGTGGGAGGGAGTTGTCCTCATTTTTTCAGATGCAGACTCTAAGGCACAAAGTACACACACGTAATATAGACACCATGTGAAAGACAATAATGATTGTCATGCGAAGCAGTAGTTAAAAGTTCAAACATTGCAAATGTGTGGATTGTGAGGTGTGTGTTCCTACCATTGCATTTTGCTGAGACTTGAGAGTATCACAAATGAAATTTAGGCAAATATTTAAAATTGGCAAATTTTATATAAAAATCGTGACTTTCACTTTCTACAGTCTAAAATGGCACTAGACTGTTGCAAGTGTGTAGTAATGACCTTCTTAGAAAAGGTGTGGGCCCTTTCAGATGGTCGGTCTCTGCCACCTACTCAACAGAGGCGGGTGCATTTGCATCAGCACGCTTCAAACAAGAGGAAGATCCCACCAGTCCCTTTCTCTCTCCCATTCTAGAAGGCAGCAATTTTTTGATCACTCCCCTAATGAAAAGATATTTATTGAGTGTCTACAATGAACTGTTTTGAGGCTGGGGTAGAGCAATGCACGAGACAGACCAAGTTCCTGCCCTCATGGAGCTTTCATTCTAGTAAATGAAGCTTTTGATGGGGCTTTATGGGCTCTTCTATTATATTTCATCACAAAGGCCATAAGCAATCATTTTGAAACATATTCATTCATTTAATGTGATGATTAGGGTTTTAGTGGTGAATTATGAAGTTTCAGGTGCTATGGCAAGCATAATCCATGTCTTATCTAAAAGTGAGAGCCCTACAATAACTCTCTGTTAGGGTTATTATGTAGGGTGACTATGATCCTTATGCTAAACATGATTTTACAAATGAGATCTCAGAGAGGGAAACTTGCCCTTAGTTCATAAGCATTGAAATAGTGAAACTGATTAATATACATCCGACTAACACAGAAGACAAACTTTCTTGTAGTAACTTACCATATGCTGCTAAAAGCAATTAATTCCAGTTTCAACAATTTGCCTGGAAATCGTCTTGCCCGAATCTACAAGTTAATTGGATCCATTTACTATCTTTTCAGTTACAGCAGTAAATCCTATGACTAGGTAACCCACGAGTAGGTAACATGGACTGACATTTTTCCAGCCTTCAACTTCAACTATTTTCTTGCCTTCAACTATTTTCTTGCTTTCAACTATTCAGTCCCAAATCCAACACTCAATGTTTTAGGTTTTTGTTACAGCAACAGAATACTTTTTGGAACTACCTCTCCCAATAAAGAATTCACCTAGAGAATATCTGCTAAGACATAGAAACTTTCCCTTATTAGCCATGTAAAACAAATGGCCATACATTTATGGTGAAGAGAAGAAAGTAGAGAAATATGTGAGATCAGATCAAATAATCTGAGTGAATAAGGAACGTTACCCTCATTGTCAACACTAATCACATCACATAGAATGTGTAGCTGTCAACAGATTCTACTTTAGATGCATGAATGTGAGAATAATGAGGCCTTAAACAAATTAAGTTCTAAAACAGTGAAGTTGATTAAGTGTCTGGCAGAGCTGTTTTATGGCCATTGCAATTTCTTTTGTTCATAGATGGAAATTCTCAAAAACAGATGAATTACTTTCTGCAAGCTAATGTTCTTTTTCTTAAGAATAAAAAATAACTTTTGAATTCTAATCTTCACCCACAGTATAGGTCAAAGAACTGTGTATTTATATGCTAAAAAAAGGAAAAAAGCAGCTCAAGTAATATTTACTGCTATCTTCAGGGTATAATTTAATTGCAAGTGAAAACATGCAGTAATGCATCCCTCCAAATACATAAATTATGTGTCTCCATGATTCATGGCTCCATACTTCACACAAACACTGTGAGAAAATGAATTTCTTTTAGAGAACAACCAGGTTTGGTTAGTAATTACTCATGAAATAAAGCAATAAGGGGAAAAAAGACAATCAATTGATAAGAAATTTGGAAATCTTGAGGTAACAGTTTCAAGAACTTCTGTCTTATGTTCAAAACAGGATTATAAAATGTCTTAATCCATCAATTCTTATGTTTTTCCCCGGAAGTCTTGTGAAATTTTCAAAGATAAGAATTGCACTTGTGCACAAATATATTCTCCCTCCTCTATGCTTTCAAAATTAAAGCCCATCGTGGGGACAAGGTCTCTAGTAGGACCACTTGGCACTAGATTTAACAATCACAGCTTCTCAAATTTCGACTTTTAGCACTATCTCCAATAATGTTTGTGCACATAGTCACAGAGATACACTGATGGAATTTAAGGGAAACTATAATCAGGTATCTTTAAAGACAATTTATTTCAAATCCTATTTTTAAGTATCTTAATTAAAAAATGTTAGCTTATAAAATGAAAGGGACATTGGTCTCTATCAAACTTTTAGAGACTCCAATAATATGGCTCTTATTATCGGAGGATTATTTTTTCAGAATAGATATTTATAAGATCACCTAGCCAGTTGTTTTGGGGTGCAGGGGTGAAGAAGATTGTCCCTGAACTGACGTCTGTTGCCAATCTTCCTCTTTTTACTTGAGGAAGATTGTCCCTGAGCCAACATCTGTGCCAATCTTCCTCCTCTTTGTATATGGGATACCACCACAGCATGGCTTGACGAACAATGTGTAGGTCCATGCCCAGGATCCAAACTGGTGAACCCAGGGCCACCAAAGCAGAGCACATGACCTTAACCACTACACCACCGGGCTGGCCCCATCATGTAGTCAGTTTTTAAATTGATTAGTATCATAGGCCCAAATTTCTATTTGTTTATTCAACAAATATTTGCTTAGCATCTATAAAGTACCCAATGTGCTAAGTACTTAGGATAATAGAGCAGTACCCTTATCCTCAAGAAGTGTACTGAATGCATACTGTCTTGTAGGGGGAGAGAGATGTATAAACAAAAGAGCACAATTGAATGTCATAATTGATTAGAGAAAAGACTTCCTAAGTAGATGATGGTGTGAATGACAAAAAGGAGTTAAGAACTACTTTTAAGGATCAGGACAATGGCAAAGATTAAGTTAGACTTTATAGAGGTTATATTTTAAATGAATATTGAACCAAGTAAATTTCACCAATTGATGGAAGAGACAAAGAAGCATAAGCAGGAGCTAGGGGTTATGAAACAATGTGATACATTTGGGGCCCTCCAGGTTATTCACTGTGGTTGGTGTTTACCTGGGGAACGAAAGGACACATTGAAAGATGAGGCTGGAGACCTAAGCAAGAATCTGACATTAATCTTGTATTACAGGTAGTGTGATTTGTTTTTGTATTGTCCAGTAAGATAACCACTAGCCACATGTGGCTATTTAAATTTAATTTTAATTAGTTAAAATTGAATATAATTAAAAATTAAGTTCCACAGTGCCCTTAGCCACATTTCAAGTACTCAATAGCCACTTGTGTCCACTGACTACCATTTGAGACAGTGAGAATTTCAATTATTTCGATTGTTTCAGGAAGTTCTATTGCACAGCGCTGGATCATTTAGAATAGGAATTTCAAATTTTAATACCGACAGAGACCAGACAAGTAATAAAAAAATGAATGAATCTGGAGTAACATATATAAATATAAAAAGTAAGAACAGTTTTCAATTAGGCAAAGCAATGTATGATCCAATGTTGCTAGATCTTCCAGTTGTTCAAGAAATTAAATGAATTAAAATCACTGAGCTGAAGGCCATAGTCAAAGTTTAGCTTCTTATTTATGATCTTTACGTAGGTTTTGGAGAATTTTAAGCGACAAATATAATAATCAGATTTTTCAGTTACATATATCACTCTGGTCGTTTATTGGATGATAAATTGAAAGAATGCAATATTGGATGCAAATTACAGTAATTTATTTCAGGTATAGTGAAAGAGAACCTCAATCAAGGGAGCTCAAGAGGAGATTATGAAGAGATGAAGGGTAATTATGACATGAATAATCCTTAGACTGTTGATTATTTGGGTAGAGGGTTCTGCCATTTCCTGAGATGGAAAATATTCAGAGAATGCTTGTCTTGGTGAACAATGATAAGCTCAGTCTTCAACACGCTGAAACTGAGTTGCTTCTGGGATACCCCAGAAAGAATGTCAGTGGAAGGAGGAATAGAAGATTATAGTGCATAGGACAAATGTCTAGACTCTAGCGTGGGGTCTGCCAAATTGTGGTGCATGACCCAAATCTAGCCACCTCAGGTTTTCGTAAATAAAGTTTTGTTGGCACATAGTTGTGTCCATTCATTTACATAGTGATTGTTTTTGCTCCACAATGCCAATGCCGAATAGTTGCAACAGAGATTTATGGCCCGCAAAAACAAAAATACCTAGTAACTGGTCCTTTACAGAAAAACTTTGCTTACCTCTGCTCTGGAGCAAGAAATTAGCGTAATTTTAGCAAACACACATCCCTCATCAAAGTGTGAGTTACGCCCATTTGACGCCAGGTACCTAAGTGTTACTGTAGATATTCAATAAGAACATGATTGCCTTTCGACCTTGTTCCTAACACAGACATAGATAATACTGTCAAGTTACTGTTTTCTTGTTTAACTTGAGAGTTGACTCAGGGGTCTCAAAGATTTGTGAGCTTGTTTTTCAGAAGAAAGAGAACCCCTTTAGAGAGGTTGTGATCACCGGATGTCTGAGCTCCCAGCTGCTGTTGACGCCCAGAAGTTAGATTGCCCAGGGGCTTATCAGGATTGACCCCTTTGTTTCTCTGCAGCTCCTCTTGCCAAGCCCCTTAGCTCTATAAAACCCCATTTTCTGCTCTTATTAAGGTGGATTTGAGCAAACCCATGCTCCCACCCTCTCATCTTGGCCAATTCAAATAAAGCTTTCTTCATCTCCAAACACTGATGTCTCAGTGTTTGGCTTACACGAATATGAGATTTAGAGGTTCAGCATCACATTCATTCATTTGTTTGATCAATTAGAAAATATTATTTGTTAAGAATTATCTACATGCCTGGCATTAGACTAACAAATGACATATGGAAATTCATTGGTAAAAATAATCGTTCAACATGGTTGTTTTTTTAAATAAGCATATATAATTGTCATAAGGGAAAGGACTTAATAGTAAAGACCTTCTTTTTCTTATCAAGATATCACAAAGAAGAAAATCTTACCAAGGCAAGTATGTGAGTTCTGCATGAGTTCTGCCAGTTTTGACAGTCTTCAATTTTGTTGGAATCATGAATTTCCTACCAGAACGTTAGGCGACATTGGCTTCTCTGTCATTTCTCCCAAAGTAACTCAACATTAATACACAGCTCCAGAAATGTGAAGAGGCTTTCAGACTGACACCTATGACACTCCAAAAGAAATTCCAGCCCAAGCAAGTAATTGGTGAGGTGGTTTGAAGAGAATACTCTTCTCAGCATCTGTACAACTCTAATAAAATGGGTGACCATTCATTTAGACATTCATTCACCTATTTATTTAGCAAATATTTTTGAAGTATCTATTATTTACCAAGTGCTGTTTGGGACTTGAAGATATAAAAGTGAACAAGATAATGATTTTAGGAACCAATATAGATAATGACCTCATTGAGGAAATTATGTCTCATGGAATTCTAAGAAAATATAGTAGTTACATTTAAAAAATTGGAGGGCAAGTTGAACACATTCATTAACTTCTACTTCTTTACTAAACCCCATAAAAATATCAATAAAAAGGATCTCAAAAATATGTCAAAAAGGACGATGAAAAGAGGAAATAAGACTATGGCAATAGAATTCAGAAGCTAGAAAGAAGAACAAAGGTCATGGACTTAAAAAAATGAGATATCTCCGGTTTCAGCAACATATAAAGAGCTTGGAAGTGACACACATTACAATAAGAAAAAGATGAACAGATTGAATATCAACGACTTTTCTTGGACCCATCAGAAAACTGAGGTTTCATGGCAAAACACTATACTGAAATCTGGTTAGAGAAGTGAATTCAGAGAGTCACACCTGGAATCTGATTGACTAGAGCAGAAGCCACCGTAGCCATAAACTGGTAGAAACACTTAAATGGTCATTTTGATCAACTGCTGAAGGCTGAATGTCAACTAGCATAAAATAAGAAACTCCTGGGTTCTGATGTTTTAGGAGACCCCACATTTTCATGCGTTTTACCTCTAGAAATCCCACCCGGTTCTCAAGTTGAAGAACTGAGGAAGATCTCCTCATGGCTCTGGAATGGGGAGAAGACAAATAATCATTATGTAATATATCCAGAGTGTTCTCTGCAACAAAGATCTGCTATCCAGGCAAAAAGTCTTCACCAGAGTCTTATCCTAGCTGAAGGAAGAGGGTCCCTGCCTCTCCAGCTCCTCTAACCATCTTGTTTTACCAAAGAAGGTCAGGGGGCAAGCTATACCAGGAGAGAGATAGTTGTGAAGGTCACAGTCCAGATAAACAGGCACGTAAAGAACTAAGATTTAATCATAAGATTATAGAACACTATCTCTCCCCCATTTCTTATCATGGTAGAATAGGGATCAGTCTAATAACAGTGGATTCCAGCTGAAAGAACTGCCAGGCACAAACTCTCTGAGGAGTACTTAGGGCAGCCCAAAGCCAAGTGGGGAGACAAAACAAGGACACTAGAAGAATTATAAAACTCTGCCATCTAAAGCCACAGCAAATATAAATAAAGTGCAATTCCTAAGCAAAATAACGTAAATCTTTACAGTAAATCCTATTTAGCTCAACTCCTGTCACCTGATGCACCTTGCCAGGCTTTCATCAAAAAATTACAAGGCATGCCAAAAGATGAGGGGGAAAAGTCTACGGAGACAAAATAAGCCTTAGAACTAGACTCACATATGACACAGACATTGAAATTATAGCAAGGGATGTTTAAAATCTTTGATAATATATTACAGGATCTAATGGACAAAGCAGACAACATGTAAGGACAGTTTAGCAATGTAAGGAGCGAGATGGAAACCCTAAGAAAGAATCCAAAAGAAATGCTGGCAATCACCAACTCTATAATAAAAATGAAAAACACCTTGCGTAGGCTTATCAGAACACTAGATATGTCTTAGGAAAGAACCAGTGAGCTTGAAGACAGGTCAATAAAAACTTCCCAAACAAATTTTAAGAGAAAAAAGAGTGGAAAAATAAAACCCTCTAAACCTAGAACATCCAAAAATTGTGGAACAATGTCAGAAGATGTAACATATACATAGTTGGAATACCAAAAGAAGAAAGAACTATTTGAAGTAACAACAGCTGAGAACCTCCCCAAATTAATGATAGACACCAAACCACAGATCCAGGAAGGTCAGAGAACACTAAGCAGGATAAATACCAAAACACTACATTCAGGTACATCATATTCAACTTTAGAATCCTCTCCCTCCAAAATAAAGAGAGAGAGAGACAGAAAAAAACCTTGAAAGAATCCAGAGGGAGAAAAATGCACCTTGCCTACAGAGGAACAAGAATACAATGGGTCTCTTATCAGAACTCACACAAGAAGAGGAAAGTGGGGTAATCTTTAAAGTGTTGAAGAAAAAATAAAAGTACCAGCCAAAAATTCTATATCCATAAAGATTATCCTTCAAGTGAAAGAGAAGTAAAGACTTTGTTAGACAAACAAAAACTGAAGAAATTTATTGCCAGCAGACACATAATCAAAAAGTATTAAAAGATATTTTCAAACAGAAGATGATGTAAGCCTCAAATTTGGATCTACATAAAGAAAGAAAGAGTGTCAGATAAAACAAATAAATGAAGGGAAAATGAAAATATATTATTTTTATTATTCTTATTTGATATAAAAGATAACTGTTTATTTACAGATGTTTAAACTTTTTGTTTAAACAATGTTTTCTGTGATTATAGCATACGGATAAGTGGAATGAATGGCAGCAATGTCACAGAGAGAGGAATGAAAGATTGGGAATAGTTTGTTACAAGGTACCTGCACTACAAGTGAAGCAATATACTGTTATTTAAGTGAAAATTAGATTAGTTAAAAATGTATATTGGAAAATCTAAGGCAACCACTAAATTAAAAAAAAAGTAATTTGTATCCTAAGATAGGAGATCAAAGGGAATCATGTAAGATGTTCACTTAAAGCCAGACAAAGCAGAAAAGGGGGAAAAAGAAAGAACAAATTCAACAGATAGAATAAAATTGCAAATGTGTTAGATATTAATACAAATATATGAAGAATAACTCTGAATGTGAATGGTCAAAATACCAATTAAAATTCAGAGACTGTAGGATTGGATAAAAAAACAAGACCCAACTTTTTGTCATCTAATAGAAACCAACTTTAAAAATAAAATGTTAGACTGGTTAAAAGGGATGGAGGAAGTTATATAATACCAACAATATTCAAAAGAAAGCTAAAGTCGTTGCATTAATTTCAAACATAGAATATTTCAGAACAAAAAAAATTGAGGATACATGGGCCTTACATAATGATACAGGAGTCAATTTTAATTTCTCTTAAATGTATATGTACCTAACAGCAGAATGTCAAAAATAAAAGAGGCAAAAGCTGATAAAACTGAATATAGAAATAGACAAATGCATTACTATAGTTGAAGACTTTAACACGCTTCTTTCAGTAACTGATAGATTATCAGGCAGAAAATCAGAATATATTTAACTTGAATATCACTGTAAATCACTTAATCTAATTGATATTTATAGAATACTCCAACCAACATCAGCAGAGTGCACATCCTTCTCAGGCTCACACAGACCGTTCACCAAGATTGACCATGTTCTGGGACATAAAATGTGCCTTAACAAATTCAATAGAATAGAATACACACAAAGTCTGTTCTCAGACCCAATGGAATTAAAATTAAAATCAAACAAAAAGATAGCTGGCAAATCCCCTAAATATTTGAAATTAGACAACACATTTCTAAATAACTTTTGGGTTAAAGAAGACAAATGTTTGGGTGAAAGATGAGAAATTTAAAAAAATATTTGAAGTAAGTGAAATGACAATACAACATCAAAATCTGCAGAATGCAGAAAAAAATTCGTGGTAAAAGGGAATTTATAGCATTAAGTGCGAATATTGCAAAAATAGAAAGATCTAAAGTCAAAGTCAACAGCCTCAACTTCATCTTAGGAAACCAGACAAAGTTAAAAAAATTCTTTTGACTCTTACAAAGAGCCAAATTTTTAAAAATGACACGATACGTCTAACTTTTATTTTCCTGCAATTATCTTTAGAACTGTTTGTAAATATGAGAAATTGGAGTACAGTCTGTTACAGAATCAATGTTTGCACCCTCTCCCCATATTTATACATTGAAATCTAGTCCCCAATGTGATGGTATTTGGAGGCGGGGCCTTTGAAAGGTGATAAGGTCATGAGGCTGGAGCCCTCGTGATTGAGGTTAGTGCTCTTATGAAAGAGGCCTCAAGAAGCTCCCTCACCAATTCTACCCTGTGAAATTATAGGCAAAAGACAACTGTCTATGAACCAGGAAGTAGGCTCTCACCAGATATGGAATCTATCCCTGCCTTCTTCTTAGGCTTCCCAGCCTCTAGAACTGGCAGAAATAAATGTCTCAGATGTTTTGTTATAGCAGCCTGAACACACTAAGACAGTGTTTTCTTCATGGATGTGCTATGAAATGACTACTGAGAACTACTGGATTTGTATAGACATTTTTCTTAACTGTGGAATGGTGTTAACATAAAATGTCAGTGTTCTAGTTGCAGACGAAGTTTGGGGAAGAATCAGCCCCCTCTTTCCTCAACCCTCAAGTGGTAGCATGTTTCGAAACCCCTGGATTAGATTATAATTTATCACACTTTATAACAAAATACTACCACATAGTCCATTTGGCATTCGTATCTTGTCAACAATATATCAACAGTCATAAGTCTGTCAGCGAAGTTCATGATTTTTGTATACTATTAATCGCTTGTAATTTGATAGTTTATGGACCTGTGTCAAATGTCCAGTGTTTCAGTTTCAATGATTTAACAAACAATTATTGAGTAACCATATACCTATTATTTCAGATGTCAGAAATGATAAAATTGAAAAGGAATGGCCTTTATCTTCAACCATCTCATAGTTTAGTGAGGCAAATAATTACAAAGACATTTTCAAAATAAAGACAGTATTGTGCACTTTATTCATGTGAAAATTTGAATTGTTTTTCTCTATATAATAGAATAGGAAGCCCTTGTGGCAAATGTTGTGGGTCGTTGCTCAGATCTCCTCTTCAGTATTAAGGCGATTATTTCTCTAGCTGCCAGAACTTTTGACAAGTGACGGTTCACAGCTTGGTCCCATTGATGAAAGCAGCTACCTGGCCCAAGGTTAAGCCCCTTCCCAGGGGCAACACACACACTGTATCTGGCAGATGTTAGGGAAGAGTTCAACTGCCTGTGCTGAATGTGAGTCAAGTCTAAAGTCCTCTTAGCTTCCCAATGGATCAGCCGAAGCTGCGATTGTGACTGTAACACAGTTCAACTTCTTCTGTCTAATCCTGCTTCCCTCTCTCCCTTACAAGGCCTGTTTCTGAGAGGTTTCTACAATCAGCCTCCCGCAAGAAATCTTTGTCTCAGGATCTGCTTTCTGGTGAACCTGATGTAAGACATCTCTGATTATATATACACATAAGAGTCCTAAGTGTCAAGGAAAATATTGAGAGGCCAATCTGGAAATAAGATAAAGCATTAAATAAGGGACTCTATTAGGGCAGATCTAATGCAGAATTTATTGGGCATTAGAAGATCCGTGAGACTTGGTCTAGACACTGTTGCTCTAGGTAACTTCACCCAGTGACAGCATTGTGGGTAATCAGCCCAGGATCCAGACAGAGTAGGTTTAACACATAGGAAATAAGATTATCGCAGCTTTAGATTGCTATCATTGGGAATCTCTGTTGCATTTGGGAAAAAGGTATGAATGACCTCACAAACAAGGAGAACGAGGGATATGCTTCTCACCTGATCCCAACAAGCTAAAGGGACCTTAGGCGGGAAGCTGCCAAATACCTGTATGCTTAACGTATATTATGGGTTAATCATTACTAACATTAAGTTGAAAATAAAATATTGGAATTTGGTTTTAACATCATTCGGTTGGGGATTATTAAATATTTTCCAAAAAGTGAAGCCTCTACCATTGATAGTAGGCAACGTGATGAATAGTTTTATTATAATAATTATGTATTTATTTAAACATATAACAAAATTTAACTACCATACAATGACACGGTTTTTCAGACTTTATTATTATTTAGAATGATAATCGAGTAAATTTAATTATTATTAAATTCATTAAGTAAAATTAATAATCATTAAGTAAAACAGAGAAGATGATAAAACATTATGGTGTTGGTAATCAACTCACTAAACTTTGAGGATCATTGAGTTGTGGGGAAAATGATGGTCGTGATGGAAAGAAGCATTGTGGAAAAGCCTTAGGATACGGAAATGGAAGTGGAGAGGCACATAAGGAAGTTTAGACAGATGGGGTTTTTCAATCCAAATTGTGGGTACCTGAGGATCATTTGTGTGGCTTTGGAAAGCAAATAGGGATGGTGAAGCCTCAACTCTGGAACATGTCAGGGAAGCTGGAAAGACTGAGATCTCCAAAACAACCACTCTGAAAGGATATTCAGCTTAGGTCGAATTTGACTTTGATCCTATGCCAATCAAGAGGACTTTGCAGGTGAAGATAGATTCTTCTAGGTGATTAAGGAGATGTAAGCTGGAAGAATTGAAAGTATATTCCTTGGGGGTTTGTGGAACCTTAGGTCCTACAAGGCTAATATTCAATGACTGTTTACCTTGGCCCACCATGTGCCATCCTTGTTTTAAGCACAAGAGATACAGCAGTGACAAAAGGACAAATATCTCTGCTTTGATGGAACTTCTTTCTTCTACCTATGTCTTGGATGCCTTACTATAAATTACACTTGGAGTGAATCGAATTATGATTTTTAAATTATGAATGAAAGTAACTCCACTTCTCCCAAGGTAGTTTTTGTCTGGTACTGATTTTTTTTTCCTAAAAATATTTACACAATGCTTGAGTTATTTCTGTTGTTTGGAATTAAACACTTAAGTGGTTTGTTTTTCATCTCAACTAATATTTCATCTCAACTAATAATTATCTAATATTTTAAAAGAAATTTTAAAAGCAATCTACAGAAATAGATGCTAGTCTTTCAGGAAGATATTTTCTTTAGTGCTTTCATAAAAATGGCTAGTTGGTGTAGAAAGTGGTTCTAGTAAGACCAAGATTGAAGTTCTTATTTGACTATGTCAAATTAATTTAACTGTATTTTAGAGTCATAAAACATACCCTTGTGTTCCTTGTTTCACAGAACTGCTGTAACAAGACACAGACACTTTACTGAAGCTCAGTTACCAGTACTCAAGAGAGAACTGAAAATATATGCCCCCTAATAAGGAGTCAGGACCACCATTCCAAATGCATTAACTGGTCTTCAAATTATATCCTCAAGGGATATTTTGTAAACAAACATTTGGTGACATTAAAGCTTCCTTGGTGAATTACTAACTACAGAATCTGTATACTTTAATTGTTATGTTTTTGTCTGGTACTGATTTTAATAAAGAACGTTAAGTGTTTTCAAATTACATCTTTCACATGAGCATAGTAAACTCCTGGGCCTATCTATCAGGGTGTATTGACTGAGACCAGGGTTGTCCTCCTACAAGAAACTCTTCTCTTGAATCAAGATAGTTCTGGATCCTTCATTGTCTCTGACAGTTTCTTCCCATTCCATTCTCCCCCCATTTCAATAAAGTTTAGAAAAACTAGCAAAAAAAAAAAAAATAGAAAGCTTATTTTGTTCCTAAATTAAAAGTCTGTTGTATGACTCCTCTTACATGAGGTATCTAGAATAGGCAAATTCATGGAGACACAAGAATAGAAGTTTCTGGGGACTAAGGAGAGAAGCAAATGTGGAGTTATTGTTTGAAGGATACTGAGTTTTTGTTTGGCATATGAAAAAGTTCTGGAAATGGACAGTAGTGATGGTTGCACAACATGATAAGCATACTTAATGCCACTAAATTGAACTTAAAATGTTAAATGGTAAAATTTATGTTATGTGTATTTTACCACAATAAAAAAAAATACAAAAAAACAAAGTCCTTGAAACCACTGGATTGGCAATGGCATCATTAAGTACTTGTTAATGCAATGTTGGTGCCACCACATTTTAATTGCCAGCTGGCAGCCATCAAGATTTGCAACAACACGGAATTAAAAACAGAAAATCTTGCAGTATTTCCTGTAATCTCTCAGCAGCCTTCATTATGTGGTTTTACTCTCCTCAGATAGGCACATAATGTTCCTATCATTCAGGAGGCTAACAAATCACCTATTTAAAGAGCTGTTTTGATAGCATAAACTTCTACGGTTCTGGGCCTATGGGAAGAATTAAATACTCTGTTTCTAGGTGGATTTTGCATTGTCTCAGACCATGAGTAATGCTGAGGAAGTTATTGCAACTGGCCTGCAGGAATCAAGATGTTTCATGAGAAGCCAATCTTTTGATGAAGAAAGCTCCAAAGAGATTTAAATCTGAAACACCAAATGTGATCATGCCTCAATTTTCATTTGTGAGCCCCACAGACTCATAATTATAAAGTAAGCAGGCATATTGGTGATTTAATGCTTTTATAAATGATATACTCAGACATCACACTATAAAAAAATGGGCACATAAATTATTTTTAAACAGTAATATTTCCTCAAGTATTTGAAGTGGATTTCTTCAAAATACAGGATTGTTTCCAAAAAATAAAAACACTCATATGATTGAAATGGGAACGTATGTTTCACTTTGCTGTCACGTTAATATATACCTGCATCAAAAAATTCATCTCATGAATTATTAAAGAAATAACTTCAACAAGGCAAATTATAAGAAATGAATTATGGCTATTGAAGGGATGACTTGAATCAAATCAGATGGTTCTCAAGGGGCCATAATCATCTCAGAAAAAGTTCCTAAACTAAGTCATTATTTTGCAGTACAGACATTAGAATAAAACTTTTCATTCCTTTGCCTACTTAAATTCTGGAAGGCTGTATTCTGTGGCAAAGGATTTGCTTTTCCTAGGATACAGAGTAAACTGAAAGGAGAATATTTACAGACCAAATAGGTGCCGTGGAGTAAATACACACTGCACACCATGATCTGAATTTGAATGCTCCAAACTAAACAGGACATAACTTTCAGGCTAGAGTATGAGTAAAAGGGAAGATGAAGAAGAAAACAATCTCTTAAAATCCTCAGTCAGTTCTGAAATTTTCATTACTTAACATAAACCTACATAGCTTATCTTATATGACAGGTTCTTTTTTAAACCCTTAAAAAATATAGACTCATTTTTTCCACATGTGTAATAAGGTGGTCTTGTTAATGGAGAAACTCCCTAAGTTCACACAGATAATCAGTGGCAGAGCCAAGAATCAAACCTGAGCAGTCTGGTCCCAGGGTCTGTGTGCTCAGCTATTACACTATGCTGCCTCCCTAAAAGCTAGTGCAGAGAAGTGATCTTTGTTGAAGAAAATTACAAATACAAGACCTTCTTTGCTTTCTACAATTTGCATGTTGCACATTATCCTGTTTTATCTCATCTTGTGCTTGGCCTCAACTGTGGTCTTCACACAGTCTGCTTTGGGGGTTTACGGTGGCTGGCCTTATTTCCAGCAGCACTAGTCAACAAAGAAGTAAACAGGCAGTTGCATGGCCCGGAGGTGGTGTTCCAGGTAATGTCTGGCTTTTATCTCTCTCTTTTGTAGTTTCCACTCACTTCCAATTTGTACATATCCAAAGCTGGTCTCATCTATAAAATGTCAACATTTCTACCACCACTCGGTGTGGGAAGCCTTCATTCAACACAAGCTCTTTTCCCATGTGCGAATTCACAGGGAAAGATTCTATATTAATCCTTCCCTTTTTTTTATTCTGTTATTTCCGATTGCACGGTTTCTCCATAATTACTCACATGAGAGGCACCACCAAGACTACAGATTATTTTAGTACCCTGAAAGTTGAACTCACATAAAACAGTTAATTTCTTATGATTTTTGCACACATCAAGAGCTTTAGTCAACAATCACTTTTGTTTGTTGCTTTGTTCCATTTAAAGAATACTTTCTTTGGAGATAAAGATGCAAGCAAAGAAG
The DNA here is from genome assembly GCF_021613505.1 of Equus quagga. NCBI lineage: Eukaryota > Metazoa > Chordata > Mammalia > Perissodactyla > Equidae > Equus > Equus quagga. Next base: position 29,136,316 of record NC_060285.1, read on the forward strand.
TCAACTCTTCCTCTGCCGTTGCCTACAGACGAGGCAGTTGGTTGGAGTGGTAAAGAGAACAGTGCATAGAATATGTGGCTTCTTTATGCATTAGCTCTATGTTTTTATAGTTTATCATGAAAATTGATTATGATAGGGCCTAACTGATAGGATTTTCATGAATCTTAATTGAGATAATGTGCTTAATCAACACGCCGCAGTGCCTGGCACAGAATAGGTGCTCCACATGTTTATCTTTAACATATCGCGTCAGCTTCCTGAGCAGTGGCGCTGTTTTTGCCATGCTCATCTTCTTGTTACTAAGATATTAATACACTCAGACTAAAGCAATAAGCTCCTAACTAGTGCCCTTGATTCTAGTTTCACCATCCTGCATAGACTTGCTAAATTTGATTTTCTAACATAAAACTTTTATCATGTTATTACCTCATTTAAGTACCTTTGATAACATCCAGCTACTAGCACAGTAATTGGCACATCTTAGTCACCAAATGAATGTTTACTGAACAAATGTATGAATAAATAAGTGCCCCATGGGAGACTTTCAAGTCCTTCCACAGTCAGACTTGAAGGCCCCTCATTTCATCCCTTATCTCCCTTCAGTTACTACCATAAACCTGAGACATTCCTGTATTGTGCAACTTCAGCGTGGCAGGCACCACGGCAGTTCTTGAATAGTCAAGGATGATAAAAGAGCTCATGGCTTCTTTGAAGGAAAGTGTCCACTCAAGTCGCATTGATTTATTTGTTGTCTCTTGCTTTCCCATTGTCCAGATTTTGATAGGGCTGTTCCGCCAGCCTAAAAACTGTCTCTCTCCTTTCACATTCTTTTCATCCCCCAAGATTCAGCTCAAATTGTTCCTTCTTCTCCATAAACAGTTACTTAACCACCCATGTGTAAAGTGATCTTTCCTTCTGACTAGCTAAGACAATTATTTTTAATTACATCATATTTTATTTTGGTTAGAAATGGTAATTATATAATGCACTATAAGTTTTCTAGTAGGATAACTCTAAAATCTTATTAAAAATATATATAGCTTATTATATAAATCTTATTAAATATACATATGCCTTATCTCCTTACTGCAATGTAAGTCCTTTGAGGTCATGCTCCTTACTTTACCCTTTTCATTTCTTGGTATCTTACAAGGGGCTAGTATGAACATTTTCTCTGTTAGTGGTTCCTCCATCAATATTTGCTGATTGATTGATTGTTTGATAGGTTTCTGGAAATTTCTGCATATTTACCAGAGAGGTATGTGCGTTGCACACACTAGTAGGTATTCAGTAAATGCTGGCTTGTTGCCCCAGTGCAAACTGATTGATCAATATTACGAAAAGAATAATAACTCTCTTGACTGAAATCGACAAAAGAGATGCTCCTGAGCATCCAAGAAGAGTCAGAGAATTCAGAGACTGAATATGTCTTTGTGGTGGAAAGTCAGGTGCATATCTCCATACCTTTTCCATATTTTAACCCATGACTTGCCCTGTCCTTGTCTCTATTCTTATTTCTGCTTCATTGCTCAGAGTAAAGATTCTTCACCTGGAGTCTCTGGATCTTTAAGTCTAAGAACAGACGTCAGCAGGCCTTGGAACCCAGTAAAAGGTTATGCATGAAGAAAGTCAGGCAGTTATTTAACAAGTACAAAGTATAGGTTTAAACTCAGGCCTACCTAACTGCAAAGTCCTTGATTTTCCAATTATATTGGGTTTAGGTGATTTCTTGGATTACTAGGGAGAAAACACTGTGGGCTAAGCAAGGGATGCAGTCTGGTTACTGGACTGGAGTGTCCACAGAAAGGTTTGTGATCCCCACCACAAGAGTGGCAGCAGCAGAAGGAACAGCAAACACTGATATATCATTTGAGATGTGTCAGACACAGTTCTAAATGCTTTATGTATTGATCTTTTTAAAACCTCACCACAAACCTAGGAAGTAGGTAGTACTATGGTTACCCACATTTTATAGATCAAAAACCTGAGGAACAGAGACATTAAGTTACTTGTGCAGGGCACAAGGACACTGAAGAGTGGCGATGGGTCAGGGCGGGGAGTGGAGACATATGGGAAAGAAAGAAGAGGCCAAGGCAACAGATTCCTACCCAATTTTGTTTCAAGCCATCCTGCATTCAAGGCTGCCCTGAATTCCACCCCAGCCTTCTTTCTTGGCTCAAGGAGAAAATCTGTCTAGGGTAGCAAAATAAGAGCCAGGCAACCGACTCTAGCCCCTGACCTGACTTTGAAGAGTCAGTCTAAGAATAAACCAGTCACATCAGGTTTGTGAAGATAATCACTTGCTTCCAGACCTCTTTGAAAACAAAAGGGTGTCAGAAGGAGAGCTTTCAAGGCTCTGGCATTCTTCACATCCTTAATATGCAGGTACAACTTAAATCACTTGTATTTGATGTTGGTGAGAAAGAGTGACTAGCCTTGAAATGAACTTTGACAACATGTAGAATACCGTTACCCTGTTAAGTCGTAGGTTGTCAGTAGAAATCACGGTTTAAGTGGTTTTAACAGCGGATGTGGTATGTGCTCTGAATTTGAATATTTCAGATATCTATACAGCAGCCAAGGTTTCTGTGAACTCTGACCCCAAACATTCCAAGCCAGGATAAATTTCAGCAGTCTCTACACAAGTATTACTTCTAGCCTCAAAATTGTTCCACTTCCCATTAGATCACAAGGGAGCTGGCTTCTGAAGGCAGCCCCATGGCTTCTTTGTGACTTAGCGCATATGACTTTGTTGGAACTTGGCTTCTTCTACCTAAAAGTGGGTGTGACAATACATGTAACTTAACATCTGATTAAAGATATAGGTTTTAAATAAGACAATGTTTGGTAAAATCCTTGGAATTTTGGAGGTAAAGCTCTTACTAAAATTTTAAAAATGGAAATATTTGTTCCTGCACAAATTTAAAGTTTAAAAAGAATTATAACTTGGTTATGGTTTTTAAAATAGGCTGCAAAGGCATGTTACTCAAGAATTTTGATAATTAATTTTCTGTATCCTAAGAGCTTGATCTTTCTGAAGTTGTAGTGTAGTAGTGGACAACCAGATCAGGTGAGAGTAGACTTGGGTATGAGTTTCTGTTGGGCTTCTTACTGGCTCTGTGAACTTGGGCAGATCATTGGCCTTCAGTTTTCTCATTCTGTAAAATGGAAACAGTAAATATAATTTCCATTGACCAACTCAAGGGATTGCCATGATATGCATCGGAAAACAATAAAAGCTAACGTTCATGGAGAGCTTAATTTACCAGGGCCATGCTCCGAGTTATGTGCTTTATATATGTTGCCTCATTTTATCTTCACACCAACATTATGAATTACATAATAATTTTTACCTATTTTACAGATATGGAAACAGACTCAGAGAAGTTAAGTAAGTGGTCTGAGTTCATACAGCTTACTGTCAGAGGAAGACCAAAAAGGCTCTGTTTGATAAAAGTAAGATGATCTACATATTGAGATAATGTCATTTTCTCCTCATGTCCTACTTCTTCTACTTTTTATTTAATACCCTTATTCCCTTCATTCTTTCTTTCTTCCTTCTTTCCTTCCTTTCTTCCTTCCTTTCCTTCTCTCTCTCTCTCTCTCAAACAATTATTGCCATTATCATCATATACACTATAATAGGATTGGGTTTTGATAAGGAGCAAAGTAGGGCTGGGCAAAACAATAATCAGGATGTAGTCCACAGCCAATGGTCCAACTGTCTTTATGTAGTATTCACCAAGCGATTCTTGAGAATTAACTATATACCGTGACTGGCTGGGTATGAGGACACTACAAATATGAAGACAGTACACTTCCTCCCTTAGGGTAAGACATGTACATGAATAACCATAATATGAAGAAGAAGCCTCTGCATGTCATAAGAAAGAGAAAAATGCATGAGGAGTTCAAGAGAAAACATTTATTCCAGGTAAGGGGATCATGGACTTTGCACCCATGTCCGGGGAAAATAATACTTGCCTCTTGCTAAATCATCAGAATAACTAGGCATGTGATTATTAAATGTCAAGGAGAGGAGGAGCGGGGTGAAATGTTAAAATTATGGAGGCTGGGCTTGGAAAACGAGGCCAAATATCATGTGATAGCACCCTGCCTCCTCCTTTAGATACTCACTCAAGAATTTAATTTCTTCAAGTTTCTTCAAAGCAAAAGAATATTTACTGTAGCCTTGTGGACTTCGATGGCTAGAGGAGGGAAAGCAGGAGCATGGAGGATGGGAGGGCTGTCCTCTCATGTTTCACAGATGCTGATTTCAAGTTTCCACCTGGTAACAGCCTAGGGGCCAGGGCATAAAGATACAAGTCAAAACATAGAGACACCCACAGAGAGAACTCACAGCATCCAGCACGGGAATTACAAAAACTCAAAAAAGCTTTCCAGGGGCTAAATAAATATCTTTCCTTGTATTTGCACTTTTTTTTTTTTATTTACTGAAATTTGGAAAGATACATAGACTCTATTGCCTTTATATAAAAGTGTAGTCTATGAAAACAAATTTTTTCATATACAGGTTAGATTAAATTGTGACCAACTTCTAGTATCTATGTGTTTTATTAAAAAAAAAGCGGTGGACAAGAAGAAAGAGTTTGAACTATGCGTGATGAACTTGTAAATGACATGCTTTTGGTATAAAATAGAGGCTTTCTTCCAGCACACGTTAGAAATGTGTTCAAAATATATAGAAAAGCTCCACAGCCTGATACTTGAATTTGCACAAACAGCCCAAGGCAAGCGAGAATCCGAATGAGTATTTCCACAGAAGACTACTCATTTACTTTCACAGACCACATTTAAAATAACTACAGGATTAATTTCATTCCCTTTGCCAGACTTCTCCTGAAAGCAAGGAAAACCTGGCATTTCGGAAGTATAATAAATGTTACTTATAAACAAGACTGGAAAGAGTGGATAGTGGATTGGGGTTGGGGGTGGGGAAACGAACCCTTTAGTTACAATATTTTAGGGAAATGAATCGAGACAATAAAAGAAATTTCAAGTCCAGTTGCTCCACTATACGACATCAGCAGTTTAGAATCGTAAGCAGAAGCAAAAGGAATAGAGCAAATGAGGAGAAAAAATGGCCGATAAAGTTTCTGGCTCCAATACAAGAGACATATCATTACCATATGATCTAATGTGGGTGTCAGCCGGCTTGTGTTCATTGAGGGAAACTTTATTTTTTAACTGTGCTATGGAGTAGAAGCAGGAGGTTTTCAACCTAGTGACAGTCACAGAGCAGCACCTACCCCTCCTCCTTTCCACACCTGCAAACTCTTTTGCTTGCGCTGAAAATTTAGTGTAATTACATCTCAGCTTTGAGGGCTCCTGTGGCAAATCCCCGGATTAAAAGGTATGGTTTTCAATAATTGTCCTGAACTCTGCTACAGACTAATAAAACTTCGATCCAGTTGAGAGAAAAAGGAATTGCTTGGTGAGAAAAAGAAAAGAAAAAAGAATTGTGCTAAACTTTTAATAATGTTTCTGCAGCATTTTAAACAAGTCTTACTTGAAAACAGAAGTTAAATATTTGGTAAAATGGTTGAAGGCATTGTTTTAGTTCTTTCTCTCTTTTCTTGCAAAGATGTTTATTAAAAAAACTAGAACCTAACACCATGGATATCTATATTGATATATTTTGTATTTGTACTAATGAAATGTTCAGCTCTTTATAGGAAGTGTTTACAGAAAAGTATTCTAGACTAGCATACTGTTTGTAGCTGGTTTATATATTTAAGGATTTACTCCCCTCCTGAATTCTTGTGTATTTTAAGAACTTTTAAAACCTCAGGGAAGTGAACTCTGGTGATTAGCTGTAGAACTCTAATATATATTTCTACAACTAGAAAAGAATATAAATTATCACCAGAGAGGTAAAAATAAACATTGAAAATATTTATGTTGATTATTCAAGACCTAAAATAATCGCAGAGTTGGCTACATAATTCCTTAAATGTAAAGAAGAGACCATGTCAGTATTTTCAATGCAAATAAAATTTTATTATAAGATACATTCACTATAAAATGAGGGTAGAGGTTATTTTTCTTTCTAATTTCAGAACAGGGTAACGTGATGACCTCTGGTTAAGTGGGCTCCCAATTTAAATACCTGTGGCTTTTTCTTCCTATTACTGTTTTGACCAGAAAAAGAGCCAAATGCCTCCTATAGTACCCCTTATGTATAGATAAATCCTGCTTTTATTGTTTATTTTTAAATTATTTCTACTATTCTTGAGGTTCTTAATTTACCTCTTGTGCTGGGGATTTTAATTTTGCTCTGCATTTATAGCTTTACTTATCTCCTGAGGGTTAAATTTTGACTTTGAAAGTCACACCAAGGGCATAAATGGCATCACACAAAAGTTGATCTGAATGATATAGTTAATTTAATGGGCTGAAGAAGTTTAAGAAAGCAGAAATTATTACTTTTGATAAAACTCTTATAAATTATGGCAATGAGCTTTAGTGGAGTAGTGACATTCTTCTTCGCAATTAGCATTTAGGAAAGAGCATGCATTCTGAGAATACTTAAAACAGTTTCAATGAAATTTAAAAAGTATATTATCTCAATAATAGTCTCCTTGGTTCCTACATGGGCAACTGCTGTGTTTTTTTAAAATTTTTTCTGATTTATTAAGGAAGGAAGGAAATGATTAAATAAATCATTAGTATCAACAGCATTGTTTTAAGATGCTGAGTCTTCAAGTATCCTGACAGTAAGCTGTTTCATGGGGAATTTGTATGAAGTTTCTGGACATTTTATTATTCTTCCCCAGGACATTCAGGATTAAAATGCACACACACACACACACACACACACACACACACACACACACAGAAAAGTGATATAAAATAAGTAATGGAAGCTATAAGCTGCCTGTTGGCATTCAGTTTCAACCAAAAAGAATATTGTATGGAGAATTTGCACCATTTAAACAAGAGCAAACAAATGTAAACGATAATTTTCCTCTGAGCTAACACTCAGTATTTCCTTTTTTGGGTTAGTGAAACAACCAGGCATTTTCTGCTCTGGAGAAAAGATCAAAAAGTGACATTTGCATTAATTCTCGTTGCTATTTATTAAATCTGCAATGACTATGCTTCGTTTTTCTTCTAAAACATTAAATATGCAAGGCTAGCAAATCTGTGGTAAACCGTAAACATTGCATTTTAATGTGAAACAGGCAGAAAACCCCTCCCTTACATGCCCTGCGAGGGAACACTGCCAAAACAATAGGCTCTCCTTTAAAGGACAATGCAGTGACTGAGTGGGAAGGGGCTCCAAGAGAAAACTTGATCCTGAATTTAAAGGAGCAGTGTGAATAATAACCTTTGTAGTATTTTTTCCATGAAAACCCAAAGGCCTGTATTGTCTATGATCTGCCTTAGACAATCTTCATTGATAGATAAGAATAAAGGTATGAGAAACTGAAAAATATTTGTTTCCTCTCTAGTGGATCTAGGCAAACATTTCTAGAAAGTACATTAGGGTTAGGGCATACAAAATTTTTTTCTTTCTTTCTTTCTTTTTTTTTTGCACGTGCTATAATTGGATAATGACTCCGAACAGTTCTTTAATTGTAGTTATGAATGTGCAACTTTAATAAAGATTCTTATAAGTGTCCAATTCGAAGTAGAGATGTTGAGACTAAAGATAACATCTGCAATATGTTTTGGAAATACTTAGAACAGTTTCAAAGGGCTTTTAAAATATATCAGCTCAAAAACAGACCACCGTTCTCTACATGATCAAGCACTTTTTGTTATTCAGATTCATTGAGATTTAGTTATTCAGATTTGTTTAGTTCGCTTCAGCCAACTCAACAGCCAACTCAACAACATAGATATATGTAAGTGCTTATGGAACAAATGGATAAATACTGGCTCTATTTGTTGAAACTGTACTTTTTTGTTTGTTTACAAAATAGCCCTATTGATAAAACCATATAACATCTAAGTCATATAAAAATCAGGATTTTCCATATGTGTTGATCGGTTTATTAAAAATTGTCAGTTTGAGAAACTGGCCAACTGATTTATTTTTAAAAGTGAATCTTGGTTATACCAAGCTGAGGTTTTCAACTTGATCTCTTTCTCATACTAGAAATTTGATAATGGAAAAAGATAATTTCGTATTTTAAAAAATCAGACTGGTTGCTTGGAAAAAATTGAATAACTTGTATTGTTAATAAATCGGTGGTCAATTGAGTCATTTGTGTGCAAAATATTGTGAAAGGCCCAGGGGTACAGAACAAAGAATAATAAGACACGCCCTGAGGGAGTACATCTTCTAGTGGAGGGGACAGAGCACGCACGCAAAACAAATTATAATAAAATGTGATAAGTTCTTTAAAAGAGGTAAGAGCAACGTACTTTGGGAGCACAGAAGAGGGAGAAAGCAGGTCCTACCTGGATGAGCCAGGGAACACACAAGAAAAGCCCATTCGCTCATATAATCTTTACAGCACTCTTACAAGGTAGGTATTTTAAATGGCACTTAGCTTTGAGTATCAGAATTGAGGTGGGGACTGGGAGTGGAGAGAAAATGGAGAGAAATGTGCCTTGAGATAGCAGTTGGTAGCAAATTATGAGTGGTTTTGCATGCGACAAAGGGGATGTGGACCTTATTGGCAAGCCATGATAAGTCAACCAAAGGTTTGCGGTAGAAGGTTAATACAATGAAATTTAATCTTTAGAAGATAACTTGGGCAGCAGTGTGGAAGATGGCCTGGAGTAGAGGAAATATTCAAGGCAGGGACCTGTTGGAAGCTCTTGCCATAGTTCCTGGAGTGATGAGAATGGCTTGGCCCAGGATAAATACAGTAGGATGGGGAAAAGAGATTGGCTTCCAGAGATATTTCTGAAGCGGGAATTGGAGATCTCTAATGTGTATAGACCAAACTTTCTTTGACTATGGCATGGCTTGTGCAGTGAAAATTCCAACAAGATTTATCTTCGTGACAATTTTGCAAATGACATAAACATACAATATATCATCTTAATTCAGACTCAAAATTCCATACAAGCAAATTTAAATAATATTCAGATGTCTTTTCATAAGCAAATAGATGTGCGAGATAGTCTATAATGTACCTTATCACCTTCGAGTATGTTTTTAGTGCTCTGCTTCCTAACGATAAATGAAATATTATTTTTTATGCTTTTCTCTATGTTCACTCTACTGTGGGGTCTTATCTAAGAAATGACCCACAGACCAGGCAGTGCTACTCTTCTAAACCTTTTGTTTGTTTCCTAGGTTCCTTGGTTGTGAAAATACATGAGATAAATCATGAAGGCAACTATCATTTTCCTTCTGCTTGCACAAGTTTCCTGGGCTGGACCATTTCAACAGAGAGGCTTATTTGACTTCATGCTAGAAGATGAGGCTTCTGGGATTGGCCCAGAAGATCGCATTCATGAAGTTCTAGACTTAGAGCCTCTGGGACCAGTGTGTCCTTTCCGCTGTCAGTGCCATCTTCGAGTTGTCCAATGTTCTGATTTGGGTGAGTGGAGTGCAGGCTCTCTTTACCTACCTTGTTTGTTTTATTCATGGGAATGGCTTCCCTGAGGATTTAGCATTTTCCCTTTTAGTCTCTGCAATTCCAAATGTGAGAGACAGTGCCACCTAATGAGGAGTGAAGGAAGCAGAGTAGGAGAGAGAGAAGTGGCTTTGCGGTTGAGACCTTTTTTTCTGTCTTTTTAAAGTCAGGGCTCCATCACATTGCAATCTTGGACACGTCATTTTTTAAAAGAAATCTTTCTGAGTTTCATGGCTCCCTTCTGTCAAATAAAATTTTGAACAAAACAATGTCTTATATTCTAGGATTGCAGAGTGACAGTTTATTTTAATTCCGTGATTTGCTTTCATGAAATCTCAGTTATTAAGAAAACCTGGTCATATCTCTCTACTCTTGGCTTAGGCCAGATAACAGAGTTTGAACATTACTAAATTCTAAAATATGCAGAGTTATCAGAAGCAAAGCAAGTAAATTTTAGAGCAAAAAATTATCTTTCGAATCCCAAAATACTCCTGTAATCTCTGGGTGTTAGTTTTGTCTGTACTTTGGCATTTTATAATCCAGTTGTTTATATTCTTTAGAAAGTTTCAAAGGAAATCTTTATAACTAAGTGTGGTGTAAATATTCGTTATAATCACAGAGCATATATCTTTAGCCTAACACTGTAAATACACTTTGATTTATTATCTTTCAAGAAAAATTTGGCCTGGGAATTCCAAGAGCAATACACTTAGAAGATAAATCTCCAGAAAGTTTGAAGCCCCAGCAGATGGGCCAAAGGGGAATGAATCTTGTTTACATGGCAGCTGATTCACATTCCTCTTTTCTTCTGGTACATTTTCTTATTGGAAAGAAGAAAGAAAAAAACTTCACAGAATGATTCTGCGATGGTGCATTTCCTTATGGAAGAAACCCAACAGAGTAGTAGGACACTTCTTTTAGAGGCCATATATTTATTCAGAACATGCTTTCTAGCAGTATTTTGCAAGAAAAATTGCCACTAACTTTTGTGGTTAGAGTAAACTATACACAGGAACCCAGGAGAACAGAAAATATTTTGAATAGTGACAACTGTGAAACAAACAGTTTGAGATAGCTTCTTCAGTGCTGACATATATTATATAGCCATTTAAAACCCAAATAAAAAGTGTATAGAAAGTCTTTCAAAAGACTGCAGGATAATTCCACTAGATTCATTCATTCATTCATTCATTCAGCAAATATATTTAGAGCCCATATTGGGTCAGATCTGCTCTAGGCCCTGGAGAGAAAGGGAGGTGGAAGACAAATATGGTCCTTGTTCTTATGGCTCTTATAGTCTACTGGTGGTGATTATGCTTTTCTGAATTGTATGTTTGCTACAGGGGAGATTAGATTACTATCATACTCTACAGAATATATGTGTGTGTGTGTGTGTGTGTGTGTGTTTCAGGAAGATTGTCCCTGTGCTAACATCTGTTGCCAATCTTCCTCTTTTTGCTTGAGGAAGATGGTCCCTGAGTCAACATCCTTGCCAATCTTCCTTTACTTTGTATATGGGATGCCACCACAGCATGGCCTGATGAGTAATGTGCAGGTCCAAGCCAGGATCCAAACCAATGAACCCCGAGCCTGCCAAAGCAGAGCACGTGAACTTCACCACTATGCCACTGGGCCGACCCATCTACAGAAATCTTTCATAAGCACCTAGGGATTACCTGCATCATTGGTTTACGCAGAAAAATAATGAGGTTGAAATATCTGAACAAAGCAATCAACACATGATGGATATACTAGTGGCGACATTTTCAAGTTACTAAAATGACTGAGTTCTTAAGAAATGTGATGCAAGTTAAATCTCTTTGCCTCTCAGAACGAGGTTAAAGGATTTGCGGTTACTCTCACTACATATATTATCAACAATGAACGGTTGATAATTTTTAAGGGAGGAAGACTTGTCCAGTCACTTGACTGAAGTTTTATTTTTCCATAAATATAGTTTTTCTTTGCTTGCATGATAAATAGTTCATAAAGCTTGACTTTGGTGAAAGCATTGGGACAATTTTTCCCCCAAGCCTATTGAGCAAACTAGACCGAAAAATGTAGTCTTAGAAAAATATCGTGTTCATTGACTTGGCTGTCTCATGAGACAGTTTTGTCATTGTCCTTCTTATGGTTTTGTTTTGTTTATTTTGTGTTGTTTTAGATGAGAAAGTTTTCTAGTTGTTATCTTTTCTCTAGGAGCCCAGAGTGTACATCCTTCCTTTATTGCACATAGGCTTATTGACCCTTATATACAAAAGAGGTAGCTAAGATTGTAGTAATTCATTTCAGGGAACCATATTTAACTGAAACAACTGAGTTCCAATGAGCAATGGGCTCATCCAACTTATTTTTGTTTTCATTAATTCACAGATGCATATTTAAATATGTTGTCAAAAATTTTGATCAGATACTTCTAAAACAGAAAACACGTTTCTTAAAGGAAAGAACAATCCACTTGCCTTTAAAGAAATCACTTTAGGGGGCCAGCCCATTGGCGTAGAGGTTGAGTTCGCACGTTCTGCTTCTCAGCGGCCTCGGAGTTCGCCGGTTCGGATCCTGGTTGTGGACACAGCACTGCTTGGCAAAAAAAGCCATGCTGTGGTAGGTGTCCCATGTATAAAGTAGAGGAAGATGGGCATGGGTGTTAGCTCAGGGCCAGTCTTCCTCAGCAAAAAGAGGAGGATTGGCAGTAGTTAGCTCAGGGCTAATCTTCCTCAAAAAAGAAAAAAAAAAGAAGAAATCACTTTATTCACATTTTTAACTACTATCTAACTCACTTTATGATCTTGGCAAGCTGTTCAGAGCCATGACATCTTCATCTGCAGAAAAATCATGGTCAGTCTCAGAGATCCTGAGTTACCTGCATGTGTGAGTTACCTGGCTCATAATAGAGGTTCAATACATTTTGTTAAATATATTATGATTATGCGGAGTTAAAGAGGGAAGAAAAGTAGAAAAAACGCAAAAGCAAGGAAGAAGAAATGAATAACCTCATTCATAATAAAGACAATGCTGTTGATTTTATTTTTAAGTTCTCTAAAAATCTGAACATGAAGCTTGAATTATCAGAATAAAGAAAAAGTGCAATGCACTTTGGGATGAGAAATGTGAATGCCTATCTGTATCAAAGGCTAATGCTTTCTTAAGGATTATCCCTGCCAGAACTTTTAATGAGCTGAGAGGAGCTCTAGTGTTGAAGGACAAGGGTGCTTTGTCATCTCATTACCTAAACAATATTTAATATAAATAAACATTTCTCATTAAAATATTTGACTATTTTTGCCCCTAAGAGGTATGTCTGACAAAGTTAAACAACATCAAGTTTTTAAACAATTTTTTCAAAGCTAAGATGTAAAAACTGTGAAATTAAAATTGGATAATTAGTCCATGGGAAAACTTGGGTGTTGAATAAGATACATTGACCTTTTCAGTCCCTGGTTCTAATTTATCAGAATAGAATTATAGTACGTTTTTCTAGAGCCTGGGGAATTGAAAGAGTAAACGTATATTTTAGCCTGTCAAAGGAAGTAATGAATTCTCCATAGATATTGCAAATTGTTTGGCTGAACTTGATGTAATTTAGCTTGTAATTTGAACCAGAATTATACGAGACCAATATCTTCTCTTCTTTCTTTATCTATCCTCTTAAGACATAAAACAAGTCACTCAATTATAGTATTGATTAAAAACAACAATAAAAAATAAACATAAGTTTAGCAAATTCAGATATCTAGGAGTTACTTAAAATAATAAACCTACAATGTAACTCATTCTTGTCAGATCTTTAAAAAATGTTTTAATATTGATCTTGTGATTGGATACTTTGTTTTATGTACTTAGTATCTTGAAGGAAGATGGTTTCCCTTCCTTGTGTGCTCTCTGGCTCAGCCATTCATTTTTGGATTAAAGGCCGCCAGATAGCATTCTTAGCTATTGACATTATTTGGCATCTCATTGCTGAAAAACAGATCAGCTCTGACAGGTAAAAAAAGCATAAGCATTACTTTTTATTATTCTTCCAAATAAAAGTAATAGTTATTGACAGATTTCTTATAAACAAGTCTCAAAATAACTGAAATACCTTTTAAAATAATTTAATAGTGGAAATAACTTGGCTTGTACAGTTCAACACCTCTGAACTCAAGTCCTGCTTTACCAATTACTACCTGTAACTTTGAACCTTTCCAAATCTGTTTCCTCATTTGATAAATGAGAATATATCTTACTTAATTAGATAAGAATATAAAATATTTATCATAGTAACTGTTACACTCAGTTTACCATTTCAGACAAAGTCAGCTAATAACATGAGGTTCTTTCTGATGTTTTCCTTTATTTTTCTTTGAAACTGAGAACCTCTAATAAGTTCATGGCTTGTCAAGTTGGATCCGAAATAACACCTTCTTTCCCTTTCCCCCTAAAGAAGGACACATCACCTCTGAATGTAAATAGATAAGAATTAGAAAATTGTACAATTATCAAGCAATTCAGCATTCTCCAAACACTATTCCTTTGAACAAAATGGGTTTGTCTGAGTGGAGCACAATGAAGCATTTGTAATCATTTTTTATAAAATGATTTTATAATCATAAATGATTCCCAACCCATGTCTTTAGCCCTCTAGAGATGATGCCAGAAGATGGAATGTTTTATTTTGCTGTTTTAAAGCATTACAAATAGCTAATGGTTCTTACAATGTACCTCATATTGCAAAGGATATTTTAATTTTTAAAATCCCAGGAAAAAATTGCAACTCTTTAAATTGCACAGATTTCATTTTCTTCTTTTTTAATCATTTTGTCTCAACTGGTGAAAATTGTGTCAGTGGTGACCCCTTGGAACATAGTATGCCACAACTTGTCTCCTGTCTGGGGAAATTGGCTGTCCAGAAGCAAATCTTATAAATGAAGTAAATGCACTCTTCGACTTCTTCCAAGAAATCAACCCAGAAGAATAAATTAGGCCTGTTTTATAGAGGGCAGAGAGAATGCTGGAAGCGCCGTTGCTTTCATAGCTCAGGTCTGGCAGCAGCAGGGACATGGGGTGACCCTCATTCAGAGTTTCAGATGCATCAAAAGGGAGTCTCCAAGATGTAGTACAAGAAGCAGGCTGTGCACACAGCATGCCCAGTGGGTTGTCTAAAGTAGTGTTGGCTAGGGGTGGGGTATGACAGATCCTCAGATGTGGCAAGGGTAATGTTCCAGTGTGACTCAGATAACCAAGGCTACTGACTCAAGGGGTTAAAGATGAGCAGGAAGAAGAGAGGAGTCAGAGGAGGCCAAGGAAGCGTCTGTCTCCTTGACCTAACTGAGAACTGACATACCTCTGGTTTCCTTCTCAGTCCCAGGGCTGGAGAGAGAGGCAGCTGTGTGGGATCAAGGCATTTGGTTAGACTGCAGCTGTGATGCATTCCTCTCTGGATGATCATCCTGGCTCTCCAGAGGACAGGGTGGGAAGAGCTTAGCTGGGATATCCACTCCCTGGGTAAACAAGGAAATGCAGAAGACCCTCTCTTCTTAACTTTTCTCCTTCAAAAGAGTAGCAAGAAGATTATATATTTCCTTGAAAATAAGGATAAAGGAGAATTAAACCAGTTTGCAATCCAGTCTTAATACAAGGCGAAAGCCCTGTAGTGACTATACTCTTAACACTCAAGACTCAATTAACCCTCGACTTAGTCTGCAGATTTCTTAGAGGCAACTTCAGCAGCTTGTCTACTTCTGTGCTTTCTCTGTGACCTACATTTGCCTTGATTATTCTATAATAATCAATTTTATATACATATATTTATTTTTTCAATATCTTTAATTACCTATTTAAGCATCTCCTCTCTCTATCAGAAGGGAAACATGCTGATAATTTATCCTTGTAGACCCTCTACTCAACAAAATGCCTATACTTGGTAGGCTCTCAAACATCAATAAATGCTTGATGAATGAATAAATGACCTTATTCATGGCTTAGGGCTTGGATGAGTGCATAATTCTACAATGTCCTAGATTCTATCAAGCTGGAAACAGGAAAGAACATAGCTGACTGGGAATTAGGAGTCAGGGAGCTGTGGGGCACGCTTTCCTTTTCCCTTTGAGGATGACCATAGAAGCAGAAAGCTCAAACCTTCCTGACTTTATTTGGAAAAAGAACGGAATTAAAGGGGCAATCTTCTATATATCTGAAATCTAATCCAACTGCCATCACAGTCAAATTGCCATTTTTAAGAGGAAAACTTGCATGCCTTGAGCAGAAGAGTTTTGTTTTTTTTGTTTTTTTTGAGGAAGATTCTTCCTGAGCTAACATCCATTGCCAATCCTCCTCTTTTTTTGCTTGAGGAAGATTAGCCCTGAGCTAATCTCTGTGCCAATCTTCCTCTATTTCTTTTGTGTGTGAGACAGCTCCACAGCATGGCTGGTGAGTGGAGTAGGTCTGTGCCCAGGATCTGAACCCACAAACCTGGGCCACGGACCAAAGTTCAGCGTGTGGAACTTTAACCACTCAGCCGTGGGGCTGGGGCCCAGAAAAGTTTCTTAATGGAGCTGGGACATATTATTTTGGTCTTGTGCCAAATATTGAAGTGTATCACCACTGTCCTACTTATTAAATTGAAGACAGGATTATAAAAAATATTGTTGGAAGTCAACAAGGGTAAATCTTATTTGGACCCCTGCCACAGGACAGAAAAGAAAAAAAAGGATGATGTTTTAGGACTGGCCTTTGTCCAACATGATGTTTACCAGATTGCTGACATTTGCTAGCAGGACAATGCTATTCATCACTGGGACTACTGGGGGGGGAAGAGCACAATTCTTATTAGCCTTTACTTCAGAAATGATTTTCTGGTAACATCTTAAGTAGAGTTTTACTTATTTTAATAAATAACGCCATTTTTAAAAAGATGAAATTCCTCTTACAGAATTTGGGAGAGCAAATAAATAATTCAGACTAGCCTTGGAAATAATTGCATTTTAATGGAAAATTTAGAATTATATTAAAGGATGCTTATTAAAAATAATTAAATTTAGGAAACCACTCTGCTCCTGTTACTATTGCTGAATAAATATTACCTCAAAACTTGGCGATTTAAAAAAATAATTTTATTTTCCTCATGATTTGAGGTACAGGAGATTTGAGCAGGGCTCAGACAGGCTGTTCTCAATTGGGGTCTCTCATGAATTTGCAGTCAGGGGTCAGCTGAGGCCGTGGTCTCTGGGTTGGCTAGCCTAGGTCAGTCACCTAAGATGGCTCACTCTCATGACTGACGATTGATGCCACTGTCACCTGCAAGCTCAGCCGTTCTGTCATCTGGAGTGCCTCAGGTGGCCTCTCCAGCATGGCGTTCCCAGCATAGACAGACTTCTTACCCCTGGGGCCCCCAGAGCAAGCTTCCCAGAAGAACTGGCTAGCAGCTGTACAACCTTTACTGACCTCTCCAAAGTTATGCTGTGTCACTTCCACCACATTCCATTAGTTCATAGAGGTATCAAAAGGCCATGCCAGATTCAAAAGAAGAGGAATTTGAGTCCATCTTTTGATAAGGTTGCGACAAGTTTGTATTGAAGAGAGCATATACGGTGGGAGATATAATGAATGCCATGTTTGGGAAATGCAATTATCTACACACTCAGATTTATGTACATTTCTAATGAGAAGTACGAGCACAAATTATGTATTATATATGGAAAGTCCACAGATATTACATGTCCTTGTGAAGGTCATTATTTAAAAATTGCAAACTATTTAGAGGTCAAATCAATTGTATTCAAATCAATTGTATTCAAATCAACTTACAAGTCTACTTCATAGTGTCAAACTTTCTATTGAAGGCTGTAAACGAGGCATCGAGTCACATCTTTGAGACTTTGTTTCCATCATAGAGCATCTTTTTCAAAGCAAATTTTACCTGGCTAATTGATATTTCATTTAAAATGCTTAATATCTTACTTTTCATATCATTTTATGAATGGCTATAAAATTCATCAGTATCAATAAGAATGATTTAGTTAAAATCCTATGTGGTTGACAAAATCATATATAAGGCAGAATTTGTTAAGTTGATTTAAAAGCTTAAGGTTAAAAAAAACAACTTAAGGTAGAATAATTGTTTTCATAGCATACTGCCTGTTTCTATACTCTTTAAAGATTCGTTTTAGTTCAAATAAACAATTTGTAATTGAAATAGAATTTTTCATCACCACAAAATAATCCTTAGGTCTGATGTATTTCTACCTTCAGTCTACTTCATGCCCAGTATCCTCAGATTAAGAGATAGAGCTAAGGGATGCTAAGTTAGAGATCCTTGTTCTCTCTACATAGTGGCTGAGTTGATTTATAACACAGGTGGTTTTAACTCTAAAGATGTTATGACCAAAAGAACAAAGATTGATATTTCACAGATTTGCGAAAGAGTGTGGCATATGCCACTATTAAAATACAGTTAAATTAACCACGAACAGATTCTGGGAGTTAATTATTTGTTGGGAGCATGTGCTTACTAAACTGAAGGGTTACCATCCAAAGGTGGAGCTTGGTAGATAAGCTCTCCAAAGACCCTGAAGTTCATGGGAACAATGATCATGTAACAAGACCACAAAATGACTGACAAGAAAAGCCAACCCACGATCAAGGGCTTTAGGGGAAAATAAATCTGTGTTTGATACACCTTCAAAACAGATTCCAGCTTCCAGGATAATATGCGTTATAACTGCATTATACAGAAAAAAACCAAAACAATCACTTTGCCACAGACTTACAGGCTAATAGTCAGCAAGATAACTGGAGCCGCACCCTCTCATCTCCTCATTGGTAATAATGACAGGCACCAGTAATTGAGGGCCTGCTGTGCACTATGGTAGGAGATCATTCTGTAGAATAGCCTATTGAATTCTCACAAAAATTCCATGAAAGATGCAAGAAAACTGAGGCACTGAGAGCTTAAGCAACTTGCCCAGTGATCTGAAGGATCGAGAAGAGGAACAAGGATTAAAATTCAAATAGTGATCTTATAAAAAGAAGTTTATAGAAACATTTATTAAATATGCTAAACCTATAAGATAAGATCCGCTTCAACAAGTGCAGCAGATGCCAGTATTTTCCAGCATAACTTCCCCTTCTCCCTTCCGTGTTATTTTGACAGAAACTTGCTCACAAATATATCAAAGACAGAAGAAAGTGAGAACAATTTTCAGGTGTAGATAAAGGGGATGCTGTATTTGATAGTAGCATTTGTTTCTAAAATGTTCCTGACCAACCAAGAATCAGAAAGAAAATTATGATTATTATAGCCAGTTGTATCCTAATACTTCTGAGGGAAAATAAGAACCCTCATGAAAGCAGGATGTGAAGAGGTGATTGTAACAAAACATAACAGGAAAGATCTTTAAGTTGATTATGAACTTTTCACCATGGGACATCAGGGCAAACAATGATTTTAAAAGTAACCAATCAAAAAGCTACCTCTGTGTGTAGAGCAGTAAGATCAAAGTTCTGATGAAAAATAGTCATTTGTGTCTCTTATCCAGGACCTACAGAAAAGAAAGGAAACTAAAATGCAGGACAATACATTATAAGCATATATAGAAGGAGTTTGAAGGGGGAATCATTGTTATCTGGAGTGGTTGGATGAATATTATAGAAGGAGGGGGTAATGGGTGTGCTTTAAACGATTGTCAAAATGGAAGGAGAAGGAAATGAGTAGGCAGAGTATTCCATGAAACATAATTACATGAAAAGAAACAAGAAGCTAGGAATAAGCACAGTATGTTCAAGGGACATTGTAGATCAGCATCTTTTAAAAATATGCACAGTGTGGGCCGGCCCAGTGGCATAGCGGTTAAGTTAGTGTGCTCCACTTCAGTGGCCCCAGGTTTGCCACCTCAGATCCCAGGTGCCGACTACACATCATTTATCAAGCTGTGCTATGGCAGATGTCCCACATATAAAATAGAGGATGATGGGCAGAGATGTTAGCTCAGGGACAGTCTTCCTCAGCAAAAAGAGGAGGATTGGCGGTGGATGTTAGCTCAGGGCTAATCTTCCTCAAAAAAAAAGTAGGCACAATGTTTACATGCATAAATGGCACATGATTTATTTCTAGAGTGAGACTCTTACCATCTTGTTCTTGGTTTAATTTAACCATGAGCCACCTTGAATAAGCCATTTAACTTTATTGGATTTCCGTTTCTTTACTTATGAAAGAGGGAGTATTGAATTAGCTTAGAAGTTCCCTGATTTCTGGGACACTAAATTTTTTTGAATGTTGAATAAGTTAATTTCTTGTTAAGGTCAAAACCAAATCCAACAAAATAACAACAACCTGCCATCTGCTATCAGAATCATTTTTCAAAAGAAGGTATATTTAAAACGGGAGCAGGAGCTCATCTCAGAAATATGCGCGTGTATGTGTGTGTGTGTGTACATGATAATTTATATTAAAACTAACCAGATCACCCTCATTTTTTTCTGATTTTGATATAAACTAATAAGAACCTCATCCTAGAGTCTACCTGACCAGCATTTGGGAAACATAGACTAACTGATATTTAATAGTCCTTCCCTTTGTGACATTCTAAGGACTCGTAACTGGGATAATTTCCCTGTCATACTCTACCTAAGATTGTTGAGCAAGCTAGTTAACACTCCAATGCCCTGTCTAGTCCTTAAACGTATGGCATGTTATTAAGTCTGATGTCAGAACAATTCTTCTTGGGGATACAGATAGATATGACAGAAAAAATATCTTGGAAAGTAGGAGAATTGTCTTCCTGTCTGCATTTTGTCACTCCTAGCTACATGAGCTTGTTCATTTCATTAAACCTTTTCTAAAAATCACCTGGAAAAATGAAATTAACATACTGCCTTACCTACCTCACTGTATTGTTGTAAGGTAAGTAATATAACATATTTTAAATTTTTTATAAGCTGTAAAGCTACATGAATACAAAGTTTTAATAAAATACTGATATGTGAAATCCCCCAAATGGATATGAATTTACTAGTAATTCAGGGGAGATGTTAGGGTTATGATTTTAATCATTAAAATGACTCTTTAAGAACTAAACTGAAAAAATCACAAGCTTGAAGGCTTTTTTTATGCTAAATCTTCAGAAAAAAAATGTATATAATTCATCCCAAGTAGTTTCTGTTGTTATAAAATTCTAGGATGACAACGTAATCAAAATTGTCAGCCATCCAGATATATCATGTTTTTCTCTCCACATCTGAAATTTATCTGCACTTTGGCATTGAACCAATGTTAAGAGAGCCACTAGAAGTGAAGTCCAACAATGTATAAAAGTAAGCCTAAGAGGAAATTAAGACATTGACAAAGAAGCCCACAAAGTAATGATGAAATGTAGGCGGTTAACTTTTTTCCAAATGAAAGGAATTGTGCCTTTTCTTGGTTGGAGAATACTAATTATCAAAGATTTAGCAGAAGTCTACCGCTCCTAATTGCGTGAAATTAGCAAACTGACATTTCTGAAAATGGCAGCGATCGTGACTAGATAGTGCAGTTCAATATCCTCCTGCACGGGAGATGCTTTGGTGGTTTGCTGTCACTGAAAACGCTTCACTCTTGTTATTTTTCTTAAACTCTTTCTGTAGTGAGTCTTGGAATACATGTATGAACGTGTAGAATCACCTGCATTTTCATATTTAAATTTATAATGATAGTTGATCACTGAATTGCGAACTAGACTTTTTATCCACAATCAACAGAGCAGGGATCACATGAACAAAATATTATTTGGAAAGAACTCAGAAGCAGGTAATTTCAGATATATTTTCTGTAATTGACATGGAAGATGTGAAAATAGGAATGTGGCTATCATAATCAAATTTATCACTATACATTTACATAAGATTAAAAATTGGAAAGATATCTTCCCAACCTAGCAATTATTACATACTGTGTTGTAATTTTCTTTTTAACTGAAAACTATAGATTGAATTATATTTTCCACGAGGAAGTGGACAATTTCTATCTTGTTCCTGCTGTATCCCCAGGGCCTAATAAATTGATGGTGCCTAAGAGGTATTCAATAAAGCTTTGTTGAATGCATGAAGGAGCGATATTCAGCACTTTAAGTCTCAGATATGATGGAGAAGTTTAGAAATATTTCTGGTTTATTTTATGCAATCTTAAAATATAGAAATGATCAGATGAATTCGAGTTAGAATATCAAATATTTTTTTTCTCGAGGAAGATTAGCCCTGAGTTAACATCCGTGTCCATCTTCCTCTACTTTATATGTGGGATGTATGCCACATCATGGCCTGACAAGTGGTGCATAGGTCCGCACCTGGGATCCAAACTGGTGAACCCTGAGCCGTTGAAGCAGACCGTGCAAACTTTGCTGCACCACCAGGCAGGCCCCAGAATATCAAATTTTTGCTTAACATTCTACATCAATATGGAACAAAGCCAGTGGAAGAGAGAAAGGCAAAAGGCTATATCATTTAATATTTTTCTCCATTACCATTCATAATGATGATTTATTTAATATGCATACCTTTTGAATGAAAACAGTTCATCTTTATATATCTAGTTGAATGACTATTGAAATGTTTTTCAATTCCATAGAGCATTTGGTTATTCACCGTGTTTACATCTATAAACTAAAAACAGTAACTCAGTTAGTTAGACCTAAATTTAAGGTCCAAAAATAATGCTTCATAGGATTTATTTTAGAGAAGTTACACTAGCAAATTTATTTTATTTTATTCTAAGTAGCCACATATCTATTGGTCATAAAATATCAATTAAAGTTGACATTGTTTTGGTATTCCAATAAAAACTGAAAGAACTATTCTCCCAAAAGTTTGGCTAAATTTTCAAGTTGTTGACACAACAACTTGCTTGCATGGTCATATAATTTTAATTTTAAATGTAGATCTGTGACAGTGTTAGATTTATGAAGAGGATTTTTGATGATTTGGCTAAAGCTCTTCCCTATTGACAGGATATTTATGTAGAAAGGCATAGATTTATAAATCACTCATACTTACCACTTATCAAAAGAAGTGCATACTTTCTAATACAAGAACAATGAAATAAAACCCACTGTGTACTGAGAAATTTGAGCCACACCCTAACAAAACACAAATTCTCCCCTCATGCAAAACAGTAATTACATGGGGCAAATAATGTGTTCCATTTATGATTTCAAAAACATTGTTTGACTTGATTGGAAAAGATAAAAGATATTTTCAACTACCATTGATATATTTCCTAGAAGAAGAAAAATATGTTGAGGTAAAAATATGTTGTGGTAAAGCTATCGTTGCAACACTGACTTCTTTGTAAACACAGCCTTTGTGATTCTGTGGCCATGTGGCCCATTTTACTGATTGCTTTTCCTGTGGTTCTAGGTCTGGACAAAGTACCCAAAGATCTTCCCCCTGACACCACGCTGCTGGACCTGCAAAACAACAAAATAACCGAAATCAAAGATGGAGACTTTAAGAACCTGAAGAATCTTCATGTAAGAATTTTTTTGGGGGGGTTGTTACAAGATCTGACTCAAAGTACGTTTTTAAAAGAAAACTTAGTTAAGGCGAGGAGTACTATATGGTAATTAATAAGCACATGAGTTTCATTAAATTCTATTTTTGAGGGTGGTGAAGGAAAGCATCAAATTCGTTAATCCCTAAAAAATCATCCCGTTTTCTTACATATACCCACCCCATATAGCTTTGGTATTTGCTTCATAAAAAAAATACTTTATATCTTAATCTTCTCTCATGTTTCATGAGTAAAAATTTTTATCTTCCCAATTAGTTGTACTTCAATAGTGGAACAAAACACAAAATGGATTGATCTTAGAGTGATTTTATTTCTTTGTTTCTTTTGTTTTCTTTCATTCATTTTCTGAGAGGCACAAATAACCTTGTAAAGGCTCAAAGATTGGCACTCAAGAGAAAGAGGGATAACCATCTATATTTTATTTAGTAAATATAATTCCATCTTCAAATATGTAAATATTATGCATGCTGTATCCTTATCTTTATCTGTTTTTATTGTAATTTTTGCTTACCTCTACTTCATTATAATGTAACACACCCAGTCTACCAATCAGGATTCCAGCAGAAAAGAGGTAACACTCTCAAAAGAGTTTCACAGAGGAGACTTTACTGAAGGGACTATTTACAAAGGAATATGGGAACCAACAAGGCATTGGGAAACATGCAAACCCACAAGGCCTGAAGAACTAGGGAGCCCCAGAGCCCTGGAAGAGCTGGGGAGCTATAGTCCAACCTCCTGATTTCCTGCCAGTGTCTCCTATGGTTGAACCTAACTAGACGTCAGAGGACAAGAACATCTGGGTGATTCGGGCCCCAGAGGTCAGCCTCCTAGGATATAGGAGATGGTCCAAAAGGGCAAAGAATGAATATGTCTTTAGTTGGGAGAAGGTGTGTTATAAATGGAGAATGACCAACCCAATCAAGTAGGGTTAAGCCTTGCTAAGGAAGCCTTCTCTAACAGTAAATGCATCTTCTGTTTGCATAGGGCATCAGAATCCTGATAACATTTGTCATCTCCTCCAGCTCTCTACCTGTGGGATGATAATGATATGGTTTCCCTTCAAAATATCAGTGCACATTTAGTGTAAATAAACTGGACTTCAGTGTCCTGAAGAAATACTAGAAGTCTCACTCTATCTTGTTCTACTCTGGTAGGCTGCTCTAAAAGTATTGAGTCTGATCCAGGAAAAGGCATTTTAAGAAGGGCATTAACCTTTGAGACCCGGAAATCATGTCTTAAAGGCACAGTTGATAGAGAAGTGGAAACACAAAAGGAATTTTAAAAAGTCACAAATGACATATTTGAAGGACAGTATTGGAGACGAAGAATTGAATTTACTTGCTTCAACTACAAGATGAGAGAATTGCTCTATTGACAAGTGAATGGGAATTCCAGGGAAGCAGACTTTTGTTCAACACTAAAATGCAATGTAAAAAATTAGAATTTTCAGAAAATGGAGAGGATTGCCTAGTGATGGGTTACCTATCTGTGGAGATAAGAGTTCATAGCTTCTTATAAGGAATATCATAGAAATACATTCTTAAAATTGGGAGCACATACATAGAAAACTCTATTTTCATGTCCATTTCTTTCTCTTAATCATTATAGAAAATAATTGAGGGTATATATAATAAGAGTAGGCAAGACATAGTAAAATATAAATATAAAAAATAAATCAAAATCATCTGGCTGCTACATATTAGAATAAGAAATATAGATACAAGGTAAATAATTTAACGTAAAAGTAAAATAAACTGGTCATAATGTACTATTGAGTTAATATAACCAAGATAAGATTTAGTTATGAACTTTCTGACAACCAAGATGAGAAAAGCAATAAACATTTATCCATTAGGAGGAAATATACCAGGTTTTTTAAAAGGAAGCAAAGACTTGTTCCTTAAGATTTTAAGCTTTTCCATAATAAAAATAATAACACTTAATTTATTGAAGGGTCCAACAATATAAGTACAATATGCTATAAGTAGTGAGTGTTATGGGCACCAAGTAAGAGAAAAATAAGACATCATCCTACATCAGGCTATCAGTTAGTGTTTTGAGAGACTATGAAACAAAGTCGTCTTAGAGGATTAGCAGACTTTTGAAAAGAAGAGAATAAGAGGGCTTTCCATGAAAGAAGAAAGGAAAAGCAGAAGAAAATAAGCAACAGATAAATAAAAATACAAGCTGGTTAGAGTTAAAGATACAGGCTCCGAAACATGGAGGGTAAGGCTGGAGTTAGAGATCTTCAACCTTGGCCCAATGGGATCCATCTCTGCTGACAGGACACAGGGCTGCAGCCCCCACTCCCTTTCTCTGTTTTCATGTATGGTTTCCCTGGGAGTGAGCTGATGATGACACCAATAAGGTTTGTCAATTACTATTTACACTATCGTTGGAACAAGTTTAAAGAGGTGATAATAAATAATGAATATCATTACTTTCAATAAACTAAAATATTAAAAAGCTTCATGTTATTTTCATAACTTTACCTTAAAGCTACTTTTTTAAGGAAGGAGAATTCTCATACTCTAATCCCAACTGCCTGTGTATTTAAGTGTAATCTGAATAATTTGTTTAAACTCTTTATTT
Source organism: Equus quagga (assembly GCF_021613505.1). Classification (NCBI taxonomy): domain Eukaryota; kingdom Metazoa; phylum Chordata; class Mammalia; order Perissodactyla; family Equidae; genus Equus; species Equus quagga. The sequence goes on from NC_060285.1 coordinate 29,161,990, forward strand.
CCTTAAATAAGGGATATCTTGTTTCTGTGACGTTCTTATTAAATCTGGGATTTGTAATAACGTGTTCTTTCCTTTCCGAAGTCTCAATCTAAGTATGTTTTTGGGGAACTGTCATCTTGGCAATCTCTTTCTTTCTACTTCAAAGTGTACATCGGAAGAAGAGAGTGAGTTTATTAGAGCTTCCAGCCATTCAGAGGATGTTAAACAGCTATTTTTCCTCTTACTCTTTCATTCTTGATCATTTCTATCCTTGTTATTTGGCAAATGAACATCATAATTTCAGCCGGGAGAGCCATACTTGAATGAGAAGGAAGGAGAGAAATGAAAAGTTAGCGAGGATTAAAATAGAAAGGATTTGACCAAAAGTTCTTTTCTTCTCAATAATTTTATTAATTTACAACTCTGTGGCTCATTATGAGTGGTACATGTTGCATAAGAGTAGTTTTATATCCATATATAGTAGGAAAACTACATAATTATTCTATAAAATAATTGGAAGTGTGAAAATGAAGTACGGTAATGCCAACTTTGAATATTTTTCCTTTGAATTAAAGCTTAATAAATCTAGTAAGGAAAATTTTTAAATTAGAAATCACTAAAAATTTTTTTCAAAGATTGAATAATAGCAAATATTTGTGTAGCAATTACTATACGCTAGGCAATGTTCTTAGTACCTTAGATACATTAACTTATTTCGTCCTTATTACTATTCTTTGAGGTAGATACCCCTGAGAACTCCTTCATGTAGACGAAGACACTTAGGCACAGAGAGGTTAAGTTACTTCCTCATAGTCACACAAAAAGTAAGAGTCAGAACTTGAGGTCTAAAGTCAGAAGCAGTCTGGCATGAGTCTATGCACTAATAATTGCCTATAAATATGATGGTAACTATAAAAGCCCCTAAAACAATATCTGGTATAGTGAAAGCCCAACATAAAAGTAGCTTTGGAGAAAACCCTACATATTATGTCAAATTTCAACATTTAACCTAAAATAAAAACAGGTTTTTCAGATGACTTTTAATACAGTTATTTATATCAAGCTTTCAGAACTTTCTTACCTACATGGCAATTGAGGATCTCTTTTGCATTTATAATTAAGCATATACATTTTTGAATGTCGTTTAATGACAAAAGCCCTCTCAACCCTTCCTTCCGTTAGCTCTGGCTTTTACTCATTTCCCAGACATTTTGCCTGTGAATATTAATTTCCTATGATCTTAACCTTCCTAAGTTTTACTTTCTGTAATATACATTGGAATTTCTTAAGATTTTGTTTTAATCAACCAATGCATCTTTTAGGATTAGTTACAAGATTGTGTTACGTGTAATAAGTTTTAATTAGTCAAATATTATGAACTGTATAAGAGTGTACAGGGTTAATTAACCAGCTGTTACCTTCAGAAAATACTCTTGCTTTTCTGAAACTGGAAGTTCTCACTGTTCTATTATTGTAACTCCCTTTTTGCCCCTCTGCATTTTCATATACGCATAAAAGTGTACTACAATAGAAAATGCAAGCTTCTCAAACTTTGATAAAATTATCTTGAATTCCTTAGGATTAGTTGATAAGGAATCTTAAAATAATAACAGTGTGGTTATGTAGACATACAGATCATTGGAAGAGAATGAGGCAGTCCAAAATAAGTTTACCAATAGCCATAGGTATAACAGTAGTAATGAATTAGAAGTAATTTCCTATATTAGGAGAACTCAGAAACAAAAATTTAAAATTTACCAAAAATATTAGTATGTTCGACTATATAAAACTTTTATATGTAAAAAGGGCAAAAACAGAAGAAAAATACATTAAGCCTCTACATATTATATAAACTATATCTTTATTCTGTAAACCAATTATTAAAACAATGAAAATGAGAAGTATTATGATCAGGCAATCCTTTTCCTCCAAAAAATACAGTAAATGGTAGGAAAATACAAGGAAATTTGTTTAACCATTTAAGTAGCAAGGAAATGCAAAGCAAAGCAATGAGCTGCAAAATAATGTATTAATTTGGCAAACTTTTTGAAAATGATTATATCTAAATTTGTGTGGTTGCAAGAAATTTTTACTTTCTTGCCATGCTTTTGTAGTATAATTCATGACAACAGTCAACGAAGATGGGCATTTAGGTTGAAAAGCTGGTTGGGGGATGGATGCCTGTGTCATTGGATTCTTTTCAGGTATCTTGAGTCATTCTAGTAATTTCAATGCTTTTAGGAGTATTTATTGTTTAAAAATTAAAAGCATATAAAGTCTATATTTCGCCGCATTCCTTTTTCCTTTATTCCTGATGTTCAGGTCCTCATACACTTCTTATGTGAAGGGATCACATCTACTTAACGTTTTCTGATTTCTTGCAATTTTGCAGATTTCTCTGTGCCTCCCCTGGATGGAATGAATAGACTACACACTTGTTTTATGTTTGTGTGGAAGGTTTTGGAACTAGGAAGATATTGTTTTTGTTCACTATCTACAGGCGTTGATTCTTGTCAACAACAAAATTAGCAAAATCAGCCCTGGAGCATTTACACCTTTGGTGAAACTGGAACGACTTTATCTGTCCAAGAATCATTTGAAGGAATTGCCAGAAAAAATGCCCAAAACTCTTCAGGAGCTGCGTGTCCATGAGAACGAGATCACCAAAGTGCGAAAAGCGGTGTTCAATGGACTGAACCAGATGATAGTCGTAGGTACAGATATTCTTATCACTCTGAGACCAGGATTCAAGGTTCACCTTAAGAGATCCCAAGTAAGCTTTAGCCGCAGGAAGGTAAATTAGCTAGAATTTGTATGTCGTAGGGCGTAACAGCAGCAGGGCCAGAAGGAATGGGATTTTGAATCTGTGACTGACAACGTTTTTATTCCCTGTCCTTGAGGATCTGAGAATGTGGAGAAAGCCCTAGGATGAAGTTATCCAACTGCACGCTCAAGACACCATTGAATTAAGTAGCGCTTAATTAGAGATATTTAAGGCTATCTTTCCCATGGTGGGATTTGTTATATTCTGAACACCTGTAAGTCATCTGCTTTAAAAAATGTGTTAAAATGTTTTGCTATAGGTGTGGTCAAAAATTGGAATTTTATAATTGGCTTAGAAGATGCTAGATTCAAATTATTTAATAACATTTTAACGTATCTTGGGAAAGTAATAGTCATAATCAGTGTGGTGTGAACTCTTGCTTTTGTTGATTTCTGGGCAAACCTGTGTATATACCTTAAATAATTTTGTTGTTATTGTTTTCGCTATTACTGCTTTTTTAGGTTTTTTGTTGTTGTTTGTCTTTTGTTTGTTTTAATAAGGGAAGTGTTTACCCCATTTTGCTATTCCTTTGAGGAGCATGTCCTTTAATTTCTCTTTTGTTTTTCAGTCAAACTGTTATTGACCCAAGTTTCTGCTAAATTCCTTGTTGAAACAGACACTACTCTGACTTGTAATATCCTAAAATTGTCCTCTAAAAGCTTTGCACTTATTGCCTTTGTAGAACTGGGCACCAACCCGCTGAAGAGCTCAGGAATTGAAAATGGAGCCTTCCAGGGGATGAAGAAGCTGTCCTACATCCGCATTGCTGACACCAACATAACCACCATCCCTCCAGGTGATAGAAAACTCACGAGAGCAATTTGAGAAGCTAAATCCAAAGCCTCTAACATTTAAAAAGTTCTTTCAGAAATTGTCTTTTTATTATTTTCAGTAAATTCTCTACCTGTAGAAGTGTTTCTAACGAGCGTGGGTGATGACTGGGCCATCCAGAGTCGCTGTAGAGATGGCTAGACTCTCTTACCTATAAAGTCTCTTCTAAGATGCAACAATGCCCAATGATTTTGTATTGTAGAATTGTGATGTCACAAAGAAAAAAATCGTTATTTAAAAACTAGAATGCCTTAGTAGCACTTTGTAAAAAAGAAAAAGAAGATACATGGAAGTACTTCTGAAATTAGCCAGTTTTTACTTTGAGTCTCCAACCTTTTGGTGCATTCCTTTCTGTCTACAACATTCCAGTCATTACCATCTGGATAAGAGGAGCCACAATGGCCACGCTCTTATTTAATAGTGGTGGTGTGTGTTGTAGAGTGTGGGTGTGGGAGTCTGTTTGCTTGAGTTCAAATTATCACTAATTTGGTTCTAGGAACTTGGACGAATTATTCAACGTCTATGCCTCCATTTCCTTATCTGTAGTGTGGTAATAATATTAATATCTACCTCATTGCATTGTTTTAACACTAAATAAATAATTAGTGAAACATGTGGCATGTAGATAAGTAGTGGATTGATATTGTCTTTTATTATTCATTAAAAATGTTTCTAACACTCATTTTGCTTAGGTAAAGTCCTAAACACTGGAGACAGGGCAGCAGATAGAATATACTCCCCGCCTTCAAGGAGCTTGTTGACTAGAGCAAAGCCAGATGAGTAAAGAGCAATCACCCCACAGTCATGGGGGTAAGGTCGCTGTGCTAAGGGCTACCCCAGAGAGGCACATAAGCCAGTCTTTGTGAATCAGAAAAGGCCTCAAGGCACCAAAAATAAATTCCTCTAATTTTCGCATCTTTCCCTGCCCCAGGTTTTTCAGTCTCACAAAAGCTCCTCTATATTTTCCAATTTTCCCTTCAATCTGGCCATTTCTCAACTTATACATCTCATTCTTAGACTGCAGGCCAAAATGTAGATATTCACCCCCGGAAAGCAATTATCCTTTATTGTGCTTCCACAGAAAACTCAACTTCTTCAAGTACGTATTCCATCGAATGGTTTCTTACCACCCTTTGCTCTCTCCACAGTCTTTTTGCTACAGAGGATGTTTTCAATGCTCATAATAGCAACTGCTGGTGTAGATGGATTAGACAGGAAAGATGATAGAAAACAGATTCGATAGATAGACAGATGATAGATAGATACAGATAAGGAGAGAGATTGATTTACAGTTTATAAAGCACTTTCATGTTCGGTCTCCAACTCATAGCAAGTAACAAGTGATCATTTTTTAGCCCAGTGCAGAGATATATACATACATATATATGTATTTTTAAATATATTTTGTTTATATTTTAGTATATTTTCATAATATATTTAATAAAATACTTATATTTTATGTATTTTTATTTTATATATATAGATATCTTGCCTAAAGCCTCAGAGCTGCAGGGGGTGAAGTCAAGTAGCCAGAAGTTAAAGTCCCGGTCTTGTCCAGGATTTTGTGCTGCCAGATGACTTCCATTAAGCACAGTCTTTGATTGTGCTGTCTCTCCTAAGGCATCCTCCAAAACATCCCTCAGGAAAACATCTCATCACTGAATGATCTGTTTTCCTGGCCTTGCTTATGTCTTCTCTCTATCCTAAGTGTTCTTTTCTCATCATCTCTAGCTTGCTTTTATTTACTAGACACTTCATAATATTAAAATTATAGTAACTAAATTTTATTAAGCACTTGTTTAGAACAAGATATTATACCAAATAGATTTCTTTGTATGAATGGATTCTTTTGTATGAATCCAAAAACATTCCTCTATAGTACTAATATCACACCTGTTTTATGAATAAGGAAAATGAGGCTTAAAGAGAGGAAATAAATGGTGACCAAGGTAGGAGCTAGGAAGTAGGAGAGCTGGGGTTGTGCTAGACTGACATCAGAGATCCCGTGTTTGACCATTTCACTCTGCTGCCATCGTAAGCTCTCCCTCCTGTGCATATTTATGCTTGTGGAATGAATGAGTCTTCCCTCCCTAGGCTGAGACTCGTATGCATGAACATCATCACCTTTCAGGAAGTCTTCATTTCCACATGTTGTCTCTTATTGCTGATGGAAATGGAAAGGGAGTGGAGTGGAGTGGAGAGGTTATAAAATTACTCTCTCAAGTTAGACCAACCTGGGTGAGAGAACTGACTCAGCTATTTATTTATTCTGTGACTTTAGGCTAATAATTTCACGTCTCTAAAACCTCAGTTTTGTTGTCTAGAAAATGGAGGCATTAGTGACAACTATCTTTGGGATATTTGTGAGGATTAATAGATATAGTAAGACTTGTAATGCACACACATAGTACTCGGCCCAAAGAAAACTCTCAATATATTTTATCTTAAAAATGGAAAAGGAAAAGAATTTAAAAAGTAACTAGAGTGTAGGCTCTTTAGCTAAATGCTACAGTGACAAAGGCTAAGGATGTTCTTTATAAATTTAACTCTCTCTGTCCTATTGCAAAGTTTTCTTCCAGAAAGTGACTTCTAGCTATAACTTTATTTTTTGGAAACTAAAATCCTAAAAGGGGAGACACTTAGAAACTATGTAAGGGTAATGGATGCAATGTTCATTGGTGTTCTAGAGATAGTACATTTAAAAATGATCTTTTCATGGTAAAGGGAAGAAAGGATGTGCATTCAATTTGCGTTGTTGTATACTCACTTTACTTACAGAAGTATTTTTAAAAATCCACATTTATTTGGTCTAAGGAGACTCAAATGGTTGAAATATCTTATTCCAAGAGTGACTGTGACTTCCTGATATTTATTCATAAGAATAATGCAATTGTGATTTCATTTCCTTCAGTTAAGAGCATGCTATTTTCACTTCCTTTGGCCATCTGGGAGCATGTTACATTCCCTACTTAGTAGCTAGTTAACCTACAAAATTTGTAACTTTGAAAATCTGTTTCCTCATCTATGAAAGGGGGTTGGTGAAAAATAATTTATACATTGAAAAAATTAAATGAGCCAAGTTAGGAAAAGTGCCAATCTCAGTATTCAGCACATAACAGACATTCAGTAAGTAAAAGTTTCTCTCCTTAGCATCTCTCACATGAAACATGCAACCGTAGAGAAACTAATAGTCATTTTCAAGTCAAATATGGACTAAACTTCTACATTAAATAGACACTCTTGACAGAATGCAGTGGTATGCAATGAAAATTTCAGACCAAACATAATCTGTGATTTTCTACTTTTGTTCTTTATGGACAAATAACCAACACTTTCTGCCAACCAGATGTTACTTCTACATGTAACCAATTTGCTATTTTCTTTGTACTTGTCGCTATTCTTCTAAGTGGAAAAATATGCTGGTTAAACAGCTGTAGAAAAACATAATATATCCTTAGATGGCAGGAGGAAATGAAAATAAAATATTTAAACTTCTACCTTTCTACTCTTAAATTTTAAAAATCGTAGCCATTCAGGAAGTACTATCCAGAGGTTTAGCGGGTACTTTGGATCTAAAATGATTTCCCCAGGTGCTCTACATATGGCAGAGTGCTTGATGGTAGGCCTCTCCACTCCTCTTGTGTAAAGAAACAGTCTTGATTTAAAAGGTCCAAGTAGCTTTAGCTCTTTCTACACATCCATGGTGCAGAAGTGTTTGATGTTTTTATGGCAAAGTTAATTAAGACTAAGGCCAACACAGTGGATCAGTGTTAGTTATTAACAATGCTCATTAATGAAATGCCTGGTTAGGTTTGTATATAGGTTTAACTTATACATAATCTCCTTGTTATAGTTCAAATGCTCGTCTCCTCATTTTAGAGTTGTGATCTTTTATCAATGGCAGAGTTAGCCCATTAACAAAGGTGTAAGACGCTGGTTAGATTCAGGGTTTGACTTCAGTTCTACAAGCCAAAACTGTACTTCATGATAAACACGATTCATGTTTTTGTTAAAATCAATCTAGGAGAAAAGTAGAAAGGGCATATAGTACTTCCAAAAGCATGTATTATTATAAAAGGGATGAAGGAAAAAGATAAGAAGCAAAACTCATGAAAAAGCAAAAGCAAATCCTCTGAAACTTTTAAAAAACCGATGGCATGTGTCCTCATTGTCTTTCTACATTCTGTAATTACATTTATCCCCTCATTTACCATTTTGTATTTCCATATTCCAGGTCTTCCTCCTTCCCTTACTGAATTACATCTTGATGGCAACAAAATCACCAAAGTTGATGCAGCTAGCCTGAGAGGACTGAATAATTTGGCTAAGTAAAAATATTCTTTCATGATGTTCTATCATTACGATGGCTAGGTGTATTAGTGCCCACATGCTCAGAATTAGAAACCTGATGAAGTTTTGACTGTACCACATTTTTTTGTTGTTATTATTTCTGACAACCTCAAACTTCAGCTTGCCCAATCAGTTATTAAAAAAAACAAAACTAATGAGTTTTGCATACACTTAGTATAACCACCAAGATCAGCCTTATATTTTGAGTACCATATTGCTTTCAGATTAAGATATATCTTATGTATAAGGTATTTGATCAAATTAGTATGTTCATTCAGTATCTTCTAACTTAGTTGCTTTAAACAAGATTTAATGCAAGGTTAAGTAAGGTATAAGACAGGGTCTAGAATTTGAAAATGCATTAAGATGAAGGCTACCAGAACATGGAAATATTGGGCATCCCACAGTATAGTATTAGACTAGTTATGAGAGATTCTCCAACCTCTATTCTCTGAAGAGTTTAAAATGTCTCTGGACATCGAATATAGACTAACAAAAGAAAAGTTTGTTGTTTTTTTTTTTTCTGGCCCTTCTTAACTCTTTTTTTTCCTCATAGATAATCGCTAGTGCCTGTCCTCCTTTCTAACCTAACTTCGATCTTCCTATGTTTACAGTCTGGTTAAGTAATAAAAAGAGGACAGTGCTGGCAAACTCTTCCAGTTGTCTTCATGGAACACTCTGTTCTTGATCCACACGTATTGCTGAGTGTTCTTACAGAGAAGCACAGTGTTATGCCAAATTGACTCACTCTTCTTTTTGTATATAAATTTCATGGTATATAAATGAATATAAAGTATATTATTTATCTTTGAGAAATACTAAGACCAGATGGATGTATAATGCATCTTTCCTCATTTCTGTGGATGTTCTCCAATGACCCAGTGGATGGAGGAGGCTGAAGATGAGCATGTGCTTACTATAGCTATGATATATTAGCCACAGTCACAATATATTACCTTGGTGTTTCACATAAGAAACCTTTTATCCAAAGTTATTTTAATTATAGTCTCTAAGGTAGACAATATTTTTCAAAATAGTGTTATGTATCATCTACCTTTCTTTGTTGATTAGGTCTCTCTAGATGCAGAAAAATCTAGGAAGACACTGTTTTGCTGATTGTGTAGAATTGTCTTTAGGACAGCTATCATTATTATTATTATTAGGAGGGGGAGGAGCAGGAATAGTAGAAGGGATGAACAATAGTCTAAAGTTTTAAATAGATGCCTTTTGAGAAAAAAAGTTTATTTTGTACTGAAAGTGGTAAGGAAATTTTGAGATTATGCACTTTAATATTAGCATGACATTCTTGGTATCACATAGAAGCATACGAAGCTAGTAAATTTGGAAAATGTCAATAGAAATGAAGATCTCTGTGTAAACGGATTTTGAATTCCATTCATTAACTTAGAGCAGATTGCCTCGTTGGCCAAGCAAACTTTCCCAACTCTTGAATTTATCAGACACATTTCTTTTTGGAATCAAGTCAAAAAATCTATTAAACCATCAAATCCTTATGTTGTTTGCTCCTCACTGAAGTTGGAACATGAGAAGTATTTGGGGGCTGAAGATCAAAACTGTGAAAAGAAGAAAAAGGCAGAATGTTGTGGCAGGGCAAATATTCCAATTAGCTATTAGGAACAAGTAGGGAGAAAATAGTGTATGTCCCTCTGCAAAAATATGAACTAGTTTTCAGGCAAACTTCTGTTTTCTTGTTAAGTATATATTATCATCTCCCTTACTAGGTGAACCATTCTTCAATGGACAGAATCATGGTTTTTGAGCCGTGTGTCCTCTGCCCTGACAAGCCTAGAATAATATCTTGAACATAGTAGGTTCTTACAACATTTGATGGTTGAATATATAAATAAATCATTGAAAAAGTGAAATTTCCTTGAGTAAATTATTAGGAATGTTATATTCTAGGAAATGTATGAGCCCAAATTGGGTATGGGACTTGGAGTGTTGTAATAAACAGAAGACATGATTCTGAAATAGAAAAGAAAAAGCCAGAAAGAGGAGATGAATGCCTAAGACTGTTGGAAAAACAAAGTTCTCTGAGCCAAGATGCCAGGTTAATAATCAATAGCTAAGATAAACTAACTGTGCTATTAATAGCCTAAAATCAGTAAACTTTAATCTCAATTATTCCAAACAGCAAGTCATGATTAAAATTGGGAGACTTTGGTTATCCAAGGCAGCATCTAAATCCACAGAGAGCTCAAAGATCGAAACTAGCTGAAGGCAAGCAGAAACCATTCTAAAAAAATGCCCAAGTCCCATCCATTGCATTTGAAGGAACCCAATGGCTTCCTCCTCTTTCTCTCCCTTGAGTTTTCTGGTTCTCTTATATTACGTTTTTGCCTCATCTCAGTATCCCCTCTCTGCTCTCAGGATTGACAGCACCCTGGTTTTGACAGAGATTCATCCCTAGAATGCTGAATGCACCAGCCTTGTCCCCAAGTCAACTCTGACTTTTGAATCTCATTTGCTATGAGAGGACATCATAGCTGCAGAACTCTCACTTGTTATACATTTAATTTAAAAAATACAACCCAAACCTTGAGTAGCATTGCATGAGAAATATCACAGTGGTCATGAAACAGAGATTTAGGTGAGAAATTAAGGTCAGAAGTCAGGAATATTGGCACCCGGCAAATTCTGACAGTATCAGATGGTCATTGATGAACTCTTTCAAACTAATGCAAAATGCTAATTCTGTTAACCTTTCTGGCAGGTAGGTTTATTCGCTCATTAGAACTTTGTACCTTTTATTTCCAATGAATAAATTTTTGTGATAAATGTACAATTAATTGATGTTCAATGTGACCAAAATGATAATAGTATTCCTTTTATTTTTTTTTCAAGTGAATTCACCACATTCATCATACATAGAAATGAATTCAACAGCTACTCATTGGTCATATCTAGCTCTGTGTTAGTACTGGATATACCATAAGACAGTCACTTTTCTCAAGGAAAGACATGCAAGTACACAGTCCCCTGAGTTTTACAAGAGGGTAACAACAGGATGCTCTGTGAGCATTTACTAGGGGTGTCTATCCAATCTGGGACTGTCAGAGGAGTTTTAAAGAGGGTAACTCTACATTGAAAGCTTAAGAACAAATGGGCTCTATCCAAGCTTAGAAAGTCTAGGAAAAGCACTCTAGGCAGAGGGAACAGTAAGTGCAAAAACAAAAACATCCTTTTCTATTGACTTGATTAGTCACACAACACCTGTAAGAAAGCATCCATGTGCAGGGTATGCATTCATTCCTGTTTTCTATTGCAGATTGGGACTGAGTTTCAACAGCATCTCTGCTGTTGACAATGGCTCTCTGGCCAACACTCCTCATTTGAGGGAACTTCACTTGGACAACAACAAGCTTATCAAAGTGCCTGGTGGGCTGGCGGATCATAAGTACATCCAGGTAATGCGATGCCGCTGTCTGGTGAGGAACGTCTGGGGAGTGAATCCTCCCCACCGGGATGCTAAGAGGCAGGAAGCTCTGCTTAGAAATCTTTTTGTAGACAGATGTTTTTAGTGTTTCCACATAAACATTCATTCTGGTTTGGGGAAAAATACATTTAAATTATTATTTTTTTAAATTAGGACAATTGCCTTGAACTTACTAAAATGCTTTCTTCCAGAATGTAGTATTTTTCGTGAATCAGGGTAGTTTCAAATCACAGATCAGTGTAACAAATGCATACTGGTTGGAAAAGATGATATAGTTGGTGAGGCATAGATATGGAATAAAATAGTAGTTTTAACTTTTAGCCTCAGCAGATGTCATAGAGGTCAAGAGCTTATCTAGCAGTGTGACTGCAGTTTATCTGGCAGTGATCCACTGTGGTAATAGAGCTTTACAATCTGTAAATCTATAAATGTAAGGCAAACATTAGTTTAAATAGTGATAGTAATTTCATATATGACAACATAAGACTTCCATTGTTACCTTGAACAAAAAACACAAACATGTTATTCAAATTATATATTTTTTAAAAAATTCAATAATGTGGTCATCCATAGATTTTACATATTTGCTTATTTTATGTAATTTTTAAGTTTTCTTAAAGGTCACATTTCAATTGGCTGTTTTTCCCCACAAATTTACATGCGTACTTAGTTCAGTCATGATGATTCAGAAACTATACCCTGCCACTGACCCTCTCTTACAGATAAAACCAGTATAAAGTTGCTCTTTTAGTAATCCAGCATCTCAACTTTTTTGATTGGGGTTCACAATAAGTTTATCTTCTAAACTACTATCAATAAATCATTGATTTCTTTTTTTTATTGAGTTGTAACAAAAAATTCCAAATTAAATTGATATATCACAATTTGCATTAGCTAGATTTCAATGAAGTGCCAAAATTATAAGTATGAAGATGAAACTTAAAGACATTCAAGTTCATGCTGATTCTTTTTCAGTGGGTCTTTGGTTGTGGCAGAGTCGTGAGTAAGCAGAGTTTGAAGCCACAAGTAAAACCAAGATGCTCGGAAGCCTCATGGAAGAATAGTTATCATTGTTACTATTAAGGTTTTTGTTGCTGGTGGGTTTTTTGGGGGGAGAGGATTGTTTTTGTTTTTAGATCTCAGAATAAATCATTTTCACCTTCTTGATTACCGTTTTTCAGTCAGTCTGGACATATTACTGAGTTCATAAAATCAGTTTAATGGGTTCATTAGGAACATTCATGGGATGGGATGGGATAGGATAGGTTAGAATAAGTTGAATAGAAAAGAAATATCACTATAATGGTAAGTATTTCATAACAATTTTGTTTCATATGCATAGATTCATATGTACTAAACCTCAATATATAATGAGTTTCTTACTGTCGGCCACAGAGAAAAAATTATAAAGCAGGTTATTTTGAAGGTTTTGTTGAATATCATCAGATCTCATGAGAATTGACACAGGGCCCCCATTTAGAAGGGCCTCACTCATGATTTTCCATCTCTAATTGGCTGTCCATGTAGCCATTTTACCTCCCTTCCTGCAGCTCCTGGGAATTTCGCCTATTCTACTTCCTTTTCTATAAGTATATAGTTCAATTATTTTTACCAAAATTATGTAGTTGTTCAACTGTCACCACAATCCAGTTTTAGAATATTTCTATTACCCTCAAAATATCCCTCTTATCCATTTCTGTTTGGTTCTCAATCTTATCTGCAGCCAATGGGAATCATTAACCTACTTTCTCTCTCTGTGGATTTGCCTTTTCTGGACATTTCATATAAATGGAATCACACAATGTATGGCTTTTGTGTATAGCTTCTTTCACTTGTCATAAGGATCTTAGGTCATCCATATCGTGGCATGTATCAGTAGTTTTTCATTGTTATTGGTGAACAGCATTTCATTGTATGGCTATGCCACATTTTGTTTGCTAGTATTACACCTTTAGTTTACTGCAACTTCTGATCATGTTGTGAAATTGAGAGTGAAGGTCTTCTAATTTTGTTTTTATTTTTCAAAATTGTTTTATCTATTCTTGTCCCTTTGCATTTCTGTTTAGAATCAGCATGTTATTTCTGCTAAAATAGCTTGCTAGGACTATGATAGGGATTGTGTTGAATCTATAGATCAATCAGGGAAGAATTTTCATCTTAATAATATTGAGTCTTCCAATTCACAAACATGGAATATTTCTCTATTTTATCTTCTTTAACTTCTCACAGCAATATTTTGTCATTTTTACTGTATGAGTCTTACAATTCTTTAACTAAATTCATTCCTAAATTTTGTATTATTGTTGATGTTGTTGTGAATAAATTGTAACTTTAATTTCATTTTTGCGTTGTTGCTAGTATGTAGAAATTCAATTGATTTTTGTCTGTAAATCTTCTATCCTAGTACTGTGCTGAAATTTTTTTAGTTGCAGTAAATTGTGTGCATTCATTTGGATATTCTGCATTCAGAATCATGTCATTTGTAAAGAAAGACAGTTTTCATTATTTTTCATCGGAATCCCTTTAATTTCTTTTTCTTGCTTTATTGCATTGGCTAGAATTTCCAGTGCATGTTGAATAGAAGTGATGAAATTAGACATCTTTGCCTTGTTACCTATTTTAAGAAAGGGGTGAACAATCAATCTTTTACCATTCAGTGTGATGTTACCTGTGGGTCTTTTGTAGATGCTCTTTATCAAGTTGAGAAAGTTCACTTCTATTCCTAGTTTACTAAAAATTTTTTATCATGAATGTGTGTTGGATTTTTTTTTCAAACGCTTTTTCTGTGTCTATTAGATAATCATGTGTTTTTGTCCTTTATTCTTTTACTATGGTGTATTACATTGATTGATTTCCAGTTAAACCAATCTTACATCCCTGGCATAAATCATGTTTGGTCTTGGTCATGGTGTATAATCCTTTTATATGTTGTGAGATACTAATATATTGTTTCCTAATATATTGTTAAAGGTTTTTTGTCTATATTCATATGAAATATGTGATTTCATTTCATTTTGTGATGATTTTTGTCTGGCTTTAATACTAGAAAATACCGACCTCATAGAATGAGTTAGGAATATAATTTCCTTTTTTACACAGACTAATACTTGCTTTATGTTTTGGTATTTTCATCTCTCACCTTCAATATTAGCCATAAACTCTCAAAAAGCACTTCTCCTCTTTCTTTCTAATCACTGCTAGGAAATAGAGAATGGTAAACGACCACAAGAAATTTTCAAAGCTTGAAAATCATAAAAAAAAGAAACACAAGAAATTTTCAAAGTTTGAGAATCATAAAAAAAGAAACTCACAAATATTTTTTTGATTTTAATATTGCTTGTTTCTGTTTTTGTATGATATCTATTGTTCTCTTCTAAACCCTTTATTAAACAAGGCCCTTTGCACCAACATACGAGTGTGAGTGTTCCGATAAGTGGAACAATATTTCAAGTCATTCATTTTAAGCAAGCATCTCATAGATTTATAGCTCGTTTTAAAAATTGTTGCCTTAGCATTAGATTTTAGCCTTGGTTGTACGATCAAGTCACTTCTTGCCCTTTAGAATTCACATCTACATAATGGAAGTAAAAACTCATTTCTAAAGTGCTGTTTGTAAGTCAGACATTTAGTTTCCCTAAGAAAATCTATGAACAAATTATCATTATCCTAAACATAATCACAAAATATATTTCAAGAAAAAATTCTAATGAACCATAACATTATATTCATAGAGTAGAATTTGTAACAGAATAAATTTTTGTTAAAACTTTCTGAGTCTATTTATTCCAAATGCTGTGATACTCAAATATTTCATAGAGTTTGTGATTCTTTATTTCAATTTTAATACTGTATACCCTCTTTTTCTTCACTATATATTACTTCCTCATTGTATAAAATTTTATTAAAGTGTCTATCATTTTGTCTTTTCCCTGAAAATATAATGTTTCACATAGGCACAATTTATGAAATAATCATGAATTCATTCATTTATGCATTCAACATATTTATGGATCACCTACTCTGTTCTAGTAGACACTAGAGATACGGTCATGGACAAAACAGAGCAGGTTTCTCTCCTCTTGGAGCTTTTATTCCATGGGAGGAAAATAGACGAAAAACAAATAAATATATAATATGCTATACAGTGATAAAAATTGCTATGATGAAAAATAAAGAAGGGGAATTGGGACAGAAAAGGGCAGAATGGGATGGTCAAGGAAGACTTTTCTGATAAGAAGAAATGAAGTACGTGAGGCAGTAAGTCTTGCAAGCATTTTGGAGAAGATTATTCTAGGTGGAGGAAATAGTGTGTGCCAACCTGAGGAGGGACTGTACTTTGTGTAGTAGAGGAGAAGCAAGTAGGCCAGGGTGGTGGGACTGAACAGTGAGGGGAGAGGAAGTCAGAGCAGAAGGATGTCAGATCATGTAGGATTTATAGGCCATTGTGAGAACTTTGACTTTTATTTTGCATGAGATGGGAATCCTCTAGAGTGTTGAGGCAAAGGAAGATATGACTTGGTTCATTTTTTTTAAATAATTGTTTTATAAGCTAAAAAAAAAAACAAAAGAAAAGACTTTAGGAAGGCAAAAAAGGAAGCAAGGAGAATAATCAGGTCAACTTCAATAATCCAGAAGAGGTAATGGTGGCTTTGAACAAGGTTGTAGGAGTAGACACGGGAGAACTGGATTATATGTGCATTTTGAAGGCTGAGCTAGCAGGATTTGTTGATGGTTAGGCAAAGAGTGTAAGACAAAGGGAGGGTCAAAGATAATGACAATGATTTTAGCCTGAGCCTCTGGAATGATTGAGATGCTATATACTGAGTTGAGCAAGACTAAGGAAGGGAAAAACAAATTTAGAAAGGAAGAGAGAAAGCAAAAGTTTGATTTGAGAAGTGTTATGGTATTCAAACTGAAAAATGACAATACTAAAAAGGCATAAGGTATTTACATGAAGAGCCTCGATATATTTAGAGGAGACTAATCATTCTCCATCATTTCATTTTTCAGGTTGTCTACCTTCATAACAACAATATCTCTGCAGTTGGATCTAATGACTTCTGCCCACCTGGATACAACACCAAAAAGGCTTCTTATTCGGGTGTGAGCCTTTTCAGCAACCCAGTCCAGTACTGGGAGATCCAGCCATCCACCTTCCGATGTGTCTATGTGCGCTCTGCCATTCAGCTCGGAAACTACAAGTAACTCCCAGGAAAGCCCTCATCTTTATAAGCTGGCAACATCCCGTTAATGTCATTGCTCAAAAAAAAAAAAAAAAAAGAAAGCTAGATACTGGAAACCTAACTGCAGTGTGGATGTTTTTCCCACATGACTTACTATGTATAAAGCCAAATATGCAGTTTAAAAAATTGCCTACAATAAAAATAAATTTTGCCTGCCATATTTTCAGAATCCTTTTTTGAAGCTTTCTGTTGATGTTAACTGAGCTATTGCAGATATCCTTATTTCACTAAATGTAAAACTTTGAGTAAATATACATGTCAACAATTTAGTAAAGCTTTTCTTTTTTAACTTTCAGAAGGAATCAAATTGAAAAAGTATCAATCTTCTGTAACTCATAGAGTGGTTAGCTCTTTTAACAAAAAGTCAAATATCAAACTCTAACTCTGTATTAACCCCTGTTATTACTGGTAAAGCCTCATTTGAATATGTGGATTTGATACAGGCTATGTAAAAGTTTTGCTAATGTCATTATTTTGAAAAAAATAAATTCACAAATACATTCAAAATGACTATTGTATAAAAGTGTAATTGTAAATCTTCCCTAAGCTCAATTGTTTGAAGAGAGGAGACATCGCTTTCTTGATAAAAAATAGCACATCTTTTCAACTTCTCAGATATTTCTTTTACCCTGTCCTTCGACATTTGTGTATTATAACTTACATTATCCATATTCCATGTTAAGCGGATAAGGCAAAAAGCTGACTTTTTTTTTTTTAGATTATTTTATTGAGGTCACATTGGTTTCTGACTTTTTCTGATTGGTGTATAAAACTGATTTTTCAGTTACTAAGATGCTAAATCAATTTTAAAATTATCATGTGTATAATCAGGCTGCCCACCTGGATATTTCTATAATTGCCAGATGTGTTAGAAATATTTAGTGCCTTTAGTTAAACTTTCAGTATTAGAAATTTTTTTCTGCAGAATCTAGAAACAACTACCAAAGCAGACCACTCAACAAGCTTGGGCAGTGGGCTGATTTACCAATAGTAGATATTTATCAGATAGTACATTTATGCTATCAACATCTAATAAGCAGCCATAAGAAGACTGTTTCTTCTACACGTTAGATGTTTTATAGTTGCAAATACTGAAAACCAAGTCCAAACTGGTTTAAACTATAAAGGGAAATAAAAAACAGTCCTGCTCTTAGATGAGCCGTTAGGTAGACTGATTAGAACTCTAGTTAGTTTCTCTGTGGTTCTTTCAGCTTTGTCTTCCTTCATTACATTTCAGGTTGGCTGCCCTTATGGTTGCAAAACGTGAATCCCCCCCAATATTTACCCACTCAGAACACAAAAGGATATTAACACAAAATTTCCAGAAAAAGTCATGAGATTCTCTCTAATTGTTATATACCAATTCTACAACCCTATAGAGTAAATGAGTAAATACTATTATTATTCTCACTTTGCAGAAAAGTAAACTGAGGTTGGGAGAAATGAAATAACTTTCTTGTAGTTAAATACCTGGTAAATATCTGGCACCAGAGCTTTCTCCTTTAGTGTTTGTACAAGTCAGAGTCTGGAGGAATCCGAATTGACCCCAGAGCATTCAAGATAATTTAATGAAAGGACTATTATAGAGTGTACACAGACTTTACTGCATCAAACAAGGGCTGGTGAGGAGCCCAGAGATGGGCAATGCTGGGAAGCCATTTCCATTCATATGGCTAAATGGACAGGGGAAGAAATTGAGTTTCTGGAGCCAAGTTAGAGGAAGACTGTAGGATTTAACTGCTCAGGGAGCCACGTTCCTGGAGGGATGCAACTTCTACCGGAAGTGAGATAGTGAAGCAGGGTATCTACGTTTCTCTCCTTCTACTTCAGATTCCCTGCTATTTCATATCCTCCCACTGATCAAACTTAACGGGAAGACAATTATCAAGAAAACGAGAGAGATGAAGCCTCCTCCCGGGGCAGGGCAGAGAAGGGAGGAAAATGGATCTGGTCAGGGCACCTGGAGAATAGCTAGCCCAGGGCTATAATTATGTGTGTAGGATTATTGAACAAGTCACAGCAGCACAGATCAGCTTTCTAGCCACATTATATGTCATCCCAGGCACTTTTTCAGCACTCCAATTATTTTAGATCAGAGGTGCCAATAAATAAAAAATATTTTGATGAAACTTTGTCAAATGATTAGCTGAATCTGGTTTTCCATTATGAAACACCAGGGTATGTTTATAATGGCTATGACTATAGCAGAGCTCACTTATCTAAAGAAATAAGGTTAGTGTTAAAAATCAAAGCAAAAACAGAAAACTTATATTCTCAATATTAACAGGCAGTTAATTATGTATTATATGTAAACAACAGAAAACAAAAATAACATTTGAGAAATTATGAAAAATGGAGGAGAGAGCTCTGAGTTGCTGCAGTTAAAGTGATGTTGTCCCGTACGCCAGTTATGGTCTGAAATGTATAAAGCTTTGTATGAGCTATTTAATTACATGCTGGACTCTCATGAAATGATCACGTTAGTGATATCTATTCATAGCCTTGTATCAGGCACTGACTGGGAGAAGCTATTTATTGATTCAGCATATGCCATTCATTCATTCAATAAACTAGCACTGAATATATTATAGACATGAAGTATCTCCTGGTAGAAAGATGAAAACAACAACAGCAACAACAGATGTTTATTTCTGGAGTTTATTAAGTGCATACAAATTGCCAGTTTCTGTGCTAGGCTCTTTTTGGACCATATCTTTACTTATCACAAAAATCCCATAAGAATATACTCTTCCCATTGCACAAATGATGAAATTGAGATATAGTAAATGCAGAGTCTGAATTATAACCCTAGTGTGTGCTGCCCATTGCACAAATGATGAAATTGAGATATAGAAAATGCAGAGTCTGAATTATAACCCTAGTGTGTGCTGATCCAGTTAAGGTCAGTCTGATCTGAGTTACACCCTATGTATCAAGCTTATAGTTTGTTATGTGAATTAAGTGGGTAAACATAGGGTGTAACTCAGATCAGAGCCCAGCACATGAAAAGGGCTCAAATATGTTGGCTGCTATTGCTGTTAATCCCCAGGCCACACAGTTGAGCTGCAATCATCCCAAGGGAAATGGTCTCCCAGGTCTAAGGTGCGATCTGAGATCGTGCATTTCACATAAGCTCCCAGGAATGTTGCTGCTGTTTGGTCCATACTTTGAGGGACAAAGCCATAGAATCCTCTCATTTCCTATTGGCCCATGTCTGTCTCTTGTCTCCCACTGGTTGGCCCCTGTGAGAAACCCCACTGTATTAGTGCGCTAGGGCTGCTATAACAAAGTACCACAAACTGAGTGCCTTCAAATGGAAGAAATTTATTCCCTCACAGTGGTGGAAGCTAAAAGTCCGAGATCAAGGTGTTGGCAGGGCCATGCTCCCTCTGAAGGCCCTAGGGGATAACTCCTCCTTGCTGCTTCCAGCTTCTGGGTGGCTCCAGGTGTTCCTTGGTTTGTGGCGGGCTAGCTAATCCCTCCCTCTATCTCCACATGGACTTCTCTTGCATGCCTGTCTCTTCTTCTCTTTTCATAAGGACACCGGTTACATTGGATTAGACCCCACTCAAATTCAGTATGACCTTATCTTAACTTGATTACCTCTGCAAAGAGCCCATTTCAAAACATGTTACACTCAGGGGGCCAACCTGGTGGTGCAGCGGTTAAGTTCGCGCACTCTGCTTCGATGGCCTGGGGTTCGCCAGTTCAGATCCCGAGCACGGACCTACACACTGCTTATCAAGCCTTGTTGCGGCTTGTGTCCCACATATAAAGTAGAGGAGGATGGACATGGATGTTAGCTCAGGGCTAATCTTCCTCAAAAAAAAAGGAAAAAAGTTACGATCACAGGTACTAGAGGTTAGATCTTGAACATAACTTTTGAGGGGATACAACTCAATCATTAATGCTTACTTTCTTTTTATCTTTATAACAATTCTTATTTATATTTTGTTCTTATTTTTATTAACACTTTCATTGTGTGTGGTTTACGTAAGTGCTCAGAAAGTGTGAATTAGCCTCTGACCCTTTGTGGTTGGGTAAACCCCTCCATACATTCATGCTAGCCTAGACTAGACAACTTTCTGTCTTAAGAGCAGTCATCTTACCATAGTCAAGTGACCCTAATTTTCCAGAACACAGTATTTATATTCTTTGAATGCATTCCTCTTTAATGATTTTGATCTGGCAATGAAAGTTACTATGTCATTTCATCACATAAATCAGGCGTGACTGGGTCTCTGTTTCCTTCTGGTTCACTCATTTTACTGAATTATCACCACTATCTTTCTTTTCTTTTTTTCTTCCTCCTTCTCCATAATCTTATCCCAAGGAACTCCTTCCTTCCACAGTTTATTGCAACTGCAGATGCAGGAGCTCATTGCCTTATCTTCCATGCAAGCAAAGAAACGCCTAATCCCTCGAGTAAACTAAAAGCATTATATACAACAATTTCCCATTCATCCAAAGTTCCGGAAGGCTTGTTCCAAGACTGCCCCTTAACCATGCAGAACTCTTTACAAGTCTTCCTCACTCTTCACAAGTCTTCCTCACTCTTCAGACTCTGATCTCCTGCAGCACACGTATTACAGTTTGCTGAATGGAGACTACAGCCATTTCATTCTTGACTTGGCTGCTCATTCTTTAATCCCCACACTTATTGCTAAAGCATTTCTTTTAGTGGATCTATTTACGGATTCTAGTGCACCATCTGTCACAGTTCCTTCGAGTCACAGGTCTGTGACAGACTGTCAATTTCACATTACAAAGTATAACAGGGGAAAACAAAGAAAAGTCAAGAGAGAGATGACACTAAACTTATTAAAATCAAATACAAACATAAACATCCAGGAATGTAACATCACCTCCAAACGGAGTTAAATAATTTTGAAGTAAGAGAAAGTCCATATGTCCCCCGACTGTAAGATAACCAACAAAGGCCTAGATGGGACGTTGCCTGAGTACAACTCCCAACAACCTGCTAGCCGTGGATCATCAGGAGAATTTTACCCCAGCCTCCTTATTCCAATAGGGACTGCGAGGGCTAAATAATGCTTCCAGGCCACCACAATCAAACTTAAGAACACAAATCAATTTTAAAACATACTCGAAATATCAAAATAACTCAACCTTTCTGTCTAGGCCTGATATGTCTACTCGCGCATATTATCTCATTTATCCAATACATATTTGTTAAGGACCAACTGTGTGGCTGACTCTCTCCCAGTGGCTGAGATAGAGCAGTGAACAATGTCTTGCCCTCCTGCAGTGGACATTACACAGAGAGGAGACATTCTGAGGGCATAATAAATAAAACGAGTAAAGTAAAGCAGGACCGGGAATAAGGAAGGTGAGAGGGTGGGAATTGTTATTTTACATAGGATGGACAGAGAAAGGTCTTTAGATAAAGTGACATTTGAGCAGAGAAAAGAAGGATGGAAGGAAGCAAGCCAAAAAAAAGAGACAAGTTAGGAAGATGCATGGTAGATTCCAGGAACAGCAAAGAGGTCAAATGTGAACCAAGTAAAGTGAGCAAGGAGAGGTCAGATATGACATGAGATCAGAGAGGTAATGGGAATATAAATCCCGTAGGGATTTTTAGGAAATTTTAAAGACTATCCCTTTCTCTGATCAAGACAGGAAGCTGCTGAAGGGTTCTCAGCAGAGGAAAGACTTGGTTCAACAGTCTATGAAAGGATACCTCTGGCTGCATAGACTGTAGAGGGACAGGGACGGACCTAGGAAGGATATTTAGGATGCTATTGCAATAATCAAGCAAGAGATGATGATGGTTTTGACCTGGATAGCAGCAGAGAAGTGGTCCCAACATGGAAGTGTTTTAAAGAAACAGAGGACACACATGGCTGAGAGATCAAATGGGGTGTGACAGAAAAAGAGTAGAGACAGAGGTGACTCCAAGAGTTTTGGCCTGAGCCACTGAGAGGGTGAAGTCACCGCTGACAGAGATGGGAAAGACTGTGAGGAGGTTGAGGTGGAGAGGGTGGAAACCAGAAGTTTGGTTTGGGATTTGTTCATTTTGAGATGTCTATTCAATTTCCATGTGGAGATATCCAGGAGACTTTGGATCTAGGAGTCTGGAGCTCAGGGGAGAGGGTTGGGTTGTAGACATTAATTTGTGAGATGCCAGAATATAGATTGTCCTTCTTTATCTGTGCAGAAATGACTTGACTTTATCCAAACTAAGCAATCACGCTGTACATGTTAGCAACACATTTTACAGGGCCAGTTCTGGCCTTTGCAATGTTCTTGTGGTTTCTAAGATAAATAAACATATTATATGTTTCCCTCTGGATGCCTTTGCTAAGATCATGTCAGCATTTCCAAAACAGTCCTTGCTTGAACAACACCAAGAAAGAAAATCCTCTTGAGGAGAAAGGATTTCATTGTTTTTGAAAAATATCCTTGTTTTCTCTTACAAGTTTAAAATTGTATAAAAACAGTCTAGTTTCTGTTTCCCTCAAGAGCTCACATTAACAAAAGTACAGCTTTGTGCCTGCCTTGAATGTCGGTTGATAACTTGCTGGTGGTTTGACAGTTATGAATAAACAGTCCTGTACCATAAAGAAAGCATATTTCTGAGACTGCACGAGGTCTCATAGGAGACCGCCGTGGGCCTCAGATGCTGTACCAACACATTTAACTACAAAACCATGGAAATACATATAAATTCCACAGCTAAGGTCATTATTTCATGGGATCCTAGTGTATACAATTATATAATAACATAATAATCACTAGTTTATAAAGAATTCATATAGTCACTTTATCTGGCATTGATAGACAAAAAATATAAAACATTTCTCTTGAAATAATTTACTTTTTTCCCCTCTTTTCACAAAACAAATTATGTGTGTATGTATGTGTGGGGGGTATCCTCTTGTAAACTTAACATGCTCAAAAGAGATAAAATTTTAATTAATTTGTTCATTCTTTTCTTCCTTTAATTCACACATTTATGGAGGACTAAGAATATGACAGAAGCCATGCAAGGTCTGGAGAAAATTTTTTTAAATGTCTATTTTCTTCCCTGTAGCAAATAACTGTGGGATGTCAGACGTTATTTCTTAAACTTTAACAATGAATGAAAAGATAATATTTGAGAAGGTTCTGAGAGGAAATGAAAGTCAAAAGTATTGTGTACCCGTTCATGATTAAAAATTATAATGTTAAACAAATTTCCTGTGGCTGTCCTTGACTTCAGGAGAAACATCTGGAATACTGTAAGAAATACCAGGCCACCTACAAATCACAAAGCTTCTACTGAGGCCTAAGGAACGATAAACAAGGTTTGTGAGACCAGATGTTTCTGGATGCTGTTATTTTGGTTAAGATCCTTCTCATACCATCTGGATTGATGGATGGATTTTCTCTCAGCTATTTCTTCCCAGCTTCAGTAACTCTCACTGATAAACATATTAGAGATCTATTGACCTGAGATAAGTGACCATAGAGTGAGTAGATTCTGAAAGGGAAAGTTAGTGAAGAAAACTCTTCTTGAGATTGGGCTGTCCCATTTAGCCCAGGTTTAAAAGTTGCTGTCACATTCTCAAAGCCTACATTTTCTTCAGATATCTTGTGTCTACTTTTTTTTCTCCCGATGAAGTTTCACCCTGAGCTAACACCTGTGCTAATCTTCCTCTATTCTTATGTGGGTGGCTTCCCCTGCATGACCACTTATGAGTGGTAGGTCTGTGCCTGGGAAATGATCCCGGGCCACTGAAGTGGAGTGCACTGAACTTAACTTAACCACTAGGCCATGCGGCCAGCCCCATCTTGTATAGATTTTTAAACTCCTTTCTCAGAAAGCATGCCTCAGGCCCTAGCTGGAAACAGTTGGGAATCAGTTAATAATGTAAACACAGTCTTTTTGTAAGTTGCTGGAGCTCCTTGACCTTGGTCCTTTCTGACTCTTGCAAATAGCAAACTGATTTGAAGGTATTTTTTTTTTTCACATGGGCAAACATTTATTTTATTTTTTCCAGTTTTATTGAGATATAATTTGACATATAACATTATATAAGTTTAAGGTATGCAACATAATGATTTGGCATTCACAAAATATATATATTGTGAAATGATTATCAGAATAAGTTTAATTAACAGTCATCAGTTTATATCCATTCTCTGAGTTTTCTTTCAGTAGCAATAATAACAATAACAATAGCAATGCCACTTTGCCTTTATATGGTAGCTTTTGGATGACAAATGTATTCACTGATATAATCTCATTGTTGTTTTGCAGCTAACAATGCAATTGGTTTATATTCTGATAAGAAAAAGAGACAAGGAGTAGGTAATTTAAATGGGTTTTTTCTTAATTTTAAAGATTTTTATTATTTTATCTTCTAAGTCTTTTTTTAAATTTTAATGCAGTAGCATTGGATTATAACATTATATAGCTTTCAGATGTACATCGTAATATATTTTGAATTCTGTGTAGATTACATCATGTACACCACCCAAAAACTAATTATAGTCCATCACCTCACATGTGAACCTAATCACCCCTTTTGCCCTCCCCCCTTCCCCTATGGTAACCACCAATCCAATCTCAGTTGCTATGTGTTTGTTTGTCATTGTTTTTATCTTCTACTTATCAGTGAGATCATACTGTATTTGACTTTCTCCCTCTGACTTATTTTACTTAGCATAATACCCTCAAGGTCCATCCATGTTGTCACAAATGGCCAGATTTCATCATTTCTTATGGCTAAGTAGTATTCCATTGTGTATATATACCACATCTTCTTTGTCCATTCTTCCCTTGATGGGCACCGAGGTTGCTTCCAAGGCATGGCTATTGTGAATAACGCTGCAATGAACATAGTGGTGCATGTGTCTTTATGCATTTGTGTTTTCAGGTTCTTTAGATAAATACCCAGCAGTGGGACAGCTGGATCATATGGTAGATCTATTCTTAATTTTCTGAGGATACTCTATACTGCTTTCCATAGTGGCTGCACCAGTTTGCTCTGCCACCAGCAGTGTATGAGGGTTCCCTTCTCTCCACATTCTCTCCAACACTTGTTGTTTCCTGTCTTGCCAAAGGAAAGCCCATAAGGCTATCAGCAGACTTCTCAGCCAAAACCCTACAGGTGAGAAGAGAATAGCATGACATATTTAAAGTCCTAAAAGGAAAAAACCTACAACCAAGAATACTCTATCCATCAAGGTTGTCATTCAGAATGGAAGGAGAGAGAAAAGGATTTTGATAGACAAATGAGATTCAACCTGGGCTTAAACCGTTAGCTAAGGGAGAAGGAGTTGAATTGCTAACACAGTTGGGAAAGAAAAAGATCTCTTTTCCTCCTCCATATTCTTATTGGCATCCCTTCTACCCCTTTACTCCCTTACTCCCTCATTCTCCTATTTATCCATTCCATCATTGTTATAGACTTAATGTTTGTGACACCCTAAAATTATGTTGAAGCTCTACCCCACAATGGTATTAGCAAGTGGGGTCTTTGGGAGGTAATTAGCATTAGATGAGTTCTTGAGGATGGAGTCCCCATGAACTCGATTGGTACCCTTATAAGAGTTTCAAGAGATCTTGCTTTGCTCTGCTTTCTGCCATGTGAAGATACAATGAGAAGTTGGCCATCTGCAAACTGAAAGTGGGCCCTTGCTAGAAGCTGACTGTGCTGGCTTCCTGATCTCAGGCTTTCAGCCCCCAGAACTGTGATAAAAACATTTCTGTGGTTTATAAGCCATGCGGTCTATGGTATTGGGCTGAGTTGATTAAGACAATTTCCACCATGCATGGAGGTACACATCTTTGCTACACAAATGGGTCAGAACAGGGCCATTCTTGCTTGGAGATGGGGATCCCTGGATGCACTGTGAGGCTAGCACAGGCTCAGGACTCAGAACTGAGGGAGGATGTGCCCAGGGTCCAAGCAGCCCATATGGAAGCCTGATTCAGCTTCTGAGGCAGTAAAGAGCAACCATTAAGAGTACAAGCTTGTGGTCCATCTGACCTGTGATAGTCTTTGTTTTGGTGTTTACAAGCTCTGAGACATTAAGCATATCAGTTTATCACTTTAAGGTTAAAATGGGGAATAATAATAAAGGCACCTACCGTATAAGTTATGTCAACTTAAAAAGTAAATTGGTCAGTTGTTTTACATGAAAAACAAGTTTTTTCAGGAATAACCAAAAGAACTGCAATTTGGGATATGCAGAATTTGGTGGGCCTTTGGCAAAATCCGGAGAGACAAAGGAAGGGCCTTACTTTTATAGAGGAAAAGGGGGAGTTAGGAGATACTGCAATAAACAAAAAGTCCATTGGAAGAAACTGGGAGTCTAATGTAAAGAGGCTTCTCATTGGCTGGGCTGCTGCAGTCTTTCCTTGGCTGGGATGTTGCCAGGTGGAAAGAGAAAAGCACAAAACACCTTCCTTGTGAGGCTGCCAGCATACATCTCTTCCTGTTTGGAGTAGTTGATGATATATGATAGGACTTGAGAACTCCCCTGACAGGCCTTCCCAATTCCAATTTAGTTGAGGTTTCTTTTGTTAATTTCACACTTTGATGGAGATCTTTCTCTGAAAGGGTTTCTGATCAAGAATCATATCTTCTGAATTCAGTAGCCTTTGTCCCTTGGTGCCAAGAAGGACCACTCCTGGGTGTTGTGACCCACATTGGAGGGAAAGTGCACAGACTGGAAACCACTTGAGGTCACCTATGAGTAAGGAGGAAGGGTACTAGGAAGAACTCTCAGGTATTTCTTATCCAAAGTCTATAGTTTGTCAAGGCCATAAGCATTGGGAATCATCTCAAAGTGCTGAGCTAGCATCATCTTATTAGGCACATCATTTTTACAAAGGTTCAACAAGCAACAAGTACAGAACTCAACTACAAGTATACAGGCTAAATTAAAAACAACCTAACAAACCCAGTTTGCATGATGGTTCTAAACCAGAAGACTAGACTTGAAGGTAACCAGCTGAATAAGTCAAAAAAGAGTGGATTTTCAAGTGAAATTTGTCGTAGCCAATGTGCCTGCTCTCTAAGCTTATGTAATTGGGTCTCTACTCTTCCAGAGGCATTTATCCATCTGCAACCAGAGGAGTTTGTTATCACACAGACACCTCCTTGCTCAGCAAGTAGATAACCAAGGGCTAAACGATTATCCAAAACTATTTTAGCCCACGAGTCAAGCGATTGTCTCCAAGCTGAAACTGCTTTGGCTGTGGAGCCAGCCAACTTTTCTAATGTTAGGGAAAGATTTCTGATCATTTCTTCATTGATACTTACTCCAATCCACGGAAAGAAAGCTCTTCCCACAGAGGCAAACCCAGAGTCACACATGCCTCCTGGAAGTTCTTATTTAAGGTAGTTGTAGTCCTTTAATGGAATGGGCCAATGAGAGGTCTCTGTTTGGTTATGTACAGAGAATGGAGAGTGAATACAGACACGCTGTCCTTGTCTTCTCCAGCTGTCAAGGCAATATGTTACCTAAGCTTAAAGGGCCATTACCAAAATTTGCATATATGAAGGTGTAACCAGGGGGTGTACATAAGGATCCCATATAGGTGGGGCTATCTACAGACTCATTCACTGGCATAGAGGAGTTAGCCTTATCTAATCAAGGTTCATATATTATCTTGTTACATGCTGAGAGGTTGCCTAAATATGTGGGTAGATTGAGAAGTTTACAAATGGATCAGCTTACATTGGCAGCCCCACAGAATTTTTCACAAAAATATTCAAACTATCTTGTGTTCTTCTCCCAATGTTGGGTTAAATTAAAGCAAGAAATGAGTTTAGGCAGGGTTAGCACCCTGACTCTATAAAACAGGCCTGCGGAAAAATTTAAACAGACAATGGCATCTGAAATCCTAGTGAAATGGCTAATAGTGTGAACTAAGGAGTCATTACTGCCTTGGTAATATACCCAATATTTCCAATGGTGCCCTGTTATAAGGAAAACAAATTGTCACTGAATTTATGCAAATAGATATATTATCATGAAAAGAAAACAAGATTTTCTAAATTCTGGAGGGATCAGGTAGGAAGAAAAAGATAAATGCTTCAACCTTTGTTGTAAAGATACACTTTACCAAATTGCTACAAGTTATAGATAGCTTAAAGGAAAGGAAAAAAAGGAGTCCTTGACATCTGGAAAACAAAACATCAAACCAATCAGTTTTCAATTCTAGTTTTAGAATATTTTACCCAGTTCAGTGTTATGATCTCAAAGTTATGAGAACTTTATATTCCAGGGTACTTGTCAAAGTCTTTTCCATTAATCTCTTTGAAGATGAGACACATTTGGAAAAGCATCAGAGTAAAACAGGAACTGCCTGTAAATAACAAAAGACTTTAAAAAAGGCAACAAGTAAGCATCAGATGAGGGTTCATTATAATGCAATTGACAAGAAAATTTGGGTATTTTTGCAGCATATGTTTTCAGATAGTAACTAGAATTACAAGTGATAACATCATATCTATTTGACCAAAGTAACAACAAAAGATTTCAAAAGCAAGCACAGGAATACCTCAGAGATACCGCGGGTTCCATTCCAGGCCACCACAATAAAGCAACTATTGAAATAAAATGAGTCACACAAATTTTTTGGTTTCCCAGTGCATACAAAGTTATGTTTACAGTATACTGTAGTCTGTTAAGTGTGCAATAGCATTATGTCTAAAAAAATAGTGTACATACTTTAATTAAAAAAGTACTTTATTCCTAAAAAAATACTAACCATCCTGAGATTTCTGTTAATGGCCAGTAGTTTTCAAATAAGTATTTTTATTATTTTCAATAAGAACAGTTTATGAGCTAAATACTTTTCACTTTCTCTGTAATTAATACCTTTTGATACCTCTCTCAAAAAAAAAAGCCAGGTCCTTCACCTAAGCCAGCAGTCTGTGGATTAAGGCCCTAATGAACAAAGTGGAGCATCTTCTCTTATATTCTGCTTCTTTGGCTGAGTTTTCTTGTAGCTTGTTGAATTTATTTATAATAGCTATTTTGAATTTTTATCAGTTAGATTGAAATATTTTGCGTCTTTGGGTTCAATTTCTGGGAACGTGTGAATCATAATTTTTTGGTTGATGGGGGGCCTTATATAAAAAGCAACATCTGCCAAGTGCAACCAAGTGAAGTGCAATTAAGCAAGATATGCCTGTACAAAGGGTTTTATACTTGTAAGCAAGACTTCACTCCATCAATATTAAGAAGGCTCAGTTTTCCCAAGTAGTTAAAAATCTGATAAAAACAACACAGAAAATTATTTTGATAAAATGCAAAATCCCTGTTTTCTAGGCATATTACTTAAAAGGTAAAGAAGGTTTCACAAACTGTTATCAAAAGCAGACCAAGAGCCCAAGAAAACCCTGTCTCTTTAATAGAAAAGAAAGATAAATTTTAATTTTGCGTCAGCTAATTTTGATGTTAAACTCATTTCTTCCAGTCTTAGCTAGTCCTGACTGCACATTAAATTTCTTGCCCAAGATTCCTTTCTGTAAACCTTCTACAAGTTTCTTTTTATGTGCACATTTTGTCCTGTTTTTCTCTTTCTGATTTCAAAATAACCAGCCTCTTTTTCGGACAAAATTGCTTTCCTTTCCCTCAACAAAATGCACTGTCATCCCTCATAACTTCTTTTACCAAAACATGCATCCTACTTTCCTTGGGTACAGAGATGTTTCCCTTGTTGTTTCTAGTAGCTTTAATTACATATATTAGAATTCTTAACCCTTAGAATCCTTATTTCCTACTGAGAGCTAAGAAGTAAGAAATTGTGGCCTGGCAAATTTATAATCTTTCAATGTGGCACAAGACATGATTACTAACAGAACCAAATTTATCTTTAGTTTCTTCACAATAGAAAGCGAAGAGTAGAGAAAACCATGTTCAATAAAGTTTTACTATTTTATCTTGCTTGGAAAATGATCCCGGTACTTAATGAAAGTCTACCATTTAATTTAACTTACCAAAATTCTAAATCTTCAAGTTACTAAAAATATTTTGGAAACAATTTTTCAAGTACGTGTACCATAAATCATAATTATTGCACACCAAAACTCTTATCCCATTTTTATCTATCTAAATCATGCACTCCCCAAAATTATGTTTAGACTACTCACTAAAACTTCATGTGAGATTAAAGCAGGTAGACATCATCTTAAGTTATATATATATTTTGCTGAAAATTTTGTAACAGGGTAACATGAACTCAATAAACTCAGGTAGAATGAGAGTTGCATGTCTGCATTATATTCAGCATTGATGACTCCAAAGATATACCTGCTTCAATTAAACCAACAACCTTAAGCTAGCTTTTGTTTACTAAAGATTAATCCTAGATCAAGTAAACTTGAAAAGCATTTGGGTTAGTTTCTATTATATTTCTGATATTTAGGAATATTTAATTTACAAACACAATTTCAAACCAATTAAATAGAGCTCTTTTGCAAGTTAACTTTGGTAATGCTATCCAGAGGTTGAACAAAATCACATATATCATACCATACATCTGTAGACACATAGACAGATATAAACTGATTTTATAGCTTTTGTTTTAAAAATTTTAGTTCTGTCTCAGATACAAAACTCAGAGGAATAGTTGGGTCCAAATTGTGTTTCTGGTATATAGACTAAGTTAAGTACCTATTCAGATGGTCAAAGAGTTGTCTTGTTTTTGTTTACCAAAGATTTTTATTTACACAGTGTCAAGTTGAGAGTCATTTCCTTCTTTTGAGAAAAAGCAATTTAAGCATGTTTTTTTTTAATAAGAAATCTTGGTCTAACAAATGAATAGGAGTGGAGGTGTAGATGAGAAAGAGGAAAATGGCATTGAGGGCAGAGCCTGAGAGAAAAGCGCTGCGGGCGATGAACAGGATGGTGCCACAGGCAGGGCCAGAGCACAAGATGGCCCCCATGCATCTGGAGACAAAGAAGGGGAAAGAGTAAAAGATACCTTAGAAACCCTTTTGCCTTCTATCAATTAATTGTTCATCTTGGTTAATTTGGAGCTGGTATTTTGCACAGAGGTAATTTGGGAGTCTTGGATACATTTGGAAGCCTCCAGGTACCAATTCAAACAGCACACCATTCAGTTTGTTTTACTTTAGAATCATGGCTTTCTAATTTAGTTCTGAGAAAAGCAAATTTGAGGAGATCAAAATTCCCCATAATGGCCATTGTAATTCCAGACTACTTTTGGTCTATTTGGCCCACTTCATTAAAGATACATATGTGAGGGGCTGGCCCCGTGGCTGAGTGGTTGGGTTCATGCGCTTCGCTGCAGGTGGCCCAGTGTTTCATTGGTTCGAGTCCTGGGCGCGGACATGGCACTGCTCATCAAACCATGCTGAGGCGGCATCCCACATGCCACAGATGGAATGACCCACAGCTGAGAAGGTACAACTATGTACCAGGGGGCTTTGGGGACAAAAAGGAAAAAAAATAAAATCTTAAAAAAAAAATACATATGTGGGAGGTCTATAGTTCTTAAACATAAACTTGACTGGGGTCCCTGAAGGAGGGCTTTCCTGAGAACATTTAGACAACTGGGACCCCACCTCTTAAATTTTTCTGTGAACCCAAGAAGGTTGCTATAGTCCTAGCCCTGATCTGGGAAGGAATCTAAAAACAAAAGAAAGTTGCCCAATTCCCAGCCTTGATTCCAGATGGAATTTAAAAACAAAAGAAAATTCCTAGATTTCCAGCTAGCTTGACCTCCAAGAGGAATCTTGCTACTGTGCACTTCAGAAAATAGGGGAGTACTCACTAAGGATGAAACCTTGCACCCAATGATGAAGCCTTGAACTAGGAAGGATAAAGTCCCTCCCCTAAGAGGATAAAGCCTATCCCAATCCTGAATAAAGTCAGAGATCTCAGAATCTGAGAGGAGACTGATCACGCCAAAAATAGGTGGCAACTGATGGAAGCAATGAGCATAACAGGCTCAATGTGGGTACTTCACTAGATTCCAGGGTTTGCCATCTCTTGGGGACTTCCTCCTTTGCATCTTACTTTCTAACACTATTTATGTCAACTTAAAAATTAAGTTGGGGGTCCGGCCCAGTGATGCAGTGGTTAAAGTGGACGCATTCCACTTTGGCAGCCCAGGGTTTGCCAGTTTGGATCCCAGGTGCAGATCTACACACCACTTATCAAGTCACACTGTGGCAGGCACCCAATATATAAAATAAAGGAAGATGGGCATGGATGTTAGCTCTGGGCAATCTTCCTCAGCAAAAAAAAATCCCTGAAAAACGAGGATTGGCAGCAGGTGTCAGCTCAGGGCTAATCTTCCTTCAAAACAAAAACCTTCATGATTTAAAAAAAAAGTAAGTTGGATAGTATTTTTTACCAGCAAAATGAGTTTATCTGGGAATAACCAAAAGAATTGCAACTTGGGATGTGTGTGCTATAGAGGATCATAGGCTAATCCAAAGAGACAAAGGAAGGGGCTTGCTTTTATAAAGAAAAAAGGGAGTTAGAAGGGTCTGCAATAAACAAAAAATCCTTTGGAGGAAACCTCGGGTCCAAAGTATAGAGGCTTCTCATTGGTTGGGCTGCTACCATCTCTCATTGGCTGGACTGTTGCTGGGTGGGGACAGAAAACTTTCTTCCTCCTGCTCAGTAGTAAAGTAATAAACACCTCTCTGTCAAAGATACAAGCATACTATCTCTTCCTGTTTGGAGTAATTGACCATGTATGATAAGACATGACATCTCCCCCTATATGCCTTCCCAATTACAAATTAGTTGAGGTTTCTTTTATTAATTTTGTAGTTACTTAGGACAATCAACTGATACTGTATGTAAATAATGAAAGACAAAATGCTTTCCCTCTAAGATCTGAAAACAGCAAGAATGACTAATCTTAACACTTCTATTAAACATTATGCAGAAAATCCTAGATAGTGCAGTGGGCAAGAAAAATAAATGAAAAGCATCAAGATTAAAAGGAAAATGTAAAGCATCTTCATCTGAAGATGACATGAAAATGTTCATAGAAACTTAAGACACCAATAAAAGATACCTGCTGGAATTAATAAGTGCATTTAACAAGATCACAGAATGCAAGGTTAATATACAAGAATCAGGTTTGTTTTTATTTACTAGCAGGAAAAATCTGGAAAATAGTTTTTAAATTCCATTTACCTTAGAATCATAAAACTTGTTTGAGAATTTTTGAATAAATATCACATGAGACATGCAAGATATATACATAAAAAAATAAAATATTCCTAATAGATATTTAAAAAGACCTTAACAATGGAGACATATACCATGTGCATTATTTGAAGATTCAATATTGTTAAGATAATTCACCTACAGATTCGTCATAATTCCAATCATAAAACTAATAAATTTTTTTATAGAAACTGATAAGCTGATTCTAAAGTTTATATGGAAATGCAAACAACCTAATAGGTACAAAGTCCTTTTTTAAAGAAAAAAAATGAGGACTTACGCATTTAAAAATTTCCATGAAGCTACAGCATGGTATTGGCAAAAAGGTAGACATAAAGATCAACTGAACAGAAGAGAGAGTTCAGAAATGAGCCCACACAAATACAGTCAAATGATTTTCAACAATGATAACAAAGCAATTCAATTGGGAAAGAAAATCACTTTAACAAATGTGTTGAAACAACTGGATTTTGGTATTGAAAAGAAGGCACATTGACCATTATCTGATATTTTACATAAAAATGAACTCAAAAGAGATCAGAAATATAATCTAAAAGCTGAACTATAAAATATCTAGGAGAAAACATAGGCGAAAGTCTTTGTGAACTGAGGTAGGCAAAAATTTCTTAGATAAGCTACAAAAAGCATGAACCATAATAGAGAAAGGTGGTAAATTGGACTTTACCAAAATCAAATATTTTACTCTTCAAAAGAGATTTTAAGAAAAGAAAAGGAAGCTACAGACAGAAAGAAAATGTTTACAATACATATATATACCAAAGTACTTTTATCCAGAATATATGTATTAAAAAAACTTTAAAAATTTAAATTTAAACATTTGAAGACCAAATAACTTTCAAAAAATGAACAAGTTTTTGAACAGGCACTTTGCCAAAGAAAATGTATAAATAATCAAAACATGTATGATAAGATCAATACATGTAGTCATCAATGAAATGCTAGTTAAAACCACCTAATGACTATAGATAATAATATTGTTCTGAATACTGGAAATTTGCTAAAAGTAGACTGCAAGTGTTCTTATCACAAAGAAAAGAAAATGGTAACTATGTAAGAAGATACGTTAGTTAGTTTGAATATAGTAATCATTTCACTATGTATATCAAATCATGTTGCACACCTTTAATGTATACAATTTTTATTAAAAAAACAGAAAATAAAACAAACAAAACGCAATAAGATACCACTGTGTACCTATGGCAATGGTTAAAATTAAAAAGACTTCTAATGCCAAACCCTGGCAGTGATGTGGAACAACCGGAACTCTCATATATTGTTGATGACAAGGTGTAATTATTCTAACACAAAAATGCTGGTCCTTTGTTGGTCTGAGTGAGAAAACCAGCACTACTATTTATCTACAGTCAATTTCTGGGATAGAAAAATTTTAAAATTGCCAATCCTGTGCCTTTATTAATATACATTTTTTTGCACTAATTTTGGGATTAGTGTTTCAAGAAGTTACATGCAAAATTACATTGAAAATAGCATTTCATGTCCAACAATGTAAATTTTGGAAATAGGCAATTCATTATTATAACATCTTAAATAGGCTTTTTGTTTTTATGTTTCCCGGCAGAGCCACAGAAATGGCATACTCTTGAGTCTCTACGTTATTTTTTGAACTTCTTTTCATTGTGTCTGAAAAATTAAGGTGACCCTGTGATGGAACCAAGAATTTCCTGCTGAGGTCAGCAGATTCACATTCAAGGAAACATTGTAAAAGATCAGAATGCTGCACATCACTTAGTTTTCCTGCTTAATAAGTAAAAAGATTCTTCTTCAAAAGTCAAAAGAAAGAAAAACGTCACAAGAAGAATCTGAAAAGTTTATTTATGGGCAAAATATCAGCCTGAGTAAAAATCATTCAAGAATGAGAAACCATTGTAGAAATAGCTATAACTTTATGAAAGATTCTGTAACATAAAATAAAAAGGAGAACTGAAGCTGGGGGGGGGGGGAAGCACTGCTTTGAAAACCATTTATCTAGAAAACAGAAATTTTGGAAAACTCTACGTTCTACTCGAAATGG
Organism: Equus quagga; assembly: GCF_021613505.1. Taxonomy (NCBI): domain Eukaryota; kingdom Metazoa; phylum Chordata; class Mammalia; order Perissodactyla; family Equidae; genus Equus; species Equus quagga. The sequence goes on from NC_060285.1 coordinate 29,197,905, forward strand.
ATATTAAAAAAGCTGTAGTATGAAACGAGATACTGAGATAGAGGGAAATAGAGGACCAGATGATAAGCAGAGTTTAAAGAAATGAAAATACATTATGAGAAAAATAACATAGTTTCAGAACAGACAAAGGGATGAACGATTCAATGTCATGACACAAAAACAGAAAGAGAAAACCATCCTGAGGGTAATTGCTGTTCTTTAAAAGGAAACTAATTAAAATAGTGCAAAAGGAATAATCAAAGTCAGAGTAGGAGAAACATTCTCTGAGTTGAGGATTTGAATCTGTAGCTGAAAAGGGAGCCCATAAATTATCAAAAATTAGTAAAAAGAAACCAATCTTAATAAAACTTGGCAAAGTACTTGGATTTCAAAAATGAACATAATACCAACCACAAAAAAATCACACAGGCATAATGTGGGACAAACAACAACAAATAAGAGTCTATCTACAGAGGGGAAACAATTATACCTGCCTTGGACTTCTGTACAGCATTAAACTCAGAAGAAAATGAAGCAAAATTGCCAGAATTTTTACATAAAAAAATTGTGACCATGTCTAGGTACTCCTTTATGCTATTTCCCTATGCCTTAGTTTATGGTAGGCAGTCAATAAATATTTCTTAATTGAATTAAGAAGGAATAAATAAAAATGTGAATAGAGCAAGCCTTTTAAAATCACTAGGGAATGGAATAGTGTACTGGTAATAAACCCACTGAATTTTGAATAAGGAGCATGAGTTTTTAATTAAGTAGTAATTAGTGTAGCTGTTTTTCAACTCTACTTGTTGCTATTCATTATCAATATTATTAGCCTTTGGTTGTCTAAGAGAATGTAATATGATTTTCATTGCCTCCATGTTTCAGAAATGAACCAAAGTTGTTTCTTGTCAGTATACTAGAGAGTGATTGAGTCATTGATTCATTCACCCAAAATATGGGAAGCTGCTTTTTTAATGAAGAAGATTGTCCTTGAGCTAACATCTGTGCCAATCTTCCCCTATTTTATATATGAGACACCACCACAGCATGGCTTGATGAGCAGTGTGTAGGTCCACGCCTGAAATCCGAACTCGATAACCTTGGGCAGTGGAAGAAGAGCATGCAAACTTAACCACTATGCCACTGAGCCGGCCCCCAGGAAGCTTTCTTGATGATCCATCAGCAAGCATTACTAGCATAACATCCAAAGTATATCTTTACTCTGTCCCCTTTTCATCATCTCCACTGCTACCAACCAATTCAACACCATCACGTTTCACCTGGGATGTGACACATTCTGAATGGTTTCCTGTTTCTACTCTTCACCTCTCTCTGTTCTACTTCTTCAGAACCTCACTTCTACAATGCCACAATCTGTAAGGCTGTACATGAACCCTTCCTTGTCCAATTCTCTGCACTTAACTCTCACCACTAACACGCCAAGCTTGTCCTACTTTAGGACATTTATACTTGCTTTTCCCTCTGCCTGGGACACTTTGATCTGTGCTCAAGTGTCATTTCCATGACCATAATTTGTAAAACAACATATACTCTCATCACTTTTCATCTCTTAGTCCTGTTTTATTTTTCATAGCACTTGAACTCTCTTCTGAGATTTTCTTGTTTACTTGTTCAGTATCTTTTCCCCCCACATAGACAAACTCTTTGAGAACAGGGACCTTGTCTGTCTCGTTTGTTGCTATATACCAAGAACACAGGATAATTCTAGACACATAGTTCATCATTCGATACATCTTGAGTGAATGAATGAATGATTAGATAAATGAATGAATGCCTGAACATAGGAAATTATTTGGCTAGTCTCTATACTCACCCTCACAACTAACTACTTAGAAGGTTTGGAATTATGGTTCAAAACTGCAAACTAGCTGCTTTTATTTAGCTCCTTTTCTTTAATTTGGAGTGTTCAAGGAGAAAGTCTGGTTAATAAAGATATTTTATAACCTCAGTTTTGCCAGAGGAATCTGAGGGAGTAACTTGGATCCTAGAAGGGGGAAAGACAAGTTCAACATGACACAATATTAGCACATTTAGTAAAGTCTGCGTCACTTCTTGTAAATACCCACAAATGTCTGCGTTATGACATAGGTATATGACAGTAGCATGTCTGATACTGATAATTCCCTCTTTTCAACAAGGTTACTTCTATTTTGCCATGAGTGTCCAAAGAATGACTGACTGGAGAGAGAGAAGAAGGAAAGAAGGAGGAAGGGAGAGAGGGAAAAAGGAAGGGAGGAAGGAAGAAAGAAAAGGTTAATAACATTACAACAGCCAGACCAAATTAGAAAACCAAGTGAAATTCTCTGGGTTGGATTCTGAACCCAGAAAAACTGCAGTTGTTGTAAAACACCACATTACTTTCAGCAAGCAAAATGAGGGAAAATCACATCCGCAGCACTGGGTTCTGTAAATGGTGAGCTAGACAGATACCCGAGGGAACAGTCCTCAGGAAGTGTAAAGTATCGTTACTGGTGAAATGGAAAATTAGAGTTAATGAAGTTTAAAAACAGTCACCTAAAAGATTCCTTGTTGCAAACTGAGCCAAGATTTGTTTGAGGTTAGCCTATGTTTACGCTAGGCATAATGTCTAAAACGACTTCTTGGATCGTCACACTGTACATCTATTTAAAAACAGAATTTTTTTGAGGCCAGGTAATGATTTCTGAGTACACAGAGTATTTTCCTTAAAATAAATACAGACATGAAAACGAAGGGAGATGTGCTTGACAAAATGTGTCACAATATTTATCACATTACTTGAAAATGTGAAGGAATTTGTAGAATGTCATTTTAACTTTTTACTTTATTTTTTTTTTCAGATTTGAATCAGAAGGTATAATTTCATTTTATAAAACTACTATAATTGTCAAAGCATAAAAATTAAATTAAAAGTTCTCAAGGTGTTATCCAAAATGTCCACGTGAGTTTAACAGGCAAATTCTTGACTTTGTTTCTGGTTGGGGTAAAAATGCATAAATAGGATAAAGAATTAGATCAGAATTACAAAAGAACCCGTAAAATAATGAATCCCACATCTGCATTCAGGAATTATTCATTATTAGGAATGAGGAATTGCCTCAGTGAAACAATTATTTTGATATTAAGTTGTGCAAAATTATAATACTAAAGCTAAAAGGAATCTTAAGTTCAACGAGAGAATTTTTTCAGTTTCCACTTTAATTTGCTTCATTGTTAGATATGTATGCTGATGCAAGTGCAAACTATTATATCATTGCAAACAGAAATTATGAACTTTTGTATTGCATTTTTACTGATTTATTTGAATAGAAATGTTTCCACTTCATTACATAATAATGGGTATAATTTTAATAATGTATTATATTTCCTTATGTGAATTTACCATATAGTTACCATATACCTTACATTCATGCTCTTATGCCTTTATCTTAGAATTTCTTCCAACTTTCTGTTATTACACAGTATTGAAAAAAATATTGTCCTGATTATAAACCTCTTAATATTTTGATATCTAGATGCAGGGATTACTGGATCAAAAGATATGAACATCTCAGCACATTTTGCCAATTAAAACATGCTTCTGAAATGAGTGTTATTTCATAGGTCCAAAATGGTAACTTATTTACTCTATTTACTATTTCTTTTGTTGTTTTTTTTACCTAGTTACTCTTTACTAACTTCATTATAATGATGAAGATTGTAAAGCCTGAATAAGTTAAATGACTGCCCAGAAAGAAAAATAACAAATTAGTGAAAGAATTACAACTACCACCTATCCCCAAGTCCTGTATTCTTTTTACCATTTACATGCAAAATTAATGTTAATAGTATGTGTTAAAATGGCAATTCAAGACTGTTAAATCTGTGAAATTCTGAATATGAATATTTTTGAAACACAAATTGGTTAAGAAGTAGAAGTTTTAAGAAACTACTGTGATGCAAAAAGAACAAACTCAAATTCTTTCATGGTACAGCCTGAGAAGTAAGGAGAAATTCTGATGTCTCCCAACTTTTTGGAAGACCTCATATAATCCCTAGACTATCTCCCTTATGGTTTAATTCTTTAAAAGGTATTCAACAGACTTCTAATAGAATTCAAAATTCTTTAGTATATATAATATTTTTAGCTATGAGTAGATTAAACTATGATTTTCATGTATGTGCTCATTCATTCAACAAATATTTGAACTCCTACCCTGTGCATGACACTGTGATAGGCACTGGAGGCACTCCAGTGAAAACAACAACATAAAAAGGAAGGATGATGTCATTCTGCTGAGAGATACATACATATAAAAAGAGTAAGTAGAAAAAAATAAGTAAAAGACAAATTGTAGTAGGTGCTATGACAGAAACAAAAGAGTAACTGAGACTCACTGATAGCATGATGAGAGCAAAGCCCAAGGGTCTCATGTGTACTATATATAGTGGAAGAATCTGAGTTGAGTTGGGGGTGGTGGAGAGGGTTGATGAGAGGATTAGTGTCCAAAGGGATATCGAAAACATAAGAGACAATATTACCTATTTCAAGGATGGTAGAGCTGAAAAGGTATGAAATTTGGAGGCAGACATACTATTTCTGAATCTTTATTTTATCTTTAATATAAGCTTAATAATTTGTATCTCACTAGATTTTATTAAGGATCAGTTTAAACAATATATGTGAAAGGGCTTTCTATAATGTAAATCACTAATTTTTTTCTGTTTTTGGAGTAAGATTAGTCCCTAGCTAACATCCGCTGCCAATCCTCCTCTTTCTGCTGAGGAAGACTGGCCCTGAGCTAACATCCATGCCCATCTTCCTCTACTTTATACGTGGGATGCCTGCCACAGCATGGCTTGACAAGTGGTGTGTAGGTCCACACCCGGGATCCAAACCAGTGAACCCCAGGCTGCCAAAGTGGAACGTGCAAACTTAACCACTGCACCACCAGGCCAGTCCCTCACTAAAATGTTAATGATCATTACTATCTTTGTCAAGAATGATACGCTGGTGAACGTCTCTGGCTATCACTACCATGAAAGACTCTTTTAAGAAATAAGGCACTAAAATAAACTGCTTATGGAATCCTGCATGTGCGATGAGATGTTTAGGGAGACCTGATTAGACCTGGTGCTTTACAGTCACAGTCTTCAAACACATAGAAATATCTTGGACATCTTTCACCTCTTCCATTGGAAAGATCTGTGTATTGGTGGAGGAGGGAGACTTGGGAATGTCACTTATGTTCGAACCCCTACTCCTTTCCCAGTGTTAGTTTTTCCTTTCCTCATTTGGAATTATTCTTAGGAAGAAAGAGATTTGGGATTGAGGAAGAGAGGCATCTGGCTCAAATTAAACCACATGTTAACCATGCTTAAGAAATACTTACTTTCCCTCTTCTTTTTCTTTTTCTAAGGAATTTCTCCCAAATATATCACAGTATTCTTTAGGCCATGGTTGATGTAAGCAAGTATCATATATAAAGGCTAAGGAATAGAAGCAGTGAATTGAAAAGTAATGGGACACTCCCTTCCTTTGTTTACTTCCTTGTTCTGTCCAATATCCATCTGTGTGGACAGCATATGTACTAAACATGAACATATATATAAATATATATATATACATATATTCATAGAAAAATGATAGTGTTTGCATTTATCCTAAAATGATCAGAGGATCAGTAAAGGGAAATATAACTGGAGAATAGACAGGAAAAGAGAGATGGAGGGGGTCAGTGTTAATAAGGATGCTGATAATATTCATGGACAAAATGATATTAGAAATTTGTGGAAGCATTTTCAATGGTTGTGATCCTTGATCCAGCACAACTGCACAATTGTTTTTCTATTTAGATACTCAATTTTTCTTTTTTTCAAAATGTGGCAAAATGAGCTGATGATTCATGCAGGGATTCCACTCTGAGTCATGATCATGGTGATCACAGAAATAAGTGCAGACTTGTGAGCACTCACACCCACCCTCTCCTGGTAGCCTAGTCTAGTATACAGCATCACTTCTGGGAAGAACAACCCACATACCCACAAGCAAATTTCTCAGTGTACTTTCTAAGTTACTCCGAAGTCTATTCTCAGAAAGGACATTAATGAGACTCAGAATAAATTCATTATAATTTTATTTTCCCTGGCTTCCAAAGGAATATTAAATATTATTATTATTATCTTAATAATAATTATAATTATTATATTAATATTTATAATATAATATTTATATATTAATAATTATAATAATATAATTATTATATTAATATTTGGCAATGTAACAGTTGAACTACTCTACTAAAGATTGCACCTCGACTCATCTTCCTAACTGGTCAATTAAAATCTTAAAAATAGAAAGTCTAATTTTCTAATGTTAGATTATAAATTAGGAGATACCACATGCTGTGGCTATAATTAATTTTTGAAAAGTTACTATTGAACATTAGAAGTCATGGATCTAAAGAGCAGAGTGTCTTCCAATCTAACACATTTGGAGATTTTATATAAATGAAGCTAGAGTCCACAAAATGTTTTGGAAACTGTTGTATGCAGAATAGTAGCTTCTCAAAGATGTCCACATTCTAGTTCCCAAAGGTTGTGAATATGTTACATTATGCGCAATGAGGAGTTAAGGTACCTAATGGAATTAAGGGCACTACTCAGCTGAATTTAAAATAGGGAGATTGTCCTGGATTATCTGGGTGGGCCAAATGTAAATGCAGGGTCCTTAAAAGCAGAAGGAGACAGAAGAGTTAGTGTCAGAGGGATGTAATGTGATGTGATATGAGAAAGACCCAACTGGCCATTGCTGGCTTTAAAGATGATGGGTTTAAGAGACAAGGAACTCGGGTGTCTCTAGAACCTGGAAAAGGCAAGGAAATGAATTCTCCCTTAGAGTCTCCCAAAGGAATGCAGCCCTGCCGACCCCTTGATTTTAACACAGTGAAATTCGTTTTGCATTTCTGAGCTCCAGAACTGAAAGATAATAATTTTGGCTGTTTTAAGCCACAAAATTTGCGGTAATTTGTTTCTGCAGCAATAGGAAACTAATACTGGAACCCATCTAGGTCCTTTATCCCCCTCTCTCAGTATACTCCAGGCATGCTGACCTTGATTCTGTTTCTACAGAGTCAACCACCAAAGTGGGGATTTGTTTGGGAGTCATAGCCAAACATCAAGAAGTTACTTCAAATAAGCCAGAGACAGTGTAAGATGAATCATCACCAAGGATTGGTGCATACATCACTGACCCCAGAGATAAAGAGGCCACAGGCTCAGGAACTACAATCTTCAGTTGCAGGGGTTAATCAAGAAGATTCTGAGAGGAACAAAAGAACCATAATAGTAGTCCCTTCTTCCTTCCCTCAGTTCCCTGACACCAGAAAGATGTATTAAGCTTCCCCTACACCCAGATTCCATCTTGTGGAGGATAATGGTGAAGGAGTTCAACTCTAGAAGGCTAAAGGGATAAACTAAATTGAAAGAGACTGTTTAAATAGAGACCAACAAAATGCTCGTTAGAAAGTTAAAATTTCCTACCATCCTGTGTTGGTGGAAGAGAGATTAAATAAAAAATAATATAAATAAATATTCCAATTCTCTTTGTACATCTGAATATAGTGCATTAATTTTCAACCAATGTAAAATGAATAAATACTCCGTGACAAGCTAGCTTCTGGACTTGCCTGAGTCCATGTCCGACCAATAGTAATATTCCTGAAGACCCTGAGTTTTTTAACATCTTCTTTCCTCAAATTTGCATTATATTTGGACTGAATAGATAGGCATGAAGAAAGTCAGGCTGAACTCATCTATGCTTCCCCCATGGCGTCCTTCTGTTTAAATAACTCTAAATTTCCTCCATTGGAGTCACACATTTTTAATTAAAAAGCAAAACAAAACAAAAGCAGAGACACCACCTCCATAAGACAACTGAAAAAGCATGAGAGTTATAAAAGCACTCTGGAATTAGTGCAAGAGACCATAAGAATTTAAGCATTTGGAACCTGAGGTCCTTAGGTATCATAACAATAGTGTGAAGGAGGGCATCCTCCATGCCTAGTTTTAGCCTAAGGCCTCCAAACTTAGAGTGATGGGATCTTTTACTACATAGAGAAGCAAAAATAGAAGAATGTTTAGAATACAACTTACTTACTTCCATCGAATTATTCTAATCACTGTGGGTGCTTGTTAAAAATGTAGGTTCCTTAGTCACACATATTCAATCAAGATCCCCAAGGGAAATCTCTTGAGAATCTATATTTTTTAAAGTTTCTTGAATGATTTCCATCAATGGTCAGCTTTGGAAATCATTGACTTATTTCAAAATTTGAGTTATGACCAACTCTAACTAGAGGAACCAAAAAAACCGACTTTTTTTGTTTTTAATGCGGAAATATTTAAACCAACAAATCATTGCCAAGATTACTAAAATGTGCCCCATTTTCTCCTTGGAAACTTTAGAAGGGCTTTTATTGACATCATGGTAATTCCTTTGTTGTGTAAAGGAAAAATTGGGGTGTGGTTGGAATATAATATGTTTGGGTGAGTATCCAAAAATGTATATTCTGCAGAAAGGAAGCTTAAGAGTGCACTAACATTTTCAACATTGAAGTGATTATCATAAAAACATCTTTGTGGTTTATGAATAAGTCAACTACAACTTGTATTTTAAAACCCCAGAGCTGTTTTCTGAAATTTCCTTCTGAAGCTTAGGGTAAAACATATAACTCTGGAAAATGTGTATCATATGAAAGTATATTAACTACTTAATCTTACAAGTCAATCATTTTCTGGCAAATATAACTGATCAAGGATATTTGTAATGAAAGGTACATATTAAATTTCAGGACCAAGGCTTTCAAGACTAAAATAATGAGTACTTATACCATTTGCTGTCAGAAGTCAGTTTGTTTTTAGTGGAACTTATTTTATAATGAGTCAACATTATGTCATTTTCAAAACATGCCACATGATTTGGGTACTAAAAAACACACTTTAGGATTATTTAAGTCTTCAAAGTTTTCTAGTTTTATGAGGATATGCCTACTGTACTCCTAGAAAAGTGTTCATTTGCAAGCAGATTAAACCCAAAATGTTTTTAACCTCATATATTATCTACACATAGTTAAATCTTCAATTAATTTAGCTCTTTTGAAAATAAAGTGTTTTGAATCATTTTGAAGCATCATAAAATTAATCAGAAGAAAAAGGGATTTATTTTAACTTCGAATATATTTACAGACCTTCTATTGATGAATAATCCCCAGCCAAGGGGAGCCAGTTGACCACCAAAAGTATACGCTCCTCCATTTCTTTGTATCTTTTAAAAGCTTTTCCTCTGCCTGGAATTGTGTGAACTATTCTCTCCTTCGATAACTCCGGCTCATGCTTTACCGTAAGGCTTCATCTTGATTTTCACTTCCTAATGTAAAACCTTCAGTAAATCAGGGTTGGTTCCGGTGTTGCTGCTCAGTGAAACAGTAGTGTCTTGTTCTCCCTCCTGTAGAAGAAGTTGCCAGACAGTACCATAACCACATGTTTATTTGCATCTCTTCTACCAGATTTTGTGCTTCTTGAGGACAGGAGCCTGTTTAGTGCAACATCGTGTCTAAGCCTTTATAAACACTTGTCTGTGGACTGATGAATGAATGATTGGGTTCTCTTTTAAGAGGAAAATCAGAATGTTTTAAATTGTCTCACACTTAATTTTCAGTTAAAAAATAATTCTTTTTAATGATTAGCACCTGAGCCAACATCTGTTGCCGAACTTCTTTTCTTCCCCTTCTTCTTGTTCTTCTTCTTCTCTTCCCCATAGCCCCCCAGTACATAGTTGCATATTCTAGTTCTAAGTCCTTCTGGCTGGGCTGTGTGGGATGACACCTCAGCATGGCCTGATGAGCAGTGCCCTGTCCACACCCAGGATCCCAACCGGCGAAACCCGGGGCTGCCGAAGCAGAGCCTGTGAACCCAACCACTCAGCCACAGGGCTAGCCCCCTATTTTTCAGTTTTGTATTGATTTTAATTTGAATTGCATGTTGAGGAGTAGCTTCCTAAGATTTTTTTCAGTGCCTGCAGTCTTTAAAGTAATTAGATCCCAGCTACAAAGGTTAGAAGGGAACATTTTTATGCAGTTAATCCATTCCCTGATTATATTGCCATTGTGTGTACCAAGTTCTATCCATGTCCATTGCCACACCTCTTGTTCAAGCCACCATCTCAGTTTCTTGCCTGGACTAGTGCTGTTGTGGCCCATTTGGCCTTTCTGCTTCCTTTTGTCACTCTATTACTTATAAACAATCACTAGCACCCCAAAACACTTGAATGGAAATCCAAAATTCATAGTGTAGACTATTATGACCTACAAGCACTGATCATCATTACATGTCCAACTACAATTTACATGTCACTTAATCACCAGGCTTTTACTATGTGTCTTTTATTCAAAAGTTTTGAAACTTCTGTATTGCACACATTTTTCTCCACTTCCTCACCTTTTCCTACCCAGCTTAAATGTCAGTTTATTCAGGAGGGAGTCTTTCTCATGCTTGTATCCTCTTTCGCTGCATCCTATTATTTTATCTTATAATAGGATGGACTGTAATTTGTATTTGTTTTTGCATGTTGTTTAATGTAAATATTAGTATAAATATTAAGCATTTGTTAATATTAAACCTAGTTTCATATGTGTTAGCTTACAAAAGTCACCATATACTTAAAATGTTCTAAAGTACTTTAATGTATCAGCTTGTTAATCCTCTTAACATCACTGGGATGGAGGTAATTAACCCTATTTTAAAAATGTGGAAAGTGAGGTTTAAAGAGTTTACGTACAGTAATCGCCCCTTATCCACAGAGGATATGTTCCAAGACGCCCCCCCAGTGGGTGCCTGAAACCACAGATAGCACCTAACCCTATACATACGATGGTTTTTCCTATACATGCATACCTACGATAAAGTGTAATTTATAAATTAGGCAGAGAAAGAGATTAACAACACTAACTAATAGTAAAATAGAACAATTATAACAATATACTGTAATAAAAGTTACTGTAGATCTTAGCAACTTCAGTATATGAATTTTTTTCTTATTAAGTCAAGAATTTTCATATTTTCACTTAAAGGGAACACTTTACACTTTCTCTTTAGCATATCCAAATTGCCAGCATCACTACTTTTGCATTTTGGGGCCATTATTCAGTAAAATAAGGATTACTTGAACACGAGGACAGTGATACCATAACAGTCAATCTGATAACCAAGAGGCTACTAAGTGACTAACAGATGGGTAGTGTACACAGTGTCAATGTGCCGGACAAAGGGATGATTCACATCCGTGGCTGGATGGAATGGGAGGGCAAGAGATTTCATCATGCTCCTCAGAACGGCACTGAATTTAAACCTCAAGATTTGTTTGTCTCTGGAATTTTCCATTTAATATTTTCTGACTGTGGTTGACTGCAGGTAACTGAAAGCATGGAAATCAAACTACAGATAAGGGGGACCACTGTACACAGAGAGTTAGTTGCAGAGCAGACAATAGAAGAGACAGAAATGAAGGTTCCTACCTCAGAGAATTTCTGCCCCTATAAAACACCCAGCCTTCCATGTCCCCCTCTCTCACACATGCTGAAAGTGGTGGACCTCTATAACTGTAGTAATAGCTAACATTTATTGATTGTTTACTGTGTGCAGGGAATTGTTCTAAGAGGTTTACACACATTAACTTATTCGAGTTTATGATTAAAGCTTTTTGAGATAGATACCATGACCATTTCCATTTTAAAGATGAGCAAACTGAGGCAAAGTAAATGCTCAAGATCACACAACAGATACGTTGTAGAGCACTCTCAACTGCTAGAACGTATTTGGTAAACACGCACACACACACACACATGCTGGTTATTGGGGGGTAGAAGAAGGCAGGACGCCCGATGTTATCACTTTTCTATTTTGAGTTGGTATAGTACAATCTTGAGGTACTTTTTAATTTTCATATTTGAAATGATTGTTACCCTTCCTTTTTCACTCCACTTAAATCCAATTAAATATGTGTAATCATGATATACATGACACTAGACATCTGTAAAACCATAACATCTGGCAGACACGCTTCACATACAGTGACTTGTATCTGTCAGGAGAGCTTTCGAGGAAATGTCAGAGAAACTTCTAGGTTTGAGCTTTGAACTTTTTGAAACAAAACTATAATGCCATGGGCATATTTCTTGTGCTTTACCTGCTTTCATGAAAAACTAAGGGAAGTTTAATTCTTTCTTGCTTATCCTGTCAACAAAATTCAAATCCACATCATAGAAATATATTTTCTACCTTTGGTTGATTCATTGATTGAGATGAGATAATCTGAAGAAAACTAGATCTGAATAAAATATTACAATTCTCTAATGGTAAGGGTGGGATCATGTTGCACCATGATTCTGTCAACAGGGAGTTTTCAAAAGTTAATTAATTTACTATACAGATTCAGTTAAAAGCTAGGTATTCATGTACATACAAAAACTACTTAGATAAATGCTAAGGCGATCTATACTTAGATGTCAAAATACAACATTTTAAAAATGTCAGCTATTCCTCAGCTGATTTATAAAATCATTGTGATCTTATTTAAATACAATAGTATTACTTTTGGTATAACAAAATAAATATATGAAACTCCATCTAAAATTAGGCAAGGTGAGAATAACAAGCAATATTCTGAAAAAATATTTTGTTCACTCAAGAAATATATATGGAAGACCTGTGCCAAGTCTAAGGGAAAGATAAAATCCTTATTCTCTTGGAACTGACAGTCTGGAAAGTCAAAGTTACAAAATACACTCCTCAAAAATAAACAAACTAAAAATAATTCCAGAGAGTGGTAAATGGCAGGAAACTATAATATGTTAAAATGGTAGAGAATAACTAAAGGAGATCACTTCTGTCACGGATTACTTCTGTTCGTATGGTTACAAAGCTCATCTGAGGAAGCTGAGAACTAGGTGACACGAAGTCAACAATTAAAAGACCTAAGGCAACAGTTCTCAAAGTGTGGATCGTGAACATTTGAGTAGGTCCACAATGTAAAAGTCATTTTTATAATAACAATAAGATGTTATTTTCATTTTTCACTTCAATTCTCTGAGAACTGAAAAGCAGAGTTTTCCAGAGGCTACTTACATGATGATGCCATTGTATTGATGGCTAATAGAATACCTGCTTGGGTATTCTTGTGGTTTCTAGAATTTTCCATAGTGGTATGTTTAGAGTATAAATGTATTTTCAGGGATTGATTCATTTTGTTCTCAGTAACAATACTGTATTCCTGCTATCTTTGGTTACATCTGCTATTACTTCTATAACTTAGTTATTGTGCAATCAATCATCATTTTGTAATTCTCAAATTTTCCTTGTGTCTACACAAGTCAACAAAAATAGGTAATTATATTTTGTTGCCTTGTTTTGTATTAACATATTTTTAAGTTTTTCAAGAATGTTTCTAAATTTTGTGTAAAATTATTAGTATTTTGAATTCAATGTTTTATTCTATGATAAAATAAAATTATAGCATATTATTATATTTAAGGATGCATCATTGTCATAAACAAGGGAAATTCGAAGACTTTCTCAACCCACAACTGCACTGCACAAAACTGGCATGCTAGAGAGTTCTCTATGTCAAGGGAAGAAGGAATCTACTCCAAAGAAAGTGGGTGAAAATGGAAATAAACAACATAAATATGATGAAAGTCATGTATTCCTTGACTTTATGGATATTAATAACACAACTTATTTTGTCTTATACAACAGATCATTTCAAATTGTTTTATGGTACCAATTGAGTTGTTGCACCATTTTGAGACCAATCATTCAGAATTTAAAGAAAAATGAACTAAATATTTAACTGGAGATGCAACAGACTCTAAAAGTAAAAAATTATTTGTTGTATCTTTTCAAACTAGAAATGAAAAGCCACAGAACATTTTCCTGGATAAAGTACATTGCATGGACCGAGACGTACACACAAAAGTTGAAAGACTAAGATGATATTGCTAAATGCTTACTGGATGAAAAGTCTGTGAAAGAAATCATAGTGAGCCACTTACCAGTGATACAATAACTCATCAAAATACAAATTTATCCAAAACATGAAACTGACTTAATATTGCATCTGAACAATTGTCTTTTTTGCCTTAACAAATGGGCAAATCTATAGATGATTCTGGCTGAACTAGTCACTTTTTTTTTTTAATGGAGTACCATTTTTAATTAAACATAATTGACATACAAACTATGATTTGCCAGAATGGGATATTTGACAAATATATTCTCAAAAAACAAAATGCATCTTTCACTTTCAGGAAAACAACTGAAACTATCTGATAAAATTCAAACTATCAAGCAAAATATTAGAATTTTAGAAACCAGAGCAGAAAGTATTCCTTGGTATGATTTCAGGTTCCACATTACAATCAAATTTTAAGAAATGACCACTTTTTGAGGTTTTATGCTTTATTATTAAGGAAGAGTATTTAAAATTACCTTTAAAAAGCTATTAATATACTTTGTTTCCCAATTAAATAGCTGCATAAGATTTTCTTTATATGAATGAACTATAGCAACATATCACACTTGGCTGAACAAAGAAGCAGCTATAAGAATCCCTCTCTCATCTATTAAGCCATGTATTAAATAGATTTGCAAAATATAAGGTAATTCCACTTATCTCACTAAGCAGTTTTTGGAAAATATAGGTATTTTTCAGAAAAATATGTTATTTACGTTAACATGTAATGGATTCACTATTGTTATCTTAGTGAATTACTTAAGTACTTAAAATATTTCTTAGTTTTAATTTTAAATGTGGTAAATACTGATAAGTGTCCCCCACATATATCCTTGAGATCTTCAAAATATCAATAATTTTGAAGAATATAAAGCATCTTGTCAAGGCTGCTGGTTTGTGGGAAAAACATTTCAGTCCGAACAGCTGGTAAACGCTCTGAAGTAGGAACAGCCTCGGTTTATTCGAAGATGAGAGAAAAATTCAAAATGTCACAGGATAAGGGAGGAGAAGAAAGAAATGAGATGGCATTAGCAAGTTCAACCAAAGTCAGATCCTTTAAGGTCTCACAGACCAAAGGTAAGGAATGCAAAAGAAGTGGCACTACCAGACATGATTTAGGAAATAAAACTTCAACAATGAGATCACAGAAATTTTAGGCTTGATTATATCCAAGATTCATGAATGCTCAGTGAAAATATATTCTCATGTACTATTGGTTGGAGTGATAACAAGAAGAACACTTTTGAGACAATTAGACCATAACTGCAAAGTCTAAAAACGTGCATGCACTTTTCTCCAGAAATTCCATTTTTGGAATTTTCCTATTGCACTAGTGCACAAAGTTTGCTAAATAGAGTATTATTTGTCATAACAATTAAATAATCAAAACAACAAACAAAAAATGTTGAAACCACTGAATCCCTCACTGTTGATCAAAAACATAACTTTTGATACTTGCATACAAGGCTGAGCTCTGTGACTATACAAAATATTAATGAAAAATAAGATAAAAATATTAGGTAAAAAATGCAGGGTATATAAGACAGGAGAGAGAGACAGAGAAAGAAAAGGAAATGAAATTCTGTTGTGTGTATATGCCTGAAATTTTTGAAGTAATAAACAAAATCTGAAAAACGATTCCTTCTAGGGAGTGGGATTGGAAAGCCAGTTGGGTGAGGGATTATTTTATGTTGAACCTTATATCCTGGAATGCTGTTAAATGTTTCAGCGTGTTATACCATTCCTATATATTACTTTCATAATGCAAATGAACTAACCCAAAAATATAACAAATCCTATTGTTGATAATTCTAAAAATTTATTTTCATGTAAGATGCCAAGAGAAATGAAAGCAATTGTAGAAAGAGTTTAAAAATATGCATCCAGGCCTGGCCCAGAGGCATAGTGATTAAGTTTGCACTCTGCTGCAGTGGCCCATGGTTCGTGGGTTCAGATCCAGGGTGTGGACCTCACACCACTCATCAAGCCGTGCTGTGGCGGCATCCCACATACAAAATAGAGGAATATTGGCACAGATGTTAGCTCAGGGACAATCTTTCTCAAGCAAAAGGAGGAATATTGGCAACAGATGTTACCTATGGGCCAATCTTCTTCACCAAAATAAATATATATATATATATATATACATATCCATATGAGCATAAAGACTATGAAGATAAAAGATAGTTCCATGGTTTGTAAGAAACGCTAAAATTGAGAATGGCAATAAGATTGATTTGAGGGAGGAAAAAATTCAAATCCACTCCTACATTGTCTGATTGGAAAACAAACCACTTACTAAAAAGATATTTTCATTTAAAATGTGTCCATTGAGGTAAGCAGAGTAGACAGATTTAGTACAACCAATTTGAAGAACAAAATTCTATCATACGTTATAGTGCTTTTCAACTTATAAGAGAAAGCAAATGTTCACTGTAATGGGAAAAAATAACAACTGCATTATGGTACATCTATATAATAGAATTTCATCTAGTAAATAAAAATGACATTAGAGAATAATATTTAATGATATAGAACAGTGTCCACAACTTACTGTCATGTAGAAAAGGATACAAAACTATCTGCACAATGTTGTAATATTTTTGTGAAAACCAAAGTGTCTATGAGTTTGTGTGTGTACACTCACAGTCTAAGATAAAACAATTAAACATGATTATCTCTGGGTTAGAATAGTTACTTTCATCTTTTCTCATGTAATTATTCTCCAAATGTACTAAAATTCTTATTTTCTTCTTTTCCTCTCCTTTTTCCAAATGTGGTAAAACAAACTACTTTTATGAAATTTCTATTAAGAAAAAGGTTGAGTTTGAAATCCCAATGTACAGAATGATAAAAGTAGAACTTTCTCCTCTACTAATAGGGAATTGTCACATTTCATCATATTCGATGCTTTCAGATGACTTCACATACAAAGATGCACAGTCATACATCACTATCTACAAAGTGCAGGGAAAGGTGAAATGCCATCTGTCCACCATGTGGAAAGGGAAAACAATGTTACAGGTGGTTTGGATGGAGTACTGACAACACACTAGCTTTAGCTCTTTATAGGAGAGAAAAAGACCTACAACAGAACTTGGGGAATTTGTTTCATAGCACCCATCAATTAAATGATCTCTGAGATTCATTCCAAATCAGTGGTTCTATGACTCTATGAATAATAACTAAAAACAGCTATAAGACGTTAAGTATTTCAATGTATCAATCACTTATATTATGCCAAGCCTTATACCAATGGCATTATACACACCGTGTCCTTTGATGCTCTTAAGTTTTCCTATAGACATCAACACATCCACTTGGAAGATGAAGACACTAAAGCTATCAAGATTACATAATTTTTTCATTTTTACTCCTGGTAGCTTGCTTGAAAAAATTTCCAATCTTTCCACAAAGTCTGGGCTCTTTACTACTTTCTTATTCCAGGATCTACTTTTCAGAGTTCACCAGCTAGGGTGGATCAAGCAAGATCTGCCATCAAAATAGTTAGGACAAAGGAAATAGTCAAGATCTGGTGAGCCTGGGGTTTTGAGAAGTCCAAGATTGATTCAGAATGAGTTGGGTGAAATAGTCATAGTGTTCCTCATCATCTTGGTTGGTCTCAAGTGACAGAGGAAATCTAACTGTTGGGATGAGGGGACAGCTCAATTATTTTAACACGAATATGAATGAAATCTCCAACATCCATTGCCACAAATAAACTGAATCTCCATTTGCCAGGGTGGAAAGCTCATACCTTACCCAGAATGTCTAGCATGGATGTGAGCGTGTACACGCATGTGAGTGTGTGATATACAAGGAAAGAAACTATTGCTTAGATAATTTGTGGCCTTTTTAAAAAGATTGCCTAGTTAATATTTCAGTTTTCTCTCAACTGGCAATGATATTGCCTGTAAAATATTTTGAACTGCTTCAATTAGGTACCCTTATCGCGGTTCCATCCTGTTCACCCTCTTCCCAATGGGTGCAGATGTTCATGATTTTGTTCTTCCATTTTCTTGTTAGGTGACTTTTAGCAAATTATTTAGATTTTTCTCAGTCTCTCCATTTCTACTTCTGAAAATGTGATAATAATACTTACATGGATTATAAAGCATGAAATTTAAAGTTAGAAATATGTGAAAACTCTGAGAATAAATCATGGGATAAAGTAGACACCCTCTGAACATCAATTTCATTTCTTTCTAATGGGCCCAAGAAACATGATTTACAATGTATTACATTAGCCAATTGTGGGTCTCACAGAACTGATTATATTAAATAAATGTATAGGTTAACAATATCATCTTCACAAGGAGCTAAATCCAATGTAATGCATTTAAACTCCACTACAGACGCTACAACACATTTATTGGTTTATAAAGAAAAATTCTACTAGTAGATAGCTAGAAGTTTTCCCAAAAAATCTCAGGTTATAGAATTTGACCCTCTCAAAGTTAACGCTTAGAATTGTTTTAACTATCCTAGAACAAACCACTTTGTTCTATTTGTCTTTCTCTTTTTTTTTCTTCGAAGTTTATTTTTTTCCTCTATTACAAAACTAAAGCCTTTCTATAATGTTCTTAAAATGATAATAATAAAATGTCATACTGTGAATCACCTTACAATTCTGAGTTACTTAAGGAAGACTATCTTTTGTTTTCAAACAGTTCTATGACAAAAATAAGGTGTTTATTCTAATACTAATTTTTAAGACAAATGCATTAGAGTCACAGAAATTAAATAACTTTCCAAAGGTCTCATAGCTAAAAAGTGACATATTTAAGTTATTTTAAAAGGGAGAGATCTTACAATGTGGCAACTTATATTAAAATATCTGGTACTAAGAGTTCTTTTAAACATGAGGAAATGAAAATTCTGGAGGAAAAAGATCCTGTAAATACAGCTGATACAATCACAATGGAAATAGGCAAGGAATTGAGTAGATCTTTCACTTGCTAGAAGCATGCATCAGAAACTGACAATAATAGATAAATCAAACAAGCCTTTGGGCGATTACAGCTTTGCATAACTTTTAGTTTTTTTAAAAAAAAATATATTGCTAGCATGCAATGACAGTATAAAAGATTATTGCCTTGTGATATTTTTAGTACACATTTTTTTTCATGTTCTTTTATGCTTTTTGGCATTAAGCTATAGAATACTATCCCCAAGTAAGGTTTTGGATGAATTCCTAAATTAAATCCACAAAATAAGAAACAGGCAGGACATAGCTGATTGGTTCCAGACCTGAATAGCATAAAATGAGTCCCCTTAACATAATAAGCAAACCAGAAATGTTGATATTTATCACTTGTATCAGAGAGTAAATGAAGCATTTTTCATATTTTAGAAACTAGTGTAGTTACCTTCCTGGCCAAAATTAAGTTATTCCAAGTAAATCAATATAGATTTCAAGAGTAGTGGGCAAAAAGGATTCAATTCCTCTAGACCCTGCTTTGTATTTGTATTTTCCTGAAATTATTTGATCTATGATTTATTAAACCTCTATGTGAACACGATAGTTGGTTGAGAGAATCACATTTAATTGTTGCCACAGCTACAGAAGGAAAGAGCTTTGTAAGAGAAATGTTCTCACTGTAGAAACCTCCTTCGCAGCAGGACTCAGTTCTTGGTTAAAAGCTATGGTATTTGAGCTTGTTAAGCACGTATCTCCCATTCCATAGGGAATGAGCCGGGCAGCCTTTGCTCACGACGTCCACCTGCACTTCGTTAGAGAGCAGAGTGTTCACATGCCACACCACAAGATCCCCACAATGACATAACTCCATTCAGAGACTGGCGTGACTGGGCTGGATTTTCCCCCCTTCAGCTCTTGTATCACTAAGAATCTGGCAGCCAGTTCCGTCCTGACAGAGTTTACAGCATATATTGGTGGATTCTTGTCCATAGTGCATCTGCTTTAAGAATTAACGAAAGCAGTGTCAAGACAGTAAGGTAAGTGCTGTTTTAACTATAGCACTGGGGATGCTGTTTGGGACAGTGTTTATTGTAACAGGAACAGAAAATATTCCAGAGCAACTTTACCAACTGCGAGTCAACAGCAAATCCAGTTTTGAGCATTTACTTTCACATTTTGCTTAATATGCATTCTATGATTTATGGATTTGAGATAAATTTTATACAGTATATACTGTATTGCTTGGCAAAGGAAGTTATAAAAAGTTTCAAGCTTGGAATGAGAAAATATTTAAACTAGACAGTGAAATAGTGTAGCAATTAAAATGTTTGTTATTTTTATGCTAATTAGTTATAGAGAGATGTTAGTATTGTTCAAACCTACTTTTGGAACAAAGAAAAGCCACTTCCATCAGTATTCAAAATATTTTGCAACAAGTATATTGTTATCTTTTGTTACAACTTGTCATAAACATTTTATGTTGTAAAATGTGAGCTAAAATACATAGGCACTTATGGATTATTTATTTCTACTTTGTTACTTTTAAAGAGTTTTTTGGATGTGTATCTTAAGGAACATGTTTTAAAGAAATTCTGGGAAACATGATTTACTTTTTGCAAAAAGCATTTCCTCCATAGCCACAGGTATTTGAAAAAACTGAGGGGAAAGTAGAGTGTGATTTTCCTTCACAATGGAGTCACTATATGGTTACAAACTCTCTGAATTCAGAGCCTGTGTTTTTACTCGGCCAAAAAATATGGAAACATTTTTTCATCACTATTCAATACACGTATTATAGTTACCATGACTATTTTGGTTTATACTTTATTTGAAATAAGGTGGAAGCTTATTAATGAAGCAAGACAAATCATTTACATCCTGTAACTTATAAAGAATCTTATAATTACGTTAGTACTGTGTAATTGTTCTCATGGCTAAGTCCTGTCAACTGAATTAAATGATTCCATCATAATCTTAGGGAATAATTTACTATAAATCTGGCTACATGTTACATTATGTCAGCTATCAAAGTGATTCTAACAACTTTTTGAGTGTGTTTCATCTGCTAAAATAAAGTACTTCATAATCCTAAATTAAAGCAAAGAAAAGTATGTTTAAAATTCTGGATACTAAAAAATCCTACTTATCTCAAACTACCTAGGTCCAAAAACTTGTAGCGCATTTCTCACAGGAAGATATATTATTTTATGGTTATCTATTGGAATGTGGATCCTGCTTCACATGAATGAGCTCCTTCCCAGAGTTACCAACTTCTCCTCAGCCATAACTCTTCACTCTACAAAAGTCCAATTCTTATATCTTATTTCTCTTTACCTTGATTGCTGACCCATACTTCCCCAAGCAACTGAAATGTACTTTACTGAGCCTCACCTTAGAAATGTGTTTCACTGTTATAAATTGTTTTTAATTTATCTAGTCTCAGTTTTATCCTTTCCTACATGGCTCCTAATGCCACTGTTACATACAGACCTCCCTCAGTTCCCATCTCTCTCCCACTTCCATTCTGTGAGATCACTAAAATCCAGAGAAGTGAATCATGCCATCTTAAATTTTGGCATGAAGGGAGTAGAAAACTTCTGAGTTATTGAGAGAAAAGAGAACTTTAATTCAAAACTTGGAAAAGAATCTTTCTCTGCCAGTTAGATCTCTTTCTAGGTTTAAACATTTTTAGAATTTGTGACATTTCCCTGACTAATAAGCAGTAGTTTTGCTAAAACTAATAGACTAAGTATTAATTGCAGAACACAGTTTTGTAATGTGCTTTAAAGTATGGAATGTTAAACCAAAAATGGAATAATATGCACACGCACCTCCACAAAGAATTCTGATCCCCTTTCTCAGAACCAACAACAATAACCAGATGTTTTTAAAGGAATGTCAACCCCCCTGCTCTGCCCTCCCCCAACACACACACATAAGAACAGCTTTCCTCCAGGCAAAACCACAGATTGCCCATGTTCCCAGGAAGGGTCTTCTTAATGAGACATTTTAATGATATTGAATGATAAGGTAGTGGGTACAGTTGACAACTGTCTTCTCATTTTTATTTCTTCTGGTTTTGAAGAGTGTTCTGAAAGCAATGTTTTACCATGGTGGTCAATGGGCACCACCCAGAAACCTCTTGTAGGAAGGCATTTAATTAAGGAAAGACCTAGAAAGACTGACGGGAACAATAAGGCCTGACTCACCCAGAAGGGGGCGTATGTATATGCAATCTAATCTGAAACTTGTTCACCACCCCACAAGTTGTAAATCTACATCCTTATCCTCACACTTGAATAAAAATTAAGACATTGTTAGATGCACTAAAAAAGCACTATAAAATAGTAAAATACACCTTTGCTGGTGCATTGAACATTGCAAATCAAATATCCTTTACCTGAAACTATACTATCTTATAATAATATGTTTCCACTTTATTTAGGATTCAAAGCATTTCCCAAAAATGAATCCAGGTGCGTTTATTTTCCTCTTGGCATTGATCAGTGGTACCAGCGGCTACTACTACGACGATTATGATTACAGTATCCCCCTATCGATTTATGGGCGATCATCACCAAACTGTGCACCAGAATGTAACTGCCCTGAAAGCTATCCAACAGCCATGTATTGCGATGAACTGAAACTGAAAAGTGTGCCAATGGTGCCTCCTGGAATTAAGTACCTTTACCTTCGGAATAACCAGATTGACCATATTGATGAAAAGGCCTTTGAAAATGTAACCGATCTACAGTGGCTCATTCTAGATCATAACCTCCTAGAAAATTCCAAGATAAAAGGAAGAGTTTTCTCTAAATTGAAACAACTGAAGAAGCTGCACATAAATCACAACAATCTGACAGAGTCTGTGGGCCCACTTCCCAAATCTCTGGTGGACCTGCAGCTTACTCACAACAAGATCACGAAGCTCGGCTCCTTTGATGGACTGGTAAACCTGACCATGGTCCATCTTCAACACAATCAACTGAAAGAGGATGCCATTTCAGCTGCTTTTAGAGGTCTTAAGTCCCTTGAGTACCTTGACTTGAGCTTCAATCAGATGAGCAAACTGCCTACAGGTCTCCCCGTCTCTCTTCTGACTCTCTATTTAGACAACAATAAGATCAGCAACATCCCTGATGAGTATTTCAAGCGTTTTAATGGACTGCAGTATCTACGTTTATCTCATAATGAGCTAGCTGATGGTGGAATACCTGGAAATTCTTTTAATGTCTCCTCTCTGCTTGAGCTGGATCTCTCCTATAACAAGCTTAAAAACATACCGACTGTCAATGAAAACCTTGAAAATTATTACCTGGAGGTCAATGAACTTGAAAGTAAGTAGAAAGCTGTGCCTGTGTTTCATTGCTATTTCCTCAAGTTTTAAATGCCTAAGCTGTGTAACACAAATATTGCATCTGTCTCTGTTTTTAAAAAAAGAAAAAAAAAACAATGAAAATGCCAATAAAATATCCCTCCAATTCAAAGATGGAAGAATTCTAGCTCAGTTATTTATCCAATATCTGGCCTTTCTTTGGAGTATCCAGATAAGAAACCATTGAGATCATAGAATTTAAACACTAATTTCTTCAAATTTAATATTCAAGGCTAATTAATCCTGCTGAGTTATCTCTTGCCATTTATCTGTTACTATTTGCCTCCTTCATGACTTAGATTTGTGTTCTACATTTTTTCCTTGGCAAGATCTAGCTGAGGGAGGAATAAATAAGTCCAGAAGAGGCACAGCTAGGAGAGGCTTCAAATCGCCCTTCTGCTTGTCCTCAGAGCAGCCTGTCTGTACTCATGGTCTTCTCTGACATGATTACTTGGGACTCAACATATTACTATCATGATCATCGTCTCTCTTTGTTCCCTGGTATGGTGTGCATGCTCTTTACTGTGTTCTTATGAGGACTGAGAATGATTAAGGAGGGAAGGAATATGATGAGGGTTTGGAACATTTTTGTAATAGCATTACAGAGCCCATTTTCTTATATACAAGCCTTTGCCTCATTTGATTTTGCCACAGCTTCTCCTTCCTTTCTCTTGTTGCCATAGTTTATTTCCATTTATCTTCTGAGTGGGAGTTTGATCCGATCCACTTGGGCTGTTTATGCACTCATCTGGTCTTCTGGGACATTTTCAATTTAAGCTATACAAATTCAGGTGGGAAACTGACATATCCCATTCCCCACCTTACTGTTTAATAAAGGTTGGCAGAAGAGAAAACCTATTATTCATGGATAAAGTTTGTTAAATCAAAAATCAATTGGGAAGCACTGATTCACACATAAAACAATTCTATCTGAAAAATAGTCTATTGAAATTGAACATTTTTATACCATGAAAGTCGGTTCACTTGTTATAGGATAAGGATATTGACATACGTATCAGAAAAATTACAATGTGCCTTGTTAATATGATACTTTGTAATTCTACAACAATTTTATGTAGCAGAATTGGGGTGTTCTCATGAAGCAGTCCATGATTGCCAACTCTGAAATGCCACCTGTTCTTTCTCGTATCTGGAAAGCTTGTTTGTCATACAATACACAGTAAAGCTATCAGAGCTGAACTCTTACAGTCCTTTCCAGTGGAAAATTCACTATGTGGCAATATACGGTCCCACATTATAAACATTTGTGGTTAAGAGGAAGGATACTCAGGCCAAAACGTTAACCAGATTTAAGGTGTGAGAAGGCGAAGAAATCCATTAGATTTGGTGGGTGGAGGTTAGCCGAGAGCGAGACTACCTCCTACTCTGAGACAAGAAAGGGGAGAGATACAGACATAGGAGCATTTGGAGGTGTAAAGACCAGTTTTCATTGCATGAGTAAAAGAAGGAAGAGCCAATGAAGGAGATGGGAAAGGTAGTCTATGGGACAAATGCCAACAGCCACTCAGTGCCAAGCTGAGATTTGAAACCACCGTGCCTAGCACATGTGGTCATTTGAAAACGAGTTGTTACTTTTCTTCCTTCCTTATCCTTGATATTTAGGTATATACATTTTAGGTATTCTTGTCATTTGACTTTGCATGTATGTCTTCAATATGGCTTATTTTGCCACATAATAATTATGCATATCAATTGTCTGCATTCTTTTAAGATAAAAGGAGCCTCTTAATATTTTTCTAATACTAGGAAATATATAGCCAAAAAATATTTCTCGTATTTCAAACTTGCAACTGTAAGCATTAGCCTAATTGTAGATGTTCCTAATGTAATTTGGAAAAAAGAAAAAAATTAAAAGGAGGCCAATAATTATTTATTACATATTATGTGCTAGCACTTTGTGAAGTGCTTTACATATTTTAGTTTAATCTTCATGCAAAACAGTGTGATAGATATGTTATATCTAACAAACAGATCAAATAAATGTTCCACAGTCACTTGGATGGTAAATGGCAGAGGCAGAAAACTAATGTAGGCTTAAGCCCATGTTTTTTCCACTGTTCCATCCATTCTCAGAGGTAGGTACCATAAGAAGAATCTCTGGAATTTGACTGACGAGTTATTTAAGACAACATCTTAAGGAAAGTGTGTTTAGGCTTTCACTCAAGTCACTGTTAAGTAGAATTTGAGAATGAAAGAAAATAACAACATAGAAGATCAGATAATGTTAATCTGAAATAGACTTGGGCAAAATAGACCATGTATACACATAGATCATGCCGTCTCGTAAATCTTAGTTTCTCTTAAGAACTAAATCAGTTTTTCATTTGTGGCAGCTTTTTGACCACAGAAAAAAGAACATGGGCTCAGATGGTGGACATTCCATGCTTTGGTTTTTGCTTTGTAGTTTTGAATCATTGCCATAGAGTGTGGTTGTTGGAAAACTCTTTAGAGTTTATCTAGTTAACCTCTCTTATTTTAAGATGAAAAACTCCAGGGTGTTTATATTGGTGAGATTGTTCATACAACAGCACCAATCTGAGATTTCTTCAGGCTAGACTAAATATTTTGAAAGATTGCTTAGATAACATGATGCACTAATTGAATGTCTTTCTAAAATCAAATATTTCTAAATCAAGAACCTAAATAAGTTCTGTTCTTTGAAAAATTCCATTGAATGTCCCGATCTACCATGGGAATTCTTTACTAAATATTGCTGTGTCATTTGGTAGCCTGACATATACCTTTAGTAGCTTCAAATTCAAAGATACATCAAATAAGTGGGAAGAAGTCCTATTAGATATTATGGATTTGAGGAATTTTTTAAATGATTATCTCAAAGCCTGTGTACTCAAAAAAGAAATGATTAAAGTTTTCCATTCTTTAATTTACAGAGTTTGAAGTAAAGAGCTTCTGTAAGATCCTGGGACCTCTATCCTACTCCAAGATCAAGCATTTGCGTTTGGATGGCAATCGCCTCACCCATACTAGTCTGCCACCTGATATGTATGAATGTCTACGCGTAGCAAATGAAATCACTGTTACTTAATATCAACTAATTCCAATTATATTGAGGTGTATCCTGGAGCAACATTTTATGGTTATGTTTTTTTGTGTGTCAGTTTTCATAATATTTCATAATGTTTCATAATATTCATTTTTGTTGTTTATTACTTCCATGAATTTTAAATTCCGAGGGAAAATGTTTTGTAAACATTTTACTACTTTTTTTAAAAGAAAAGATGAAAGGCAGGCCTATTTCATCACAAGCACAGACACATACACACACACAGACAACAAACTTAATGCTGTATTTGTAAATTTAGTGTTTTCCACATCTCTACCGTCAAATGATGTACAAAGCCTTTTACTGGTTGTATGGAAGTCAGCCAAGTTTTGTAATTCCTTAATCTTAAGTTAATGTGCCAAAAAGCATGGACTACATACAAATGGGTGTTTACTGTCTTGAGCAAACCATCTCAATTTTTAAATGCTCAAATTTTAATGTTCAAATTTGTTTTGCTGAAAAATAGGTGGTAAATTTTGAGATCAATGATTATGCAAAGTACTAGACAAAATTCATTAAGCCGCATACACTTAAAGCAGTATTTTTAGTATTAAAAATTCATGTAGTTACCTAGTGAAACTTTTCTTTTCTAGAATTATTTCACTCTAAGTCCCATGTATGTTTCTTTTTGATTATTTGCATGTTATGTTTAACAAGCTAATAGCAAAATAAAACATAGCAAATGGCATCACTGTGTTTGACTTTTTGTGAAATTCCAATCTCTCATTTCTAAAATATATAAAATAATAGATTCGAATTCAAAAAAATATGTCTAGCCTGCAATAGTTTACTTATCTTAAGTAGAATTTTTAAATAAACTGTCTGCTTCTAGCATCCACATCCTAAGAGTTTCTAAACGTATCTTACAATAGTGTCCTTAAAAGTGTACAGATCCGATTCCCATTTGCAGGGTGGAGGGATTTCTCCTCTTGCCCCACCAAGCAATTCTCTGGACATCAACTGGGTGTCCTACAATTCAATTCAATTGTGACACTATCTACCTAGAGACAGCCTCAGATTCCATGGATGAAGGGTTCAGTCCTACAAGACTGCACCTCCCTCCACCCCCACTTTAGATGCCAGTCACAAGCTCGGGTAGTTTACCTGTACTTCTGACCAACTGGCTATGGATGAGAGGTTCCCAAGACCCCCTCCTTCAGTTCGGTTAATTTGTTAGAGCAGCTCACAGAACTCAGGAAACATATTTACTCACTAGAATACTGGTCTATTAAAAGGATATATGTCAGGAACAGCCAGACAGAAGTGAAGTATAGTGCAAGGTATGAGGGAAGGGCACTGAGCTTCCATGCCCTCTTCAAGAGCTCCAGTCTCCCCAAATCTCCACTTGTTCATCAATTTGGAAGCTCTCCGAACCTTTCCCTTTCGGGTTTTTATAGAAGCTTCATTACAAACACGTGATGGGTTAAATCACTGGCCACTACAATTGAACTCATCTGCAGCCCCTCTGGCTTCGCTGGAGGTGAGGAGGAGAGAATGAAAGTTCCAACCCTCTAATTACTCAGTTAATTCTCCCGGCAACCAGCTCCCATCCTTAGGTTACCTAAGGGCTCTCCAAAAGTTACCTCATCAACATAAAAAAGACATATTTGTCAGTCTTGTCACAGGAAATTCCAAAGGTTTTAGAAGCTGTGAGCCAGGAACCATGGACAAAGAGCAAATATATATGAGAAATGTAATTTGGTCATCTGAGTGACCAAATATGTATTTCTAATAAATCACAATATTGTAGTTCTTAAATCTCACACTTTGCTTGGGTATTTGCCATTATTCTCATTTCTGTGGGTTTACTAGTTCATACGCAATGATGTTCTATTAAATAAGAAGCTGCCGTGAGATCTCATCAATCACTGCTTGATTCTTAAGCAAAATGGTGGATAACTCCCAGGATTGAAAATGTTGAAGATATATAAATGTTTCTGAAAATGAGACTTTAAAAATCAATTTATTTTGAAGTCAATATATTAGTAACAGTTTATAATCCAGTAACAACAGGTTTCAGCTTTCTGTATTGTGGATATCTATGATTCTATACAATGGGAAATAGTAGGGTATATAATTTATAAAACTAACTTCTACCTTATCAAGTTAACAATACAGCATACGTGCAGAGCCAAATGTTGTGCAATCAAAACTATACTCATCCCTTATGAGTGCATATATAGTATCAAATCTGCCTAAAAGAAAGAAAGTGTTACTGAGCCCTAAGCTACTGGTGACCTGCAAGTGGGTCTTTTTGCCTAGAGCCACTCTTGCTAATAAAATGAGGATAGCAGAGCAGAAATGTTATTCATTCATCCACGAATGGAGGCAGTAGAGCTCATGCTCTAAAACACCTTCTCCTGGAAGGGAAGGTGAGCAGTGTCTTTATGGGATGTGAAGGGCAAGGAGTCTCCTCGTCATCTCTGGGGCAGGGGCGTTTGGGGCATGCACAGATCTTTCCTTCTTGCCCATGACACCTTTGCACACAGTTCCTTTTGCATACAGCACCCCATCACCATTCTGGACCTTTCTGGTTTGGACCCTTTCTGTGGTTTGGCCATGTGGCAACGTTCTGCCTTGGTTCCTGTAAGCAAGTACAACTTGAAAACAAAGCACTAGACATGGAAATTGATTTGGGGTCTTCCCTAGGTGACTGAAGCATCTCTCTAAAGCATAATGTGTTTTAACAGAGCATTTTTAGTGAACTCTATCCTATGATAAAATGAGCTATCATCAAAAGCCCATTATCAATTAAGACTAAGTTGACTGGCAGATGTGGAGGTGTACATTATGTTAAGTACACTGTGTAATTTTTATTGTCTTGTCTTTTCTACATAAAGGTAAGTTCCTTGAGCTGTGATAGTACTTTCAGGTCATTTCTTGGTATGAGCTTAAAATCTATTTTCTCTCATTGAAACTATAACACAGAAGAAATGGAAATAAAATTTCCTTGCCCTATCTATACCAATTCACCATCAATCTCTTGGTAGCTACTCTGAGGTAGGTAGTAGAGAATGTGCCATAAATTCTCTTTTAGAAAGAATGTTACAGACTTGAGTGAGCTTTGTCTCTATATCACTTAGGGAAAACATCTTGTTAGCTGACAGCCTACATGTGTAAAAGCCTTTGATTTCTCTCTTTCTAAAGTCATATGTTGTTCTTAAGCCTAAAAAGCAAAACTGTAACTTTTAAAAGAGCAACTCCTTTTGTAGTCATGGTTAGTTGACAAGGACCAAATGAAGCACAAAGTGACACTTTCTTGCAGAAGCATCTGGGGAAGACACTGGTTAGATCCTGTTTTGTCACAGCTCCCCTTTCTAGAAGCCAGACTCCATTTCTCCAGAGCAGAGCTGGAGAAGAGAAGCTTCCTGCTTGCTCCTTCACTCATTGTGACAGCCCCAAGGAGGAAAGAATATTGGAGACTATCTTTATCTACTCTTCCTCATCCCCCCACTTCCACCCCACTTAGGGTAGTGTTTTTCAACATTTCAGTGTATAATTGGCATGTTGAAATGCTTTTCTAAATGCAGATTACCAGACATAACGTCCCAGATATACAGACTCAGTAAGTTATGCAATGCAGGATTCCACATTTTTAAAGAACTTTCATGGCTATCCTTATACTGGTGGTCAGTGATACATATCTTTAGAAACACTGACTTAGTGGGACCAAATCATTGAAATTCCAAATAGATAAAAAGCAGAGGAGACCTTTTCTCTAGGGAAGCAGAACAGAAAGAAGCCAGTTTTTTGCAATATACATACATGAGAGTGAATATTATTTTTCCCATATTCTAATTGATTTAAGCACTCTAACCCTCAGTTTCTTCATCGCTAAGCAAGGAATAAAAATGCTAACTTCATAGGGCCGGACCCGTGGCTTGATAGTTAAGTTTGTATGCTCCACTTCGGTGGCCCAGGGTTCGCCGGCCCAGATCCTGGGCGAGGACCTATACACTGCTCATCAAGCCATGGTGTGGCAGGTGTCCCACATATAAAATAGAGGAAGATAAGCACAGATGTTAGCTCAGGGCTAATTTTCCTCAAAGAAAAAACTTCATGAAGATGTCATGAGACACTTCTGCCCCTCACCTACCTTGAGAGCTGCTTTATAGATATTTCTTATGTACTAGGCTCCTTTCTCTCCAGAGTGGCCCAACTGGTACTCTATCAGGAGAGATATCTTAGGATTTACTTTGATTAAATTTTTAAGAAGGCACCTAGGAGAAATCGTCACCAATATGGTGAATTTAAAACAGGAAGTTCTCTCTACTGTCTCACTAACAACAATGATTCTGACTTTGTCTCTTAGCTAAACAACCCCATGAATGGATTAAAGCAATGATGCTTATGGATTTTTTTTTTCCTAAGACTGATTGATGGGAGACTTAACTGTAGACGCTACTTGAGGAAAAAATGGAAAAATGAGAAAAGCCCATCTTTATTCTCAACACCTCCATTGAAAATCAGGGCTAGGTCGTGTCTTTATGGTGAAGGAGAACTGTGATGTTCTCAGGCTTTGAGAGGAATTATCATGCCCTAATAAGTACGAAAAATACAGATGGATGATAGACCACTAAATGAGTCAGAGGAATGTTGATTTCTTAGTTAAAAGTTTCCCAGCTGGTAATAGCTGTTTTCAGAAATACTGGAGAGTTTAAAAGGTTGGTTTCACAAAAGATTATGAATTTTTTTCCTTGTGATCTTTTAAGTTTGGGGTTCTGTTTTTTCTATGGCTGTAATTTTATCATAATGATGGCCTTGGATTTTTCCTTGGTTGAATTTTGCAATCATCCTAAATACGTGCTTAGCATTTTACTTACAAGTAAAAGAAAGTGCTCATTCGATTTGAAGTGAACTCTAAAGCAACTTTACTAACTAGAACCAAAAATGTATTTAAAATACAATGTTAAAAAACTTAAAGTAGATATGCCATATGTATATGAAATAAATAAAAATACGTTTTTAAAATATCTCATTAGTTATATTTATTTATTCACTCATGCATTCAGGAGATTTTATTTCTTAATAAGGTATAAGAAATTGAACTACAATACAGGTAGGGAAAATTACAAATCTAGACCATATAAAATGTGTGAGTTCCCATGCATCTTCATCTCACTTTGATAGCCCCAAGCTTCCACTTCTACTGTGTAGTAGCTCCTCTTTCACATATTGCTTGGCCCAGAGAGTATCACCTACATGTGTGTCTTGTCCCTTTAAAATATACCTGCCATTCCACAAAAGGAAATATTTTCTATGTTTTAAAAATATTCGGGCCAGCCCTGGTGGCCTAGAGGTTAAGTTCTGCACACTTCTCTTTGGTGGCCCGGGTTCAGTTCCCAGGCACGGATCTATGCCACTCCTCTGTCAGAGGCCATGCTGTAGCAGTGGCTCACACACAAAATAGAGGAAGATTGGCAACAGATGTTAGCTCAGGGCAAATCTTCCTCAGCAAAAACAATATATTCAAGAACTTTAGCTGCCTTACTTATGGATTGTGCCTCAAATAAACCCCTCTATCTCCCCACTGCCACTGCTTTATTTTAAGATTTGCTCAATTTTCATCTATATTTCTGAAGGTTCTCATGTTTTGCCTAACTTCGTTATCCACAAAGTTACTGGAGTGAGTTTTCTAATATATAAACCTGGCCCTTTGTTATTTATCTGCTTAAAACTATTTAATGATAAACCATCATTTTCAGGATGAGACCCAGGCTCCACAATGCAGCATTCAAAACATCCCAGGATATCAAAGACCCTTTATGATCTAGTCCTTTGTTGTCTCTAGAGCCTCATCTCTTACCAGGCCTTGCCAGACCCCACCATACACCGTATTAAATCACTTGATACTGCAACCATACTTACCAATTTTCAGCTGATTTTGCTCTGTGTCTATGAAAACTCTTTGCTTCCTTTCCTCCTGGAGTCTCTTTATGCCCCTGCACTTGGAAACACCTACATGTCTTTCAAGACTCACCTTAAGCTACTCTGTTGCTTTGCCATAAATCCCTTTGAACCTCCTCAGATAGAATTAATATCCTTTATCATAAAAAGAAAATCCTTTATCATAAAAATCAAAATTCTTTATCAAAGTTCTGAGCTAGAATTAACAACTCCCTCTGTTGTGCCTCTGTCTGTAACTTTTCCATTAATGCATTCAACAAATTTTTTATTGAGCTTCTACTAAACCCCAGGAATGGCTTAGATGTTAGGGATTCAGTAGCGAACAAGACCAACAAGGTCCTCTCCTAAGAAAGTTGACATTTGTAAGGAATTCAAACAATAAGCAGACAAGCACATACTTTGTGACATGACGTCATGTAGTGATAAGTGTTATGACAAAAAATAAACTACCTGAAAGGATCAGAGGGAGTGGTGATTTTTGATTAGGTGATGAGGAAAGACTTTCTGAGGAAGAAACCTATATTTATTTAAATTTTGTTATCTATTAGATACTTCTGGAAATGCTCTTTATGTATAACTTTAGTTCAAATAACAGCTACATAGTACACTCCTACTTATCAGGGAGAAAAAACAGGACGTAAGGTCAGACATGTTTTAAGTGTTGTAACCCTCCTTTGAGAACAGATCTCTACTGTCGGAGTGCATGTTCTAACTCTGTAAGTCCCAGGGGAGCTATGGCATTAAGAGGTGCTTAGATGTGTTTCCATGTGCATCTGTAAATTCCCTCTTCCCAGCTCTGAGAAAATACAGGGCCTAGTGGTAAGCTCTGAGGAAGTGGGTGTTGAATAGAGTTACTGGAATCAAGCTGTGGTGGGCAAAAGCAAATCACAATGGTCAATCTTGAGCCAGGCCTTTTCTGGCAAGCTCCAGTACAACTGCTTCTGTTTTGGTGTCTTTAACTTTACATAAAACCTCTCAATTTACTTTATTCATGGGGATCATCCACTTCTCTCTAGTAAATCTATTTTTAACAGTGTTCTCTGCTTCAAAACTTGGGATATAGGATATAGGAATACTAACCTATTTTCTCACATCCAATCTCTCAACAAATTTTCTGGCTAGATCCTCAAAATATGTCACAAATCTGACTGTTTGCCACTGCTAGTCCAATCCACCGCCATCTCTCTTCTGGACTAATGCAATAGTCTTCTAATGGATTTCAAACTGGACTCAAAGGTGGAATCTTACAGTTTACTCTCAAATAACAGCCAGGAAGAGCCTTGAAAAACGTAAATCAGATTATGTCCTACCCCAAGGTACTTACCTGGAATACCTTCTCATCACACTTAAAATTTGAAGCCCTTATCATGACCTTCAAGGTGATGTTTCCTTATCACTCTTCTTGCCCACTCCTCTCCAACACACTGGTCGCCTTGTTCCTTGAACATGCCAAATATATTCTTGGCTCAGGTTTCTTGCCTTTGTCTCTGCAGTGCCCCAGCTATAGATACAGTGTATTTCCTAACTTAATCTGATCTCTGTTCAAAGTCATCTGCTTTGAGTGGCTTTCACGAATCACCCCATATAAAAAAGCACACTTGGTCACTCTGTTCTTCACCCTGCTTTATTTATTTATTTACTTTAATATTCGTTAGAAAATGACATTATATTAAGCACAATATATGTATGTATGTATTCATATCCCCACAATTAAAATTACACTCCACAAAGGCAATGTGCTTCTTTCCTTCAAGCTTTCTTCCTAGTGCTCAGGAGAATGCCATACATAACAGGTTTTCAATAAATTTATGTTGAATGAATGAAAAATCTTCTATTTGTATGGCACTCTCACCTATAGGCGTTCATTGAACATTTCTCACTGTCCAGTGTGGATTATCATAATTTTAAAACTGAAACTGAGAGGATGAAGCTCTCTGCTAGCATGACATAGCTATTAAAATGCAGAGATGAGGCTCACTTGTAAGAATTTTGCTCTTGTTGTTCTTATCATTAAAGCTTTTCACAACATCAGTGCTCCTGTGACTAACAATTTGTTATACAAAATGGATTAATATAATTAGAGAATTAGCATTCTTCTCAAGTTCAAATAGAGCATTTATAAAAATTGATATATACTTGACCACAAACCCAAATTTGTTTCAACAAATTTCCATTCGCAATTCATAAATTATATCAGAAGTTGAAAAAATAATAAAAATATAATTCACATATATTTGGAAATTCATAAAACAAATCTAAAACACTTATTGGTCAAAGAAGTAATCAGAATAGAAATCTAAAATTATAGTAAAATAATAGTGAAAATATTGCATATCAAAATGAGTTTAAATCTGTGATATTAGTAATTCAAGTATAATTTATACCCTTTGATCCTGTTACTGAATTGGAAATTAATTTAATAAATATTCAATTTAGATGAAAATGATTTCCTTTAAAATATGGAATAAAGAAAAGATATTCAATATCACTACCTCTGCTCAACAGATTATTGGCAGAACTGCGCAACACATTAGAAAAAGAAAAAGAAATGGAATGCATTAAGAAGTAAAAGAGGAGAATACAGCTCCAAAGTTTTGCAAATCATGTAATTTTATACATAGAAAACATAAAAGATTCTACAGCCACATTATTAGAAATAACGAGAGAAAGTGCCACTTATTTATTTATTGCGTCTCAGATCCAACGCCATATCTTTATAGTCTCTGTTGCTGGACATTGGTCTCCATGAACTACAGTTCCTAGATGTTTTTGTCTGCAGAGGCCTGCCAGGGGAGACACTAGAGAGAAACTGACATGTACAAGAAGCAGAAAAGACTTTTGGTGTAGTTATTTTGGGAACTTGACAACTGATTCTAAAACTTATGTGGAAAGGCAAAGGACCAAAAATAGCCAAGACATATCTGATGAAAAATGATGGAAGACTTGTCCAACTATAAGAAAATGTAAAGTTATAATAATTAAGATAATGTAGTACTGGCCAAAAATAGGAAAATTGACCAATAGTATAGAATAGAAAATGTATCAGCATATTCACATTTATATGGAAATTTGATATATGAGACACCATTGCATATCACTAAGGAGAGTAGAAACTAGTCAGTAAAAATAACAGGAAAAATTGGTAACCCACAAGGAAAAAAGATAAACTTGGATTTTTCATTTCATATACAAAAACCAATTCCAAATAGATTAAAAACTTAAATGTCAAACACCAAACTTTAAAAAGTTTAGAAGAAAAGAAAAATGAATATATTTCTGATGTGGGGTCAGGAATGTTTTCTTAAGACAAATCATTAAGGACGAGATTGATGAAATTAACTATGCTATTATTAAGACCTTCTATTCATCAAAAAATATTGTAAAAGGAAGTGAATGCAAAGACAAATCAAGATAAGATAATTACAACATAAGTAACCTATCAAGGATTAACAACAAGAATATATAAAGAACCTCTCCAAATCAATAAGAAAAAGGCAGACATTCCAATTTTGAAATGGGCAAAAATCCTGAAAAAGGGTTTGACAGAAAATACTGTGACTCCACCTCCCCCCCAAAAACATGAAGGGATGTGCAACTCATTGTAAATTAGGGAAACATAAGTTAAAAACCACAAAAAGACATTATTTTTGCTTATTCAATTGTCAAAAATTGTTTGACAATTTAAAGGATTGGAGATGTAACCATTCTTATTTATTAATGGTATGAATGTAAATTAGTACAACTCTTAAATAAATAATTTGGTATTATTTTAGAAACTTAAAATTTCATATAACTTATAACCCAGTAATTCCCTTTCTACAGTGTTTCTGAAATCTTAAGGTGCATAAAAATAGAATAGAGATCTTGGTAAATTGCAAAGTTTCAGGCATGAGCGGAAATTCCATGTTTTTGCTAAGCTCCCAGGTGATGCTGCTGGTCAGGTCACAATTTTGAGTAGCAAGACAAACCCAACACAAACTTTGCATATATGCAAAGGGAGACGTGTATAAAATATCCATAACAGTTCTTTAAAAAATAGCAAAAGACAGGCAATAACCCAAATTTGCATCAATAGAAAAATTAATAAAATGTACTGTCCAATGGAATATTATATTATAGTAAAAATGTATGAACTATGTCTAAACACAATATCATGGATTTAATCTTAGTAAAAAAACATTGAATGGAAAAGTAAATCTTGAGTGATCTCGTCAAGATGGCAGTGTAGGCAGACTCTGAATTCACCTCCTCCCACAAACACAATAAGGTGACAACTATTTTTGGAAAAATTATACTGGAGAGAAAAGTGAAAACCACATGAAAAGAACCCCACAAGATGGGACAGTCCTGACTGAGGTGGGAGAGGCAGAAATTCCTTTTGGAGTGGAAAAAGCCACCTTGGTGAGCAGCAGAGCTTCCCATCCAGCCAGGTGGGAGCCATCCTAAGGTACGCAGCCCTCTCTGGAGAAGTGGGGACCTTATCTTGGGCATTTAACTACTATAAACATTCTTTACATTCAGCACAACTGAGATGAGTGTCCTATGATCTGGCTTCCCTGACTATTAACTGCAGCAGGGAATAGCCCCAAAAAGCTGTTGGAGGAAAGCCAAAAAAACCTGACTCTTAAAGGGCCCATGCACAAATTCACCCATCTTGGAGAGCAAGCTAAAATCACCAAAAAGACAGCTGCAAAGTTCTTTGGTGAAAAGAGACTCATCTGGTAGGCTCTGGGTGCATCTTAGTGAGAGGTGAGACCTCTCCAGAGACTGAAATTTGGTGGCAGTCATTGTTGTGTCCTAGTACAGGAATACTGACACAGACACTGGCAAATGCCATTGAAGTTCTTCCTCTGGCCTGATAGCTAAGGGGTC
The DNA here is from genome assembly GCF_021613505.1 of Equus quagga. NCBI lineage: Eukaryota > Metazoa > Chordata > Mammalia > Perissodactyla > Equidae > Equus > Equus quagga. Next base: position 29,235,091 of record NC_060285.1, read on the forward strand.
TGCCACACCTACTAGAGTGCAGATTTAATCCAGTTCAGCCAGGGCAGGCAGCCTGCCATAAAGACTGGCTCCACCCAATAGCAAGCCCTCAGGCTACTTGTTGGACTGCATAGACTGGGTACCTTGATCCTCTATAGGCAAGGGAGTGTCTCCACATCTATAGGGCAGGGACTGTGTGAGGACAAGGTGAACTGTGGGGGAGTTGGTGGAGAGGTGGGGGCCTCTTCAGTGGAGCAACTAGGTATGCTCCAGCGGGCCAGGAAGTATGCACAGAACAGGGCTGCATTGATGGTGTGTGTGGACCTGTGGGGGGGTGGGGCTTATCAGTGGATGAAGACCTGTGCTTCACAATCAGCCACAAAGAGGACTGACTGTACCTTCCAAAGCCTGAAACAATTGGGTGCTCCCATGCCTAGAGCCAGCCCCACTCAGCTACAATCCTAAGAGATCTGAAAACAGCCTTACAGGCCTGAGGCCTGCAGCAACTGTAAGCCCCTGAGTCTAGCAACCAGCTATACTGGGTACATACTCAATTAACAGGAAAACTGCAACAGGAGTGTGCTATTAGACCTTGCATCCAACAGTGCTGGGGCTCCCCAAATCCAATTTACAATCAGCCAGCCAGGGAGAGAATGACTTAACTCCCTGGGTACCTGCAGTAAGAGCAACCCTGCCACAGCAGAAGGACACAAGTAGCCCAAACAGGGGTCACTCCTGGATCATTTGGACTAGTGATGAGAGAGAAGCACACTGCTGAGCCTCAAGGCCATCTCTTACATAACGCCACTTCTCCCAGCTCAGGAGACATAGACTCACCTAATACATAGATATAAGCACAGATAAAGATGCATAATGAGGAGGCAAAGGAATATATTCCAAGCAAGGGAATAGGGCAAAACCCAGAAAAAGAACTAAATGAAACAGAAGTAAGCAATTTACCTGACAAAGAGTTCAACCAAAAACTCATAGGGATGCTTACAGATATTGGGAGAAGACTGGATGAACACAGCGAGAACACTAACAAAGAATTGGAAAATATAAAAAAAAAAGTTAGAAATGAAGACTCAATATTGGAAATGAAAAATTCACTAGAGTGACTCAATAGCAGAGCAGATGATACAGAAGAACCGATCAACAAGTTGGATGAAAGACTAGAGGAAATCACCCACACAGAACAGATAAAAGAAAAAAAGAATTAGACAGAATGAGAACAGTCTAAGGGAACTCTGGGACAATATCAAGTGCACTATCATTCGTATTATAGGGGTCCCAGAAGGAACAGAGAAAGACAAAGGGGCAGAGAATCTACTTAAAGAAATAATAGCTGAAAACTTTCCTAACCTAAGGAAGGAAACAGACACCTAAGTACAGGAAGCACAGAGAGCACAAAGCAAGATGAACACCAAGAGACCCACACCAAGACACACTATAATTAAAATGTCTAAAATTAAAGATAAAGAGAGAATCCTAAAAGTGGCAAGAGAAAGGCAACAAGTGGCATACACAAAGGAAAGCCCATAAGGGTATTGGCAGACTTCTCAGCCAAAACCCTACAGGCTAGAAGAGAGGGGCATGACATATTTAAAGTGCTGAAAGGAAAAAACCTCAAGCCAAGAATACTCTATCCCACAAGGTTATCATTCAGAATGGGAGGAGAGCTAAAGAGCTTCACAGACAAGCAAAAATTAAAGGAGTTTATCACCAAGAAGCCAGTTCTACAAGAAATGCTGAAGTGACTTATTTAAGTGGGAAAGAGAAGACCACAAATAGAGATAAGAAAATTATCGCCCCCCCCCCAAAAAAAAACGCCAGGAAATAAAATCACAAGTAAAGGCAAAAATACAATAAAGGTAGCAGATGAACCACATATGAAGATGATACAGAGGTTAAAGGCAAAAGTACTAAAATTATGTATTACAATGATAAGAGGGTGATGGATAGACACACACAAAACAGGAGATTAGATATGATTTCAAAAACATAAAATGTGGGAAGAGGGGAGTAAAAGATAGAGCTTTTAGAAAGAGGTCAAGCTAAAGAGAGCATCAACTCAATATAGATTGCAATATACGTAGAGTATTATAGAGAAACCTTAGAGCAATCACAAACCAAAAACCTATAATAAGTAAACAAATAAGTAAGAGGAAAGAAATCAAGCATATTACTAAAGAAAGCCATCAAACCACAAGGGAAAAGAGCAAGAGAAGAAGAAAGGAACAGAGAAGAACTACTAAAACACCTAGAAAAAAAAGCAGCAAAATGGAAAGAAATACATTTTTATCAATAGCTACTTTAAATGTCTATGGACTAAATTCTCCAATCAAAAGACATAGGGTGGTCAATTGGATAAAAAAAAAACAAGACCTGTATATATGCTACATACAAGAGACACACTTCAGAACTAAAGACACTCACAAACTGATAGTGAAAGGATGGAAAGAGATACTCCATGCAAATGACAAAGGAAAGAAAGCGGGAGTAGCAATACTTATATGAGACAAAATAGACTTATAACAAAACTGTATCAAGAGATAAAGAAGGACACTACATTTATCCCTTTATCATTTATTTATTACTTATTGTACCCTTTATCATTATAAAGGGAACAATCCAACAAGAGGACATGACAGTTGTATGTAACTATGCACCCAACATAGGAGCACCTAAATATATAAAGCGACTATTAACAGACATGAAAGGAGAAATAGACAGTAACACAACAATAGTAGGGGATTTTAACACTCCACTTCCACCAATGCATAGATCATCCAAAGAGAAGATCAATAAGGAAACATTGGCATTAAATGACACATTAGATCAGATGGACTTAGTACATATATATAGAACACTCCATCCAAAAACCACAGAATACACATTCTTTTCAAATGCACATGGAACATTCTCTAGGATTGATCACATATTAGGCCACAAAACAAGTTTCAATAAATTTAAGAAGATCAAAATAATACCAAGCACCTTTTACGACCACAAAGGTATGAAACTAGAAATCAACTACAGGAAGAAAATCAGAAAAGTCACAAAAACGCGGACATTAAACAAAATGCTACTGAACAACGATTGGCTCAATGAAGAAATCAAAGGAGAAATCAAAAAATACCTAGAGACAAATGAAAATGAAAATATGACATGCCAAAATCTATGGGATATGGCAAAAGCAGTTGTAAGAGGAAAGTTTATAGCAATTCAGGCCTATCTCAACAAACAAGGAAAATCCCAAATAAACATTCTAACTGTGCACCTAAAGGAAGTGGAAAAAGCAGAACAAACAAAGCCTCAAATAAGCAGAAGGAAGGAAATAATAAAAATCAGAGCAGAAATAAATGAAATAGAGACTAGAAAAATAATAGAAATAATTAATGACATCAAGAGCTAGTTCTTTGAAAAGATAAACAAAATTGACAAACCTTTAGCTAGATTCACCAAGAAAAAAATAGAGAAGGCTCAAATAAGTAAAATCAGAAAGGGGAGAAGTTACAACAGACACCTCAGAAATACAAAAAATTATAAGAGAATATCATGAAAAGCTATATGCCAAAGAATTGGATAATCTAGAAGAAACGGATAAATTCTTAGAATCATACAAGCTTCCAAAACTGGATCAAGAAGAAGTAGAGAATTTGAATAGACCAATCACCAGTAAGGAGATCAAAACAGCAATCAAAAACCTCCCAAAAAATAAAGGTCCAGGACTAGATGGCTTCCGTGGTGAATTCTACCAAACATTCAAAGAAGATGTAATACCTATCCTTCTCAAACACTTCCAAAAAATCAAAGAGGATGGGAGGCTTCCTAACTTATTCTACGAAGCCAACATTATCCTGATACCAAACCTAAACAAAGACAACACAAAAAAAGAAAATTACAGGCCAATATCACTGATGAACATTGATGCAAAAATCCTCAACAAAATACTAGCAAATTGAATACAACAATACATTAAAGAGATCATATATAATGATCATGTGGGTTTTATTCCAGGGATGCAGGGATGGTTCAACATCCACAAATCAATCAACGTGATACAACACATTAACAAAATGAGGAACAAAAATCACACGATCATCTCAATAGATGCAGAGAAAGCATTTGACAAGATACAGCATCCATGTATGATAAAAACTCTAAATAAAATGGGGATAGAAGGAAAATATCTCAACATAATAAAGGCCATATATGACAAACTCACATCTAATATCATTCTCAATGAAGAAAAGCTGAAAGCTATCCCTCTAAGAATAGAAACCAGACAAGGATGCACCCTGTCACCACTCTTATTTAACATAGTTTTGGAGGTCCTAGCCAGAGCAATCAGGCAAGAAAAATAAATAAAATGGATCCACTTGGAAAAGAAGAAGTGAAACTGTCACTATTTGTAGATGATGTGATTTTATATATAGAAAACCCTAAAGAGTCCACTAAAAAACTTATAGAAATAATAAATGAACACAGTCAAGTTGCAGGATACAAAATCAACATGCAAAAATCGTTTGCGTTTCTATACACTAACAACAAAGTAGCAGAAAGATAAATTAAGGATAGAATCCCATTTACAACTGCAACAAAATGAATAAAATATCTAGGAATAAACTTAACCAAAGAGGTGAAGGATTTGCACACTGAAAACTATAAAACATTGTTGAAAGAAATTGTAGAGGACACGAAGAAATGGAAAGATATTCTGTGCTCTTGGATTGAAAGAATTAATATAGTTAAAATGTCCATACTTCCTAAAGCAATCTATAGATTCAATCCAATCCATATCAAAGTTCCAACAATATTTTTCACAGAAATAGAACAAAGAATCCTAAAATTTATATGGAACAACAATAGACCCCAAATAGCTAAAGGAATCCTGAGGAAAAAAAACAAAGCTGGAGGTATCACACTCCCTAATTTCAAAATATACTGCAGAGCTATAGTAACCAAAACAGCATGGTACTTATACAAAAATAGATACACAGATCAATGGAACAGAATCATGAGCCCAGAAATAAACCCACACATATATGGACAGCTGATTTTTGACAAGGGAGCCAAGAGCATACAATGGAGAAAGGAGAGTCTCTTCAATAAATGCTGTTGGGAAAACTGGACAACCACATGTAAAAGAATGAAAGTAGACGATCATTCTTACACCATGCACAAAAATCAACTCAAAATGGATTAAAGACTTAAATGTAAGACCTGAAACCGTGAGACTTCTAGAAGAAAACATAGGCAGCACGCTCTTTGACATTAGTCTTAGCATGATATTTTCAATTACCATGTCTGACCGGGCAAGGGAAACAAAAGAAAAAAATAAACAAATGGGACTACATCAAACTAAAAATCTCCTGCACAGCAGAGGAAACCATCAACAAAACAAAGGAACGACCTGGCAATTGGGAGAAGATATTTGCAAACCATATATCTGATAAGGGGTTAATATCTAAAAGATACAAAGAACTCATACGTCTCAACAACAAAAAAACCAGCAACCCAATTAAAAAATGGGCAAAAGATCTAAACACAGATTTCTCCAAAGAAGATATATGGATGGCCAACAGGTACATGAAAACATGTTCAACATCATTAACTATCAGGGAAATGCAAATCAAAACTACAATGAGGTATCACCTCACTCCAGTCAGAATGGCTATAATTAACAAGACAGGAAACAAGTGTTGGAGAGGATGTGGAGAGAAGGGAACCCTTGTACACTGCTGGTGGGAGTGCAAACTGGTGCAGCCACTATGCAAAGTAGTGTGCAGTATCCTCAGAAACTTAAGAATACATCTACCATATGATCCAGCTATTCCACTGCTGGGTATTTATCCAAAGAACTTGAAAACATAAATGCACAATGACTCATGCACCCCTATTTTCATTACAGCATTATTCACAATAGCCAAGATTTGGAAGTAACCTAGGTAACTATAAAGGGACAAACGGATAAAGAAGATGTGGTATATATACATAATGGAATACTACTTAGCCATAAGAAATGATGAAATCTGGCCATTTGTGACAATGTGGATAGACCTTGAGGGTATTATGCTAAGTGAAATAAGTCAGAGGGAGAAAGTCAAATACCGTATGATCTCACTCATAAGTAGAAGATAAAAACGACAAACAAACACCTAGCAACAGAGGTTGGATTGATGGTTACCAGAGGGGAAGGGGGAGGGAGAAGGGCAAAAGGGGTGACTAAGCACAAATGTGTGGTGATGGATTATCATTAGTCTTTGGGTGGTGAACATGATGTAATCTACACAGAATTCGAAATATATTATGATGTACATCTGAAAGTTATATAATGTTATAATCCAATGTTACTGCTTTAGAAACAAAAATTAAAATTAAAAAATGAACAAATAAAATGGAAAAAAGGAAAAGCATTTAACAAGAAAAAAACAAAATTGTAATCATACTAAAAGAAAAAATAAATCTTTTTATAAAGTTCAAATTAAGTAAAATGAGACAATATTTTGTTTATGCATAAACATATGTGATACAATTATGAATTAAACAAAAGCAAAACATGATAAACATAAAATTCAGATCAAGGGTTTTCATAGTAGGAATGGTCAGCAGAAGGATAGCATGAGGACAAGGAAATAAGCATATAGAAGTTACTAGTAACATTCTACTTTTGGGAATAAATGTGGTACCCATGGGTGCGATTATGTCATAAAAAAGTTGAATTTCAAAAATGCATCAAAATCAAGAGAAAATAATATCTAATAGCATATTTTTCAGTACTTCACACATATTTTAACAGTTTTTACCTTTTCAGCATCCCTTGCATTAGATGTATCATCAAATCATAAATGAAGAAACTGAGGAAGAAAGAGGTGAGGTAACTTGCCCAGAGTTGTACAACTAATAAATGGCATCTAGAGATTTCTCAAGACAAAAAGGACAACTTTCTTCTCCTCTTACTCTTGTACCTCAAATCCAGTTCATCAGCAATTTCTAATGAATACACCACGAAAATGTATCCCAAATTTGTCCATTTCTCCCCATCTCCACTTTTATCTTTCTAGTGCAAGCTTCAGATAATCTGGCCTGAACGACCTCTATGCTTCTAACTAGTCTTTCTGCTCCCTCTCTTACTCCCTGTTATGGATTGAATCTTGCCCCCCAAATATTCATATGTTGAATTACTAACCCCAAGAACCTCAGAATAACCGTATCTGGGGGTCTCTGTAAAAATAGGGTCCAAAGTCTGTATTCTCATCCACTTGCAAGACTGTCCCTTCAGGTTTCCAGAATTAGTTCTTGGGTGAGTTGTTTTGCTTCATGGACCAATATATCATCAAAAAATTTCTGCTGGGGAAAACCCAAAGAAGCTTTCATTTTGAAGTCTCTGATGGACTAGTAGAGCCTTTGGCTTGAAATAACCTAATTCAAAGATTGTCTGGTATTCTATCCACCTTTGGATGTCATATGGGTTCCCATCGTACATCAGTTTGGTTTTAAATATTGCTGTGAAAAGATGAGAGAGAAGACTAGAGAGATCATTTCTTTTGCTCAGTATATTTGGCCAGTGTTAATTCTTTTGAGTAGTTCTATTCCCCAGACAAATATATAGACTGAAAATCTGGGCTATTCTTATGAGACCTGAGCATTTTGTTGATAGGAACATGGCTTTTCTTCTCCTTGGTTAGTTAAACTGAAGCTTTCCAAGATTTTGCAGCCATTTTTTAGATTTGTCAACTCACTGGCAAAAATAAATTTCCATCTGGCTTCCCATTTCTAGTCCTTGGCATTTTCCCAGAAAAACTCTGGGATAAAGATTTCATTTCACATTTTTTTGATAGTTTTTAGTCTTGAGTGCAATCCTCTTAATTCTACATTTATTATTAAGTTCTATTGGTTTAAGAAAACAATGATATTTATTTGTCTAAGATGGAAAACACAAGTACTATGACTTTATGGCTATTAGGATGTATAAAGAGAAGTTCAAATGCCTTAGCCTTGAAAATGTCAAGAAATTGTCCAAATTATTAACAAAGACTTGCTTAAAGAACAATTTTTTTTTTTTAATTTGAGGAACAGGAAATTCAATGCCATTGGCTAAACTTTTTGGTCATGGCTTAAATATCACAATTTAGATCATTTCAGTGCGAGACACTGCCTAGGAAATAGACATCTAAGATTTTAGCAGGAAAGATTGCCATCAAGACCAATAAATCATCACATTTTCTGAAGATGATGCACCCACTTAAATTATTTTCCAGATGTAGATTTTAAAAGGTCGTTGGGGGAGAGTTTCTTGATGATTATAATCTTGAGAACTACCTGTTTTAGTTATTACTGAGGTGGGAGTTTCCTCAGCTATTGTCAGTGTTGTCTTAGCTATTTCTAGGATTGTACTTTCCCTCCTAAAAAAAAAAAAAAACCTTTCACTGTGTTCTTTCTATTTACCTCATTCCACCATCTGAGTTATTAAGCTAAAAAGGTAAGAGCATTAAAAAAAAAAAAAAAACCTAAAAGTAAGCCTAACAAATGCCAGAAAGTAACTCTAGAGCAATTTTAGCTTATCTTTTTGCAATAGATATATTTTTAAATATTCTCAGTTTCAAACAGGCCTACCATTCTGAGTTTGCCTTTATCTCCAGCCTTTCTTTACCCTTTCCCAGACATAAGAAACAAGTGGAATTAGATTTCACTTAGACTTTGAAAATACAATTGGAGATACACTGTAGTGTTATTTGTAACCATGATAGATGTCGCTATACTCAGTACCAGAGAAGTCTTTCATTTTCGTACTTTTTTCTGAACTGTATCTAATTCTCTCTTCAGAGATGAAATATCAGGCAGCGGTCTGCCAGGTTCCAAATAATTCCTTTACTCTAGGAGTAAAATGCCGTCTTTGTTTCTCAAGTAAGCCCATCCAGCACCTTCTGGGCTGAATCATTAGACACGCAAATTCCAATAGCATGAGTCCAAGAGCTCCCTCCCTGAGAGGATGAGGATGTTTAGTTTAAGATAAAAGAATTCTCTCTCACTTGCACCTTTTTCATCTCAAGTTTAGAGTGAGGACAAAGCCAGAAGTTTTGCTTATTCATCTGGAATGACTTCCTCCTCACTCCCTTCCTCCTTCTTCTTTTTCTTCCTCTTCTTCTTCACCTAGGAACATAGAGCCTAAGCTGCGACAACAAATATAAACAACATTAATAAATAATTTCATTTATACAAGCAACCTAAATAGGCTCTTTAAAAAAAAAAAATCTTCAGCAGTTTTACTCCAAACCCTCATGTAATTATTTCCTTAATACACACAAGAGTTCCATGAGGTAAATCCTAACCTCATTTTAGAAACCAGGAATTTGAAGCTCAGGAAAGTTATCTTAGCCAGCTAAATTTCACACAGATGGTAAGTTCTGCTGCTGAGACTTCAGCCCAGATCTGTCTCATCCTAAAGACTATGAACCGTTCTGTAGACACTCATACTCATTTTTGAAAAGAAGGAAATGAAGCAGGGTTTCCTGGCCAAGCAGATGGTTTCATGCAACAGAAGGAGCACTCATTGGGGAATAAAGAGACCTGGGTTACAGTTGTGGTTATGTCACTGAGTATCTGGCTGAGTGATTACTTCTTTGATCTTTGGCTATCCTCATGTATAAGTCAAGAAGACTGGACTAAATGAGCCACAGTCCTTTGAGCTCTAAGATTCTGTGCTTTTTAACTGATTCAAGGCCACAGAGCCATACTTAGAGATCACCAGGGGTGCCTTACTGAGTATTCTAACTATTGGGCCCCCTTGATGAGCAGGAAACAGAGAGACAGGTAATCCAGGAAATTGTAGAGAGCAGGGCTAGACATACACTATCCTGCAAAGAAAGTAAAGCTGGCCTTTGACTCACCCTAGGTTGTCACCTGTTTCACCATCTCTCTACAACCTATGGTCTCCAGACTGTCCACTTAATCTCTAGTAGCCTTATCCTTCCTGAAGGCTGCTCAGAGACACTAAGAGGGACACCTTAGTCAGAAAATAACCTCCTAGGCTCTTCTCCATTTTTGTACTCTTAAGAAGAAACAGGTTACTTAATTTTGTAAATACAAATGGGTTCCTCTCTTTCCTTAATTCAAAGTCTTAGTCCATATTACTTTCCCTTTTCCAATGACCTTACCCCTACAGAATCTCCTCACCCCCATAAAATACTTCATTGGCTTCACCTGGTCATAGTTGATTTTATTATGACCTGAGATGAGTCAATAATTTTCTCTCCCCTAGGAATATGAAAATTCCAAGGAGACAGAGAGATGAATGTGGTCATCCCAAGGCAATGAACTAAATATGAAGTCCGTCAACTCCTGGGGCAAAGCCCATGAGCATCTCTTTGGTAGTTTCCTTCTAAAACTGTGAAGTACTTGTTATTTTTGTTTTTGGTGTTTGTTACATATTTACTTGTTTGTTTTCTCTTCCTTACTTATGCAAGTAAACTGGTATCTTTCTAATGAATCTTCCTCTATGTTTACATTATCCAGAGTTGATTTTGGTTGTAACTCAAAGACTCTAAATTGATTCAGGATGGTTTGCCTCCTTCAGATCCTTATAAAATATCACCTTGCTCAGACTCCTTTATTAACTTTTGAAACATATCCTATCCCACTCTCCCACACTTGTCACTTCCTAACACATACATTTTACTTATTTACATTCTCTTATTATTGTTTTACCCTTAATAGAATAAAAGTTCCTTGGAGGCAGATCTTTTAGTCTTTTGTCTCCAATGTTCACTCTTCAGGGCCTAGAATAGCTCCTGGCACATACAAGTCATTTAGTGAATATTTATTCGATGCGTGGATGTTCATGGGACTAAAGTGATGGGGTATGGTTTATCTCTCTCACTCAGGAGTTTGAATCTTCTAATAAACTCTCCTCTCTTCTCTTTTCTTCCCTTCTCTTTCTCTGTCTCTCCCTCTTTCTTTCTCTGTCTCTGTCTCCTTTCTACAAAGCCATTTTTGCTTGTTAGTTTGCATTTTTGCTGACTGACAGATTTGTAGGATGACACGGGGTAAACTTTTCCTTGCCAGAAAGGAAGGGCTACACGTAGGGCTCACCATTCTCACCTTTATAATAATATAGATTAGAAAAATAAAGATTTGGGTGTTGGCCTGGGGAAAACTCGGGCTGCCTTCAGTGTTGTTGGCTTCTGATGTCTGACTCTAATCTAGGAAAAGGGCTTCTTCCAGGTGGACCAATGTTGTCATGGAGTAACATTGAGGAGAAACAAAGTCTTAAAGAAATTTTGTTTGTATGGCCTTGATTTTGTGCATTTATTGACCAGATGCCTGTGGTGGAAACGAGGAGTGGAATGCAGGACATGATAGAGATGTGGCGAGCCCTTTGTCTTGGCCATCACTCAATATCTTTTACTCCTTGCATATGGGATATTGAAAAGTTAAGAGAATAAACAAATGTCAAGGAATTACAATAAACAGAAATAGCTTGCTGGAGGCCAGATTCCTTATTCCACGTGTAATCCATCAGGATTTCTCACATTATTGAAAAAAGGCACACTAGAAGTTTCATCCAAAGAAATAAAATGTTTCCTGTAAATTAAATATGCACGAATTCTAGAAGATGACATAAAACTTTTTTCTTTTGTTTGGGAGATCCTCTGTAATGATTTTTTTTTTTCTTAAGTTGCTCTGGATTTATTTCAAGAATTTTAAGTCAAAGAAAAACATATAATTCTAAAGGAATAAGAATTTAGTTAACACAAAATCTTAAAAATAAGCTGAGAAGTTACTGATCAGTTATAGCACTATTGCACATGATTCCTTTGACATTTATCTTTTTTTTAACTTGGGTCACATTAGTTTATAACATTATATAAATTTCAGGTGTACATTATTATATTTCAACTTTTGTATAGAGAACATCATGTTCACCACTAAAAGTCTAGTTGCCATCCATCACCATATAAATGTGCCCCTTCACCCTTTTTGCTCTCCCCCTGCCCCCTTCCCCTCTGCCAACCAGCAATCGTTCTCTTTATGTATGTGTGTGTTTGTTTGTTTATCTACCACATATGAGCGAAGTCATTTGGTAACTGTCTTTCTCCGTCAGATTTATTTCACCCAGCATGACACTCTCAAGGCCCATCATTTTCCTTGTGTTTCCATCTGCCATTTCAGTTTGGTGGTTTTCTGTGATGTGGTTCTCGGTTTCCTCTTTTTTATGTTTTACAACTCTGTTCTAAGTTTTTGTTTTGTGGTTACCATGAAGTTTGTATAAAAGATCTCATAGATGAGACAGTCTTTTTTTTGCTGATAGCCTCTTATCTCCATTTGCCCATGCAGGTTCTGTCCTTTTCTGCCTCTTCTGTGTTTCTCTTGTCACAAATTCTCCTTCTTTGTATTGTGGGTTTGTTACTAAATTGAAGTGGTTACAGTCATTTTTAATGCTTTCTTTCCCTTTAGGCTTTGTGTTATAATTGCTGACTAACTTATTCTGATATAGAGTCTCAATTTTCTGATTCTATTTATTATCTTGTTCAAAGCTTTGTATACTTTTGCCTTTTCGTTTCAGGTAGGAGGGCTCCTTTCAACACTTCTTGTAAGGCAGACCTAGTGGCAATGACTTCCCCCAGCTTTTGTTTATCTGGAAAAGCCTTTATTTTTCCTTCATATCTGGAGGATAACTGCTGGATGGAGTATTCTTGGCTGACATTGTTTTCATCTTTCAATATTTTGACTATATCATTCCACTCTCTCCTAGCCTGTAGAGTTTCTGCTGAGAAACCCTCTGACAGCCTAATGGGGCTTCCTTTGAGAATTATTTTCTTCTCTCTGGCCACTCTTAATATTCTTTCTTTGTTGTGGACTTTTGACAGTTTTGTACAACATGCCATTGAGAAGGTCTTTCTGTGTTGAGATAATCATGTGTCTTATTAGCTTCATGTACTTGTATATCCAGTTCTTTCCCCAGGTTTGGGAAGTTCTCAGCTATTATTTCTTTAAATAAGCTCTCTGCTCCTTTCTCCCTCTCTTCTCCTTCTGGGATACCCATTATTGTTATGTTGCTTTTCTAATTGAGTCAGGTATTTCTTGTAGAATTTGTCCGTTTTAAAATAAAAATCTTAGTTCTCTCTCCTCTTCCACCTGGATCATTTCCAGATTTTTATCTTTGAGCTTGCTAATTCTCCCTTCCATATTGTCTGCTCGCTTTCCAATGCTTTCTACTTTATTCTTTATCTCATTTATTATGTTCCTCCTCTCGAGAATTTCTGTTCGGTTTCTTTTTAGAGTTTCAATCTCTTTGGTGAAGTACTCCTGTTCATTAATTTTTTTCTTTCTTTTTTTTTTTTTTTGAGGAAGATTAGCCCTGAGCTAACTGCTGCCAGTCCTCCTCTTTTTGCCGAGGAAGCCTGGCCCTGAGCTAACATCCGTGCCCATTTTCCTTTACTTTATATGTGGGATGCTTACCACAGCATGGCATGCCAAGCGTTGCCATGTCCACACCTGGGATCTGAACGAGCGAATCCTGGGCCACCAAGAAGCAGAACACGTGAACTTAACTGCTGCCCCACCAGGCTGGCCCCTTCTGTTCATTAATTTTATTCTTGAGCTCATTGAACTGTCTTTCTGAGTTTTCTTGTAACTTGCTGAATTTCTTCATGGCAGCTAGTTTGAATTGTCTATCAGATCATAATCTTCTGTGACTTCAAGTTTGGCTTCTGGAGAGTTGTCATTTTCTTTTTGTGCTACCATGTTACTGTATCAACTGTATCATCTTCATGATGCTTGATGAACTGATCCTCTGCTGGCACATTGTAGTAAACACCTTTCTTATTTGGGTCAGGCTTTGTTTACTTTGATTCTGAGCTGCTGATGATTTTATTTGAGATCCTGCACTTTTCACCCTCCACTACCTCTGCTAGAGGCGTCATCAGTGCTCCCATTGTACTGCTTGTGCTTCTGAGGTTGGATGCCTTGCTGCTTACACTGTCACTACACTTGTGGGCGTTGCTACTGGGGTCATCAGGCTGTGAGCACTTCTGCTGATTCCAGGGTCACCAGTTCCCTTACTGCAGTGAAGGGGACAGAGAGAGTGGGGCAGGAGCTGGGGTCACAGGTACTTCCACCACATCCAGGTTTGTTGGGTCTGCAGGCACTGCTGCTATGAATGGAGGGGCCAAAGTTGCAGGTGTCTCTGAAACTGCGGGGACTGGGATGATGGGCTCTGCTGTCACTGTGACCTGGCTTTCCATGGGTTCCCCATGGGCCTGGGTGCTGCTGCTGCCTGCACTGCTGCTCCTAGGTTATCTGAGTGTGATGGCAATACCACTGCCATGGGCACTGGGTTCAGGGATGTCACCATTGCTTGGGGCCTAGGGTCTTGTAGGCAGCCCCTACTGCTGGCAGAGCTTGTGTAGAGGGCGCCACTGCTGGGGGCTGGGTATCAGGCACTGCTGTGGCTCCTGAAGCCTCACATCACAGGCACCACCTGCCACTGCTGAAGGAGGGAGAAGAACTGAGCTGTGAATGCAGCTGCAGTTCTATAGCCTCTGGTCTTCGGTGCTAGCCAATTCCTGGAGTCTCAGGTCACGGGCACCACCGCTACCAGGGCTGTCCACACCTTGGATGCATCCTCACTGCTGGAAGGGCTGGTGTCTGAGGTGCTACCATTGGGGGAGAGGGAGTGGGTTGGGTCACAAGTATCAGCAGGGTTCCCAGAGTCTCCCATTGTGGGCCACAGTGATTCCTGGTGCCTCTAAGAACATGGGCTGCCTGGATTCCTGGGGTCTCTGTGGGTGTTACCACAGTTCCTGCAACCTCTTGTCTTAGGAGCTGCTGCCATTGCTACACTTGTTCCACTGACTTCCAGGGGTCAAATCCACCCACGTTCAGATGTATAGATGCCTGGATCTCTCAGGCATTCTGGTATGCTGGGCAAATGGTTGTTGATCTATGGATTACCTACTGGTTGTAACTTAGAGGGGAGAGACAAAGAGAGCAAGTCACTCCACCATGATGTTCACTTTTTTCTTTCTTACAGGAATCACAATAGAATCAGTAAATTGTGAAATCAAATAAGATGTGTTTCCCTTTCCTGAAAGCTAAACTGTAACTGAAGAGGAGGAAAATGTAACACCTGCAAAATCTCTTCTAAAAGACTTCCTTTTTGGAGATTAGCCTTGGCTTGCTTTTTATGTTTTTGACTTGAGAGCAAAGAAAACTTTGTGACTTAGCATCTTAGATGATTAGGTAGGAGAAATATGAGAAGTAAGTTTAAATGTTACCAAGGGCCCATTGTTTCTTACAAGTATTTTTCTGATCTCAGGAGCATTTCTTATCATTAGTTTACTCCTTCTGAACTGAAATCTTTGCTTTCTTAGCTCTACCTCCCCATTCTGCATCCCAGCACTCCCTCTACTCCCCGTGGACTTGATCCTTGTAGAATCTTCCTAGAAGGTGGAAATACTGTTGGAAGAAATTTGATAGAAACATGAAAAGTGTTTGAAATCATCTACTTAGATTGTAAAACGTGACACAGTTCTAATTGTTCTCAGATAATGTAAAGATTGCACATTTTTGATCAAGATCAACATTATTGACAAAGATAAACTTTGAGTGTCATCTCATGAAAAAACCTACAACAGCCAAGAAATTTGAGTCCTTGTCATCACCTACTCCAAAACATAAAAGAAAGAAGAGTTTGCCTTTTATAATAAACTCCAAAGTTGCTCAATGCAAGCTGCTTTGTTTACTACTCTCTAGCTCTGTCCAACTCATATTTCATGCCCTCGATAACCTCTTCTTGGCTAAAAACAGATTAACCAAAGACAGTATCTGGTGAGGTGTTCCTTAGCAATAATTCTAGCACCACTCCCTTAAAGACCCAGTCTGACGACTCACTGCTCTTAATACATCACACTTTCCCACACCTGTGTCCAAATTGCTTTAGGGGGGCTGCAAATACCATTTGTTCTGTAAAGTCCTTGTTGTCTGCCACCATGAAATCAAATCACTCGCTCTTTCCATGAAAGTCTTCCTTCCCTCTCTCCCTCTCTATTTCTTTCTTTTTTCCTTCATCTGAGCCCTGACATTACAGCTATCGCAAGCCGCACACTCCTTTGTATCTTGCGTTAAGCTTATTTACACACCTCTTAACCACTCATTTAGAGTTCTGTAGAAGAGGAATTTACCTCCATTTATTCAAATGATTACTGAGGATCACACTTTTGCCAAGAAGTGTGCTAGGCTTGGGGGGCAAAAAGTGGCTCCCCACCTGTAACTGAAGTCTGCTGAATGTGCCAAAGCATCTGTTGTACTAGACCAGTTGGGAAAAGAGTAAAGTTTCCTTTTTCTATGCCCAGGGAATAAGTTCATGCTAACAAATAAATTAGGAAAATGAATTAACAGTAAAGACTAATTAATGCCATTTGCACTGACGTTCATAAGTTTCCCAAGAGATAGATGCAATACCTAGAAATAGGGATGCTGTCAACACTAGAACTGACAGTTTGTCTACATCACACCCCACCCAGCCCAAGGGGCTTTTAAAGTGGATTGCTATGATAGATTCCATCTGGGGAAAATGGAAAGAAAATGATGCAGGTTTTTCATTTCAGTCCCTACATTGGCATAGCAGCCAACTGGCAGAGTGTTAATCCAATGTTTCTCCATTTTTATCTCCCTTCTCATAGGCTATGGAAAGTTCTAAATTTTAAAGGGCAACAAGACTATATTTCGGAGGTGACAGAGTGAAATTCTGTGTTGTTCTCTCCACTTCAAGCTGAAGTAACTTCTTAACAATAGATTATGATATAGCTAAAAAACTGCCTGGGTTTGAATACCTCTGCCATCGGTCTTGCTCTCCTAGGAAGTACAAGGGAAAAGAAAATGGTTGAGGGTAAGTATTACAATTTAAGAAAAAAATATAAGTACATTTGCTCAGAGTGTTACGCATGGGCAATCTGAATCGGCATACCCTGGAGACACGATAAAAGTGCAGCTTCCTGGGCTCCATCTCAAACCTACTGAATCAGAATCTCTGAAACTAGGGCTTAGGAACATCACATTTTTGACAAACTCCCTGGATAATTCTAAATTTTAAGAGTCCTTTAGGTAAGAGTATTGAAAGGATAGTGAAAGAATCTAGAAAGAATTTCATTTAAAAATGTGTTTCTTTTTTATCTTTTTGGATTATTTATAGAAGATATTATTTTTAAAATCTGAATTTAGATCATTGTTCTTCTAAGAATTTAGAAATGGGTAGGGAGTATATTTAAAATTACTTTAGGACACTTTCCTTAATATTCGTAGAATGAATATGTTAAAAGCAATGCAATTAGTTGGCCATTAAAGAACTTAAAATCATAAGAATTCACATACTCTTGCATAAAGTTTGTGAATTTCAGCTAAAATCCTAGAAATGAGTGTAGGGAGTGAGTTGTCAACTTATGAGGCCAATAGGTTGGAGGCTTTTTGAGCAGTTGAAAATGAATTTAACAGTGAAAATATTCATTGTCCATTGGCTGAAAATACTATGTGGAATTAAATTGTTTGGCTTGGGAGAAATCTGTGAAATGTATAGTGGATTATGTGGCCAGTTCTTTTTAAATTTCCAATATTTCAAACAAAATCTGTAATTCTCTACCTAAGGGAAAAAATACTTGGTGGCAAGTACTCCTGGCTAAATCACTTTAGATTCCAATAGCTTTGCTTTACTTTACAAGAATTCTTTTCTATAAAATGTGTATGCTTGCTCAATTTTCCCCTTGTTTTTTTTCTCTCTAACAATTCTCTTTATCTAAATACCAAGCAGATGTAAAAATAGCTTTGACTATAACGGAAAATATACAATGGTGAAAATAGGAACAAAATCGTGTCATTTTGGTTATGGATCTCTTTCTAAACAAAATGCTTGAGCTCACTACAAAATTTCAGCTAAATGTGAAGAAAATATTTTGTAGTTTGGGGAGGCAAGCAAAAAGATATCTTGAGAAATTCAATGTCTATCCATCCTTCAGTTAAGGTGTGAAGCTTGATTTCAGTGTGCAAAGACTGTATCAAAGGGCTTCAGATAGAAATTTGATACTGTGCTATCTCATGTGGCCCAAGTGATCATGTGTCCCCAGGCAGAACTGGAAAATGTAAGCTTTTATATAATTTTAATTTCATACTGGTCTTTCCCTTCTGGTTTAGCAAGGTAAATCCATCTTTAGGAATAGCAATGCCTCTCACTCTCTTTCTCTTATACACACGCACACACACACACACACACACAGACTGAAATGTTAAGGATAAAAGAAATAAGATTTTCAGAATCAACAGACAGTTAAAATGATGTGATAGATATCATTCCATGGATCTTCATAGTATAAAACTCAAATAGGAGAAAACACAACTATTCAAATTGGATTTGGGGAAAAGTTTTGGTTATGTGACATTTCACTTACAAAGTCTAAGAACTGTCTCAGGGAAGATTTCTTCCAAGCTCTTTTAACACCGTAGCACACAATTTTTATTTATGCCTGTAATTATTTCAAAATAGTTTGAAATACAAATTATGGCACAGAGACTTTGAGTGGGTTTATTAGAGTGAAAGAGTTTTTGGGAGACTAGATAACTGGCAAATGGATGAGGAAGTAGTTTGACACCTGAGTTCTTAGGGATTCTGGATAGACTATCTCTTCTATATCACTCATATCTTTTATAGCACTTAGCAAGGTATATCATGGCTATGTGTGAATGATTGTTAACTTGAGCGGATATTGATCTAGAACTGAAATACTGTGACATTCCTCTGCTTGAAAACGTGCTCCCATGGCCACACACTGAAAACCTTTCCCCATTATTATTCTCGATTCAAATCTTTCATGCTGTTTTTCTCCACGAAATAACAGCTTATGTTAAGGTCATCAGTTATTGCCATCAAATTCTAAATTAATTGCAAACAAAGTAAGTGACGAAAGACAATGACCATTTCAAAAGCTTTATCTTCCTTAAACTTGCTGAAGCATTGAACACCGATAGGTAATTGGTATTAAAATATCAATAAATTAAAATTCCTTTTTTTCTTGACCCTCACTCACACAAGTTCTTTTTTCTGTTTGTTCTTTGGTTTGTGTAAATACTACTTCATTTGTATTTTCACCGGGAACAAAAAGTTAATTACACTGTATACGAAATTGTAAAAACCAGTTTGATCCTGAGAGGCAAAAAGCAGTGATAAGATATTTTTAAATGTAAAAAAATAGTTAATAACTTTTCCCTCATGCTACTAGCAAGTGTCTTTGAAAAAAAAATTGGATAAAGAACAAAAGGCATCAAACTGAGGCTTTCACAATACATTTGCAATCATTTTATTGCTGCTTCCCTGATTTAGCAGAGAGAGGGCGGAGAAAAGTTGGCTGTATTACCGACAGTGCAGTTTATTTCTTCAGATTCAATAAATGAAATTCACAGTGCTTTCTGGAATCTCCATTACTATACACTGGCACAAACTCAGAATAACAAACACATATTTTATTTGGTTTTACTCGAGAATTACACATCAGAAAAGTAGGTTTGTGTTACACTTCCTCAGCACTTCAGTCGTCGTGGCCTTACTCTAGCATCAAACATCTTTTCTTTATAGTTTCCTAGATAACTTCTCTCTTGATGCCTCAATTAGGAATTATATCCTTTTAATAGAAAAAGAAAAGAAAAAGCATTTTATCCAAAATTATGAATATGGAAAATATGGAAGTGGTCTCTAGCCAGGAACATGCATTACCATTCCAACAAGAAAATGAAAAGAACATTGTTATACAACATCTTAGCCGTTTCTCAAAGAAGATCTCCTAAAGAAAACGTCAGGTTCTCGATCAGAAGTAGCGGACAAGATGTACACATTGTAAAGTTGAATCATAAAAATAAATTGCTGGTTAAAAAAATAAGAAACAATGAGCTGTAACCAGTAACATTTATATAAATTAAAAATGCATTCATACAAAGAATACACATTTTACAGGAACAAATAAAACAAAAAGGTTTGTGTTAGTCATGTTAAAAGTATTGTGCATGAGGAAAGGCACAATAAAGGTGAATGGTAAAAAATACAAAATATCAGTAAAACACAAGAGGCCTTTATGGACAATTAACACAATCATTACATTTGAAGTCTGGCTAAATAAACAAACAGAATGCCAATTTCCTGATTTCATTAAGATGTGTTTGAGGGACATTTCGTGACCCAGTTTTTCATTCCGACTCCAGTTAGATCTCTTGGTTCTAGCATTCTGACTCTCCAATTCCTTCTGACAGGAGTGATATTAAAAGCTAACCTTTGATGATTGCCTATGTTCTAAATATTTTACTTCTTGAATTTTGCCTAATCTTCAGAACCACCAATGAGTTCAGTGTCATCATTGCCTCTCTTTTACTAATGAATAAGATTAGGTGAACCATTGAAAATCACAGCTAATTAGGCATGTGACTTGAGCCCCACCTGGCCACCATACTCCAGCTCCCATTGAAATCTTGGGTATAATTGAAGTCAGTGTTAAAATTTAATTACATACTATCTTTAGTTGTCCTATTAAAAAAACCTAATTTTACTTTCTAAAGAGGCAACTACTATAACGATGTTTCTATTTAAAACTATTTCGTTCCAATAAATTTAAATTTTGAGGAAAATATATGAAAGCCCTATTCAGAGATGATTTTTATTCTAAAAGTTTTAAGAAGTTGAAGTGTTTGGCAAAAAAGGGAAAAATCTATCCATAGGGAAATAATTAACTACAGTATCCAACCCCACAGAGTAGTTATAATCAGTGAAACAAAATTCCTATTGAAATAAAGGATAAATAAGCTAATTATTAATAATACAGAAGAACCTCTTTTTCAGCAGTTTCACTTTCTGTGGTTTTAGTTATCTGTGGTCAACCAAGTTCGGAAAATATTAAATGGAAAATTCCATAAATAAATAATTCATAAATTTTAAATTGCATGCCGTTCTGAGTAGCATGATGAAATCTCGTACTGTCCTGCTCCATTCTGCCCAGAATCATCCCTTTGTCCAGCGTAGCCATGCTACCCACCCATTAGTCACTTAGTAGCCATACCCATCAGATCAACTGTCTTGCGTCACAACCTAGTATCATAGTTCTTGTGTTCAAGTAATCCTTATTTTACTTAATAATGGCCTCCAAAGTGCAAGAGTAATGATACTGGCAATTTGGATATGCGAAAGAGAAGTTATTGTTGTTAATCTCTTACTGTGCCTAATTTATAAATTAAATTTTATCGTAAGTATGTATGTATAGAAAAATCACAGAATATATGTGTAGGGTTGGGTACTATCTGTGGTTTTAGGTATCCACTGGGGGTCTTGAGATATATCTCCCATGGAGAAGGGAGGAGTACTATATTAAATAAGTTTTCTTCATAGCCAATACTCACAGTGGAGAAAAGAGTTAAGAATTAGAGGTTTAAAATTCAAGGGAACAGGGGCTGGCCCCGTGGCTGAGTGGATAAGTTCTCGTGCTCTGCTGCAGGCAGCCCAGTGTTTCATTGATTTGAGTCCTGGGTGCGGACATGGCACTGCTCATTGAGCCATGCTGAGGCGGCATCCCACATGCCACAACTGGAAGGACCCACAAGAAAGAATATACAACTATGTACTGGGGGCTTTTGGGAGAAAAAGGGAAAAAAAAATCTTCAAAAAACAAAATTCAAGGGAACAGGTCACTTAAAATTATTTTATTGGGGAGTTAAAGGTTGACTAAGAGGGCTATGAGAGCTATTGACCAAATTTAATTCCTCTTCCTCATCACACAATCATCTATTGAGCGCCCATGATATGCCAGCACAATGCTAGTCAAGGAAACAAAAAGCAAGAAAAAATTGCCTGGTTTTAAGAGGCTTATACCCTAAAAGACAGATATAGAAACAACCACAGGTTGTTTTAGTTGGAACTGAGTCTATGTTGGTACGGTAGTTTCTTACAGGATCGTGGACTTTTTCTATCGGTGAGGGACAGGAGATATGAATGTCTTCCCAGAGGAAGTAGTGCTGCATTTGAGTGTGTGTTCTATGGACAGACGGGTGGTAAGAATTCTGGTAAAGGAAGCCTCACAAGCAAGGCTTGGACTAAAGATAGACGGTTCAGAAAACTGCAAACTCTGGGTAAGGCTACAGCAGAGTGCCTGTGGCTGCAGGATGGGGGTCTCATTAAGAGACACTCCTTGGGTAAGCAAGGGACAAACCATGGAGAAGACTCTTATGACAGAAAAAGTCTAGTTTATGCTTTTAACTAGGCAATTATATATTCCTAGGCAAAAGACAGTCACTTCTCCATCTGTCCCAGCTCTGAACTCTTTTCCTATATGTAGAGAGCTGCTCTTGATTGTAATCTTAGTGGGGTTCAGTAGCCCTAAGTATCTATTCTGTCTCTATTCTTGTAAAGGCAGGGTGCAGCTTGTGACAGGCTTAGCAGAGTAGATGCTTGTTCTTGCTTGGAATTCATCTGCAATGGCCACCAGTGAAGGCCCCCAGTGAAGACTGTCTGTGGGACCCTCTGGTTCCAGTGATGTTTAGCAGCAAATGCAATGGCTTCCTGGCTAGATTATTTCTATCTATTTTTTTAGGAGTCTCATTATCTTTGGTCTGTTTTCCAAGCTCAGTCTTTCAGCATCTTCTCATTTATGTGCTTCTACCTATCACCTTCAAGGCAACCCTGTTTTTTGGTTAAAACACGCAGAGTTGCTATTTGTTGCTTATAGCTTAGGAGTCTGGCACACAAAGACATCAATAGCAGAAATCCATTATTGACATCAGATTGCTGAGAAATGTGGGGAACTTATGATTGGTTATTTGCTAGCCTAGGTAAAAGGGAGTCAAAACCATGAAATTATTCAGGGAGGAGAGACTGGAAGACAATGACCCACAAAAATGGGACATATCATCTGTAGTTACCTGAAAATGACACATCTCCCGAGGGTGAGGCTTTGAAAGATCATATAGCTATTGTTATAAGAAAGTATGAAGGGCATAAAACAGGATTTAAGGGCAGAGTGGCTGCTTCTAAAAGCCCACAGAACATCTGGAAAAGAAAGAATTGCAGGCTCAACTCCCCAAATTCTCTGCTCAAGTTTAATACTTGAAATATAGATGCTTTATAAAATTATTTTTAAAACATAAAGATGTTATTTCTTTCCATCGCAGGATGAGACAGCTAAAACAAAATGCATTCTGAATGGGAATTAATGCACTATTCATCTTGTTTCTTTCTAAAAAGTTAGAGCATTGATCTGGAAACAAAGAGCCCCCCATGAATTGGAATAGGGATTATACAATAAGATCCAGATGAGTGGGAGTGCCTTTGAACCCCAAGCCCACTGAACCCCCTTTCCTCCCTGATGGAGCCCCACTTTCCTTGACTTGTAAAGCAATTCCTACCTGTTTGAAGATGCTGCTACTTCCTCAACACAGGGCATTAATTTTAAGAGAAATTTCATTCTTTTTGTTAATGCTCCATTCCCCTTAATCTTCAGTAATTCCCCATGTATAATAAAACGTATCAACTGGAAGGTGAAAGCTAGGGATGAAAATATTACTCTAAACAAACTAAAGGAATTTCCTCACTTTGGCCAGCTTGGCTAAACATGAGGGAAGATAGATAGATTCTCAGGGTACTCAATCAAGGAGGGAGAATGATAATATTAGAACAGGCTGAATTTAGTTATATGAGTGTACTTCCAGAGATTTTAGATTCATTACATAAGTGTAAGCAGTTGGGAGTCTGTCTGTTATTTTGCTGAAAAACTTACCACAAAACGGAACTCAGTGGAAGCGTACATTAAATGAAGTTCATTCCTTGGTATATTATGGAGGCACAAATCAAAACTTCTAAAAAATAGAACTCTGTATCTTTTCACAAAATGCAACTCTCATATTCTATGATAAAATGGATTTGTCATGTATAATCCATCCATTCATCTTCATCAAGCATTGAGAAATACATTGGGGATAGGAGTATCAGTATCTTTAAAAAGACTTCAGTGATGCCTGTAGTTTGCTGGTGGAAGGCATAGCAGTGAAATTTGATTCCTTGGTTTCTATGAGCGAGGGCAAATCTGGAGTAGAAAAGATCAAGTAGTGTCTGTTCACTGCCAATGAGTAAAACAGATATATTTTCCATTACTAGACATCGGGATAAACACAAAATTAGAATGGTCTGATCCAAAAAGAACTTAATAATGGCCAATTAAGAATCAGATTTCCAGGAATGAAAGAGATGTGAAGTACTCTGTGAAGCTATTTTATTTTTAAAACAAAAACCCTGCAGAACTGCTCATCAGAGCCTTGGATGAGCCAATATGACAGATAATGCAGAATTTCTGCCTTTTACTGAATTTCTAAATCTTATTTAAATCATGGACCTAAGCTACCAGAATGAAAGAGAGGGTATCTTATCTTCAAAAAGTACTGCACCTTGGGGCCAGCCCAGTGGCACAGCGGTTAAGTCCGCACATTCCACTTCAGTGGCCCAGGCTTCGCCAATTCGGATCCCAGGTGTGGACATGGCACTGCTTGGCAAACCATGCTGTGTCAGGCGTCCCACATATAAAGTAGAGGAAGATGGGCATGGATGTTAGCTCAGGGCCAGTCTTCGTCAGCAAAAAGAGGAGGATTGGCAGCAGTTAGCTCAGGGTTAATCTTCCTCAAAAACAAAAGAAAGAAAGAAAAGTACTGTACCTTGATTGATGTCACAAGTGTGTGCTACTATTTTTTTTTTTTTTTTACCTAGGCTTCCCCTAAAAGAACCAGAGGTCATTACCAGAGTAATGTGCCCCGAGGAAGAAAACATAATTTTGAAACAAAGCTAATTCCTGGGGGCATAGGGCACTTCTGCAGTCCAGTAGTGAGGGTTTTTTGATGTTTCGATGACAAGTGGAGAAGTTTACTTTTATCCAGCCTATATCTTTTGCATATTTATTTCCCAAGTTCTTGGATGTATAGTTGGAACAGATGACCTCAGACACTGACAGTTTTCTCGCACTGGCTCTGTAACCCGTGAAAGAAAGACCATACTGTTTGGAAAGACCAAGCCAAACATTGCAGAGCTCTCCACCCCTACAAAAATATTAAATGAATAACAATACTATTTCAATAAAAGAGTCAGAAATATTAGCGCCACCTTCAATGACTTAAAAGTGCAGGGCTAATGATTCTCAGCACATTCTCATTTAAATCTAGCGTTTAGTGGTGGAAAGATAGTTTTAGAGGACAAAAATGGATTTTCCAAAGTTTAATTAGATGGCAACTACTGTTGTAACGGCTGTTCCATATGTAATCCAAATCATTATAGCTCTTAGTACCTTGTATGAAGCAACTGATCTGAATTATGTCTTTTTCCTCTATTCCAATTAACAAAATTACAAAAGCAGTCTGTTTTCTTTCACCAAACAGGAACAACAATATAATCATGCCCTACTGTTCCGGGATTGTGTTAACTCCTTGGCTTTGTACCACGTTTTAGTCTGCAGAAATACCATCTCACAAAACATCATGGCATACAATCTAGAGGGTAAACTTTATTAGCTAGATACATTGGTTAGACACTTGAATGCCAGAACGTGGAAGGCAAGCATAATGGAAGACCATAGGGTTGCCAAGTCATTGACTTATTACTGGGATTTAGAGGTCTGAGGAAAGTTGGACTACATCTCCAAACTGAAGACAATTTTGTGAACCATGTATCCACTACCACTAACAACATGGATAAGCTCTGAATTTTGAAGGCCAAATATTACTCCACGTGAGTTCAGTACTGAGAAGTGTAAGATAGAGAAATCTTCACAGATAGTTGAGGTCACAGTGATCCTGCTATTTATCACTTAGATTAAATATTATTTAGAGAGTGTAAGACAGGTCAGGTCGTTATAAGGAACATGTAGTAAGCCTTACTAAGAGAATTAAACCCCTAGCTTGCCAAAGCAAGATTATGTTCTATTGAGTAAATAATTATTATCCTTTTGAGAAACTAAACCCAAGGAGAGGCTGAACAACAATTTGACATTTGCTGCCCATGAACTCAGTATTGTCTGATTTATCTAGCCTAATCTGAATTGCCCAACAGTGCTTATTTAGCAAGTACATGATACAAATGGGAATGGGTTCAAATAGGTCCTAGTCCTGTGGCATAGCACTGCTGTCCCTCCCTTCAGTCACACTTATGATCTCACAAGGGCTTTCTCTATGACCAGCTGACTGAGAAGAGTATAAATACAATCAAACTATAATTGATGCTATATGATATGAGGGAGCCAACTGAGAGTGGACTGCTGCAACAATATAGCTCTGATGGGCAAGACCTGGAAGGGCAGTTTGATAAGAAGCTAAGGATAACAAGCATACAGAATTATGATTCAATGAATCTCCTCAAGATTACCAGAGACATTATGAATCTGGTAGTATTTTCTCAGCATTCTGACGAAATGTTGTCATGGAGGAGACCTCTTCCGAAGTGCTACAGAGATGAGCTTTAAGCTAATTGGCTTTCAGACCGCTCACCTCCTGTTATCTTAGCATTCTCTGAAGGCCAGTGGTGCTAAAGTTAACTTGGTAGAAACAGAAAGGGCTTAAAAGCTGGAAGAAAGTGACTCTAGAGCAGAGTGGCTCTGGGTAGTTGGTAACAGAGCTCACCCAAGAATCTCAGAGCTGTTTTTATTTTTATTTTTTGATGAGATAATGAAAGTCTTCTGGTAGTCTTGGAGCAACGGGTACCAGAGAGAGTCATAGGTATCAAAGTTGAATCAAAACATAAATCGCTTATAAGTGACAGGGTTTATTGCTAGTTTCAGTTCAGTTTTGGACAACATAGCCTCAGGATGCACCAGGTGCAAAGGCTAAACTATGAATAGAAGGTTATTTGCTATCTATTCACAAGAGAAAAACCTGCGTGCTAGCAGTATTGATAAAAAATCATAGCTATGAAAATACACTGACTAAGCATTGACTTTTTCAATTTATACCCAACACACACACACGTGTCTGTACATACGCATATGTTTAAATATATATATGTGGAGAGAGAGGGAAAGAATACCAGGTCATTAGCCAACAAGTGCTATCGATTCTCATGGGTCTTCCAATAAGATTATTAGTGCTTTCTTCTTAAGCATCAAAGTTCAGCAAAGCATCATTACATATGTGAGGAAAACCTCCAATATGAAACACCTCTAATAGCCCAAATCAAACCAGGAAAAAAGAAATCAAAGAAAATAAAATTATTGCAGGGAGCAAAAATAACTCACAATACTACAAAGATCTTATAGTTTTTCATCTCCTTTTGAATGCAATAAGAGAAGTTAGCAGTTACATAAAACAAAAGAATGCTTTAGAAAAGGAACAACCAGAGGACAGATTCCCAAAGTGAATATATGATATATGATATAGAAATGTTAAAGGTCAGGAGAGAAAATTAAGGAAATCTGTCAGAAAGCATAAAAATGTTTTGAGGGGGGAAGTAGAAAAGAAGAGCTAAGAGAATTAGACAGCCTCACCAGGGGGTGCCCTATCGAAGATTCACAAAAAGAGGAAGTAGAAAAAATTGACTGAATACATGGACATCAAGTTCCAGATTGAAAGGACTTGTGGGGTACCTGGTGGGTGAGTCAAATACATCTCTATGTTGTAAAAGTTCAGAAACTTAAGATCAAAAGGAAATCCCAAAAGTTTTCAGAGAGCAAAAAGAAAAGGTCACATTCTGAAAACTGAAAATCACGATTTTATCATGCTTTTTAATTTCAACTCCAAAAGCAACAAGACAATCGCTTATTCAAATACCTTCAAAATTTGAAAGGAACATTATTTCAGATTAGAATTCTATCCAGTCAAAGTATCAGTTAAGTGGGTGGGCTGAATGAACACATTTTTATACATGTGAGTTCACACACAAAAAAGTATCTCAGATGCACAGGAAGTGATCCAAGGCTGCACTCTGCCAAGACTGTGGAGTTAACCAAGAAAGAACAGAACACAAGATCCAGGAAGTAACAAGGGATCTAGCACAGGAGATGAGCAAAAGAAGTCCAGGACACGACAATCCCAGAGGCTCAGAGAACAAAGGTTGTATTATCCGTAATATACTTTAAAAGATAGTACTTCAGCAGAGACAGTGCGATTTTTGTGTGTTTTAATTTACATCTTAGTAAACTTAGTTAATGCTGAAAGAAACATAATGAAGATTCAGCACGAATTTTTTTAGTGCCTGTTGCAAATAATTGCCTCTTAGGTAAGATACAACTGTGCTTACTTTCATCAAACATAACACCTCTGTGTAGGTTGAAAAGGAGGAATCCTGTAGCCGTCATTAACTATCAGACAACTGAAATGTGTCACAAAAAACCTGAAGATTATAGTCTGCCAGATTTGCTTAGGTTGGCTTGCAACAGCAAGCAAACTAGATTGAAGCAGGAGAATATAGAATTTCAGGGAAAATACCTCCCAGGAGAAAAAAGTGTACCTAATATGTCTAATTTTACTTGTCAACAATTTTATCACGTCCTAAGTGCTTTAGAAAATTAACTCATTTAATTTTTACAACAGCCCTATGAGGGGGTATTATTGCTATTACTGTTATTATTATTCTCATTATTATTATCCTTAATTTACAGGTGAGGAGACTAAGGCAAAGATAAATAATTGTTCAAGGTCTCACAGTTAGTAAATGGCAGAAATTTACTCAAACCCAAGCAAATCTGGCTTTTAACCAGCACACTCTGTTGCCCCTACTCACTGAGTGCAATAAGTTTTTCAAAGTAATTTTACAATTCTGTTTGAGATTTTAGAACATATTAGTGAAATAGTTGTATATGTATATAGAACATACTACATATAGTTACATTATATGATTATAGCAAATAAACGTGGTACAACGAAGGAATTAAAATAATTTTGCAATGATTATTTTAGCAGTAAATAATATTTATACTGCATAATTTAACTTTTTTCACTATGAAATTGTATGCAGACAATATTTACTTAATCAAAGTTGGTGATATTCATGTATTAGGAGTTACTGAAGGGAATCATGGCTTCAGGTGGGGTAAGGAGTGGGACTGGGAAAATGTGCTCAATCCTTATCTGACAAGAAAATACTTGATGTTTAAAATTAAGAAGTCAAACAAGAGAATACAAACAAGACTATTAAAGTAAATACTAAAGGAAATCCATGATAAAGTTGAAAGTAATGGCCTCTTGGGAATAGGACTTATGTTGTGTGTGGGGTTGGGGATTGTTATCTTCATTATCAGTTTTGTAGTAGTTTTGACCTTTAAAATGTATCATTACTAATACAGTAATTAATGTTATTATAATAATATTTAATATATTAAATGTATTATTTTGACAAAGTTTTTCAATAATATATGTATATGCTTATGTGTCAGTTATATACTTTAGTGGATTTCTTTCATATTTTTAAATTTTTTGACAGAGTTTAGTCACACAAAGCTAAAATCAATCTATTAAGAGAAAATTATTTCTCCTAGCAAAAGTCCAGTCAACTGTACGAAAACAAAGCTCCTGGGATCACAGAAGTAGTCCAACATTGCTAACATAGATGTGGAGACACACACGCCAACAAAGTTGAAATCCTGCTAGAGTTTCACATCTTTTATACCCTCACACATTGCCTTCTCTTTTAAAATGTCAATGGTTTTCAGGAAAGCCGAGATGCCGACTGTCACACTTTCTGCTGAAAGAAATTTCTGGGCCTCATTCTCCTCATAGGTAAAAGGAAGGAGTTTGAAGAGACGATTTGTGAGCTCTCCTTGAGCTTTAGCTTTTTTCTCTATGAAATTTTCCTACACTCATCTGACATGTTCACCTTCTTCGTCTCATGTAATTTTCAAACACCACTTTGTAGTAGTCACAGCAGATGCAGTATGGGTAGACATAGGCGTATAGTGGTTAAATAGCCTGTGCGCACTCAAACAACTGGTAAGTTGCAAAAGGAAAACTGTTCTTTCATTTTACTTTATATTATTTTTACCATATATATAAGGCTCTCCAATAGGTTTCTATTTACATAGTTTATCTGATAAAAAAACTCATGGCCATCAAAGAGGTACATCTGCCTTGTGTATTTATTTGTTCATTCACTCAATCAGAAAATATTTACTAAATACCTACTATGTCCAAAGCCCCATGGGCTTCTAAAATATCAACCTGTCATTAGAGAGACAATGCCAAATCCACATCACTACACCTTAGGCTTCTGCTGTCTCTCTTAGCAGAGTCAGATCAGACTGGGCAGAATCTTTCATTAATTCTTGAAACGACTAACATGACTCAGACATTCTCACAACCTTCTTAATTTAATTTACTGAACTTGCACTTAAGCAATTCCAATAAAGGGTTTAAGTCCTCGTCCTCCAGGCATCACTCATCAAACGAGGGTAGATTGGATCGTTACAGGAAAAATCAAGATATAGACAGACAGAGATTATACCAACAGTGGAAAACAACGATACCAAATCTAGCAAGCATGGTAGATGTTCATTTTTATTTATATCACGTCTTTCAGGATCCTTAAAATGCGATTGCTATCATATGCTCACAAAATGAGAGGGAAGAGTTAAGAATGATTTCCAGATTTCTGGTTTAGGAGACTGAATAAGATGATGGTGTCACTTGAAAGTATAAAATGACGAGAACAGTTAGAAGTACAGAGAGAGAGTGAGTTTCATTTTAGGTATATGTCTTTGAGGCATGCAACAGGAAATTTCTACAAAGTAGGAATATACACACACCGGAGTCCAGGTTTTCTTCCAGAGGCTGGGCTGGAGAGACAGACTCAGGAGTCATCATCCCAGAGGAGTGGTTAAAACCTCAGTCTCTCACAGGACCTGTGCATAGAGCGAGAACAACACAGAACACAGGACAGAATCTCAAAGGGCTCTAAAGGTTAAAAGCATTTTTTAAAAGATGTTGGAGGAAACAGAGAGCTTCAGGATATAGACAGAAAGAAGTCAATAGAAAAGGGGAGGCAAAAACTAGGAGAGAATCATGTCAGAGAAACTAAGAGAAACATTTAAGAAAAAGGATAGGTCAGAATTGTCAAAAGACAAGTCAAGTGAGCTAAACACTAAAAGACTTCAATAGATTAGTAAATGCGACAATGATTGCTGAGTCTTGTCAGAGCAATTTTAGGAAGGTGGAGGGATCAGAAGCCATATTTTGGTGGGTGGATCATGGGCGGAATGGCGAACAGGAGATGAAGACTTGAGGTGGCCAGGGTACTGCTCTGATGTTCCCACAATGAACACGTAGCAACATTTGTGTAATAGAATTAAGAAATGACTGAAATAAGTGGCTAAAAAAAGAAAATTAAGAAATAGGAGAGTAGCTGAAGGGAGCCACACAGATTTGAAGATCATCTGTTGTTTATATCCTGAGTGTTTAGAAAAAGAAGAGAAAACAAAAAAATGCAGAAGAGAGAGATCATTGTTGTGAGAAAGCAAACAACACTTGCTTTTTTTCTTAAACTATGATATGAGTGTTCCTGTAAAGCTACTAAGGGATCATATCTAAATCAGCTCCTGGTCTATAAAAGCCAGCCAGTGGCGTAGCAGTTAAATTCATGTGTTTCACTGCAGCAGCCCAGGGTTCCCTGGTTCAGATTCCTGGCGCAGGCCTAGCACTGCTTATCAAGCCATGATGTGGCAGCCGTCCCACATATAAAATAGAGGAAGATAGGCACAGACATTAGCTCAGGGCCAATCTTCCTCAGCAAAAAAGGGAGGATTGGAGGCAGATGTTAGCTCAGGGCTAATCTTCCTCAAAATAAAACAAAATAAAAATATAAAAGCTCTCTTAAACGCAAATGAATTTTCGAGTTGAGAGTGTAACGACAATATCCAGTGCCCCCTCCTCTTCCCTCTGTTCTATCTTTGGTAATGCTTCTTCTTTTTTTCTTTTTTAACATCATGCCCATCTTCCTCTACTTTATATGTGGGACACCTACCACAGCATGGCGTGCCAAGCAGTGCCGTGTCTGCACCCGGGATCCGAACTGGCAAAGCCCAGGCCCTAAAGTGGAACATGCGCACTTAACCTCTGCACCACCGGGCCTGCCCCTTGGTAATACTTCTGTGAGCACTGTTCAACGAGTCATATCAATTAAACTTCTTGATCCCAGAATAAGACAGATTTTGAAAAACAAAATGATTACAATCAATCAACAGAATAATGTCTGAAAGTGAGATTATTTTTACATCTTTACTCAAAAGGCACAATAATTACTTTTTCAAATATAAGACGTAGAAGACACATTATCTTAGACTTATATGTTAAAGTAAAAAAATTAGCAGTGCAACAGAATGCCTTGTAATGGACTAAATGCAAAACATCTGTTATAATGAGAAAAAAAATCTCATTTTAATAACTACTTGGAATAAAGCTCCCAGTCAAAAATAGAGGCACAAAAATCAATTTTGTTAAAAAAAAGCGTAACACCATATTTAGTGCCAACATAAGGTATAGCTTCCCAGATTTCATTTTTAAATTCTTCAAATATATTTTTCAATCTCTTTTCCCCTTAATCAAATACATTATATCTAAATAGAATTCTGGCATCTGTTTTATATGAGAAATGAACTAAATATTTCCCTATAAACAGAGGACATTGACCTTTATTTCTTTGTATTCAATTTTTTAAAAACAGATCATCTGGAGTAAAACACTTTAAAATCTTTTTTTTTATATACTTGAAATCAAAACCACCTTCAGCTTCCTTCTGGTAGATGAGTTTTAGGTATCAGTACATTAGAACATTTTTGGAACTGTGAATTCAGAGTGAAAATTGCCCTGAACTTTTGCTATAGGTTTTTGAGATTAAGTCAATTTCCTGTGTTGGGCTGCCTAGGTACTGAGATGCTGTGGTTGTTGGAGGAGTTAAAGTTGGAACCACGGATGCATTTATATTAGGGTGGATTCATAAAAATACGACAGTGGAGCCTGGGACAATCCATTACTGTGATTGAGCAGGGACCAATAGAAAGGGAGGAAGAAGATCCAAGAAGATTGAGGTAAGCGGTCTTCTGAAGCCCTGTCAAAGTGGAAACAATAGATCAAAAGGTGCTCATGGTGACTGGGCAGAGTAGGTTTTATTTTTTCTCATACACAGGAGGCTTGACAGCATAATCGCATTAGTCAAACTGTTTTTTTTTTTTTTCTTAACCGATTTTTAGCAAACTTCAGATCCAGATACAGGACTCAACGGTATATTCCTGGACAGCAAGGTAAACTATTTTGCACTTTTAAAAACTCTTAAAGTTAAGATTGCAAAGTTCTGATTCATCAGAGGCAGGGTTACAGCTTCAATAGCTAAAGCAAATCCCTATTCTGAAAAAAAGAATGTTTTAACGTGTCTCAATTGGAAGGTGACCAGAGCAGAATTCTGCAATCGTAGGAAATTTGACAGCTTGCGGAAACAGCTCTGCACTTGTCATTTCCCTCAATTTAGCGGCACAATTGAAAGATCAGCATTTCATAAATGACACTAATTTGATCGTTTTCTAAGGGATCAGTAAAATTTATTCCGTCTTTATTATCTAGTGGTTGAACTAAATGTACATTGATCAGAAAGCTGCTGTTATATATATGTATTTTCTTTCCTGTTAGAATAGTTCATTGTACCTGTAACCTTGTTGATTCAATGGGGAGGGTTTATGTCTTATACGTATCGTGTATCAGCAAGTTTAACCTGTTCTTTCTTAGCAGCCATACTGAAAATATGGAGCTCTACTTGTATCCTAAACGTGTTGCTTCTTATCAACCATAGAAATGCCATAGTTGAATATATTACCTACCTAATTGTGATACATACTTATATATAGAGAGAGTTTATAATCTAAATTTCTTGGCTGAATAACTTTATTGTGTACCTATAATATTAGAAGTCTTTCCCTATATCCCCAAATAAAACTTACCTGAGAAGCTGAGCAACAGAGAAAGAGATTAATCACACACTTTTCTTCAGATCTTAGAACCTTCCTTCACAACAAACTGCTAAAATGTTCTTTGATCTCTCTGTTTCTTTGGCTCTAGGACCAAAGAGCCTGGGAAATCTCATCCAGATGGTTTGCTCATTTAGGAGTAAAAGTAAAAGCATATGCCTACTTCTTAGGAACAACACAGACTCTCCGTTTGAGTTATTAAAAGATCACTTTTTTGTACTCTTGCATTCAACTCTGAGTTTCAGTTAACGTCCTTGCATTAAATTGCTTGAAATGGAAAAGCACTTAGAGCTCCTAAAATTTGCTTTCCATTTCTCAGTTTTCATTGTGATTGGGTTAAAACCAGAAAGCTACACGTTGGTGAGTCAGTTTCAGTGTTTGCAAAATGCTTTGCTATAGAGATTACTAAATAGATGTGTATTAACTGATATCTATGAATAAAATTTTAACGTTTTTACCTTCCTTCCAAAAAAGTAATGTTTACTAACCATTTTGGTGCATACAATTATCTAAAGGTCAAGATCTCCAAACATTTAACAATTGTATCCTTTATTCTAGGTACTATAATGGCAACCACAATCCGTTTCATCATCTGGGTATTATTCATAACAGATACTGCATGGACTCGAAGTGTGAGACAGGTCTATGAGGTAAATGAGCCAGAGGATTGGACTATGCATGACTTCGATTGTCCCAGAGAGTGTTTCTGCCCCCCCAGTTTCCCTACTGCTTTATACTGTGAAAATCGAGGTCTCAAAGAAATCCCTGCTATTCCTTCAAGGATCTGGTATCTTTATCTTGAGAACAACCTGATAGAAACCATTCCTGAGAAGCCATTCGAGAATGCCACCCAGCTGAGATGGATAAATTTAAACAAGAACAAAATCACCAACTATGGAATTGAAAAAGGAGCCCTGAGCCAACTAAAGAAGCTGCTTTTCTTATTTCTGGAAGATAATGAGCTAGAGGAGGTACCTTCTCCATTGCCAAGAAGTTTAGAACAATTACAATTAGCTAGAAACAAGGTGTCCAGAATTCCTCAAGGGACCTTCAGCAATCTAGAGAATCTGACCCTTCTTGACCTGCAGCACAATAAATTATTAGACAATGCCTTTCAAAGAGACACCTTTAAGGGACTCAAGAACCTCATGCAGCTAAATATGGCCAAAAATGCCCTGAGGAACATGCCACCAAGATTACCAGCCAATACAATGCAACTATATTTAGACAACAATTCTATTGAAGGAATACCAGAGAATTATTTTAATGTGATTCCTAAAGTGGCCTTCCTGAGGCTAAACCACAACAAATTATCAGATGCAGGCCTCCCTTCAAGTGGTTTTAATGTGTCATCAATTCTAGATCTTCAACTGTCGCACAATCAGCTCACAAAGGTTCCCCGAATCAGTGCTCATCTGCAGCATCTTCACCTTGATCATAACAAAATTAAAAGTAAGTAACCATCAGTGTGTGTCTTTAACTAAAATGCGCATGGGCATTAAATTTACTCTATCTCTTCTTTGAAAGTAGCAATGGTGTTGGTTTTTTACCCCCAACTAATGTGCCCTTAGATGTGTTTTAGTTTATTTTCGATTTTCAGCATTGTTTTGTCTATTCACAGATAGTATTAATGAACCAAAAAGTTCAAATTGTCACTTGCTGATTAAAAAGTGGACTTTAATAATCTGCAGAAGGCTATTTCCTATTGGAGAAATTAAATGTCTCTATTTCCTTTTACTCCAAGGATATTCCAATATTTCTGAGTCACTAGGTAGATATATTTAACAAAGTGTACCAGGTACAAACAACCTCATGAATAGTAATAGAAGGAATATGATTTAGGAGGTATCAGGAAGGCACCTCTGTCCTAAAAACTGTAGGACAGCTG
Organism: Equus quagga; assembly: GCF_021613505.1. Lineage (NCBI taxonomy): Eukaryota > Metazoa > Chordata > Mammalia > Perissodactyla > Equidae > Equus > Equus quagga. The sequence goes on from NC_060285.1 coordinate 29,270,953, forward strand.
ATGCCCAAGACCAGCCTCATTGGAGTCTCTGCTTTAGATCAGTGGGTTTCTCCAACTTCGGAGTGCATAGATTGATTGGTGACACCACCCCAGAGTTTCTAATTGAGTAGGACTGGATGGGGCCTGAGACTTTTCATTTCTAACAAGTTCCCAGGTGATGCTGAGACTGCTGCTCTGGGGACCATGCATTTGGGAACCAATACTGTAGTTTCAGGCTTTACTCAATTGAAATGGAAACAAATGCCCCTGGAGGTTGGCAACTCCTTAGGACTAATGGCAATCAACAAGGTAGAATACCTGCTCCATTTGGAAACTAACTTTGATAAGGGAGAGACAGATGAGTGCAAAGTGCATTGGAGGCAGAGGTACCAGCAAGAAAATTAGTGGGTACAGAAAGAAGAGGGTGGAGACATTCAAAGCAAACTTGGTATCTTCACAACTGAGACCAGGCTGAACCTGGTGTAGAAGTGGACAATATCTTGGTCCAGCCACAGGGGTATTGCTACCAGCCTGGCATCTATCCATGCATCCTTGACACCAGCACAAGCCCTTTAGGAGTATAATCTTGAGGATACTCCTCCTGAATAACCCTATAAAATACATTCCTAAAGTGAGAATCAGTCAGATGGTTTGTAGGAAAATAACACACATAATTGTCAGAAGGTTGTGCTGCCCAGTTATTACTCACTAAAGTTTCATTTAAGCAAATAATCACATAAACATCCTGTTTATAACAATAGCCTATTTTCCCACTGAGTACTCTTCAGTTATTCAAGGTACTTTTTGGTTTTTCTAACAGCCTACTTGAGCATAAAGTCCAAGAACTAACAAGGAGGCTGCTGCCACAGCAATTACTTTTCCACGGTGATGAGACATCTTGTTTAATCCTGTTGTCAAAAGCAAAAGATGCAGCAGAAAAAAAATGATAATAGCTGAATCTGTTTCACTGAAACAAATAGTACAACAACCAATATTGACCCAAACATATGCAATATTTTTCCTGATGAAAGTTCTGTGCTTTAACAGGTACATTCCTTATCTGGGAACAAAAGCCTCATGGACATTTGATGTGGGAAGTTAATTTAAAGGAATTCCACATAGATCCCTGTTTGAGAATTAGGGATTCCCCTGAGAATTTGAGAATAAGTGTGTTTAAGAGTGAGGTAGCAAAATTCAAAACACATTTGGGCACATATGCTGGACACTTAAATTCTGATACAAGGTACACAATAAAACTATTCTTCCTCTACTCACATTTTAGAGTTTTCAAAGTGTTTCCTCATATATTTCTATTTTTTAATTGTTTTTATATCTTAGTGTGCATCAGAGTCACCTGGAAGGCTTGTAAAACATAGGATGCTGGGACCTACTTCCAGAGTTCTGACACAGCAGGTCCAGGGTGAGCCTAATAATTTAGTTCCCAGCTAGTATTGATGCTGCCGGTCAAGGGACCAGACTTTGAGAACCACTAATTAATCCTCACAAGCACCTTGTGTGCTATTATTAGGGATTTCTGAAGGAAGAGAAACTGAGGCTCAAGTAGGTGAGGATATTTGCCTGAGGACAAAGAGTAAATGTAATAGCCCAGACCTCAGCCCAGCCATTCTCATTTTAAATGTTTTTTTTCCCACTCAGAAAGTATAATCATAGCACATTATTCTTCAATCCCCACAATGCAAGACTTTAGAAAACATTTTATCAGTAGAGGTACGCTAAGATAATAATATTAGAATAATTTTAATAGCAACAACATCAACAAAGAAAGATTGATTTGTTTGGTTCTTAATGTAGATACCAAGCACGGTCATTTCTATCTTCCAAAAATATAAATGTAAAATAAAAATTTTCCTGGCTAGAATTATTGGCTCACCATTATATCACGCTGTGTTATAATAACCGTTAAAATACTTAGTTCTTCTGGCCACATAATCTATTCTACTTGTTAATAAAGTGGTCTCCAAAAAACATACATTTTATATGAAGAGTTCTCAGAATTTACTGGACTGTGAACTTTTCTTATGAAAAATGATGGAAATATTTATTTCTTCTGAACAACTTAAGGGACTTTAAATTTGGCAAAAATGCTATCTATTCAAATAAGTCGCTTCTTGGTGCTCTTTAAGAAACACCAGAGTTAATTCGTGAAAATATAATTAAATAGAACACTTGTTTCTCATATTTCATTTATTGAGACATGCATTGATTATGGGGCATGAGGGTGATAACAATAATGAGATAGCACATCGAAAGGGAAATGACCTCTCCAGTAGACATGGGACCCAGTAGGAAAAGGACCAGGCTGGGACTCAGTCTGCCACTTGCCTGTTGAAATACCTTGTGTGCATTGCCTTACCTCTCTGGACCACTATTCCTGCAATGCTCAGGTTGAGAGAAAAAGAGGGTGTATGATGATAAAGTGATAATATATGTGGAGAAAAATAACTTGATGAGAACAAAACTGCTATATAAATATGAATTATTATTTTTAGCTGGTTGTATTCACAAAATGGCATAAGATCAGAGCAAAGCAACTTCTCAGTAAGCACAAAATCCTTCAATACAACATAAATCCGTATGCATCAATCGGACACAAAGGAAGGCCATTGCCAAAGTTAGGTGGGTCTTATCTTCTAAGGAAAGATCTCTTGCTCAAAACATCTTCAAAATGAGATTTAAAGGCACTATGCAGATTCATGGTTGAGATCAGCTAATACACATCTTTCTTTGAGTTTTGCTAGTTTAACAGGCCTTCTCTCCTGAATGCTCCTAAATCTCAGTATAGTCATGCATGCCAAGGGCTCTCATCCAAGGCAGGTGCATGATTTCTCACATCCTAACCATGTGAAAAGGCTGATGGGATGTTTCCTGGCTTGAATTCTTTGTAATTCAATTCTTGGCAAATGTTTCCTTTCCAATTAAACACACTCATGGATGGAGATTCAAGGTTGTTTTCTAACTATTATATATGCAAACTTATGTTAAATGTACTTTTTAAAAAACTATCATCATACACTATTAATGTGAAATTTGCATTTTAAGGTAATTTTCAAGCACTTTCTCTAGTGATAGACTGAGTTTCCACCTACACATCCACCTATCCATCCACCTACCCATTCTTTCAGTACCAGATCTGAACTGCTGTCTCCACCTCTAATACCCTAAGTACTACCTGTCTCACCCTATAGTAATCTAAGCATGGCTTATCTCACCTGCAAGCTTAGAAGACAAGTGATATCTCTTATTCACCTTTGTTTCCGCCACAGCTTTTAGTGATATGTCCTTTCTAGTGCTCTGTTCTAAATATCACTGAATTTGGAGTGAGATAACTATACACATGCTGCACATATCTTCAGGGTTACTCTTATAAAACAGATATTCACAATCCCCAACTTACACAAAAATAGTTCATGTCTCTGCCACTTTCATAGATCAGGCCACTAGGCCCTTCATTGGACCATTGCAATACTTCTTGGTCTCCCCATGCCTAGTGTCTTGTGTTCCAATTCATTCATTCATGCTTTCTTTGTCTCTGTAGATGTGAATGTCTCCGTAATATGTCCTACCACTACTACACTGCCTGCAGAGCAAGACATCTTCAGTTATGGACCTCATCTTCGCTATCTCCGTCTGGATGGAAATGAAATCAAACCACCAATCCCAATGGATTTAATGACCTGCTTCAGGCTCCTTCAAGCTGTCGTTATTTAAACACATCTTCAACAATCTAAAATTGGTTTAATGAGCTAATATTTCAGACATGAAATTTGGTTACCATTCATAAGTTTAAGTCAAAAACCACATTTCCAATTGTTCTTGGTCATCACTTTCATTTGTGCAGCTTAGTTTTTCTATCCAAAGATGCTTCCGCCACTTATATGTAGCATAGCCTGCTTTTCTTTAATTAATAAAACAGACACAGAGTTAAGATAGTTTATCAACTCAAAGATAGTTTTTTTGGTCTCTTTCACAGCTTACTAATACCAAATAAAGGAACTGCATTGTTATGCGATAGAAAACACGTATTTGTTTATGTTCAAAATTACTTATGCATATACTATATTTACAGTATAAATACAGTAATCTAATAGGAGGCAGTAAGATCTGAAGAAAATGAAAAAATGAGATATTTCTTTACCATAATTATAAAGAAATTATTAAATTCAGATTGCTAAGTAGCTTTTGTAGGTATAAGTTTGCTATTTAGTTCAAGAACGGATATGAAATGCATCAAATACTTTATAACAATAGAGTTCTAGTCATTTAATACCAAATAACAGAGCAACAGTCAGTTTTAGATCATTACTATTTCCTACAGCTGCTGTTCCTAGATATAGTGCAATGTACTCTAGCAACTAAACATCTTAAGTTTCACATTTATTATAACATATTTCTAACAGAATCTTAGTGTTTTAACACTTGAAATACACTTGAATTGCAAATTATTCAGCTCTTATATTTGCCAATGTTTTTTGGATTTTTTAAATAAAAAGAGTGAATGCTTTCTAATAAAACAGAAGTAGAATATTTATTTCTAATGCATTATTCGCAAGTTTCGTTAATAACATATTTTAATAAAAAGTGTTATTGTAACAGTTATGTCCATTTTTCTGACTTGAATATATGCACATATGTTTTCCCCTTACCTTATTTTTCCTTTCTTTCCAGTAAATATAAGAAAAAAATTATACTCTAATCAATTAACATAATACACCTGTTTCTCATGAGTTAGAAAGATAACCCAGGATTTCATTAAGTAACGAAGTGTGGTTTACTTTAGACTTCTGATTTTGTAAGACATATGCTATAAACAATAAATATTCCATAAAGATTAACACATAACTTCATATATTTTTTCCAGATAGTATTCCAAAAAACTTTATAAAATTTGATATATTTTCCTAGCACAAGATCATATAAATTTGTGAAACACTAGATTAAAGAAAGTCCAACATGATACTTTACTCCAAACCTTCTTAGAAACTTAATATGTTATTCTATAATGTGTATTCCCAAGAAGAGAATATAATGTGTGGTGTTGCTTACCTATTTTCACACCAAAGCTTATTTGTGGGTGGGAGGGAAAAACCAGTGAATGTGCTTTGAGTATAACTTTAAAAATGTTGGCTGAAGGCAAGAAATAAAATTACTATCATGTAAAAAAATTATATCATATATAATTATGTCATAAAAATATAGGTAATCAGATATCCCCATGCTGGGGACAAAGAATGTGTTGAGAGAAATATAATAATTTTAAATACTTGAAAACTTGCCATGTGAAAAGGGGATAAAATTTATTCCAGGAAGCTCCAAAGTGAAGAGTAGAACATACGGGTGAAATGTATAACGAGCCATGTTTTAGCTCCACCTAAAGAAGAATTTTCTAATAGTTATTCAGAATCACAGAACAATGGAAGCAACTTTTCTTGAAATAGAATTACCTACCACTGGAACTGTTCAAACAGAGAATGAAGAGACTGAGTGATGATTCAAGAGAAAGGATATAAAAAGGATTCCTATTCTGGAAGCACAGTTGTGAAATGTTCCTCTTAGACTTTTTCAACTCTAAAATTTCTAATTCTTCCTTCTTTCCTTTCTTCCTTCCTTCCTTCCATCTTTTTTTTTTTATTCCAGAAAATATATATTGAGTACCATATATATACCAGACTATACTATACATTGAGGATATAATAGTGCATACACTTTATACAATAGTGGATGAGACATAACTTAGCTGAGTAATCACAAAACTTAGGTAAAACTTTATCTGTGATAAGCGCTAATAACAGAGAGCTCTATGGTGCAAAAGAATTACTAATAATGATTTGATAGAAGAATTCCCTAGAGAAATAATGGTTAAGGAAATACATAAAAAATAATAGGTATTTGACAACACAGGTTGGGAGGGAAGACTATTCTAAGTAGCATTTAAAGACTATGTAGTCCCCAGGAACAATTTGGAAGTCACTGAAGAGTTTTAAGTCAGAAGGGATTAGATTCATTAAGGGTTAATATTGTGTGGCGGTAAAGAACATTAACACTGAAGCTAAAATTACTAAGTTCAAATCTCAGCTTCACCACCATGTGGTCCTGGGCAGAATCTTTAAATTCTCTCTGCCTCACTTTCTCCTCATTTATATGCGGACAATTAATAGCACCTACCTTATGGTAAGAATTCAATGAGTTAGAATGTGTAAATGCTTCGAATAGTGCCTGACACATGGTAGGTGCTGAATAAGTGTTAATTATTATTATTGTGTGCATATGTATGTGATATATATATAGGTAGATGAAGATATATACTAGATACATACGATATATACATATACACAAAAGTTTCTTCTTGGTGCAGTGAGTAAAACAATTTGGAGGAAACCAAGACTGGATGTGAGGAGATTGGGTAGGATTTTAATCTTACAGTACAAATCAGGGGGAAAAAAAGGTAGTTTGGAATATAAGGGCACTGTGGTGGTGGTAGAAATAGAAAGAAGTGGACAAATGTGAGAGAATTCAGGGAAAATTGTCAGGATTCAGTGGTTGACTGGATAGATGGGAGTGAGAGCGAGGAGAGTGTTAAGGTTTCTATTTGCATAATTGAATAGATGGCAGTACATTTTCTAAGAGGGACTCGATTAGAAGAGAAGATCATGAGTTTGTTTTTAGACATGGTTAATTTGAAACTGTTTGATTCATCCAAGAGAAGATGTGTAAGTTGTTGAATGAGGACTAGAGTTAAAAGGAGAGGTCCGGGTAGATGTATAAACATGTAGGTGAAATTTTCTAGATTTTAGTAATATTTCCAATAATTTTGGAAGACTTCTAGATTTAAATCATTAAATATTCATACTCCTAGGAGATAAGACTGAGTCAGGGACAGGGGATGCATCAGGAGAAGCAAGGACAACTCTAAGTATTGACAAATAAGCTATGAGGAATAGAATGAGCTTTCTATTAGCAATTCTTTTTTTTCTTGATTATACTCACAAAGTTACTATAAGCCTCTAAAATTTACAAGTAATCTGCTGTTCTCTTTCTTGATGTTGTATATATTATTATTATTATTTTTTAAAGATTTTATTTTTTCCTTTTTCTCCCCAAAGCCCCCGGTACATAGTTGTATATTCTTCGTTGTGGGTTCTTCTAGTTGTGGTATGTGGGACGCTGCCTCAGCGTGGTTTGAGGAGCAGTGCCATGTCCGCGCCCAGGATTCGAACCAACGAAACACTGGGCCGCCTGCAGCGGAGCGCGCGAACTTAACCACTTGGCCACGGGGCCAGCCCCTTGATGTTGTATATATTTTGACTACTACCAAAAAAATCATGAAAAAAATAACTAGGAGACAAGCTCAAGCCATTATTGTAGTAATGTGATCTTAATAAATGATCAATCCCTCATTTTATGGCCCTAACTAAAACACAAAACAAAACAAAACATTATCCATGACTACTTCATGTAAATATCATGAAATTAATTCATATGAAAGAAAATAGGGCAGAGATCAAAGAAAAGGCAGTCTCCTATGATAGTGAGGAATGTATTCGCAAATGATAATTTTTTTAAAAAAAGAGATGGACTTTTGTCGGTAAGAACACTGCAACAGATTGTTTTATTTGATTTCTCTAAATTTTCTTGAAAAAAAAACAAAACTAGACAGAACTGGCATCTTGAAGAAAATTCCTGATGACATCTTTGATAAGATTGGTGTCAAAAAATCCAATGAACTCCACAAAAACAATTGAATGTAAATGTGTGTGTGTGGTGGGGGGGGGGGGGGGGGGGTGGGTGGTTATTAACAGACAGATAATAGATGGTTATAGAGATATTTAAAATTTAAAGTGTTCTAAAAACTGTGCATTGGCCAGGAGGAGTGTAAAGTTTATTGATTAGAGTTAATATTGTATGTCAAACACGAAGGATGAATTTTTTTTCAAAGTTAACCACAACATATAGGTAAAGAATGAATAACTGGCAAACTAATAAAGAGAAAAACAGAATAACAAAAAAAGATTTACTGAGTCCAAAAGAAGGCAAGAAGAGAAAGTAAAAATAAAACAACAGTAGAACACTTACAATGAAATAATACATTTGAAGCCACATATTGGTAATTACATGGTACAGTGGTTAGGAACTTGTGCTTTAGAGAGAAAAGATTGAGTTTCAAATCCAGCCTGTGCCATTTACTAACTCTTTGATCTTTGACGAATGTCTTAACTTTTCTAAGCATTAGATCCTCCTCTCCAAAATAGGGAACAGTATCAACTATCTTACACAGTTGCTGTGAGGATAAGAGAAAGAACAGATCTGCAGTTCTTATTATATGACACATAGAAAGTACCCAATAACTAGTAGCTTTGAATCTTATTGCTAGCAGGGACTCCAATACACATAATTGCACAAATTTTCTCTAGACTAGACCATTTTTCAAATAAGGAACTGAGACAAATGAATGGTGGAACTGATCCAAGTTAAAGGTTTTAATTTCTGGTGCAATGGAAGGGTAAACAGTCAACTGCAATCGAGAGTTACGGAATGGGGCCGATGAGCCACGAGCATGAAACTGGATAGTGAAAGAAATGAAATTAGGAGGGGATAGATAAATTGGCAGAAAAAGACTGAAGATTCCCTGGGATGAAATACAGGTTTGAGGGGAATTAGAGCACACAACCTGGAAGGAAGAGAGATCTGAGCCCAGGAGACTACAGTTTCAAATGTCTTAAGTAGCTCAGTGCTGAGAAATGAAAAGGTAATGGATGTGACCATGTGAAGGAATTGCCAAAATAAGTAAGAAGTGAACGTTACCAAGATAAAAAAGGTCAAGGAACTATGACTTAGTAAGAATCTCAGACGTAAGTGCTTATACCCTGGAAAGAAGACTCAGCACAAAAATCCTAAAACTTTTAAACAATACAGATAGCTTCAGCATCTTGTTCAGTGTCATGTAGCTGTTGGATGACAGACACAGGATTCAAACCCAGGTCGTCTGGCTTCAGTGTTCATGCCTGAAATACTAGGTTATACCATCTTTCATGATTAAGTATGCCATTATAGCTGAAAAAATTTAACAAAATTGTTCTAGGATAATATGTATACATCCACAGCAATTGATTATTAAAATGCCAGTTTAAAAATTATTCCGTCCCATGGAAAGATATTTTGCACAATATCAGAAGTATTGGATATATTGATGGTAATTTATGATTTACCAAAACAGTGAAATGTCACATTTAGCAAAAACTATAGAAAATTTTTCTTTTTTATGCATCTGAGACAGATCTCAGAAATAACTTGCTCACAATATTTCTTTACTGGGAAAAGAAGGAAAGTGATATATAAGCATATTGTAGAATTCAAAACTATTAAGTGAATATAACACATAATTTGCAAAATCACAGGATTATTATCTTGATGTTTGAATTTATTGTTCTACCTTTGGAAAAATATCACTTCCCTTGTGACATCCAGCTGAATAAGCAAGCTTCAAGTTTAGAAAGAGACTCATTGTCTGAATTCTTAAAGGTTTCTGAAGACAAGTTAAAACTGTCCTGGAAAAAGATCAGAACAGTAAAATGACTAGCAGGAACGTCTTTTGCAAAATCCATCTGAGAAGCTATCCATAGAGTATGTTATGGCGCCAGGATTTGTTTCCAGCAGGGCAAAAGCCCTGCCATATATTCCATTTGCTGGCCTCCCATTTACGTTAAAGGCGACATAACGAAGCTGTTAGTTAATGGGAATATAGCTGGGAATACCGTCCAGGTGGAAAAGTAGAAAAATTGCCTTCCGAGAAATGGAAAGAGAGATGGAACAAATATTTTTCCTACACAAGATTAGCAAATAATTGTATGCACTATATATATTTTTAAATAGTTAGGAGGAAAGGGAGAAAGTGGTTTGGGAGACCTAGTAGTTACTGACGTATTAAAATCGAAGATGGTGAGATGTAGTAATAAAAGCACTGAGGATGTAGAATCCAATACAAATAAATCTGAATCCTCGATCTGCTAAGGGAAAGAGCAAATTACTCAAATTCTTTGATTATTGGTTCTTTAATTATAGTAGACAGAGAATAATATGTACTTTATATGATAGATCTTTGAGGACAAGAATTAGTATATTTAAGATGCCTAGAATATCATAGAAGCTCAATAAATAAGATTATTATCATTAATATTATTGGTATTATTATTATTTGAGGTTCTTTTTTTTTTTTTCTTTTTGAGGAAGACTAGCCCTGAGCTAACTGCTGCCAATCCTCCTCTTTTTGCTGAGGAAGACTGGCCGTGAGCTAACATCCACACCCATTTGCCTCCGCTTTATATGTGGGACACCTGCCACAGCATGGCTTGTCAAGCGGTGCCATGTCTGCCTGCGAGATCTGAACCTGCGAACCTCGGGCCATCGAAGCGGAACGTGCGCACTTAACAGCTGCACCACCAGGCCAGCCCCATATTTGAGGTTCTTAAACAAAGATGTTCTAAAGAAAATTTTTGTTGTTAGTGCCTTCGAGTTGATTCCAACTAGCACCACTGTATACAGCAGACCAGAGCCTGCCTGGTCGTTTTGCACCATCCCATCACCTTCTGGAGCTGTATCAGACAATGCTCCGATGCCATTCATGGAGTTCTCACGGCTAATTTTTTCAGAAGTGGATGGCCAGGTCTTTCTTCCTAGTCTGTCTTGGTCTGGAAGATTCCACTGAAACCTGTCCACCATGGGTGACCCTGCTGGTATTTAAAATACCGATGGCATAGCTTTCAGCATCTCAGCAACACACAGCCGCCACAGTATGGCAACCGACAGACAGGTGGTGTGGTTCCCTGACCCGGAAATGAGACCTGGCTGCAGTGATGAGAGTGCTGAATCTTAATCACTAGACCACCAGAGCTGGCTAAAGAAAAGTCAGACAGTAATATATCTGGAAGAAATATGTGATAAAGTAAGAATAGTAAAATGTTAATGTTAGAGTCTAGCAGTTCGGTGTATAGGTATTCACTGCAAGATTCTTTCAATTTTGTTGTTTGAACAACTTTATACTAAAATTTTAGATAAAATATCTAGAGACAGAAAAAGGGTTTCATAATTTATTAGTTCTTTTTAACTTACAATATCCTGGTGGTTTATTGAGGCTCCAAAATACTAATCACGGTACTAAACGTATCTAAAATCTTTAAATGCAAGTTTTATTTTTATGGAGAGGTCCAATGTTCACCTATACCTTTTCTTCTCTTTGTGGGTACGCTGAAGGATTAAATTTTCCTGTCCCCTTGAAAGAAAGCAGAGAACCCATAAGACGATTTCTGGCCACTATGCAATGATTGGAAGTGACAAGTATCACTCAAGGCCAAAGGATTTCATTGCTGGTGTGCAGCCTTCTTTTTCCATCCCACTACTGTGACGAGGGGAAAATTGCAAATGCTCCCGAGTCCAGGTGGTAGTGGTTCTGCCACTGTCAGCTCTCTGTGTGTCTCTCTGAGGGAATTATATGGGCCACAGCTGCCCCTGCTAACTGGTATAGGGACAGATAGCGTTTGAGAGAACCAAGCTTTTGCTTTTGCATGAAGCCAGTGAATGTGTGGTATTTGTTATTAAAGCATAACAGTCTATCCTTAATATTTCATTCATATTTTGCATATGTTTTCAGTGATGTGAATTGATAAATTCTCAAAACTTAGTGTTATATAACCAGTATGATATTTACAATTTAATTTTTATCTAAATGATACGTGAGCTTGACAAAAATCAAATAGATAAGAAAAACTTCCAATGAAAATGATTTCCTGCCCCATCCTTTCCACTCCAGTCCAATTCTCTAGAAACAACACTTTAAATATTTACCAGTTTTATTTTTCCTGCGGTTATCTCCATATTGCTAATAACACATGTTCTTATCTCTCTTGATTTAGCAACTTTAAGCAACCTATATTAACTCTGTTGTAGAAGATTATTTAGCATCCTCAGCCCTATCCACTCCCTTCTTCCTATATTCTGATAGCTATCTTATTATTTGTATTTCTTAACTTAGATAATAAACTTGAATAAAAAACTCACTTGTATTTATAATTTCAACAACTCTCAAAGACCATCTCAGGTTTTCTCTATGTGAGATGAGGTTATTAACATCCTAATCCCTCCCTTTCTTTTGTTTTCATCTTCTCAGATATACATTTAATTTCATGGTGAAAGTTGTTCAAGTTTGCACTTTCTTAAATGTTAGCAATGTCTTCCATGCATTGCCTATAAATTGATTCTAAAATATGAAAGTTAAAAAGACAGTTTACATTTTTTCTTGAACTGCAATAAGAGACAGGCTACTCCTTTTCCGTATCTATCCCTTTGCAAATGTTGAACCATAACTTTGTCCTCTTCGTTTCACCAGTCAACACATTCATCTTCTTTCCGCTCTCATCCAAAGAGATGTTGAAATTCGCCATCCACAGTTGGCCTCCTCCTCAATTCTCTTTGCTGTAATGCATTTAGTCCTTTTTAAAATTCTGCACAATGATTTCAATGGGATCTTAAGAGGAATGTGAGACAAATATGCTTAGACAGCATGTTCTCTGTCTGTCATCACCCCACTAAAGATGTGATGTCATGTAGCTATTTGAAGTCTTCTACCTGGAATATGTACTTGAGTCCTGGGGTGAGGTAAATGTTAGCATAGGAAGGAGAAGTGTGTAAGAAAGTGTCAAGAAGCGGGATGCTAAAGGTACAGATGCATGGAGCAGAGTGATGGAAAGGCACTACATAGGAAGAGAAGGAAATTATGCAAGGTCCCCCGGGTCACTTGATGGAGGTGACTAAATCTGAAAGATCTCTGACTACATCTGAGCTTGCAAGTGTAGAGGCAGGGACTCATTTCACTTTGGGAGGTCGGTGCCCTGAAGTGACTATTATTGTTTACGCCCTTAGTAAAATCGCAATGCTCCATTTGGTCCACGGAAGCAACTTTGCTCAAATGTGCTACTGATGATAATCCAACCAACCCTCTACATGCCCTCCTCACACACTTTCACTCCCTATATGTCTAATATTAGAAGGATTCCTCTTGCCTCAAACTACAAGATTTTATTCTTTGGTTAAATATTAAAATTACCATGTAGTTTCCTGCTCTTTTTCCTTCCAATTTATGGAACGCCGAACAACATATATTTGATTATCACTCTTTCCAAATGTATGGTTAAATGTGCTTCTCTTTTTAAAACATTAAAATCTATATATTCTTGGAGTTGGTAGGTGTTTTAGTATGTTGGACTGCCGTAAGAAAATACCACAGAGTGGAGAGTTTTAGACAACAGAAATCTGCTTTCTTACCATTCCGGAGGCTGGAAGTCCAAGACCAAGGTGTCAGCAGGTTTGCTTTCTCCTGAGGCCTCCCTCCATGGCATGCAAATGGTGCCTTCTCTCTGCGTCCTCACACAGTCCTTCCTCTGTGCACACGATACCCTGGTGTCACTCAGTGTGTTCAAATGTCCTCTTCTTATATGAGTCACATTAGATGAGGATTCACTTTTTAAAAAACTCACAAAATTCATTTGAACTTAATCACCATTTTAAAGGCCTTGTCTCCAAATACAGCCCATTCTGAGGTACTAGGGAGTAGGGCTTCAACATACAAATTTTGGGGAGCACAATTCAGTCCATAACAGTAGTCATCTGAAAATTTTTCTTTTTTCCTTAAAGATTGGCAGCTAAGCCAATCTTCCTTTTTTTTTCTTCGTCTTCTCCCAAAGCCCCCAAGTAAGTAGTTATATATTCTACTTGTAGGTCTTTCTGGTTGTGCTATGTGGGATGCCGCCTCAGCATGGCTTGATGAGTGGTGCCATGTTGGTGCCCAGGATCCGAACCAGCGAAACAGGGCGGCCGAAGTGGAGCGTGTGAACTTAACCACTCGGCCGTGGGGCAGGCCCCTCATTTGAAAATTTAATGTTCCATTTTCTTAACTGTTTAAGTATTTTATTTAGTAACTAGTAAAGGTGCACAATAATAGATTATGTGTTTTTCCCACATTTTGGCAGAGTAACCATTACTATTCACTATTACACACGGGTGTATCTGCTAGGTGCTTTTAGTGTTCAGAGCAGAATCTGATTGCATTAATTGCTGTGGCTATAAGATTGATCCAATTGGTTCCTCAAACGAGTTTAAATTCAAGACAGCCCAGAAAAAGGGGAAAACACCAATCACTATTAGATTCAACGCTCAGTTATCAGCCCTACAAAATACATTAAACTTTAAACATAAACATACATAATTTCTGATAGAAATAAATCTAATTAGTGAAGTATTGTCTAAAATCAGTTGATTGATTAGGAAAAAGAAAATTTTTACTCTCAGAATCTATGCAAATAAACTTTAAAAAGAATGAATGCTCAATCTAAATTATCAACTATATCAAATAGCCAAGGTAGTTCCGAAATTTCTAAGTTATCTGACAGAATCTTTTGGTCCTAAGGAATAATTTCAAATGTTTGGGGAAAGACCTCAATAGAATAAAATGACAATTGCCACGTCAAATCTTCCGTGTTTATAAAAGAAACAGCTGTGACTGAGGGCAATAAATTAATATTCCAAGTTGTCTTTCTGGAATAGAGTTATGAATTTGAACATGTTCACAAGAAAATAGAATAAGGCCACACCCATTTGAAATGATCTTTACAGATGCCACGTAAATATGCACCAAACCACTTTGCAATTAAATGCCACATAATTAGCTCAGGGACTTCAAGCCAAAAGTATGTTGTAAATCTACTAAATTTAAATTGTGCACAGTGGTAAATGAGAATAAATATTCCAAAATGATAGCTCATTTAGCGTGCTCTCACACACTCACGCCCACACACACACGCAACAGAATCAAACCGATGCGAATCTGGAAATAATTACATCATCTCTTTATTGGCAAACCTAAAGGAAAAGTTCACGAGAAAACTAGTTTTACATTTAATTTCTCATATTTCATGCACACAAGGAAAAATAAATGATGGCCAAAAAAATGGTTTCTATGCATCTTTTGCTACAATCAAAAGATTGCTTATTCTATGAACATATTGTAAAGATGTCCAAATGTTCTCTTTTTATCTACTTTGCTAAATGATAAGGATTTTAATACCAGATGGTACATATTACACCATATCATTCATCTAAAGTTGTGTGATTCCAAGCACATAAAATTCTTTTCAAAAAAGTAACTGCTCCAGAGTTCCTTTCTTTTTTTCTTGCTTCTTTTTCTTTCTCCTCTCCCTCTTTTTGTAAGGGGTGGTGGTATTAATTTCTGGTAATGTGATATCTAACAGTATCTTTGAAAAACAACAAAGATTCAGACACCACTAACATTCTTTTCTAAGTGGAGAGTTAGCTTGTACTCATGATTCTTTTAATAAACATTTCTTGAGCTATGTTCTTTGTCTAGGGAACTCTGCAAGGCTATGCAATAGAGTGGCTAAAATTAAAAAGTAGCCAACATGCCAGAGATAGCAAAGAAACTAAGCAGTCTAGTTTGAGTAGAAGATAATGTGTCAAAAACGTTATGTTATATCTATATGAAAATTTTTTTAAAAATCAGAAACTAGAATTAGAAGTCCTACCAGAGTCCTAGGTCCTAGTGGAATCAGTTAGCCCATTGTCTAAGAGAGGACAATCTAGTCACTGAGGTTATGGCTGAGATGAAGAAGAAACATACACCTAGAGAAACAAATGGCTGCTGTTTTAAAGCACCAAAGTAAATTGCTAAATATATATTGATAACATTATGAATACACAGTATCTAATGCACGTTGAGTAGGACATAGTAGAATTTTCAGCTGCACAAACAAATCAGTAAAATTTATAATAAGTCAAAAATCAAAGATGTTATGTTTCAGTCTGGAAAGCAAGGAAAAGAGATTGCAAAATCAGTCAAGGCTAAAGAAGTTCAGTCCACTTGTATTTCTGGTTTACGCCAGCCCCGAGGAATGTGCTCTCACATCCTGTAGTTGGTGGAAAGTAAATAACAGATTATATTTGTCAGACACACTACTGACTTGTATGATTTCAGGCAACTTCAATATATCTAGACTGATAGTCAGCCAATGAGATACTGTCTCCACTCAGCCACTGAAAAGCCACTATGGTCCAACTCTCAATTCCTCCAGGACTTTTTGTTTACAATCGCCCTCCCAACTTCCTCTTTCTCTCTATAAAAGAGTTTCCCATCCCCTTGTTGCTCAAGATTTGCACATGGCTCTCCATGCTTGTAGACCCCAAATTGCAATTCTTTGCTGATCTCGAATAAACCCATTTTTTGCCGGGGAAATAACTGGCAATCTATTTGTTTAAGGTCAACAGATTAATAATAGTTGCTATAGCAGAGATGTTGGTTGGCTATGCCAAAAGCCATTGCCAAGTCTCATTTTCTATTTCCCACTTCTCTATAGAGACTGGACAGGCTAAACACTTACTTTCCACTTCTCTCTTTGTCCTGATGTCAGTTATCCCTAAAGCAGATTCTGAGACAAGGATTGGGATGTGAATAGGAAAGAAAAGAAAAGGAGGGGCCGACTGGGTGATGTAGTGGTTAAGTTCGCATGCTTTGCTTCAGGGGCCGGGGATTCACAGGTTCTGATCCCGGGATCAGACGTATGCACTGCTTATCAGGCCAAGCTGTGGCATCCTGCATGTAAGATAGAGGAAGAGAAGCACAGATGTTAGCTCAGGGCCAATGTTCCTCAGCAAAAAGAGGAGGATTGGTGACAGATGTTAACTCAGGGCTAATGTTCAAAGAAAGAAAGCAAAAAGAAAAGGAAAGAATTTAGGGGTAAGAGTGAGGCAGGAAAGCCAATAAGGGATGTGTTAATGAGCAATTACCATGGTGGGCAACTGGGAATCATATATTACGGGGATTCTGAGAGACTATGGAGAAGACCTCTCAGAATTACCCCGTGAAGGGTGAGGAAGTGGGATTTTTGTATAACTACTCCCATTCTTACCAATTCAGTTGTTCAGCTCTGTAGAATGAGCAACTGAACGTGACTGCATCATGAGTAATTGGAGATATAGGCATAGTTTTAAAAAGTCATGTTAAAAATATGTGCTTGTGCAGTACTGCAAATTCGTCTTAGTAGTAGAAAGAGTACAGAATTTGATCAGAAGATCTGGGTTTTATCTCATCCTGGCTTGCCACTAGCAGATAACAAAATGGAACAGTCTCTCTGTCTGGGTCGTGGAGATTTATCATTTGAGAAATGATGAGCTCGCATTATTGAAGAAACTTTTTCCAGTTTTAAGTCCCAAGAATCTTTGTTTAAATACATTTTTATTATGTTTACAATAACTTTGATCTTTGTTAGGCTCTGAAAACTTCTGATGCCCCATTTATCATTTTTCGTTAAATAGAAAATAGAATGCTTTTCCAATGTGAGAAAGCCATCTGTAAAACGAGTAAATTAGCATGGCTAAAACAAAATCTCTCTACGGGAGAAATCAAATTATCTGTTAAAGTAATTGGACATAGCTCATACAATTTTTCATGATAGTCAGTGAAGTACAAGCAATGTTATTTCAATACTTGAAGCTAGCCAATGTTTAATTTTGAATTTTAAAGAGAATGACACCATGTGTAAGTAATAAAGCTAGAATCGCCGAACAAACCAAATCCTCAAAAAAAAAATGCTTATGATTAAAATTGTCCTAAACTATCATATAATTAATGCCAGATGTTAATCATGAAAACAGAAGATAAAGAATTCATGCAGCAAGAAAGTTCCATTTTAAACAGTAGGATGTTAACTTATGAAAATAAGGAGTCACTGTAAGTCCGGTTAGCCAATAAGCCTTCTGTAGCATATTAAAACATTTTTCCATTAACCAGAGTTTATATAGTCAAAGTCCTTTTTGCTGGATCAAATACCTAATTTCTTGGATAAAAGTCAGACTGCTAGAGGTTAGCAGCCACGTGATAAATGCAAAAGAATTTGCATCTTTCAAGATTTTCGGGGAGCTTTTCCTTTTTTTGCATTTTACTTTTCTGCAATGAGATTATAGACTGAGCTCTGATTTGTAGCTCTGTGTCCAAATCTTGCTTTTCTCTTATAATCCAAGTCCACATTTCACAGCTTTTGTAACATTTTTACCTGATTGCTCCTTTAGCACCACAAGCTTAGTATGCCCAAACTTCTTTTCCCTAAAAGATCTTTCCTTCTGTTGATTCCCCTTTGATTCAGCAATGCATTCTTTCATTCAATCATTCTTTCATTCATTTATCATCTCCTCACTCAAAGAACGTTTAAGTGCCTACCAGGAGGTAAATATATTGGGGGGAGCTAAGGCAAATACAAAGAACAATAAAATATAGTGCCTGCTCTTCAGGGTCTAGCAGAGGATTAGCACGGAGAACAGTTATAATGAACTGGAGTAACGCTTTCATTGCTGTTAATGGAACCCATACCACTTCTTTACTTGGCAAATTTTTGAGAAGCTGCCTCAGATTGAAGTACTTCACTTGAATCTTGAACACTGAGTGAAATTTTCCAGGGTACAGAGAAGGGCAGGGGTACAGCGTAACCAGCCTCGAAGAGATGGGGGAAATGACGAGAGGTGTTGCATGTCTGAACTTTAGATTTGTATTTCTGAGTATAGTTGCATTTATTCCTCATCTTTTGTGTTGTTGTTATCATATATATTACATCTACATATGTTAGAGTTCCCATAAAATAGTTTTATGATTTCTGCATTAAAGTCATATACAATTTTTAAAAATAAAGGTAATAATATTTTGTTTGTCTAAATATTTAATATTTCTAATGTTCCACATTTCTTCCTTCAGCTTCAAAATTTTCCTTCAGCCTAAAGAACTTTTGTACTTTTTTTTTATATTTCCTGACATTTGCATAGCTTTTTTTTTTTTTTTTGAGGTATGCTTTTATTTTTGGTGAGGAAGATTGGCCCTGAGTTAACATCTGTTGCCAATCTTCCTCTTTTTTTTTCTCCTCAAAGCCCCAGTACATAGTTGTATATCCTAGTTACAGGTTCTTCTAGTTCTTCTTTGTGGGATGCCACCACAGCATGGCCTGATGAGTGGTGTGTAAGTCCACGCCCAGGATCTGCACCTGCAAGCTCCAGCCAGGCCAGTGAAGCACAGTGCACGAATTTAACCACTTGGCCGTGGGGATGGCCTCCTTTGTACTTCTTGTGGTGCAGTTCTGCTGGATACAAATGCTCATATTTTTCATTTCTTGACAATGTCTTTGCTTTACTTTTCATTTTGAATTCCTTTTGCTGCATATAAACTTCATGGTAGACATCCTTTCAGTACTCTAAAGATATCACTGCACTGTCACCTGACCTCCATTGTTTTTGATGAGAAGTCAGCTGTCATTTATATTGCTAATCAGCTGTAGGTAATGCATTCTTTTTCTCTGCCTAATTTTCAGGTGTGCTCTTTAGTTTTGATTTTCCAGTTTTATCATAAGACTAGCTGTCTTGCTTGGAGTTTTCTGAGAATTTTAGATGTTAGTAGATAATTATTACTACCTTTGGGAAAATTTTGCCTATTGTTCCTCTGCTATGGACTGAATGGTGTCCCCCCAAAATTTGTATGTTGAAGTCCTAACCCCCAACATGACTATATTTGGAGATGAGGACTATCAGGAGGTTAATAGAGATCAAATGAGGTCATAAGGGTAAGGATTTAATTCCACAGGACTGGTGTCCTTATAGGAAGAGAGAGACACTAGATCTCCCTGTCTGTGTGCCCACAGGGGAAAAGCCCATGCGGACACAGTAAGAAGTCAGTTGTCTACAAGCCAGGAAGAGAGGTCTCACAGGAAACTACTCATGATGGGACCTTGATCTTCGTCTTGCCTCTAGAACCATGAGAAAATAAATTTCTGTTGTTTAGGCCCACAATCTGTGATATTCTGTTACGGCAGCCAAAGAAGACTAATAAGTCTTCCAAATATATATATTTTTTTAATTTCCCTTCTTTCTCTCCTCTCCTTCATGTACCCCAGTTATATATATCTTGGACCTCTTGAGATAATCTCATGGATCACTGAGGATCCACTGATTTGTTTCATCTATTCTCTCTGCTCTCTATTAAAATTGGACATTTTCTATTGATCTATCCTCAAGCTTAGTAACTACTTATTTTACCACATAAGAAGACATTTTTTAATAATATAGATTGTTTTGCTTGGTTCTAGAACATCCATTGGGTTATTTTCTAGAGTTTCCATTTCTTTCTGAGATCCCCTATCTGCCTATTCGTTATGACCATATTTTACTTCAAGTTCCTAAACTTATTTATAATTGTTTGTTTAAAGTCCTTGTATTCTAATTTCAATATCCAGGGTTTTCTATGATTGGTTTCTGTTGACTGCTTTTTCTCTTGACTATGGATCATAATTTTCTGTTTCTTCTCATTGTATAATAATTTTTTTATTGAACATTGTAGATACTGTGGATGATACACTGTAGAGACTGGATTCTGTTATCTCTTTCTGAAGATGACTGATTTTTATTCTAGTAGGCAATTAAATTGGCTTGACTCAAACTCAGACTTCTGGCTCAACTTACGTGGGCATCAGCTGAAACTACTCATTTGTCTCAGTCTTCTAGCTATTGCTTTTCTTTGAGAATTCTGAACTTTTCCCTGTGTATGTGCAGTTCAGTAGTTACCAAAGGATTTAGGTAGAGCTTATGTAAGATTTGGGGCTCTCCCCTCTCTTTTTCTCTCCATTATAGGATCTCCTTCCTTACTCTCCTCAACCCAGTAAAATTCCAGCTTGTGTACTAACTTGAGTGTACCCTCAGGTGTAAAGCTAGTGTAGCTCCTTCTTTCATGGGTCATCTCCCTCCAGTTTCTGTCTGCTTTGGTCACTCTATTTCTTCACATATTTTATCCAGTGTTTATAATTTTTATCTGAATGAGGGTTAGCCATATACAACCTACTCTACCATTATGGGAATAAGAATTTGTAGGAAGGGTTTTAATGACAGATTACATTTTTAAAATAAATGTTGGACACATCATAGTTTCTTTTCTTTTCTCTCCTTTTTTAACTTTTGGTCATTTCTGATAATTTGTCTTTTTTAAGTACTTGTTTATTTCATATACTTTTGTGAAATTTATTGGCAGAGACCCTGGTTTTTGATTATATTCTTGAGTGACATATCATAGGGTCTGGTGCCTGTCTTGCCTCTGGACTTTGAGTTGTGAATTACGTATTATTACCTTATAGTATTATGAATTTGATTCCGATTTTTTTTTGTTTCTTCTCTGAAAGCATCTTGACTAAAGAGTACATATAAAATAAATGTTGATATGAATTAAATTGCTAAGATCCAGAATTTTTACATTAAAAATTCACTTTGTTTATACATTGCCAGCAAATAAAACCTGTTAGATAAAAATGGCAATTTCTCTATTTTAAACGTTTCCATAACTGGCACCAATCTATGGTGGTGAAGGAGGAGTATGGGAAATTTGAGTATTTCATTAAAAAGCTTAAAATAATTTGTTTTATTTAGTCCCTTGTGGATGCAAGTACAACAAAATTATTCAAGTTATTACCAGATAATGGGAGCTTATTGTAAGGATAAAAGTGGGCATAAGGGAGTATGACACTCAGGCGTGCAACCAGGTCTGAGGAATAACGGAATAAGAGCAGTACCCAGTATCACAAAGGCTGGAACAGAATCCTAAGCAGCTCTCGGTAATTCAGTAGTGACCAGCTTTTAATGCATTTTTACAAACCTCCAAACATCTGCTTTTCATTCTTTTCCCCAAACCAATCTATTTCCTCATAGTTTTTGCTCCTTCATAACTTTGATTTCCTTGTGATTCCTCAGGTTTCTCTCTGCCTTATGGATGGCCTCTATCTCTGTTTCTTTGAAGCTTCAGATTTCTTTGCCTATGAATAAATTTTTCTCTGTATTAACTGGGATACTTTCACTTACAATTAATAGAAATCTAAAACAAATTACCATCCACATAAAACGTAATTTATTGGTGTACAGACCTGAGACGTAAAGGTTTACCATTGAATTCAAGAATGGTTGATACAGGGGCTCAAATAATATTCCTCGCCCTCTCTTTCCCTTGCTCTCTCACTCTATCACAGAGCAGATTTCTCCATGTGATGGGCCAGATTGACATTACCAGTCCTAGAGTTACATCATATCATCTTCGTGACCTGGGTGGAAAAGAGTATATATTCCAGTATCTCCAAACTGATATCCGCAAGGAGTACTCTGATGGACTCTGATTGACATAACTTATATTACGTGCCCATCTCTGAACCAATCTTTGTGTATTACCCATGACAGTGTCAACCCATCCTGAACTATATCCAATAGATTTCTTGTAAGTAAGATTACTATATTCCTAGAAGAAATGTGGAAAGAATTATTGGATATAAACACAAAGAAGTCCAGCAAACTCTATAGTTCCTAGTTCAGATTTCTGACAATGATTATGTCACCATTCAGAGCACTTTCCACCAGGCACTCCCATGGTCTGGCATGGATACGCTTTTCTTGGATGCAGCGTCCGGTCATAGTCTAGTAACAGGTACTTATAGAGTGGAATCACATTGTACAAAACCAGATGTACAGAGCAATGCTGTAATAAGAGCACTGAGTAGATTTATTTTTCCTGTAGAAGTGTTTGTGGACTTGGCAGATATCATAATTGCCATATCTAGTTAAATAACTATTGTTTTAGATGAAGAAATTCAGTTGTTACAATTCTTTTATAAATTCCAAATTTCACCGTTATTCTCTTAATTTCTATTGAATATGTCTATAAGTATATGCCTTATTACAATGACAAATATCATAAAAAGTTAGCGTTTTTGTAAATATGCTGGCATATGCTGTATTTGATTAGATTTGATATTTAGGTGGACCAA